>NC_132990.1:43902500-44502500 GCF_048564905.1 Vicugna pacos
TGTTAAAATTATGCAAGGATCTTTTAGCCCATGGAATTTATTGTTGGACTAATAATAATGTTAATTTAGCAGAAAAGTTGATTCTTATAATGCAGTTGTGTGGCATAGTGGTAGAGAGCATGAAATTAATGATGAGACTAGATCGTTGTTCAGATTCTAGTTCTGCCTGACTGCCTATTCATCCTCAAGGAAGTACTTCAGCATCTCTAAGCATTAGTTTACTCATCTGAAAGTGGCTAATGGGTGGGTGGGGGATGATTCAATCAAATAATTATTTAAACTTCTCAGTACTGTGCTTAGTACATATTAAATGCTCAGTGAATGATAATTGTGAATTTAATTACTTTTAGTCAAGTGTTATACGAATATATGTGTGTATGTTTCAAATAAAGTAAAACTGGATTCCATAAAACTCTGCTTTCCCGAATCTTTACAGTTTGTCTGGATACTGAGTTCTTGATACAGCTTGTCCCTCATGATCTTAATCCTCTACTCAGGACTCTGAATCTCCTTTGTCAGGTTCTCTTCACATCTAGGCATTCTCTGTTTTTTGGAAATGATGTTAGAATCCTCTTTGGTAGAGGTATTGGGGACCGGCAGGTGGTTCTGAAAGACTTGCCTCCTGTATAGGAAGAGCTGAGTATCCACCATGAGTGTCTTGGGTCACAACACTGAGGATGATTTGGAGGTTAGGATCATGGGAAATAAAGGATGTTATAAGAAATAAAATCCCATTGCTTTTATTCCAGCCTCGTTGTCTAGATGCATCGTATGTGTTATGAACTGTTTCTTAGTATGAAGCTTCTCTGCTCATAAATGGACTCACAGAAGAGGTTTGCAAAAGGAGAACCAAGATTGTGATCCACAGGGATCATAATAATCATCACAGTTGTTAGCCTTGCTGAATCTCTCTCATTTGTGCATGTCTAACCATCAGGCTCCTGTTCCTTTCCTTTAAAGCTAACAACACATCACCACTGAATTAAAATGCACCAATTACTGATGACCTTTCAGTGCATTTATTTTTTCTTTAAAGCGTTGTCTATGCTGATAACTTTTGATAGCTAGGCAGTTCGGTGAGAAAGACAATCTTCTGTATTAAGATTTAGACTGAGGCAACTTCCATTCCTAATGGTGTAAGCACTTTTGTCTGAAACTAGTAGAATGGATACATATGAGGGCTGTTAATTTAGCTCTAATGTGGGTTGCATGGGAAAAGCTATAGGGGTTCTATTTAGTTGGTAGTAAACAACTTTGGAATCAATGTGTTTTTCTTTACTGAAGACTTGCTTAGTGCATTGGAAAAAAATTCTATTAGTTTGCTTCATTTAGTAGTCACCACACAGCCTGATGAGCGGGCCAGTGGCACCCATTAAAGCCTGCGTGGCTGTTCGTAGCAAAATGAACCCAGTCATCTCAATTCAACCCCAGCGTCATAATTCAAGCAAGCCAGACAGAGCCATGATTTAGGATTTTCCCAACATTTTATGGCAATTTGTTTCATTTGCCACAGGCCCGCAATGATGCAAATTGCCATAAAGCGGGATAATCAGGCAGTAGAATGTCATAAAACTGCAGGAGAAACAAATTTCCATCTTGGAACTTTGCATGCCGATGAATGCGGGGGCGAGGAAATGTGGACCTGGCTTTGCTGGTGTTATCTGGTTGCCAAGCTCTGTGCCAAGCAGAAATGATTCGATTTTGTCAATTTGTACTTGTTTTGAAGCCAAAGAATGGGAGCAAAAGAGGACCCGAAAATAAAAGGAGCCAAAATCTTTCCTCGGGTACCTGAGCCGTGATGCTGGGAGGAGTGGTCCAGGGGAGAGGAGGCCAAATGTGTGCCATTAGATTGATGGAGGATAAGTTAAAGGGCTATTAGAGATTGGAGTGCTTTGACCTTCTAAATGTCATGGTACTTCTCCTGAGATGTTTTTGGGATCCCTGCCCTGCTTTTGAACAGCCCTGCCTCTCTTCTGCCATGAACAGCCTGTACCATGGTGGGAACCAACAGGCTGGAAATGGCATTGTTAAACCAAAGCTCTTTGGGCCCTGCTGAGAACTGGAACATGGTTGAGATGAAAGAGTCCATTCTCATACATTCATTGCTTGTCCTTGGGAGCGAAAATGGAATTTTTTTTTTCTTTTAATGCCCGAGAAACAGACTCCCTTTGTCTCTCTGCTTTTTTATTTTTATTTTTTCTTCTAGCAACATTCCTACCCCATTTACGTGTTTCAGTCATCCCTTGAAGAATCACATAGCCTGAAATTTCTGGGTCTCACTCTGCAGCTGATAATGGGGTTGTTTTGCCTTCACCCTTTATTTGTGTGTTGTCCGTTTTGTTTCCTGTTCTGTAATACTACATTAATGGCATCAGTTTGAAAGTCCCCTAAGGACACATTCCATAGCTTCACTCCCACTAACTGAGCTGTTTTTGACAGATATCTTAATAACATTCTAGCTCATTGCCGAGCTGCTAGGGGTAAGAGCTACAATCATGTCTTCATTTAAAAAAAAAAATGAAATATATCCCAGGAAGAGCTTCTCTAGAGTTCTCCTGGTTTTATTTTATAAACTGAATTTATCATGGACTCCCCCAGTGAACAAATCTGTTTCTCAATTTTGATGCTCTTGCATCCTAAAAGTCAGGCAATAAGGAAGATGATGAAAAAATGATCTCTTCCTGGCTCTCATGTTGGCAATATTTCTAGCTTTTGCATATAGTCATCTTAATTTTCTTAAGTTTTCTATGTAATTTAGTATATGTTCTGTGTTTAGGTTTAAATTTAATATATTTAAAATATGAAAGGTTTTTTTTTTAAACTGTGATTCCCGGTCTCTGTTAATAGCTGATGTTGATCACAAACATTTATCAAAAATGCATTAGATATAACTCACATTGTAGTAGCCCCTTACATGTGTTAAAAAACAAAATTCATGAACTGAATAAATTTGAAGATCTAATTGACTTTATTAAATGATGCATGAATCGGTCAGCATCTCATCTGACAGGAAAGAGAGTTCAAGGAGTTACAGAAAATGGAAGGCTTTTATAGAGAAGAGGGTGGGACAAGGAAGTCATCAGTAAGAAAAAAAAGTAATTCACTGGAGGGAAATAAGAGGTCAAGGTGACACACCTCATTGGCTGAGCTGCAGCATTTTCTCTTGGCTGGGTTTGTTACCAGGTAAGAAGAAAATTTTCCTTCCTCCTGCTGGGGTAGTAAAGTAGTGTCACTTCCTCCCTGACTTGCAAGGTGTGTCTCTTCTTGTTGGGGTCTAATTGACAGTAAGTGGTACAGCATGAGAGCTCCCTCTACAGGCCTCCCCAAATCCAATTTTAGTTGAGGTTTTCTGTATTAATTATCACATATGCGTTATGTCATTTAATTTTAAAAAACCTATGAGAAGTTTTCCTCAGATAATGTTTCCTTTTTTGGTACTTTTTTCAGTTTTAAGCAACAAAATTTGAATAGTTTTATGTAGAATATTGAGTGGATTGATTCCCTTTCCAGCAGAGGGTAGGTTCTGTTGGGTTCTCCTTTGTAAAGGTGATACCTTGCAGGATACACTGTTATGGTTGATGATTGTACATTTATGTGTAAAGTAGAAATTGACATTCAAAAATTGGAAGAGGCCTGAGCAAATGAAAATTATTTGATATTTGGGGTACCTGAAAAAAAATCAGTTCACTGAAAATGCATGTGGTATTGATGAAATGACTGAACTTGATATTTGGTAGGACTTAGATGCAGGGTTCTTCTTAAACGATCTGGTCCATTGTCTCCCCCGGGTTAAAGTGCAAAGACTCAACATTTGTCTTTGGTGCCTCTTCATACTTCCTTTAAAGCCCTCTTCTTCCATGATGCCCTTCTCTCAGAGTTTCCACTCTTCTCTAGGTCTCTTATACTTTTATTTCTCCAAGGCTTGTTCCAGGTTTAGCAGGACCTTCTTCATATGTTCTGCCCATAAAAACTTACTCAAGCCTTGGTCCTGCTAAATGTCAGCGGACTAGATAAACTCAAGAGTCCTAAATGGCACATGGAACTGTAGGAGAAAAACATAAAAAACATCTTGATGAAACTCTAAAAGTAAATAGGGAGGATAGCTTGAGGTATAGAAATAAAAATTTCATGAGGAGGCATTCCTGTTACATACAAGAAAATACAACTTGAAAATAGGTATGAGATATTAACTTGAAATTCAGTTGTTTATGATGAAGAGATGAGTTTGAGATTTTTTTTTTTTAACATCAAGAGGTAAATACAACTTCATAGGTATCAAGGGGTCAGGGGGATGGGTCAGTAGATGCCATACCAATGTGGTGAAAGGGTGTCTACCAGAAAGCTGTGGGGAGAGCATTCTGTGTGGAGAAGATTCACATTTAAATGTAAACTTGGGGCAATTCATAAATCCAAGTATTAAGCCTCATTATAGAGTATCTGAGTGAAGATAAAAGGGGGGAAAGGAAGTGCCACTTGTGTTGGATTTACTGCAGGTCCATTAGGCAGACATTCCAGATTTAATCAGAGAACTACCCAGAGACTATGTATTAAAGTGATGGAAGGCTATAATGATTGGAATTGTTGGAAAATAGAGTTCAACTGAGTACATTTTAAGGATCTAATTCTTTTTAGCAGTTCCCCCTGTTTGACCAGACTATCAGCTTAACTGAGAAATGTGATCAAAGTTTAAGGTGTTAGTGCCACTCTCAGCCACTACTCTGAAGTTCTCCTCATTTTTCTTCCTTCTTTGTGTGGTATCCTTAGGTTTTGATGTTTTTTGCTTAACTCCTGTGATATTCACAGGTCACAGCTTCAGGTTCCTGCTCTTTAAGTCGATCATTCTCCTCGTTCATTTTCTGATGTTGCAATCTTAGGGAGATGATTTGCTTGGTGGTTAGAGGCTGTGAACAAGTATTTAAAACTTTTGAAAGAATACAACATTCCAGGGACATGATTATGATTATTATAAGCAAGATAATTCCCAATGTTTGGAGTGCACTTTGGAGCCGTGGTCCCCAAGACTCAATCAATCAAAAATAAGTCAAAGAAACACCTCGCTGAATGGGTCATCTTTTAAAGCCAAGTGGCTTGCTCAGTAATCTTACATCACTGAGCTTCAGCTTCCCTAGAAGTGTTACTCCGGGTACAGCACGTGGTCTTGGCCACAACACAGACAGACACTTCCTTGCTCAGCTAAAAGATCATTAAGGGCTATCCTGTTATCAAAAACAACTTGGCCAGAAAGTCTAAGGGTCTTAGGCAACTGTTTTCTTAGCAATGGAATTTGCAGTATCTTCAAGAGTTAAGGAAAATTCCTCATTTGCTTGCGTTCCTAACCAGGGAATTAGAGATCTGTCTCAGGGAGCTAATTTTGAATCTTGAATTCTTCCTGGTGTTAAGGGTCTACAGACCACACAGGCAGTTTTATTCCAGTTACTCTGGCCTTATTTCCTTCTCTTTGTACAGAACCTGGACTCCAAGTTCCCCAAGTTTGGTGTTAACCAGAGACAGGGAAACAAACCAGGGGGTCTCCAGCATCATGGACAGATCAAAGTTTTTGGTGAAAAAATCCAGCAGCCTGAAAGTTTACCCCTCTTATCATCAATGGCTTGGAAGATATGGATGATGGCATTACCTTTCTAGGCTAATGCCAGAGTGAAAGAAAGAAAGAGAAAAGGAGAGAGCTTCATGTTTAGTTAAAGTGTGAAGTCTTGATTTGGCGTCTTGGGAGAAAGCAGTCAACCTTGAAGTCGCTTCTCTTCTTCCTAGTCAATTTGATTTGGAAGCCTCCAGTGTTCGTATGGGGCCAGATGTCAGGTGGAGTCTTCTTTAGCTGTGAAATGTGTACCCAAGGCTCAAATCTCTGATGTATGGCTGCCATCTGGGTAGTGAGGGGGGCCTGGTATAGTCCCTTCCAAGGTGATTCAAGGGTAGCCTTTGTTCTTACCAGTTAAGTGTTATATCTTAAAGTTATCAAAACTCAGCACTTGTCAAAAAGTCCTTTTTTTCTTTTTTTTTTCCTAGAGTTGAAAAACTTTTGCAGGAACATGCTTGCAAAATATCAAAGTAAAAAAGTAACTTTCTATAAATGACAGGAGGCTTAAAAAGTGCCCATTATTAAAATTTGATGGACTTGACAAGGAAATTTCTGTGACACACATTTTAAGGCAATAACTGAAATAGTGACTGGTAACTTTATACCAGAACATATCAGATTAATAGGAAGTTCACAAAATTTCTGCAATATTTCTTTTATATATATATATGTATATATATATAGAAACAACATAAAGAAGGCTTTGTATTACTTCTTATTTGACAATGCTTCCCATGTATTTTAACACATTAAATAAGCATAATTGGTTTAATATCTACCTTTTTATAAGAAGAGAGAGCAAATCTTTTAAAATGTTCAGAGGCCCACTGGAACATTTCAGAGTTAATTCAAGGTTATAAAGACTTCATTTAGAATTGTGGGGTTTTTTTTGGAGTTTGTAAAAAGAATATCTCAAAAGGTTTTAAAATATTTGATCAAATAGGATCATAGTTCACTATGAAACAATACCTCTTTATCTATTTAAATAACAAAGGCTTCATTGGAAAATATAGGAGGTTACATAGTTCTGAGCAAAACTTAGCTCTTAATTTTGAGTGGACTAGTTTTACTTACGTGGTCACAGATTTGATAAAGACAACGTAAAAGATCATTTATTTTGACAAGATAAAAGATCTTTGTTTTTTTTTTTTGAGAAGATTACTTAAAGATAAAAACCTTTCATAATCTCTCAGTAGCAAAAGCAGACCAGTAGAAAAAAACTACTTTTAACAGAGCGAATGCAAATTTCACTTTTGCACCAGCTAACTTTTAATATTAAAACTCATTTACTTGATTAAATTCATTTGATTGTAATCTAGTCCTGACCACACAAAATTCTGTTTTCTTATTGCTAGTAGTTTTAATTACATATATTAAAAATTTTAACCCTTAGAAAATTTAATTTCTAGTGAAAAGTAGGAAGTAAGCAATCATGGACTTTGTTGGTCCACAGAATGCTAATTTAAGACATAGGTGCTTTTTATAATTTCTAGAAATGTGCTTCTCAGCATGGCCCAAAACATGTTTGCTAGTAGACACAAATATCTTTAATTCCTCCATAAAAGGAAGCAAAAAGTAGATAAACCTATGTTCAGTAATGTTTCAGTATTGTATCTTACTTGGAAATCACCTGGATATTCAATGACTATCCACCATTTCATTTAACTTAGCAAAACTTTAAGATTTCAGGTTACAAAAAAGATTTGGGGAAACTTTAAAAAGTTTACCTAGAAATTTTAATCTTACTTTATCCATTTAATCTACTTGTTTTCAACAATTATGGTTAGACCACCCACATAAACTTCATGAGGCATTAGAAAAAGTCAGTCATCGTTCTAGATTTTTTTTTTTTCGGTCCACAAATTTTCCAAGAGGTAACATAAACCTATTTCACTGATAAACCCAGGTAGAATAAAAAGTTGTATGTTTGCATTATATTCAGTGTTGATAACTCTAAGGATAAACCTATTTTAATTAAACCAACAAACTTAAACTAGCTTTTATTTACCAGAGATTATCCCAGATCACATGAAATTGAAAAGCAGTTGGGTTAGTTTGAATACCAAGTTTATAAAAGCACTTGTTTAAGTCAATAAAGTAGAGCTGTTTTACAAATTAATTTTAGTGATACCATCTGAAGGTAGAAAAATACCACACATCTGCAGCATAAACATGCAGATTTAAACAGACCTTCTAGCTTTCATTTAAAATTTTTTCTTGAACTAGATTTTTGAGCAAAGGTGCTGATATAGCAGTTTGTATTTTTAAAAAGTGCCCCCTCTTTTTTTCTGTGGTCCTCTAGAGCTGTGTTTATAGTTTTGCAAATATTTGTGAGATAATAACAGTTGTTCTCAGTTCCTCAAGGAATTGGTTTGTAGCCCAGATGCTAAAGGACTGAATACCCTTCTCCTATGTTGGGATGTTTCCCTCCAGTTACATTTAGCTTAGAGGAGATGGCGTAAAATTTTTTTTTCTATCAGACTCTGAATATGAGCTTCCAATTTGGCCACACTTCTGATTATAAAGTTATTAAATCCTTTCAAGTATCTTGTCAGGTTTCAGCCAGGAGAAGCGATGTTTATTTCTGTAAATGTTGAACAACCACTTGGACTTTGAGGTGTCTTCAAAAACGTTGCAAAAGGTATTATTTTCATAAGATCTAGAGTCATTCCCAAAGGTAGCCAAAAGAAAGAACTGACAACTTACATGTCCCAGGCAGGTAGGAAGCCAAGCCAGGTGATGAGACAAGCAAGAAGCAGTAGGTATCCCTGGGAGAGAAAGTATCAATGAGAAAGTATCAGTGGGTCTGGATTTGGAAAGGAAGGGACAAAGTGAAACTGTATTTTCCTCTCTCAGCTGGGCACTACAGAGAAATGGGAGAGCTGGCTCTGGTAAGAACTCAACATGGTTTGCTGGCTTCTGCTAGTGTTGACTTTTGCAGGTTCCAGTTCTTAATTTTAATTTTAGCTTTTAATTTTAGCTTGGCTGTTTAAGGGAATAATGTAGCAGTTTACCAGAAAATTCCTCAGAGTTCTGTGAACTCTGAAAAGGGCCCATATGGAGGGACCTCCCTCAAAGGTAGGTATGGGGGGTTGTCTGTAAGACAGTTAATTTGGAGGTTTTTTGTTTATGGTCTTGCCTCTTCAGTGTTAAGACAGTTCAGACAGGATTACTAGAATGAGTACTCAAAGGAAGGGAGAGTGGAGCAGTAGAGATTATGTTCATCTCATAGTTACCTTTAATTTTTCATTAGCTTTTTGCAGTGAAATTTTCAGTGAAGCTATTTTGGAAATTTTGAAGCCTTCTGGAGGCTTTTGCATACCAATTAAAATAGATATCCCTTGTTTTTAGGTTCACTTCTTAAGTGATCCTGTCTAGTTGGAATATTCCTGATAATAACTATTGTACTTTCTCTGAGGGCCAGCAGCAGTTTGGTAGCACCCTAGGCACAAATGGGCTGTGATCCATATTTCAGTCTAGCCATATCTGGCTACACTTGGGACACAACTCACATTTCTGTCTAACCATATTTTGTGGCTCCCAATCTGATGGTTTCCAGGCTAAGCTCTCAGGACACAGTAAGATTTTGCCATTTTTGTAGATTTCTACAGCTTCTGGGATTATAATTCTGAGATACAACATAAGCAGTTGTGCTGAAAGGTGGCATGTTTGACTCTTTAGAAGTTAAAAATCCCACGTCTTTTAGCTAGCCTTGATCTACACAAAACAAGACCAACTGGAACTTGCAACTCTCTGGAGGGAGAAAATGCTCATTCTGTGGGAGTTTTTTGATTTGGAACTAGAGGTGGAGAAATAGGAGGGCAAGGATCAGTGCCTGCATTCTTCATTGCCCACTACAATCAATAGATTGGTCCCTCATCCTTTTTTATAAGCACCTGGTATTAAGTGGGCTCAGATTGGTTGATTCATATTGGTTAAATGGACTGCTTGAAATTCTTCATAAATGATACATAAAGCCATAAAATTGTGTGATGGAGGAAAAAGGTGTCATAGGAGATGGAAGGAATGCCATTTAGCCCATGCTGGCCAAGAAGAAAAACAGTAGCAGGAATCTATGAGAACAATTTTAAGAGAGAAAAGCTCAGAATTTATTTAGACAAGCAGAAAAAATTGGAAGGTCCATAACAAAGAAAATATTTTAAAAATGTATGTGATGCATAGATGATTTCTGTAAAAATGAGAAACTGGTATTCTCTGGGTCAGGGAACTGAGGAATTGAAGGACAGTGGTGAGGAGACTTACTTTCTACTGTGGACTCTTGTACTTTTCAGGATTTTTATATATTGCTGCTAGCTTTTCAAATAATTAGAACAGAATTTGAAAAGATGTAGGCATGCGGTGGACACTGCTTATTGTCTCTTCTTGTGCTCTCCTCACTTCTTATCCAGGGATCATATCTAATGGTATGTGACCAGAATGAAGTTACACTTCCAGGTCCCATCATGCAAGGGGCAGAGCCCTCCCCTCAACCCCTGCTCCTTCCTATTGGCTGCAACATGAGTTGCCATGGACCGTCTTGTATCATCACTTGAGGGATGGTGGAGCAATAAGACAGAAGGATGCTGGGCTGCTCTTGACTTTGTGGAGCAGCACTATCATACCAATGAGGACTATGTGACAGCAAGAAACACTCTGTGTTGTTCAGTCTACTGTCAGGTGTCTGTCATGAGTGTCAAAGTCATATTTAAACTAATAAGATGACTCCTCTTGATTATTCACAATAGCCCAGGTACAGAAGCAACCTACATTTCCAACAATGGGTAAATAGATAAAGAAGATGTGATATATATATTCAATGGAGTAGTAATCGTTATGAGAAAGAAGGAAATTTTGCCATTTGCAACAGCATGGATGGACCTTGAGGGCATATGCTAAGTGAAGTAAGCCAGACAGAGAAAGATAAATACTGCATGGTATCATTTATATGTGGAATATACTATTAAAAAAAAAGTCAAATTTAGAAACAGTGTGGAAACGTAGTTGCCAGGGGCTGGGGGTAGGGGTGGGAAATAGGGAGAGATTGATAAAAGGGTACAGAATTTTAGCTATAAGAAGGATAAGGTCTGAGATCTCATGTAAAACATGGTGACTATTGTTGATAACACTGCATTATATAATTGAAATTTGCTAACAGAGTAGACGTTAAATGTTTTCACCAAAAAAAAAAAAATAAAGCTAACCATGTGAATTGATTATTAACCAGATGATGGTAACCGTTTCACAGTGTATTCCTGTATTGAATCACCATGGTATACACTTTAAACAACTTAACCATTTGTCAGTTATACTTGGATAAAGTTGGGAAAAAAGATGATTGCTTTTGATCTTTGTAACAAAAACTAAGACAGTTTCCACTCCTATTTTCATCTTAACAGATAAGGAAGAAGGAATAAATAGAAGATAAAGGGGGAAAAACAGTGGCAAGGAATAGTTTCTTGGAGAATCAGTGGTCAGGGACAGCAAAGCATAGCGGTGTGTTGGTAGACGCTTATCATTATAACCTCTGCCAATTTTTTATGATGTAACTCTCCAGAGGAGCCATTTTCAGACTACCAATATGATGTCAGAGCTGGGAAGAGATGCTAAGTTGAACTTCCTGTAACTGGTACATGCCGATTCTAGCATACTCCTTTGCACCGGCTAGTAAAGTGAGAAGTCTGGTGGACATGCCCTTGGGGCAAAGCTGACAATTGCTGGCAAGATGCTTTGTATAGATGAAGGGGCTGTGCTGTTTTTTTCTGGAGGAAACATGATTTATTCCAAATCACAAAGGCATTTAGAAAAATGATGTCGTTAGTGAAAATTGTCAAAACCTGCGAGAACAGTTTAGGCTCCAGTGGTTGAATTTCTTTAAAAAGTCTTTAATGTTTTAGATAATTAATTTTATAGATGTTAAAGATTCTTGAGCACATGATATTTATTTATTTTTTTTAACATTTTTTATTGATTTATAATCATTTTACAATGTATCAAATTCCAATGTAGAGCACAATTTTTCAGTTATACATGAACATATATATATTCATTGTCACATTTTTTTCTCCATGGGCTACCGTAAGATCTTGTATATATTTCCCTGTGCTATACAGTATAATCTTGTTTATCTATTCTACATTTTTGAAATCCCAATCTATCCCTTCCCACCCTCTGCCCCCTTGGCAACCACAAGTTTGTGTTCTATGTCTTTGAGTCTATTTCTGTTTTGTATTTATGCTTTTTTTTTGTTTTTTTGTTTTGTTTTTTTTAGATCCCACATATGAGTGATCTCATATGGTATTTTTCTTTCTCTTTCTGGCTTACATCACTTAGAATGACATTCTCCAGGAGCATCCATGTTGCTGCAAATGGCGTTATGTTGTCGGTTTTTATGGCTGAGTAGTATTCCATTGTATAACTATACCACTTCTTCGTTGTCCAGTCATCCATTGATGGACATTTAGGCTGTCTCCATGTCTTGGCTATTGTAAATAGTGCTGCTATGAACATTGGGGTGCAGGTGTCATCCTGAAGTAGGGTTCCTTCTGGATATATGCCCAGGAGCAGGATTTCTGGGTCATATGGTAAGTCTATTCCTAGTCTTTTGAGGAATCTCCACACTGTTTTCCACAGTGGCTGCGCCAAACTGCATTCCCACCAGCAGTGTAGGAGGGTTCCCCTTTCTCCATAGCCTCTCCAGCATTTGTCATTTGTGGATTTTTGAATGATGGCCATTCTGATTGGTGTGAGGTGATACCTCATTGTAGTTTTGATTTGCATTTCTCTGATAATTAGTGATATTGAGCATTTTTTCATGGAGCACATGATATTTATAATTTTGATTTAATGAAAGGTTGTACTTTCATGGGAGAAAATAAAGCACTAAGAAAACATCAAGTCTTCAGTGGAGCCACAGCTTGCTGTAGATACTGTTATGTTAAAAAGTGGGAAAAGAAGGGGCACAGCAACCCAATGCCTGTTTTCTCTCCTTTTCTATCAAATAGAATGATCTTTGTACCTAAAAGTGCTAAGCAGTTGTTTGTGTAGGGGCACTTGTGTCTAAGTTAGGTGCAGCCTGTCCTTTGCCCATGTATATATCAAGGCTAAAATAAATACGTGCTTCCATTATGTGGCTGGCACAAAATATTAATCAACAATGAAAGAGTTAAGAAACGATTTAGATCTGGAACGATGAGATGAGTCTAACAAGACCCAACTTAATTAGAAAAACATTAAGACATGAAATTTGGGCCAGTCCTTTGTCCAAATATGAGCAGTTTTAGGTAATGGTAAACTTAATATAAATCCTCAGTCTTCTGTATTATGTGAATACTTCAAATCAAATATAACCTAAGGGTATATTAATTGGAGCTTATTGTACTACCTGGAAGAAAGGTAATAATTATTTAACTGCACTTTTCATCTATTTCTTATTCATCGTATGCACCTATTTACTCATTCCCCTTCATTGACTCAATTAATACTGAGTGAGGATCTACAGAGTCAGGTAAATGATGGATGCAGTCATAAGATAAAGACTGCAATGCTCACGTGGAGCTTATGTTCAGTTATTGTTCAGACCATGTGTAAAGTGCAGTGGTTGGTTTTGGATATGACTTTAAGGGAATGAACAAGACCGTGAAATCTGCCTGCAGACCAGTAATAAGATTGGTCTGGAATAAGCTCAGTCATGTAAAGAAGGGTTGAAGTAACTGGAGGAGAGAAAAGTGTAAGAGAATGTCACAGCTTTCTGCAAATTAACCAGGGATGTGACTCTTAATCTGAGTCTTGAAGGATAAATAAGAATTCATCAGGAAGAAAAAAAAATAAAGGGCACCTTACCAAGTGGAGGGAACAGTGTGTACAAATTCTCAGAGCCACACAATAGAAGGGTCTTTGGTAACAGCATGAATTTTTCAGTGTTTGTAGTCTAGAGAATGAGAGTTTGGAGGGAAAAGGTGAAGGGGGAATAGCTATAGATTAATCTGGTGAGAAAGGCTGGAATCAGATCATAAGAGTCTTTTATACCAGGGAGTTTACATTCTCTTTGAGGGCACTGGGGGAGTGGGTGGGCATCAAAGTATTATAGGCAGGGGAGTGACTTGCTCAGATTTATGTTTTAGAAAGATCACACTGGTGGCAGTGTGGAGGAAGGATTTGAAGGAGGGCAAGATTCCTGATGGGAAGAGAAGGAGGAGTTTCTGACATGCCCTGACACTGAGACTGTTTTTGAGGTTGAGTTTCTCTTAGTTTGAATTACATTGTTTATGTAACTGTGGTTCTTTTGTACTAGGCTGGGTTGAGGGTCAGTAAAAGGTAGCTCTTCATTCAGGCCACTTTTGTACTCAGAGTGCACAGTGTATAGTTTTCTCTTGGTGTGTATGGTGCATCTTAGCCTTTTCATTCATGCATGTATACACTCATTCATTGATTCATTCATTTATCTAACATGTATTAAATACCTGGCAGGTGACAGCTATGCTCTTGGTCATGGAAATACAGCTGATGCACAGGTGAATTCTTGAGGACGGGAGGAGAAGAGTAGAGATAGACAATAAACAGGAAAACACATGAAAGGTAATTTCAGATGCTTGTAAGTACTGTGAAGTTACTAAAACAGAATAACATGATTGGCAGTAACTTGGGTGAAGGTAGGTTTGTCCATGGGATGGTTAGAGAAGCCTCTCAGGAGTAGATATTTGATTTGAGACCTGAATGATGAGACACAGACAGTCATCTTTAGATCAGAGGCAGGATCACCAAAGCAGAGTGAACCACAGGCTCATAGTACATCAGAAATTAGTTTGTCACTTTCAAGGAAAAACCTTTCATGTCAGTATGGCATGAGGATAGGACTGGACAGGATCAGAAAGGGAGGAAAATCACAAGCATAGGACAATCTTAGAGGCCTTGGTATGAGGTTGGGGTTTCGCCTCATTTGTATTGTAAAGAAATCACTCTGTCTGCTTCTAGTGGGAGGTGAATTGGAGTGAGACAAAAAAGGAGCAGGGAAATCAAATGAAGGTTATTGAAGATGTCCAGATGAAAACAAATGTGACCACTACTGCTACTATGTGGTGGCAGTGGCAATGGGGAAAAGTTAATGATTTTGGAGGTCAAACCAAGAGAACTTGCTGATGGATTGGATAAGGGGGAGGAGGACAAGGGAAAAGAGAAACCAAGAATGAGGACTTCCTTTTGTGCTTAGCCAAATGTGCCATTTTGGGGGATACAAGAGGCTGAGATAGGAAGATAACTGGGTGGGAAAATTATAGTTCTGTGTTTTATCCATGTTTGCTTGTTAAGCTTCTAAATGAAGATGTCAAGAAGATGGTTGGGTCCATGAATCTGAAACTTAGGCATGAGGTCAAAGCTGGAGATAGGAACTCAAGAGTTATTAGTATTAAATTCATAATGGTCTGAGTAGCTGCTCACAAGGTGTTCACTTGGTCAAGTGATGATGGTCTCTACCAACTCATTTCACCAGTATGACACCTGACATTTAGTAGATACTCAGTAATTGCTTGTTGCTCTGAACTATCCTAGAATGTTCTAGAGTACTAAAGATAAGTGTATAAATTCCAAGTATTTTGGATGCTTCCTACCAATGAAGTATCTTTGTCTCCAGGTTAAAATTCTGGGAGGGCATATGGGTAAGAGGTAAAGAAGAATTTCCTCCACTTTGTGTTTGGTGAGCATGCCCTCTTAGGCACCTGGAGAGAGGTTCAGTTTTCCCCCCTATCTTGTCCCTCTCACTTCTGTTTTTAGAACTAATTGGCTTCTAAAGAGAATTTAAGCATTGGGTCTGTAGTCCGACTACATGATTTTAAAGGTATTTCACATTCTGAAATTTTAATCCATGTGAAAGTTGTTCTTCTTTGAAAGAAAATATTCGCAATATTCCTACGTAAATTTATGTCACAATGTAGATAATATCACAGAACTGCTGGTGACTTTGGACTCGCATCCAAATGTTGGTGTTCTTTTCCTTCTATTTGTCTTAGAAATTTTGATTTTGTCTTAAGTAGTATCTATAGTTTAAAATACCATTTAATATTTGCTCAGTAATCCAAACTTTAGTTTTCAGTCTTAGAAATAAAATTGCAAATAGTTTAAATAGACTTGAGAGATTAATATTTCCTTTTTTTTTTCTTTTAAAACACTGATTCAAGCCATCTATTAGTTCCTAGAAAGATTCTGGGTACCAACTTGTACTGATTTTTCTTATTGTTGGCACTGTCTAAAGACTGACTAATCACATCCTCTTTGGTTCTCTTTCTCCTTTTATTTTCAAATCTTTATTCCCTTTCATGGATGATTTTGAAATCCAAGTAATTGAAGAGCTTCATAAGATTTGGAAGGAATAAGAGTCTGGTCATGGCTATCTGGCTGGTCCCAAGGGAAGGTGATAACACTGCTCTCAGTTGCCTTAATTTTATTACTATTGTGGGACCTTTTCTCATGGCCCTGCAGACAAAATTCCAGCTAAGGTTTGCACTCAAGGCAGAATTATATAGACTATGTTGCCTAGACTTAGAAACACTTCTAAAAAACGCCTTTCGTTCATTACCCAGGAAAGATATTAAGTCATCTTTTCAAATTATTTTATCATGAATGTTAGGATAAAGATGACTGATTCTGTAAAATTTCATAGTAACAATCTAGGTTCATTTAAAATTAATATCACAAATACATTAGACAAAAAAATTAGCCATTTGTTTATATGTTAATTACATCTATTTCACTATGTGTAATACACACCTTTTACATCACGTGTAATGCATTTTAATTTATTCATTGTGTTGTGATTGGATGATATTTATGAATTTTGTAATTTGTTATAAAAAGCCCTATAAAAAGATGAATTCTTTATTCCTACTCATCTTTAAAACTGATTTATGGCTTTCAAGTAATAGCTCCAGAAATTAAAATTTTAATATCATTTTTAATATATTCTGTAAATGCTACTTCAACATCAAGTCTTGCTTTTAACTCTTGTATTGCCCCGTTTTACATCATACCTTATTAAAGTGTTTGGTAGTGACCAGCATGTACATCCAATACCTCCTTACTCTCTCTTCAGAGGGATTATATATTAAAGATGGAAGTGCTTTGAAATTGATTTCATAAATAGGAAAGTTGAGACTGAAGAGAGCTCCCCTCTTTATACAAATGATTCTGTCACATGCTCTCATCCTTAGAGAGTGACATTTTCAACATCACCTGCCTCAAAAATAGCAGACAGAATTAAAACAAACTGGTTGAGTTTGGAAGCCTATGTATGCAACCCCAAATCCCCAGGAAATGAGCATTCACACAAAATGGACATTAAAAATGAAGAAGAAGTTGCCTGAAGGGACCTGACCCCATGGAGGTAGAGCTGAGGATGTGTCAACTGAATTTTGGAATTTAAGCTGTGAATTCCTTTGTGAATGCATTAGTCTTTTGTTGTGCCAGCTAAGATTTCCATATATCTCCTGTTCTTTTTTGTTAATTTCTAGTAGTGTGGCTTTCATAAAGAAGGCATGGCTAAAAATTTGTTTAAATACAAAATACAGAGGAGATAATGGAAAGAAAAGTTGGTTTCAATAGTATGACAGATATTATGACTTCTAAGTTTTCATGGAAAAATTTTTTTCATTCTTCTCAGCCTTCACTACTCTCCTCAAATTAAGAAGCTAAGAGCATTCTTATAATAAAGAGACTCATAATAGTGAGAATGGGCAGCAGACATGCCCCCACCCCCAGATCAGGAGAGGCATCTCCATAGCAGTGTCTTGTAAGTGTGCATCTAAATTTCTAGTATGTGCACAGTTCACTGCAGTGTGTTAAAGAAGCTTGGATGCCTGCAGTGGTATAAATGTAGTTGTTGAAGGCTCTGTCTTTAAAGTCTTTAGGAAATTGCAGAATGCAGAACTGAGATTTTTTGCCAGTATCATCCAAAGCTTTGATTTAGGAAAATGACATTATAGTTCATATTGCTTAGAGGAGGACAGGTAGACAGGTGTAGCTCACCTGCTTAATTGTAGTTATGATTTTGATTCTTAGAAGGTGCATGTCTTGTAAATAACCCCTCATTATTGTAAGGTCTTGCCAAGATGTATTTCTTTCTGGTGGTGACGTGTGTCGCACTGGCTCTAGGAAGCAGTGTGAAGCAGATGATACTTGTTATTGAACACCCAGCCATTTATTAAAAAGCCTCTTTTCCTTCTGCTTCAAGTTTGCACCCCAAACCTCTTCTCAACAAAGGGATTGCACCTTTGTGGCAGCTTAAGTTGTAAAAATATGACAACAGCTAAAACTCTTAGCCTTCTTAGGATACTTGAATTTTATCAGAAATTGAAATCTCGATCAAAGGGAATGAAATACCAGAGATGCAAGTTTTAGCAATTAATGAGCTAATGTGGAATTATTTTTGAGGAACCAAGAGAACTTTCTTGTTTCCTTAAAATTACGCTACGTTAAAAATATAAACAAGACAAATAAAACAATTCATGAGCATTTGACATATGTAAAAGTTATATTTTATTTTAATTTGAAACATTTTAACAATATTTCCACTTTGAGAAATGATGTCTATGTGAGCTTCAGAAGTTTAAAGATGTAGTTTTTGTGTTATAAATTTGCTTTTTTTTTTTCAGTTTAGTTGAGATCTCATGTATTTGTATTTTCTATAGATCCTGACCCTGTAAGTACATGCGGATTTGCCTTTATATGTTGTGTTATCTGAGTTATCTTTGTAATTCTAGTTGCAGGACTAGAAGGTCATTGGGTAACCTTAAACCTAGGTCTAAGGCTATCAGTGACTTGATGCCTGTGTTCTTGAAAATTCTTAACCTTGTTGTGGCTCAGTTGCATCCTTTAAAAGACAGTGTATTTTGTGATGATATCCCAAATAGAAGATACTCCATCAGGGAACCATGAAGGGGATGAAGCAGACTGTAGTTATAAGGGTTCTTCTATAACTGGAACCAAGTAGAGGCAAAGCACTGGTGGGAAACCAGAGAGAGACTTTGGACTCTGGTATATGTTTTAAGTATGGTTCTCTCACTTAATAGCCATGAGAATTTGGGCAAGTTTATTCTTTCTTAAAAGCAGTCTCTTTGTCACATGTATTATATAAATAGGTGAAATAATGTGTAAGTTGGGAATCATGATCATATGTAAGCAAAACATCAAGTTCAGTATCTATGATGATACAGAAATGAAATAGGAAACAGGTGAAACATCAGAATGCAGATTATTAGGCTTGAATCAAGGATAAGCTTTGTTGCTTTAGTACTATGACGATAGTTCAAGGTTTATCCTTTGAATTAAAACCCAAATGTACTATGAGTAAAGGAGCAGTGATAATACCTACCATATAGAACTACATAAACCACGTAACATAATGGCTAATTTCAGACATACCTTATGGGTCTTCCCCAATTCCATCGGTGCTGTTGTCTCTCAGATCTTTGGTACTATGGCCAGGTACTCTGTTTGCGTCCACACTATTTTTGCTGAGTAGGGCTGAGCAGTTGGCACTGAGCAGCCAGGTGGAACAGCTACATGCCCTGTGTTTGACTTCTTTTGTCACTTCTGGACTTGGATGAGTCACTTTCCTCACCTGGGGAAGTGAGCTGATGCCCTCCAGAAGTATGGGGCAGTTTACTCCTAGAGCACACGTTTTAACTAGTAGGCATCATGAGATGGGGAGAGTATGGAAGATAAATTTCTCTCCTCCAGCCCTCTCTGCGCATGGACTGCTCCTTGTCTGAGTTTAGAGCAGGCTGTGTTGTTCATGGCTTATTACGATACCATGACCGGAGTGATAATGCATCACCTTGCCTCTCCTGCTATTCTTCTCTATGTTTTTAAACTTTGTCCTCATTTTCCCTACCCAGGAATTATACCTCTCAAAAGTATCAATAGTCAGTTCTTCAGACTCTTTTGTCTAGGGAACCCAGACTAGGATATTGCTTAGCATGTAGAAGTTGCTCATTATATATTAATTTTTCTTTTTCCCTTTTTAACATGTTTTATTTGACCTGGCCCAGTTCTAGGATAAATTTGGCCTTTGATGTCTTAGTTACTTCGATCCATTGTTTTTTCTTCCTGAGACACTCTCTTTTAGTACTGATCTCTCCTGTTCACCTATCATTTGATCCTGAAAAGCAGTTCATCCCTTTGCCTGATGTTTGGTTTCTAGAACTTTTGATTTGGTCTAAATCCAGACTGATAGAATGTTGCCATGAAGGCTGTTAACTCAAAAACTGGCTGTGAATAGGAAATTTATGATTCATTTTTACTTCTATATGATTTACTGATTTCTGGGCATTTCTAGAATAGCCATCTGGGTTTGAGAATAGCATATAAATCAATACGCAAACTTTAGTGATACTTCTTATGGTTTGTCAATGATGTCGTCATTGTTCTAGAAAATAGGGGAATTTGGAATCATACAAACTTATTTTCATGGAAGAAAGTGTCAACATGAGGAATGAGAGGATTTTTATAGACTAGAATTCTATCTCCTGCTGTAAGATTTATAGAAATTCCTTTGCCTAGTTCTCAATAGAAAAATGTAGATTTTGGGTGTCCAACTTCAGGCATCCACATTGGAAGTCATAGTCACTTCCAGTTCCAGACTTGATAGGTGCCCAAGGTTGTTTTTCCACTGTGTTAGATCTGTTGAAGACTGGGGTGGTTAGCACAGGCTTCATGGAAAAGTTGAAGCTTGAATTTCACTATAAAGATTGGTAGATTTTATATAAACCTATGTTTCTGGGTTTTCTAAACAATATATGCATTTTTGTTTCTTCATCTCAAGTAATCTAAATTCTAATGGTTAAGGATACATTTCAGATGTCACCTTCCCCATGAAATCCTTCCTCATTATCTTTTCTGGAATTGACCTCAACCTCTTTTGATTTTCCACATGCTTTACTTTTATGTCTGTTTACATACGGTCCTGTGTTTTTGGCAAACTTATTTTCATACTTGAACAGCTGTGAGCTCTTTGAGAGCAAGGGTGAAACGTATCTTTGTATTACTCCTTAGAATGTGTGGTTAGCATATGATATGCTTAAAAATACTTGTTGTATTGAAGGTTTTCTGTCCTTCAACTTATGTATCTTGAATATTTGCTGTGTGCCAAGAACTATGCTAAGCATTATGTAATTCACATCAATTCTCCCTCTTTGGGCCCAGCAAAGATCAATAAAATAAGATTTTCTAAATTACAGTCCTTAGATAAGAGCAATATGTGCAACTTGGAATTTCACAAAGAATGCTTCACTTATGGGTCAGTGATTGGTTTGAACAGATTTCTGTGGTTCTTTTAACCTGTGTGCCAGGAACTAACTGTGCCAAGTTAGTTTTCTCTACTTCTCACCTTTGAACCTTCTCTGCTACCGTCCTTGGAGGTTTCTTTGATTTCAGACCTTGCCAACTTCCTTCAATTTTCGAAGCTACTAAGATTTTATCTCCGTAAGTGCTACCATTTGTGTGACTTTAGGATGGGTATAGATATCAGATATTCTTCTTTTTCCCCATTTTGTTTTCTGTGGAAGGAAAATTCATTTTGAGAATGTGTATGTGTTTTACAACAATTTATTGGTTGAGAGGTAAAAAAGCTGCATTTCAAATTCAATCCAAAATGTCACTGATTATTTAGAGCAGAGCTGCCTAATAAAAATGTCTGCAATGATGAAAATGTTCTATGTCTGCACTCTTCAGTATAGCTGCCCCTAGCCACTTGTGGCTAATTGAGAACTTGCTTTGTGGCTTGTGTGACTGAAACTGAGTTTTAATTTAATTAATTCAAATCTAAATTGTCATATGTAGTTAATGGCAGCTGTGCTGGACATGGTAGATATAGACCAATGGCAAATAACATCCCACATATTTCTATAAATAAATAAAATGCCCTTGAATAAATTACTTTGGGAAACATTCCCTGTATTATGTTTTCCCCTTTTTGAGATTCACAATGCACAGGAACATGGTGAAGGCTCTAAGAAGTTTCACTGCAAAAACAAGTAATCCATTTATATCACTTTAACCCAGAATTTTACAGTTTCATTTGACCATGGAATTTTCACCCCCTCCCCCCAACCAATAATGTCTGTGAATAATTTATGACCTGATTCTGCAGAACCCTCTTGGAAAAAGTATCCTTCAGACCATCTTTCCCATTGAAACCCTGTGCTACACCTTTAGCCAGACTATTCCCTCTATTTTAGTGGAAGCATAAGGATGACTTAAGTAGGGATAAAGGGGAGTCTTCTCTAAGCTTTATAAAATCTGTTTCTAGGAGAATGGGACATGACGTTTGCCCCACAGGCATAAAGCTATTGAGACTCTGAAATTACCTATTGCAGAGGGATGGTATGTTTTCTAGTTACAGCTGTGGCTGAGCCTGGATCAAATTCGGTCCCTGGAACCACGACATGTCCTAAGTTTGACCTAAGCCACAAGTAGGCCTCCCTTTTCAGGGCTGATGAGAAACAATCCCTTATCCCCCACTGGAGCCTCTGTAGTTATGAGTCTGCTCCCTAACAGTAATACGGGAAGGAATATGGTAATGTTCAGTTTTCTTTTCCCCTTCCTCTTAATAGACCAGCTAGTGATGCTTCAGATGAAATTGGTCTGAAAGCTGAGAGCAGGTCCATTATTGGGAGCATTTGGTTTAAATTATGAAATTCAGGAAGGCTTGTGGCACAGAGGCGGCCAGTTCTGCCGCAAAAGGCGCTCGCTTGTCTGTTTCTTGCATTCTGTTAAATATTTCTTATTTCCTCAGAATATACCACAAGGACCATTTGACTGTCCCCTCTGGCTTCTGCATCTTGCTTCCAGCATGAATAGACAGGTAATAACCATTCAGCAGGGCCATTACCTCTTCTAAAGACTATTATCAAAATGGTCATTATACATAATGGAGATTATTACAGGCAGCCTGAGAGATTTTTTAGATACATCTCTCCAGTAATAGGTGGCCTTTTTAAGCCTTCTATATCTGTGGGAATAATACCAGGGCACAGAATACATGACAAATGGTGATTTTTAGCAAAAAATCGGTCAGCTTTTAATGCATTAATTGGATTGCAGATTTAAATTGTATTTATGCAGAAACTCTTACATTTTAACTCTTGACAAATATACAACGTGGCAGGAACATTCTAGGAACAGGAGTTAAAATATATAGAATGCATTGTTCATGTTTATACTATGCGATCACATATGCAAGGATATTGACATTAATGAATTCTTTGAGAACAAACTCTTTTAGAATGAAGTAGCTGATCTGTAGTCAGCCAATCAATAAGTATTTATAGACCTTGGGCTTCATGCCAGGCACTGGAAGTATGGCAGTTAGAAAACAGGGAAGCTTAGCAGCTTAGAATCTAGTGACCTGTATACAAAAAAGTCAAATGTTAACGTTTTCTACCTCCAGGACAGTAAAACCTTCTTGTATGGCTTCCATTTGTTCCCGATTATTGGAAGGTAAATAGGTGCTGTCCCAGGTAAAAGTGTGAATTCTGCTATGAGGTACACAGATGGTTGCCTACCAGTTGGCCTTTCTCCCTTAAAGCTGCAATTCCATTATTGGTAAGGTATCATTCCCAGGGGATAAATCATTACTGGGCTGAGCCAGTCAAGTGTAATAGGGTGTTAATATGGGATTATTGGCATCTCAGTGCTGAGTAAAGACCCACAAACGAAAGTAATAGATGGCTAATAATCTGTCATGCCAGCGAGGTAGGGGGTGGTGGTGCTAGGTCACTACTGTCCAATTTGCAAAGGAGGTGTCAGAAAATTCAGTTTTGTAAACTCTCACCCAGCATCCCTTTTTGCATGAAAAAAGGTTGAGATTAAAGTGAAAAGACAGAGTGAGTATTTTTTTTGGAAAAGCTGTTGGAGGATCTGTGGCATTTTGCTTTCTCTTGGTGGGTGGGACTTGCCCCTCATTTTACACTAAGAGAGAGGATTTTGAAAAAAGCATGGAGATCTTGTTACTGTACCCTTGAGGTTGAAAGAACAGAAGGGACTGGTACTTGACCCTTGCCTGATAAATTTAAAGGGCAAAGATTTTGACTAGCAAGCTACTCTGACAGCCAAGTAAGGAAAGATGACATGGTGGCAGTGTGCAGCACTAACAGATTTTTTGGTGCCATTGATGCAGAGGTGTTTGGTCTGGGCCAGATGGGATCATTCAGTTGAAAGAACTGAACTGCTCTGGACTGAACATATAGGGGCTTTGCCCAAGAGGGCCACCTGGAAAGGCATTGGAGCCCTAAGAGAGAGTCTCTATAGAGAAGACCCTGGAAACCAAGTGATGACGGTCAGATGGAGGAAACACTGCATTTGCAGATGCCTCAAAGATGTCAGCATTAGGAACTTTCTGTGTACACATTTTATTCAGCTCTTCTGTGTCTTATGGTTGAAAGCTCCCTATTTGATACATAATTTTTTATGTAAATAAATTAATTTCCTGCTACCAGTCTTCTCTCTGGGCCTTCCTTGCTGGAGATGTTAATTCCTACTTGGATGTCCAGTACAGTCCAGGTCTCTGCACTCCTCAAACCTCCATTAAAGAGGGAAGAATTGGTCATTATTTTGCCCGTGTGTTATTCTCCCCCTGTCCATTCCCACCCTCTTCCCGCATACCAGTCTTTCTGGTGATGATAACAAGATTTACCAGATTTTCCTTCTGTTAACTTGTAAGCAACTACCCTTAATCACTTTCAGTCAGTAGAGTTGACTCCACCCATGATTCTAAGAGTAGGCATATGTCTCAAAACCGGCTGGATGGCATAGTCAGTATTTTAACACAATACTTAGTTCAGAGGTGTAACATGAGCTGGTCTGAGGGATTTTGCTGGAACTGTTTGGAAGATGGATTTTCTTTTTGCCAGGATTGCAAAGCAGATAGGCTGTCAATGAGAGGTTACTGGTGGTTTCCATGCTCCTTATAAGCTTACCTCTGCAGAAAGAAGAGCCAAGTGATGGGCCAGAAAAATTTACGGTGACAGCATTTGAGCACCTGTATCCAAACATGTCTGAAATAGTATTGATTCTATTTATGAGAAAGAATAAGTGCCTCCCTGACCCTAAACTTCATTTTGTATTGGATTTTGTCATTTACATCAAATAAAGACCTAACCAATAGATACTTATACTGTGGTTAAGTTGCTCCAACAGGGGTTAAAAAATTATTCCCTACTCTTTTTAAGTAGGGAAAGTTTCAAACATACCCAAAAGAGGAAGAATAGCAAAACGGATTTCAGTATATTCTCCACCTAGACTTCAGCAATTAACACTATCTTTTCTGTACTACTTGAAAGCATATTTTAGACATCATGACACATTATCCTAAATATTTCAACATACATCTTTTAAAAATAAAGAATACTGCTCCATAAACACAATACCATCATCACACATAAGAAAATTAACAATTCAACACATTATACTATTCAGTCCATGTTTAAACTTCTCTAGTTTTCCCAAGTATGCCTTTTATAGATTTTTCTTTTAAACAGAATGAGGTTTCAATCAAGTTTCACACATTCACTTTTGCTATTGAATCTCTTTAGTCTAGAGCCATTTCCCATTTTGAAAAATGTGACATTGACTTTTGAGGAGTCCAGGCTAGTACTAGTAAGGTTGCTCTTTATTTTGAATTTGTCTGATTTTTTTTCACATGATCTTACTTAACATGTTCCTTTAACTTGTGAAATACTAGTAAGTTCGAAATTATGTGTAGAGGCTTGATGATATTCAGGTTAGTGTTTTCTCCAAGGATACTTCTTAGAGACATGACACTAGAGGTGATACTGCAGTAGATTGAAGGCACATAAGGTCAAGTTGCTTAATACTAAGCTAAGCTTGACTGTTTGCTTGAGATGGTGATTGCCAGGCCTTATTATACAAGGTACAATTTTCCCTTTGTCCTTAGTAAGTAATCTTTGTGGTAGTGAGGCGATACTTTAGCACCATGAAAATTCTAAAGTTCTTGCATGTTTGTTGGCCTTCGTCTGTAAAGATTTTTCTTTCCTACCTCCCTTCCTTTCTTTTCCCTTTCACCCCACTTTAGAGCAAATATGATTTTGACAGATTTGCTTAGCTTTTGTTTTCCGTAGAAGGTCTTTATTTTTACCTCACTTTTGAAGGATGTTACTAAGGTGTTTTAAATTCTAGTTTGGCAGTTCTTTTCTTTCAGAACTTTAAAAATGCCACCATTCCATTAGCTTCTGGATTGTATTGATTTTGTTGAGAAGTCAGCTGTTAATCTTACTGCTGCTTTTTTAAAGGTAAAGCATCTTTTATCTTTGACTGCTTGTGAGATTTGAGTTGCTGTTCTTTATTTTTAAATTGTTTTACTGATATTCTTAAATCTAGTTTTTCTTGTATTATAAGGCATGATGAGAATTGTGAATATCTCAACTAGGAATTGTTGAAATCCCACCCATCATATCATTTCTTTTTTACCTCATCTTGCTACCAATTTCTGTAGTGACATTCTTTAATTGAAAATAATAAAAGTCCATCAAGAATATCTTAAAAATAAGGTGGAAATTATTTTAAAGATTATCTTGTAATACAGATTGCAGCTGGTCCTCAGGAACAAACTGGAACCAGAAATACGAATGCTAATTAAGACTTTCTCTGATCTTCCCTTTTGCCATGTGTCAACTGCTTTTATTCCTTATTTTCAAATTTTCTTTTCTCCTTTTTATAAAAACTTGAAACTACCCAATGTACATAGCAGAAAATAATTTCTTATGGCTCTAAATTTATATCTTCTCTGTTTAAGAAACCAGCCAAACTGTGTTTATTATATTGTGTGCTTAATTCTAGTTTCCCTGGGGAGAAACTCATTGTCCTAGTGGGATGAAAGGCCCAACTCAGGTCCAACCATATTGTTCCAACCCAGGCCAGCCAGAAGATGTTACATTTTAAGAACATGCCTTCTGAGGGGCCAGTGTAATAAGCATATGTATTGAGGGGGAGAATTTGGACAAAGAAGTCTGTAAGTGTTGGCTACATCTTCCCATTTTCTATAGAAGCTAGTCCTTATATTACTTTACTTTTAGAAAATGAGCTTTCCAGAATATAAAAATCTCCTATATATAGGCCAGCTAGAAGTTGTCTTAAATACTATGAAATTGTACAACTTGAGATACTCTTTACTGTACTGCAGAATCGTAGAATCCAGAAAAATACTGTTTTGGAAAGCCAACCTTAATCTACACTTCCACATACCCAAACATTTGCCCTAGACTACATCTTTCCTTTTCTGCATTTGGTTTTTTAAACTATGCCATGCTATTCCCCAGCCTCAAGATTCCTGAGTGTGTATTTGATGAGTACTTTCACATTTGATAGTATTTTATGTAACAGTGACTAATCCTTTTATACCCCTTTCCTATTATCTAATATTGCAGAAGGCAACCCTGTGGTTCTTTTGTTGTTTTGCTTTTGGTTAGCAGAGTTACTGACAAAAAAGCATATCATAGAAATGAATCCTCTTCATTAAGAAAAGAATGATTCTACATAGATTTGCTATCTCAAAGCAATTTATTTGTCTTGATTTATATAAAATAAATTGTATGCTGAAAATGCAACAGTTTCTTAGATGTTCTTGAAGCTGAAAGTTTTGATTTACCTCAGGATGCAGAAATATCAGAATACACCTAATTTTAATAATGTATTTCATCTTTTTTTTCCTTCTGTTTACTTTTCTTTTCCTACATACTCCTAAATCCTTTATGTATATCTTTTCGGAAAGTCTGACGTGTTAAGAAATTTCCCTTCCCTCAAATTTAAGGAAATATGCACATTTGTTCCCAGATAATTTAAGAAGCCAACAATAGCAATGAGCAACATCAAATAATTCCTTCAAAAGATTTTGTATTCTTAATTCCTAACACTGGGACATTTCTTATAAAGTCATAGTCAGTTTCTGTTAAGAGAAATGCTTACATTTTTGAGATAAGACTTTTGATAAACTTGTGAATTCACTGCATTTCAAGAAAAATTGCATACAAAGATGTGATTGTTGTAATTGGAAAAGGGGGTCATCATAGTTCACCTTTGTCCAAGGATTGTGATATAGTTAACAACATCTGTGAGAAGCTGTGCTACTGAACAGCATGGTGATAATAACCTATTCCCTAAAGAGTCTTTCCTGGCTTATGATTTTCAGTTATAATAATGTGTGCTGGCGTATCCTAATGAACTTGGTGAGGCATGTTCAGATGGCCCAATGTTGTTGGTTTCCTAACAGCTGCTCAGAATTGCTGAGGGGCTGCCCTGGTTTTGTTTTCCAGGCTCCCTGGACACCATTCATCAAGACTATTCAGCAGGCATTATAAATGGTGCATTCCTCATATGATCAGGTTAGAAAACAAGATGTCTGGATCCAGTCCCTACTCTGTGTGCTCCTGTGCTGATAGGCTTCAAGCCCACTGCAGCATAGGGCACCTGTGGTGGGTGGGGCCTCATTTCAAATAAAAGCTACTGGTGTTGCTGTGACATTCTTCAGTTTCAATGTAACCTTATATAAAGATTAGTTTTTTCTTTTTGTTATCTGTTAAGCAATCTGTAATATCGATCAAAGATCAGAAGGAACGCGGTTGGTTTATTAGTTTTCCAGGTCTGACATAACAAATTACCACTAACTTGGTGGCTTAAAACAACAGGAGTCTCTTTCATTGTTCTGGAGGTTAGAAGTCCAAAATCAAGGTGTCGACAATGTTGGTTCCTTCTGGAGGCCCTGAGGGAGAATCTTTTGCATGTCTTGCTCATAGCTTCCTTAGTAGTTGCTGGCAGTCCTTGGCATCCCTTGGCTTGTAGCTGCATCACTTCAGCTTTTGCCTCTCATCATCCGATGACCACCTTCTCTGTGTCTGTTCCTCTGTGTCTGACCTCTTACAAGGACATCAGTTATTAGATTTAGTGCCCACCTTAATCCAGTATGACCTCATCTCAACATCTTAATTGTATCTGCAAAGACCCTATTTCCAAATAAGGTCATATTCACACATGCTGGGGGTCAGGCCTTGAACATATCTTTTTTGGAAGGGGGACACTATTCAATCCATGACAGTTGGTTTCTGCTCTATAGTCCTGTTTTAACTTACATGACTTCTTTCTTTCCCTATTTTATAACTAAAATCCAAATTACTTTCCTAGGAGATTTCTTCAGTAGAATTGATTATTGAATGGAACTTTAAAAGATGTTATCACCAATCAACAAGACTATCTTGGTTATTAAAAACAGATGACATCAATTGGTTCTAACGCTTGCACAAGGTAGCTAGATTAAGATATTAGGGAAAAACCATCTAAGATAATATTTAATGGGTAACATTTGCTATTTCCACTTGACAGTTCTTGGTCATTTGTTATATTGAAATTCGGTTCAAGAAACAGGTCTTTGATCCCTACTGAGGGCAAACAACAGTGCAAAAATATGAAGATAATTAATCAGATAAAATATACACCTTGATTTCAACCTATTGGTGTTACGGATCCATAGGTAGCCCTTTTTGAATTATTTTAAAATTGATGTACAAAATTATGACCCAGATTAACCCTGTTATTTCCCAAGCCATTTCCATTAAGAGGAAATTCGCTTGGTGACCACTCTGTTCAAATAGTTAAGCTTCTGAGACATCTCTGTTCTAAGCTTAGTTTGTAAACATCTAAAGTGGATGAGATTTTTCACTAGCCCTCCGTCTTTTGCAGCCAGCTTGATCTTCCTTTTCTCTTTCAGCATGACCTTCCCTTAGTTACTTTCATAATTCCTTTCTCTTTAATTGGGATACCAGATTCTTAGCCCAGTAAGTCTTGTTTTCCCATAGAAAAATGCTGGTCCAGTTAAAAAAAGAGAGAGAGAAAGAGATCCCTTTCACACCCTTACCTGTGTACTTGATTTTTAGCTGCTTTGCTGAGCACATTTAGGTATGCTTTTTACTAGCAATGTGGCTTTTGTTCTTAAACCTGACCAATCTGGACCTGTTAATACGGGAGTAAAGTGTGTGTGTGTGTGTGTGTGTGTGTGTGTGTGTGTGTGTGTGTGTGTAGAGTAAAGAACCGAAATTCTTTAGTTTAAAATCCACATTACTGTAATCTAAAAAACAAACAAATACGATGAAGTGAAAGGAGATTATAGATACAGAGAACAAAATGGGTGGTTGTCAGAGTGGAGGAGGGCACAAAATAGGTGAAGGGAATAAGCGGTACATACCTCCAGTTAGAAAATAAGCTATGGAGATGTAATATACAGTATAAAGAATGTGGTCAATAATATAATAACTTTATATGATGGCAGATGGTTACTTATTGTGGTGGTCATTTCATAATATATGCAAATGTCAAGTCACTACACCTGAAGCAAACATGATATTACACATCAACTATATTTTTAAAAATTTACAATAATGACCACATAGCATTTCATTCATGAATATGCCATGGTTTAAGTGATCATTATCCTATTGTTAGGCCCATAATTTTATGCTTTTCCCCCTTTGACTGCTTCTTTTTCCTCTCAGACATTCTGTAAGTAAGGATCCTTGGTTGCAAACAAACAGAAAACCATCATAGATAACTTAAGAAAAGTTATTGGGTGTGTGGCAGGTTGAAGAATTGAGCCTAATGCTGCATGGCCCTGGAGTAGTAAGATGTGTCCACACCCTTGCCATGCCTGTGGTAGGCTGAGTGTGAGTTCCTACCCCTGGCTTTGGGGTGGCCACATGATTTGCTTCAACTACTAGAATGTTAGCAGACATGGTATTGGCAGAAGCTTGAAATGTGCTTGTGTGTCTGGCCTTGGACTCTTACTTTTTGGTGATCTGAGATTATACCCCAGTTGAGTGCTGTTTCTTCAGCCTGTATCCTCGAATAAGACACACAAAGTGGACTATGTGCTCCAGGGAGCCACTGAATCACTTATTATCACACAGATGACTATGTACCAGGAATATGGGCATCAGTTAGCAGGGTTCTCTGGTTCAGGATCTCTTGCAGGGTTGTATTCAAGGTGTTGGCCAGGCCTGCAGGTAGCTCAAGGCCCAGATGGAAAGAAAAATCTACTTCCATACTCAGTCTCATGGTTGTTAGGCAAGATTCAGTTCCTTGGGACTGGTAGATTGAAGGCCTCATTTCATCAGCTGGCTGTTGGGTGGCAGCCTCCCTCAGTTACCTGCTACACTGGCCCCTCTGTTGGCAGATTTCAACATGGCAGCTTGCTTCTTCAGGGTGAGGAAGTGAGACGAGGCAGAGAGAGTGTGTGAGAAAAATGGAAGTCATGATCTTGCATAACTTAATCTAGAAAGTGATATCCCATTGCGTTTGCGATTTCTGCTCATTAGAAGCAAATCCCTAGGTTAGCCCATGCACGAGGGGAAGGGATTACACAGGGGCATTAGTAAGAGAAGGCAGAGGTCACTGGCTTCTCATTTTAGAAGCTTTCTACCACATATGGCTTACAGAATTGATTAGAAGGCTGGAAACCAATTTGGACATCGACTGGAACCACAGGAGTCAGAAAGAGGGGTATTAAGATGCTACCAGGGACCACTAGGCGTATTTTTACCGGAATCCCAACCACTGCCAGCCACCTTATTCCTATTTCTAAGAGATTTTGAGTGAATGGGTTGTTCCACCTGAGGTTCACGCAGTACAGACTTATGAGCAACTTCACTGGATTGTTTTCCAAATTGGGTAGTTCTTACTGTTTGCATTAGGCTTCATCAGGGTAATTACTGTGCATAAAGAACAAGCCTAAAATATGTTTTCAGTAGTGTATTAAACTTCTTTTGATTACTAATGCTTTTTTTTTTAAAGTAACTCCCAAATACTCTACTTTCAGTAGAGAAATCAGTCAAAGGGATTATTTGATAATGATAGACTTACCAAATGGTTATCTTTCCAAATTTTGAACATTGTATTACAGACTTTCTTCATATTTGTAAGCCTAACTATTGACTTTGAGGCGTAGGAATCCACACCGCTGAACCCTTACATAACCTCCATTCCTGCAACCATAGCCACTTTGTTCATAAGCCCATCAGGAGTGGCAGGAGGAGCTGGTGAAAAGCCGATGGTAATTAACAGAACCGGTCATTCTATCAACCTGATTATTAAAATCCTTTTCCACTGAGGTCATCCTTTGGTAAGCGTTCACATGGGACACAAATATCTCCTCACTTTGTGTCCCTCCGAAGAGGTCTATCCATATACCTTGTATGTGCTATAGTTTTCTATAGCAACTGTAACAAATGACCACAGACTTAATAGCTTAACTGATACAAATTTATTACCTGACAGTTTTGGAGGTCAGAAGTCTGAAATGGGTCTCAGGGTGGCAGCAGGGCTGAGTGAATTCCTTTTTGGAGGGTCTAAGGGAGAATCCATTTCTTTGCCTTTTCCAGCTTCTAGGGACTGCTCATACTCGTTGGCTTGTGGCCTCTTTATCCATCTTCAAAGCCAGTGATGTTGCATCTCTCTGACCATCCTTCCATGCTAATGTGTTCTGTGACCTCAGCCTGGAAAGGTCTTTGCTTTTAAGACATAATGTGATGAGGTGAGCCCATGGGAACCTGGGCCTCCTGCAGAGGCTTCTGTTCTAGATCCATGCAAAACCGGCAGCTGTTCAGTCATTCTGTGAGTGAGTGAGAGTAGCTCCTACAGTTGCTTCCTTTGTGAGTTCAAACTCTAGGTGATTACTTTAGGTTTATTTAAAAAAAAAAAGATTCTCAAGGGGCTAAGAGGATAAGTAGATGCCCTGAAACCACATATTAATGTATATTTATTAATTCTGGTTATGCCACTTCTGTGTCTTCTTGAGTTTCTTAGCACAAAATTCAAAACCCTTACCAGGGACAACATATATTATGGTGGTTAAGTGCAGGCAGAGGGTCTGTGCTTGAATCTCAACTCTGCCACTTACAAACTAATTTGGCCTTAGACAAGTTACTTTACCTCTCTGGCCTCCCTTTGCTCACTGCTACAGTTCACATAATACCAGTAACACCTTTTAGAGATGTCATGAGGATGAACAGAGTTTATGTATATAAAGCGGTTACAGCAGTACCTGGCATACAGTTACTGTGGTCAGGAACTGAGGCATTATTACTTCTGTGATGTTTTAAGACCCCTATGAATAGGCCCTCGCCTATTTTTCTGTCACTGTCAAACCAACCCAAACTCCCTTAATTTATTCCAAGTGGTTTTTGAGCTCCGGGTAGTTGTCCTGGCTGTTCCCTCTCCCTGGAATTCTCCTCCTGCTCTTCCCATGATGGTCGTGGTAGCCGTGAGCCTGAGTCTCACAGCTCTTCTCTGCAGGTGGTGTGACTGACCGAGGGCTCCTGCTGCTGTGATTTGAAGTCTCGCTCATTTTGCATTGAGGCCATCCTCTCAGGACTGCTCCCCACAGGTGACTGAGGGTTGTGGGGAGACTTGGGCAGCCCCGTTCCTAGGAAACATGGGGCTTCTTTGTTGACTTCAGCTCCGGGATCCATGGAAGTTTTGCTGGACTTTTCTTGGATTGCACAGCAGCCTCAGATTCTTCTAATCACTGTTCTCTCCTCCTTTCCTTTACCTGGGCCTTCCTCTACTCCATCCTTTCAACACAGGCATTCTCTCAAAAAAAAAAAAAAAAGTCCTTGTACTTTTAATCCCATCTTGGCTTCTGCTTCTCAGAGGACCTGGACCAATACAGCTGGCTTGATCTTCCTTACTGTCTGGTCAAGTGTCCGTTCCTACATGGCCTTCTCTAACCAACTTCACTACTGAAGCCCTCTTTCCTGCTTATTAGTTAGCATATCCATTTAAAAATTTCGTAGCAGTGATCACAGTGCTTATGTACTTGTTCACTTACTTGGTTAATTATTTATTTGTCTAGTGGAATGTGATCCTCCTTTGGGCGGGGACATAGCGGCCCCAGCAAGGAGCTGCATTCCTGGCATATCACATGTGCTTAACTGGTACTGTCAAGTGAATGAGTGGATCCTGATAGATTTTCTAACAGGGAACTGGGAGTTGTGGAGGAGGGCAAGACTAAACTGGGCATTTGGGGGCAGTTAAAGGCACTTTGTGGATCCCAGTCTCTTGGGATAACAAGGTAAAAGAGAGATGCCCCTAATTGTTGACTGTATGTCTCTAATTCTCTGGAACAACTCCATTTCTGTCGACTAAGAGTAATCACCCTTTTCAAGATGTTCTGAAAAATGACAGTCAAAGTGACATAGAAGAGGCATCAGAGAGAAAGACAAATACTGTATGATCACTCTTATATGTGGAATCTAGAAACAAATTAAAAAAATCAAACTCATAGATAGAGGGAACAGATTGGTGGTTGCCAGAAGTAAGGAGTAGGAGGACAGAAAAATGGGTGAACTGTTTCTTTTTTATTTTGTTTTTTAGTTTAAATAAATTAAATTTAAAAATTACGTAGATCCAGAATTATTGACAAGGAAAGGTATTCCCCAGTGAATTAAGAGAACTATGATGAACATATCATAGTATAATTATTTTAAAAGACTATATATATGTATATCATATATATACATTAAAATATACACTAAAATATCAGGAGGTAAATGAACAGAGGATAATCTTTATTTTGTTCTAATTTCTGAAGTTTTTAAAGTCTAATGTGAATATACTACTTATGTCAAAAAATTAATTTTTGTTGTTGCTTGTATCCACTGGGATCTATATAGGGTTTGGAATTTCTGTATTTGAAACCCTAGTCTTAGAAAGTGATTACAGAAATTCACTATTTCTTTTTACCAAATGTTTGTTTTCAGTAGTAACTGTTTAACCCCCAAGGAATATTTATTTGACCATGATTCAATACCCAAAATAAATTCAATACCCAAAATAAATTCAAAATAAATTCAATACCCAAATAAATTCAATACCCCAAAAGGAGAAGAGATAATATGGAAAACTTAGATTCATAACTTTAGATGAAACCTAAAAGCTGCACTATTCTTTTCTCTCTGAAAAAGAAAAGAAGACATCATATAGTCAAAGGCAGGCTTTGTTTTAATTAACTATGGTGCTACAGTCTGTCAGGGCCCTTTTGTCTCCCTCATGACGTGGGAAAAGTCTGGGAGCAAAGCTTGATTTGCTCCATTGACAAGGGCAGATACAGAATTAGATGTAGGGACAGGTTGTTGCTGTGTCTTCAGTGACTCCTTTATTGGTAGTTGTATGCATCACACTGAAAAATTCTTCAGCATAATTTTAACCAGAGGACTTTAAAATTTTTCCTTCTCACCTTACATGGTGAAGCTCAACACAATAAGAGAATTTGGCATTTAGGCCTCAGAAAATGTGGAATTTAGGGGATCCTGGAATTTAATTCTCATATCTCTCCAGACTGGAAGTTAGATGACAATGGGCTGAAAAATGAAAAACTACTCCTGAGTGCTCAGAAATTGTGCCAGTCTTGAGGAGAGTTGACCTAATTTAATCGCAAGTTTTCCACATGTTGAGATCTGAGGCTCCAAATCACCTCAGTTTGTGGCTCTCAGATAGATGGATTTGTGTGCTGTGATGAACCAGTAATGGATCCCATTTTTGTCTTCAGCTCTGCTTATCTGATATTATTCCCTTCAGGCAGATTCTCAAAGGCAGTAAGCCTGTTAGCTACCCATTCTTTGGGCAAAAAATTACCACTTTAATGTGGGGGGTGTGTGTGTGTATGCATATGTGGGTATAAACACACACAGAAAAGATTACCTTTGCTCTTGTTTGATATGTCTGTTTAACCGAAGCCTATAAACTTAAAAAAAAAAAAAAAGGTCCACACATACAAATCAAGACCGAGGTATACAAAGCAGAGAAAGAACTGGAACCAATGGAGAAATGTACTCTTAGCTGGCTAATGGCAATTAAAGAGAAACTCTCCCTTTACAAGGGGTCCGAATTAGAATGGTAAAAGTTGAAGAAAAGGCAGCATTACCCTGTCCTAACTGTAAGGTGGAGAAAGAAAGAAAACCTGCCAGGGATTTGTGAGGTAAAAGTTCCCTTTTCTTTTGAAACACAATAGCTTGTGTAATTTTGTCACATGTATCTCTTGCTCTCACCTATTACTCTGCTGAAGTGCTCACCAGAGCGTTCCCGAGAGCGGTTCTCCCTCCCACCCTGACACCTGCCATGGAGCATGCTGCATTATTCATTGAGAGCTAATGGCAGGTGATGAGATCTTTTCACGCTACATCCCTCTCAGTGGGTGTTTATCACTCAGTTCACCAGCAGCCCTGCTATTACTGAGGGGCCAGAAGAACCTTACACACTCGCTCAAAAGGTAATGGGAAATGTGCTCAGCTTTCTGGGCTCACAAGTGCAGATGAAGGTTATCACCGGAGCAGCTGCGAAGCCCAGGGCCGGAGGAAGGTGGTCATTCTAAAGCGAACAGCTTAATTTTGGAAATCCATACAAATCATGTCAGAGCTGTGATAATCCATCTTCTTTAGCTTCCAGCCTTTCAGCAGTCATTGCACTGTAATAATTTCCCCCGATTCACCTGTGATCTCTATAAATAACCACAGTGAGGGAGGAAAGGAGAGGGAGGAGAGAGATGGGTCTGGCTTAGCGTCTGATGAGCACGCCAGCGAGGAATTAATCTCTGTATAGTAAGCAAGATGCGGTCTACTCCGAGGGTGGGCAGAGGTGTGGCCACGTGCAAGAAGCTGGCAGGGGGACAGTCCTGTGACCGCTGCTCAGTGCTCTGGTGTCATTTGAAACCAACTTGACAAGAGAGGTAGTGGTTCCAGTGATTTATATGAAAGTTTGTGACAAAAATTTATGGAGCCGTACCATGTCAGTGTGTGGGAAGAATCCAAGTAGGGAGACTATTTTATCCTCAAGTGCTTTATTCTTTCCGGGAGCACGTTAGCCCAAATCTCTTTGCTGTGCCATGTTTGCCACAATAACCATCAACTGATTCAAACATTTGTAGTCATTTTTTTTTTCTGGTTAAGTTTTGTTTTGCTTTGTTATTGTAGAAGTAGAAGGACTTTTGGTGTATAGTCTGGGTTACAGGGAGGTTGAGTGAAAGAATCTAGGTAGGAAAAAGCCACAGTGGTCAAGATAACCTGGCAGGGAGACAATTGAAATTATGTCCTCCCAGGTCATGTGTGTTGATTTCACTGCTCCTCCAAGGTGGGTGCTGTTTCTAAATCCACGGTGTCCTGTTAGTTTCTCTTTCATATCGTAGTCAGTGTGGTGTAACGGAGGTCAGAGGGAATGAATTTGAGGCGGGATTTTAGGTTTTAATCATAGATCAGCTATTTAGTAGCTGTGGGAATTTATTTAAACTCTTTGAGCCCAGATTTTATTAATAGTATAATAGGTATGCTATCAAGTCTAAGGTTACTTTGAAAAGTAGATGACAACCATTCAGTAAGTGCTTAGCAATTGCTAACTCCTTCCATTGTTTTGGACTTCAGGTGAATTTACCTTTTCTTTTACCTGGCCAAAGTAAATGTCCTTAAATAGGTTGACAAATCTTTTTCCATGAAGTGAGCATATTCAAACACTCTGATAAATGTTTTAGATTGGCAGATTATCAGATCTGTGGGTTAATGGTTAAATAAACTGATTTATAGCCATTATCGTGGAATATTATTCAGGAATAAGAAGGAGCAAACAGTTCATACAGCACCTTGGATGGATCTCCATGGTAATTATGCTAAGTGAAAAAGCCACTTCTAAGACGTTACATACTCCTTGATTCCATTTATACAACATTTTTAACATAACAATGTGATAGAAATAGAGAACAAATTAGTGGCTACCAGGACTTAGGTATGGGGGAAGGGAGAGACAGGGAGGTGAGTGTAGTTAGGATCCTTGTGGTAGTGGAATGTTCTGTATCCTGACAGTGGTGGTGGGTCCTTCAACCTACATTTGTGATAAAATTGCATAGAGCTACACACACACATGCGTGCACATGTGAGCATGCAGGAGTGCAGCTAAAACTGCATATGATCAGTAGACTGGTTGTGATACTGTACCGTAGTTTTGCAGTGTGTTACCCTTGGGGGGAAACTGAGTAAAGGATATGGGAGATCTCTCTATTAATTCAGACAACTGCATGTGAGGCTACAGCTATCTCAGAATAAAATGTTTAGAAAACATTAAAATTTGGTCATTAGTCTTGTTTTTTACCATTGTAGCCTTATTCAGATATAAAGATAATGATTACTCAGTTGGTAATACGCCATAATCCCTTAGGGGGTCATATTCCTCTGGTCTGATAATTTCTAGAAAAATCTCCTGAGGAAATAATAAAAAATGTTGTACATACTCATGTCCAAGGATTTTCATTACAGTGTTGTTTAGAGCTGTGGCATCCTGGCAGCAACTTAAATTTCTAACTTAGGAATGCTTATTGCATATTTATAAGGTGGGATAAAGTCCCTACATTAAAATAACATTTTAATGCACTAACCGTTGACTGTATGCTGCAGATGAGGGATTTTTCGTACTTAAGCCATTTCCTCTGATACTTTCCCTCTTCTTCCCATTTTTGATACTATTTTTTATGTTTTTAAATTTATACTTTGTTTTATTAACTTAAATTCTTTCATTGGGTACTATTGTAATTGTAAATAATTTATTTTTTAATCCACAAGATTTAGGATTCCTTTGAATCCCCCATTTTTTCAGCTTTACTAAGGTATAATTGACAAATAGAATAATCCCCCACTTTATAAGATGAAAATGTTTCAGCCCCTCTATTCTCCACTCCACACTGTAATTTTGTCAGATAAGCCGTTACTTTTCCATTGTCCAGGTTTACAATTAAGTCTTCTATAATTTGGTTAATTCTGAACATTTAAAACTACTAAATAGGGTTTCCAATATTATGTAAATATTTTGTAGTTCAGAACCAGTAGCATAATTACATTCACATAGAAAGAGATTTCGCCCTCTGTCACTAAGTGTTGCTTGAAGGAGAAAACTCCTCACAAGGTCAGGTAAGTTCTCATCTTTACCTACTATCAGTTGCTCAGTATCTTGCTGTGTATTTTTGATTGCAGCTTATGTAGGCCTTAATTTTTTGAGAACATTCTGTTTTATGTAGAATTTCTAATTGCTTTAATATGCTCATGCTTTCTTTACTGTATTACCAAGCTTATCCAATTTCTTAATCATATTACTTATTGAATGCTGAATTTTAAACGGACTGCTTTCTAGTCCTGCTTCAAAGCAGTTACCGTGGACTTTGTTTTAATTGTTTTCCTGGGTTAGCTTTTTTCTCTTGTACTCCTTTTTCATTAGACCACAACTTCACTCCGCTATATCTCCCCCTCTTCCAAAAAGGTGAATGGGAGGTAAGCTTTATAAATTCTTGCAAGGATCACCAATTGGAAAGTCTCAGTTCAGGGGGTAAGTACATACAATGGATTCATGTTTTGCTTATTAATGCTTTATCAGAGGTCCTTCTCCCACCCCTGGTTGGAGTCTTGGAGGGCTTCCATAGCGTTCTGGTGACTTACGGTTGAAAACCATCTTGTCTGTTCTCAGATCTTACATCTCATCTCCTCTCCTTTCTCTAGCAAGCCTTAGGTTTTGTTGTCCTCACTCCCTCCTTGTCTGACCCAGCCCTTAATGCTGGGACTTGGGGACACTCTGGGATACACCTCCTTCTTTTCCCTTTTTGGGCCCGGCCCTATGATCTCCCCCAACTTGTGTCTTCTTGTTCCAGGGAAATTACAGATGCTGTATGGCTACAGCAGAGGTTCTTGCTGATGATGGGGAGGGGATAACAGTATCCTAGCCACCTCAAAGCCCATTATTTGAGTAGAGTGACAACCATCCATTCATTTCCTGGTGTATCTGAGTTTTGAGGTTCTACACCACATAGACTGTGGGGAAGAAGTTAAGCCTCCTCCACTTCCTGCCTGTTATCCTTTGGACTGGCAAATCTGCTTTACTTCTACTAGTCCAGGTCAGCCCCCAGAGGATATTTTCATTTCCTTGCTATCAATAACTGGCATTTCTTCTAAGATGCTGGCAATAGTCTGAGGCTCCATTTTAATTTTGGTGAGATCTTTATATTTTTCTACTTTAAAATGCTATTTTACTGGTAAATTGAGAGAGAAAACTTTAAGGACCGCTAACCAGATTCCATTATAAAATCAGAACATATACGCATTTATGTATGGATATGTATAAACAGAATGTCAGGTAAGTATACTTTGGGTAAATCTGTTAGTTCCTGCTTACATAGCTAATCTGAAGTATAATATTTTAATCCTTATTTCAGTGCCTTCACTCTGGATATAATGGAGCAATGATACCAACATTTTATAATAAGTAGATAAGCCTTCTTTTTTGGAGCCATTAAAGATTAAAAAAAAAAGATAGAAAACTAACACAATACCTGACCCCCTTAGCATCCAGTTGTAGACTCTGAAAGTTAGCTACAACTTCTCAGCTGTTTCACAAGGGTAACATCAACCGGAGTGGAAAGGTCTATGTAAGGATTTAGGTAATATAGATAGAAGAAGTTTATTAGAAGGATGTTGGCAAATTAGATGAGCAGAAAAGGATGGATAGAGAGTTTACATACACATGTGCACACCCACACACATAGTTTATATATGTATTTAGTTAAAATAGATAGTTTACATATATATGTATATATAGTGAGATTTGAGGAATTTAAAAACTTAAAACAACATTTATGACTATCTACTTTTAGCCTTCTTTTTTAAGATGAAGAACCTAAAAATCAAAATCAGAAGTGGCCAGTGGACTCACACAAGGTAAACTATCCAGCTAGCTGTTTGTTCTAGGCTGAGATGTGTCAACCGAACTTTTGTGATGTCCTCTTTTCACTCTACATGCTATTCATGCCTAGTTGACCCCAGTCACATGGTGAAGCACAGAATGGCAAAATGCTGAGGGAGGGGACCAGGAATGTAGACAGTGTTTTCTGTTCAACCAGGAATCTTGAAGACCAACTTCCTTAAAAAGAAGGTTTTAGGCATGAATATGCATAAGGCTTCATTCACCCTCCAGACAGGACTTGGACATATGAAATCCTAGGATGTTACATTTCTCAAGCATTCTGCTGCATGCATAAGCTAACGTGGTCATAGTTAGAAGGAAGTCTTGGAAACATCAGATGAGGGATTAGGTTAGGTGACTGCCAAGATCATTTCCTGGCCTAGAATTGTTGTGAGCACTCAAGGTAATGGTTTATGTTCGCTTAGAAGGATGTCATCCAGACCTTGACTGGTGTTTGAAAACAATTTCCCAGCCAGCAATGCAAAGATATAATTCTGCAGGTCAGCCATGTTTCTGGTATATCGTCCATGAAATCATCAGACAGACATGTCACTGCATCATAGAACCTTCACCCAGGTTCGTATAGGCTAGGTGCTATTGCCGTAAGAGGCATTTATGAGATGTATGACAGCAGTGGACAACAGAGGAGCCATTTTTCTCTTTTCAATGTTGAAAATCCTGCTTTCTTTTGAGTTGCTATTAAAATCCTAATAGATGTGTATATAAAATGCCAGGGAGTGGGATTTTTTTCTATTGCTCCAAAGACAGTGATAAGGGCTCAGTGTTGATGAGGTTCCAACTACCCCTCCTTTAAATGGGGACACCAAACACTAGGGCTAGACACCTCTCCAAGACTTAATAAGAAGAGGCACGACCTCCTCTTCTCATTTGACAGTCTCCTCACCCCAAGCTGGTAAGAATAAGACTGATGTGTGTTAGTTCCCTAGGGCTGTCATAACAAAGTACCACAGACTCTTTGGTGGCTTACACAACAGAGACTTATTTTCTCATGGTTCTAGAGGCTAGAGGTCTGAGGTCAAGTGCGGGCAGGTTTTGTTGCTTCTGGGGCCTCTCCTTGCCTTGTAGATGACTGTCTTCTCCTTGTGTCTTCACATTGCCATTCCCCCTGTACCTCTTTACAAATTTCCTCTTCTTAAAAGGACACCAGTCTTACGGGATTAAGGCCCACCCTAATAACCTCATTTTAACTTAATTATCTTCTTAAATATCCTATATCCAAATACAGTCATATTCTGAGGTATTGGGGGTTGGGGCTTTGGTGTACAGATTTTGGGGGAGTACCGTTCAGTCCACAGCAACTGGAAAAGGGAGAGAATCGTCGAGGTCTGTAGTCTTGTAAGAAGTGTTATATTCAAGGTGATTGTTTTCTTGCCCCATCATAGAGAGCAAAGGAGTGAATTACTCCTCTACAACCAAGAAAGAGATCATTCATGAAAAGTAGGGTGTAGTTTTTAAAAAGGGGAGGATATGGCGTCTTATTTTTCTCCCTGAAGGCTTGGAGAGCTGCACAATGCATGGAAGAGTGCATGGAAGGGAGTTCATGTGAGAGCTTGAAATGTAGAGTCAAATTTTGGGTGTGAATAGAGAGGATGGTGCTGCCTTGTCTGGAATTTCTATCTGAAATTTCTAAAGGCTGAATTTTTACTGAAATACCTTACAGCAGCAGTACAGAAGGGATACTAGTGTCACGTCACAAATGGGAAAGATAGGGATAGCTCCTGTTCTAACTTCCAGCTGTTTTGGAGAACTCAGAAGAGAGCCACATCTGTTGGCATGGCTACACATAGAGGACTACAGAGGTTAAAGGGTGGTTCAGATATCCTTGGACTGCCCAGGTGACATCTAGCCTAAGCAGGTAGATACCCCACTCAAGGGAAGGATTTGAAGGTAAATGTCACTGGTGAGGCTGCTTAGGAATTAAACACATACTATCTTTGTTGTTTTTAACCAGAGTAAATAGGTCCTCCAGGGCTCAATTAGACATTTTAGTTGTAACAACTGGGAGGAAGATGCCACTGCATCCAGTGGGTAGAGGCCAAGGATGCTGTTAAACATCCAGCAATGCACAGGGCAAGCCATATAATAAGGAATTAGCCAGATTAAATGTCAGTAGTGCTGCTGTTGAGAATCCTGATTTACATGGTGGGCAGTACATTGACAGGGGCTCCACAATGGCATGTGCTGCCACATTGGCGTGGGCCATCACCATTGCATAGAGCCAGGCTGGGCGATCAGCGATGCCTGCTCATTACTGACAGGCGGCAAGTTACGTAAGTGTATCTTTGCCTCCCTCGTTTCTCCTTCTTGGATTCAGCCATAAGGATCAAGACCAAGGGGAAGAAGGGAAAGAGGTGACTGGAAGTCCACTCTGTTTTCCCATTCTGCAATTCAGGGGCATAATAGGAGGAAGAATAGAGACAGATTATTCCCTCCTCTCCATACTAGGCTCCTTGAACCGCTGATCCAGTCTGTGATAGAAGAAGTGAAGAAGTGGTTAGCTTTGGATTAAATATGTGGTTGAAATCTTAGCTAGACTGGGTTTTTAGAAAGTGCCTAGAAAACCATGGGATCTGCCTAAAATGTCCTTAAGGAGATGCAACAATGTTAAACTTGGGAATAGTGACGAAAAGGAATAAAGCTATTCCTTGGTTGTATTCCAGTGACTTGAAACTCCTTTAATAGGAGTAAATGAGTGGTATAAACATGGCCTGTGCCTGTCTTCAGGCTTGCACTCATGCCAGTCAAGAGCCTGTCTTGTGATGTCACCAACAGATGGTGCATTCCATAGAGGGACAGCCAAATATTTTGCTCAACTCAATATTCCATATTCTAAGCTTTATGAATCTAAGTGGGGTGATGATTTTGAGTAGAAATATAATACTGTGCTTATTCATCTGGCCATGTGGTATGGAGGGAAGTGTATTTATTTTGGAGTGAGAACATCTAGGTTCAAACCACAGTTGAGCTACTTACTGAGCTGAGAGTGATTCAGGAAAATGGATGTGGGGTGTGAGGAGGGCCGTGTTCCAGGTCTCGGTTGAGCCCCTGGGACGTGCCCCGCCAAGTGTGGGTCCTTGGCTTCGCGCAGGAAAGAATTCGAGTGCGAGCCACTGTTGAGTAAAGGTAGGTTTATTTAGAGAGATACATACTGCATAGAGTGTAAGGCAAGGGAAAGGCAAGGAAAGAGGTGTGGGAATTGGGTGCTCAGGTTAGAGTAAAAATAGGTACACACTCCACAGACAGAGTGCAGGCCGTCCCCAGAGAGGAGGGAGCAAAAAGGGCCACTACACCTGGTGTTGCCAGTTTTTATGGTCTCAGTAGCTTCACAGGCCTACAGGTGGGATCAATCCAACTGCCCTGGGGAAGGGGCTGGGATTCCCAGGGATTGAGCCACCGCCCTTTCTTTGGCCTTTTGCAGTTAGCACCTGCAGGCATGTTATTTATCACGCTGTTACAGTGAGCATATAATGAAGCTCAAGGTTTGCTAGAAGTCAAACCTCTTAATCCTCAAGGCCAACTAGGAGTTGAATCTTCCACCATTTTAGTGAATTTTCCACCATTTTGGTGTTAAATTGCTGTCATTCCTTGAGTGGCTGTTCCCTGCCCCCTTCCATCCTGTCTCAAGCGTGAGATCTGTGTTACATAACTTCTCTTTGATGCCAGTTTCTCCATCTTTAAGGTAGATGAATCCAAGTGAGATCATTATTCCATTGTTTGTTTAGAGTTTACTTAGGAGTGGGGCTTCAATTCCTTATACTTCTTGATTCAACAATGTTTTCATATTTATAATGAAATGATAGCTACTCTTTACAGAGTATTTTTCTATATGATTTTATGTATGTACATTTCAAAACCAAGCAAAACTGGTCTATAGTGATAACATTTCAGCATGATGTTTACCTTTGGCTGGGTGGGATCATGAAGAGGCAGTTTCTGGAATGCTGGGAATGTTTTCTTTCCTTATCAGGGTGGTGATAACAGTGGTTTTCAGTTAGTGACAATTCGCTGAGCTATATACTTTGGTGGTTTGTGCCTTTTTCTCCAAGTTTGTCATATTTCAATAAAATATTTTCTTATGAGTGTTTTGACTGCTTTCAAAATTATCATTGCTTCAAGTGCAGTTTTTGGAACCATAGTAAAAATAAGCTGTGTTTGTATTTTAATATATTAAAAATGTGCCATAGTCTTCGCTGCGTAATGCAGAGTACTGGATAGGAAATCTAGTGCTAATTTAACTTACAACCAAAGACCCATGAAATGTTTTTGGGAAAAAAATAAGTTTAAGTGATTTTAGTAAGAAAGTCGGTACAATTCATTTTGGAATTGTTTGACAGGTTACTTTAGAAAAAACTGAGTCTCAAATTGTTTTTCCCCCACTGCCTTCCTCTTCCTGTCTCCTTTGAACTCTTTACTTCTCTTGATGTAGTTGCCACCTGTGGGAGCCTAGTACTGTGCCTGTCTGCCCCAGTGCTGTCAGAGGGCAGGCATTTAAGAACTGAGGACTTACTAAGATTGGTGGTTACTGTTATCTCATTGTGGAAATGAGAAACGTTACAGAATGAATCTCAGACAGGAGATTTGACTACAGAAGGGAAGAGGATCTTCTCTTGGAAAGAGATTCTCTTGCAGTCTTAGAGATCTTTTTCGAAAATGGCTGCACCCTCTGCTGGAGGCTTGTCAGAACTCCTACAAAAGCCCTCCTGCTGGAAAGTTCTGTTTTAGGAAAGGTTACTTGGGCTCAGGTGGAGTGATCAAGCCGGGAAAAAAATCCTTCCTAGCTGTCTAGAGGATCGGGAAGGGAAGGTGGAGCAAAATCAGGGACTTGATTGTTACATAGCTGCCCTTCTTCTTTTGTTGTGTGAGTGAACACAATATTTGTGAAAGGGAATGTTTGGTAACTGTGCACACAGGAGGGAAGTACATTGAACTTTCTCTCAGACTGATCAAGACTCACATTGCATGCCTTTGATGTGCAAGGACGTGAGGATGCAAAATTAATGAAGACATGGTTCTTAGCTTCAGGATCTTCTCTTGGGGAGGTAGACATGTTGGAAAATGGACATGCTGGCTAGTTTGTACAAAAGGTGATACATGGAGGCAAGGGTGTGTTGTAAATAAACACATGGAGAGCAGCTTGAAGAAATTTTGGTTCTGTATAATCCAATTTATGCAAAATTTAATATGGATAGTCATGGTTTCACTTAAAATATCAACATATTTTAAACTATTGAAAATCTAGTTGTATATTGATATTTTATTGTAGGATTAAGAACACATTTTAAAATTTTAGAAGAGTAAAACTTTTTCCTATTTTTAAAACATGTACTCATCGTTAAAAAAAAAAAAAGGATCAAGTAATCTGTAAAGTTGTAAAGAAGGGAATGAAAAATCACCAGGAATTCATTTTCTAGATGTACAAACATGAATGAGTTGACATAGATTTTTTGAGGCTTTTTCCTAAGTACATGGACCAATATAAACATATTTGAGGTCATGCTGTGCTTTTTCATTTAAGATCTCCTTTTGTCCATGTTAATAGATTTTATTTATATCATTGTTTTAAAGAAAACAACACATGTGTCTGTTCATTTATTTTTTTCCAGCTTGATTGAGGTGTAATTGACAAGTAAAAATTGTACCTATTTAAGGTGTACAATACGATTATTTGATGCATGTATTGTTTACTTTTTTGTAAGCCCAGACAGGTTTGAAATGAAAATCAGAATGTTTGTCTGCTTATTCTTCCTCAGCCTCAGTTTCACTCCCCCAAACCAACTACTTTTATACATTGCTATTTTTACTTCCTCCTATGATTAATTTCATAAATCTGAATATTACCTTATATCCCTGCTCTCCCTTCTGTTACCTCTCTTGCCCTCCCACTTTCCAATTTGTGGCAGCTCTTCTTTTAATTTTATGCAGTCATGGTGAAACATTTACCATCCTTTCTGAAACCATAATCATTATGAGCTTTGTCGTTAGCTTTTACCGAAGACTGAAAAGCAATAAATATTATTTGTTTTTATGGCTATGTATGTATTATTCACCGCAAATTCAAATAAAGGCTTTGGATTGCATTTCCTTCTTTTTACATCCAATGTTATAACATTGCCATTTGAGGAAGAATGTTCCTAGTGTCAAAGTCAAATGGATTCACTTTTATTATAATGCTGCTATATTTTAACATGACTCATGTTTAAACAATGGCTTTTGGGGTTAATTCTTCTTTTTCCTGTTTTGGCTTTTTTATTGACTTTTAGAAATGAATTTATTATCTTTTATTTTACAGCATTTTTTTTGTCCAGTGATTGTCAAAATAATGATTTTTTTTAACCATATTCTCAAAATTACCCAGCCTCATTTTTTGCATAAATGATACTTTCTTCGTAGAGAAGACTCTCTGGAGCACATTGACTTCCTGCTCTATTTGGGCTGGTTGCTCTTTTGATCTGCTTATAGCTCCAATAGTTGTTGGCTCCAGTCTTATACTCATGGGGTAGCATTTTTCTTTTGGAATCCTGTGTCTTCCCTTTTTTGGTTTCAACTTCATATGTTGTCTGTAGTACATACTCATTTTTTGTCAGATTCATGAATGGCACTTGGTTTATCAACATTCTGTGCCATGCACATCCAAACATACCCTTGTTTTTTTTTCATACTTGATTGCTATTTTGTATGACTGTAGTTTTAGGTCCAGAATCTCGTGTAACTTTGAATGCACCTTTATCTTCTAAAATTCAGAGTTGATGGTAATAAGTTAGACGTCAGTCTAATTCTGTGTCTGCTTATTTGTTTTGTAGATAAACTATTTGGTCCAGCCTTCTGAAAGCTGTTTGAAGGCTAGAGCAGTTGCCCCAGCCAGAGATAATGCTGTCTGAACCAGGCCTGCAGGAGAAACACAATCTGGAGGTAGGATCTCTGTGATTTGATGGGTCTCATTTTCGTAACTTGGCTTTATTTCTCAGTTTTTCTGCAAAGCCTAGCTGGAACTTTATATTTTTCATGCACTTGTAGTCAGCGAGGATTACTGAGGGCTCACCATTTACTGAAGCATGGCACAGCTGAACTGAAGGCATAGAGCATCCAGCCCATGTTTTTAAGAACTCTAGATCCTTTGGAGATAAAATACAATTGACCCAAGCCTTTGTCTTCTAACAATAGTTCATAGTTTGAATTCTGTTGTATTTGTTTTCATCATCGGAGAGTGAGAAGACAGCCACAAGTTGCTGGTAAAGTAAGTATTGTTATTATTATTGTTACTATACTGTTATTATTTATAAAATAGATGTCTGATTTTGTCTATAAATAACATGACAGATGTTTTATTGTGAACTGTAAATCGGAGTTTTGGAAACTCCGTGGTAAGCAAACTGGAAAGATGACTAATATAAGTAGTACTGACCCTATTTTGAAATTCATCTGTGCTTATCCAAACTAATCTTAAGAGTCTCTAGTCTATACCAGGTCTAGACCCATCCTTGTTCAAGTGCAGCTTTCCCCCAGGGCCTAGAGATAGAGCTTTTGAAGGTGGTGGACAGAAATAATTTGCCATACATGAGGCAAATAGAGGGCACGAATGGGTCAAGTGTTTGAGAGAAGACATAGAGGAACAATTTCTTCACTATTAAAACCTTTGAGTGAAGGTTTGTGACATAAATAGTCCAGCCTCCTGAGAAGGGGGTTAAAAGCTCTCTCTTTTGTGTAACTAGAAAAATAATAGCCCCCATCCAGGAGGACACTCTGAGCGTGTCTCCTACTGACACCAGGATTCTGCCATGTTCTGAAATATTTATTGGAAAAGATGAGAATCAGCAGTAATGGTTACTTGATGGAGGTTTGTGGAAATATGCTCTTGCAGCTCTGAACCATGTGGTTGTCTTTGGCTAGTTATTATCACAAATAATAAAGGTCAAAAGCACCATTGACACTTCGCCACAGTGCATTAAAAATAATATTCTTTGTCTGGAAGCTGCTGAAGCTGATACACCACTTTGCCTCCTTCTAGAACATTAGTGGGGCCGACTGACATGATGGTGGCTCCGTGTTTGAATGACCTTTGTGCATAGATTGAGTGATGGCGAATAATCTCAGCCACCATGTTCTAGAATGATGGATCTATGCAGGGCCGTGGGAGCGAGGGCATTGAAATAAATTAGTCAAATGCAAGAGGGATTTTTATCCGAAAGGTACCTTCCTTTTCGTTTCTTCTTGTCCAGATAGGGTCTACAGTGGAGGAGGAAGGGAGGTAAAGTACAGGAAGAAGGACATGTCGCAGTGACTTTCCGCTCCCCTTGACTCACCTGGCTGCTCTGTTTCAGCCAGGCAGCTTAAGCTGGACAAACTACGATATTTTCTGATTTTTATTTGTTAATGCTATGTGCTAATAATTCTGTTTGCAATTTGTCTTTTTTCCTTTCCTTTCTTTCTCTTTCTCTTCATCTGCATCCTCTTTCTCTTAGATCTTTCATATTTATTTGCTCGTTTATTCACTAAACAGGCACCTGTGGACAATATTCCCTGCAGAGAGCACTAGGTGATACAGTGGCTACGGAAATGGGTGACATAGGGCTCTAATCCTAAGGGACGGTACAGCCTAGCTTGTGAGGTTAAGAAGAAAATGTTTAGAAGTTACCTTTTCTTTTCAGTCATTTTGGTACTTTGGGGGTAGAGCTTTACCTTTTTATGTGTGGATTCCCCTACCCTGTAGAAATACACAGATAAAACTGAAGTAGTTAATTTCACAGGCCTGATGTTTGTAGCACAGACTCTGATCCCACCACCCTTGGTTTTGCCTGACATTCCTCCCACCTAGTAGTGTTAAGTAAGACCCCTCTGTGGCACATTCAGGCTTCGTCTATTTGAAAACTCCAGATTCAAAGCTTTGGTGAAAAAGCTCTCTATTTTTGGTCACTGTCCTCTCATAGTCATTGGATTTATTTCTGTCATCATTTAAAGAGGGCATCTAGGCTCATTGCACAAAGAGCGAGAAAAGAATACATGACTAGAGAATTCCAATTCCCATCTTTCCAACTTTTCTCAATCCTTCTCTGAGAAAGTACAAGATGGATAATGTCCCTCAATGCTTTCTGGATCTCTTCTGTTGGAAAAAGACATTCATTTCTGACACTTAAAAAGGAGTGTCTTTTGGTGGCAAGAGGCTTTTTACGTCCTATTCCTGGATGCTTCTAGGCACTCTGGGTTGCAAAGCTTCCTCCGAGCTGCTGAGCAAGCCCCCAGGGCCTTGGCTGAGTGGGCTCAGGACGGGCTTCTCTGACATTGAGCAACGTGACTGATGACAGCCTCGTTCATCATGCTGGCTCTCTCCCGAGCATGAGTAGAAAGGTGCCTCCTGTTCGGTTCAGAACCACAGAATCTTCATGTAGATCTATTCTGACGTGACTTCGACAGCAAAATAATTTTCAAAATGTTTTACGACCTGAGGCACCTCTCAGATAGCTTCCCTTGTCACTTCCGTAGCCTCACATCAGAATTAGACTGATATCAAGGGGTTGGCGACAGCACATTAGCCTGTCAAGCTGGAAGATTCTGAACTTACAGGGTGTACCATGTGTTCCGGAGGCAGAGACTGTAGGGGAAGGTGCCTTTAGCGACGTGACGCTCCCTGCTAGGTTAAGATGGACTTAGAACTGGAAGAGAATTGAGAAGGGATAGGAATTTTAGAATCCTGATTTGCATAGCACTTTACAATTTATAACATATTCCCATATATGCTTTCTCTTTTTATCCTCATCATAGGCCAGTAAGTAGGGGGTTATTGTCTCCATATTAAAGGAACAGCTTCAGGCAGGTTAAAGACCTGCCCCAGACTCAGCTGGAGTCATTTACACGCCGTAAGGTGGGTTTTCATTCACCATTGCGTCCTGAATAAACAGGCATACATGGTTTCATTGTGTTCGACTTCATTGTGCTTCACAGATGGTGTGGTTTTTTTTTTTTTTTGAACAAATGGAAGGTTTGTTGGCAATCCTGTGTCCAACAAGTCTGTAGGCACCATTTTCTCAACAGCATATGCTCACTTTGTGTCTCTGTGTCACTATTTTAATTGCTTTGGGGTCTCCATGAACTGCATCCACATATGACAGCAAACTTAACCCATAAATGTTGTGTGTTCTGACTGTTCCAATGACTGGCTGTTCCCCCATCTCTCTCCCTCTCCTTGGGCCTCCCCATTCCCTGAGACACAACGATATTGAAATTAGGCCAATTAATAACCCTATAATGGCCTCTGAGTGTTCACATTAAAGAAGGAGTCACACATCTCTCATTTTAAATCAAAAGCTGGAAGTGATTATGTTCAGTGAGGAAGGCATGTCTAAAGCTGAGATAGGCTGAAAGCTAGACCTCTTGCACAAACAGTTAACCAAGTTGTAAAGACAAAGGAAAAGTTTCTGAAGGAAATTAATGTGCTACTGCAGTGTATGTTTGAATTAAAAGAAAGCGGAACAGTCTTATTACTGACATGAGAGAAAGTGAGTGGTCTGGAGAGAAGATCAAACCAACCAGAACATTCCCTTAAGTCAAAGCCTAATCCAGAGCAAAACCCTAACTCTCTTCAGTTCTATGAAGGCTGAGAGAGGTAAGGAAGCGGCAGAAGAAAAATTTAAAGCCAACAGAGGTTGCTTCATGACGTTTAAGGAAGGCAGGCATCTCCATAACATCAAAGGGCAAGGTGAAGCAGCAAGTGCTGATGTAGAAGCTGCAGCAAGTTATCCAGAGACCTGGCTGAGATAATTTATGAAGGTGGCTATATGAAACAACAGATTTTCAATGTAAACGAAAGAGCCTTCTACTAGAAGAAGATGCCATCTAGGACTTTCATAGCTAGAGAGGAGAAGTCAGTGCCCAGCTTCAAAGGGCATTGTGACTCTTTTGTTAGGTGCTGGTGACCTGACGTTGAAGCCAATGTTAATCTACCATTCTCCAAATCCTAGGGCCCCTAAGGATTTTGCTCTGTTTACCCTGGCTGTGCTCTATAAACAGAACAACAAAGCCTGGATGACAGCACAACTGTTGACAACATGGTTCACTGAATATTTTAAACCCAACTCTTAAGAACCTACTGCTCAGAAAAAAAGATTGCTTTCTGATGGAGATGTACAATGCCTGCTAACACAACACCCATTCTGCAGCCCATGGGTCAAAGAGTCATTTCGACTTTCAAGTCTTACTTTTTAAGAAATTTACTTTGTAAGGCTATAGCTGCCATAGAGAGTGATTCTTCTGAATCTGGGCAAAATCAGTTGAAAACCTTCTGGAAAGAATTCACCATTCTAAATGCCATTAAGAATATTTGTGATTCATGGGAAGAGGTCCCAATATTAACACTAGTAGAATTTTGGGAGAAATTGATTCCAACCCTCATGGATGACTTTGACAAAAGGTTCACGACTTCAGTGGAGGAAGGAATGGCAGATGTAGGGGAAATTCAAGAGAACTAGAATCAGAAGTGGAGCCTGAAGATGTGACTGAATTGCTGCAATCTCATGGTTAAACTAGTGGATGAGGAGTTGCTTCTAGCAGATGAGCAAAGAAAGTGGTTTCTTGAGATGGGATCTACTCCTGGTGAAGATGCTGTGAAGATTGTTGAAATGACAATAAAGGATTTAGAATTTTCCATAAACTTAGTTGATAAAGCAGTGACAGGGTTGAGAGGATTGAATCCAGTTTTGAAAGAAGTTCTACTATGGGTAAAGGCTATCAAATAGCATGGCATGCTACAGAGAAATTGCGCTTGAGAGGAAGAGTCAATTGATGCATCACACTTTGTTATTTTATTGTAAGAAATTGCCACAGCCACCCCAACCTTCAGCAGCCACCACCCTAATCAGTCTGCAGCTACAAACATAGAGGCAAGACCTACACCAGCAAAAATATTATGGCTTACTGAAGGCTCAGATGATGGTTAGCATTTGTTAGCGATAATGTCTTTTTAAATTAGCATATGTACATTTAACATATAATGCTATTGTATACTTAATAGACTAAATAGACTACAGTATAGTGTAAACATAGTTTTTACTTGCACTGGGAAAGCAAAAAAATTCATGTGACTTTATTGTGATGGTTTGGAACCCAACCCACAGTATCTCTGAGGTAGACCTACAGTTGGTACTGAAATAGTTGCTAAGTAACTTACATAGTAGCTGAGCTAGAGTTTAAATCTAGGTCACTTCTATCTTCTATATTGATTGCTTTCTTGGGGAGGAAAAAGATAATTTAGAATTACAGCATTGCTGTCGATGTCACTGTTAAAACTTTGCTCCAGAGCAGTAGAGGGCCTCATTGCTCACCAGTGCTGGGACACCTGGATGCTGGGAACCTGCTGGGTGTGTGAGTGAGGTAGGGCAGGCCTGTAGATGAGATTCAGGGGAAAAGGTGGGCTTGGGTAACAGAGAAACAGCCAGGGAGATAAAATCCATGTACCTAGCTCAAGGAATCCAACTGGGGTTAGCCAATTTGTGAGGTTGGTGTTGAGGCCACTACTCACCATTTTACATCTGAGGAACTGGAGGCACAGAGAAGCATTTTCACTGAAGTCACCTTGAATTGAAGACTGGTTTCCTCTAAAGTCGAGGTTCTCATTCACGGCACTATTCTGCCTCTGTAGGAAACTGTATTCACCATAGTCACCTGGAGATCAGCTAAGCGAAATCCAATTCATCATTTGAGTCTTGTCTGACCTCTAGTGTGGGAGACAGATGTGTGAGTAACACCACGTTGTGTGATTGATGCAGTGAGAGGCGAGAGAGGAGCGTGCAGTAGGGATGTGTTGACGGACTGACACCAGGAGGAGAGGGTGACCCCAGGCAGGAAGAGAGCATAGTGGGAGCAATAGGAGAGGGACAAGCCCAGTCTTGCAGTGACTGGAGTGCACATTCCTGCGAGGCTGGAAGGTGGATAAGAGCCACATAAGGAAGGGCTGATGCTGTCTCAGGCTGGGGTTTGTACTTGGCAGTCAAGCATAGGAAAACCCACTGGAGAATTCTGTAGGGAGTTGCTTTGAATAAATGTACATTTTAGAACGGCATCTCTTCGTCATTTCTTAGAAGTATTTGCAATTTTGGAAGGGGGCTTTGGAACTCGCCATTTTCCAGAACCACTATATTTCACAGAAATATTTCTAAACTAGAATTTGTAATGCTGGGAGAGACCTTTAAATGCAGATTCTTAAATAGCTATACATGAAAGAGGACAACACGTATAATTAAGGTGGATGATACTTCATACATTAGGGGGTTCTCTTTATTCCTGAGGGCAGGGTCTGCAGCCCATTTTTAACCTTTGTAGCTTTAAAAATCATGCAGGATAGTATATGCTTCAAAAGACCATAACAGTATATTTGTCTGCAGTGGGGAAGAAGAGTGCTTTCTGATCCATGTAAATATCCCTTATTGATTTAAAAAAATTCAGCTGACAAAGTATAAAGTAGATATTTAAAGTGTGCATAGTGCATGAAATTACCTCACATTACTAGTAAATGCATGCCTTGTAGCAATTATGTCACTTATGCTTACACTAATTAAGTGTTGATGTGTGAGCCGTAAGTTGCAATGATGTCGTTAACTAATGTACATAAATATTCCCTTTAAACTGTAATTGCACTTTGCCAGGATGGTAGGAGAAGGCAAGCTAAATTTAGGAATGATCAGGATGGTTCTTTGATAAACTGTTAGCAAACTCTGGAAAGGGAGAGTTTGGTTCCGGAGTGTATTTAAATTGTAAGAGGGGGAGGAGGCAGGGTTTCCAGAGTCTCATTTACAAATCTGCAGAATATTTCTCTTTCTTCTTTGAGACCCTGGTGATGTCCAGGCATGCAGTATCAGTGGCACAGACTGAGTTTTTTAAGCTGAAGGAGCTGGCCTAATGCCCACACTATCCCCAGCAGAGAGACACTGTGTGGCATTTCTGTCACAGGAGCTTAGCTGATCTCTGGGAAATTGGTGGTGGTGTACCCATTTACTGAGGGGAAGATTTATGATGCCCCACTTTGATGTGATTTTATTTTTAACTCTCAAACTCCAAGCCCTGTCTGTTCCCCAGGAACTGGGGCCCAGGTAGCTTGAGAGGGGATGTATCATCTTGAATTGCTTCTGCAGCCGACCTAATACAGAATGGTGCGGCTTCTGTGGTTTGGAGTCAGAGAGCTCAGATTCAGTAACGGGGCATCCGAGCCCTGGGGGACACAGATTCTTCTCATTTTGTGGCTGCTAATGACCCCCCTCTGAAAATAGTAAGGTTATTTTCTGAAAATAGTCCTCTTTCTGCCAAGAACAAAAGAAAGACTAATGCCCCTTACAGAGCTTAAAACAAAGTTTGTTGACTCATGCTAAGAAGGAAACTGAGGAGAGAGGGGAAGAGGCCTGGTTGTAATTATTTAGCGACAGTATCTGGGGAAACAGCAGCCAGCAGACAAACCTCAATTATGCCGGCAGCCCTCAGCCCTACTGGGGCTGGAGCAGGAAGTGTATGGTAAAGAGTTGGAGCTATTTTCGCTTCACTTCGGCCTCTAATTTTAGAGTTCAGTTTGTCAGTTGAGGTTTTAACATTAGGTGAAATGAGAGGCCATTTTCATGCTATTTGAACTTAAAATTTCTACCCCCCCCAGATTTATTGAAATATAATTGACACATAACATTGTGTAAATTTAAGTTCTACAACATGCTGATTTGATACATTTATAAATTCCAAAGTGATTACCATCCCAGTGTTAGCTACTGCCTCCAGCCGGGCACATAGTTACCGTTTCCTTTTTGTGGTGAGAATATTTGTGATCTGCTCCCTTAGCAAAGTTCAAGTATATGATACAGTATTATTAGCTGTAATCACCATGCTATGTATTAGATCCCCAAATTTGTTAATCTTAGAACTGGAAGTTTGTACCCTTTGAGCAGTATCATATCTCCTCATATCTGGAAATTTATTCATTCCAAGAATTTTGTGACATATCATCTATGCTTAGTATGTATGATATAGTCAGTATCCAAAAGGGTTATTTTAGGTGAAATCACTTTATCAGGATGTATTTTTAGTACCCCAACTTCAGTTTCTTGGAGGGATTATATTACATTGGAATTAGTCAGACTATGTTTTACTGGAGTAAGAAATAACCTGGTAGTCCTTGTGGTTTAAAATAGCAAAGGTTTGCTTCTTGCTCATGTTCATAGTCATCATAGATTATTAGAAAGTTCTGTTCAGCATAGTTATTCAGGAGTCCAGTCTGATACCTTAGCTGGTCTCCAAGTATGGGGATAAAGAAAGCTCTGGAGGATCTTACAGGGGTAATTAAATGCTCTAGAAGAGGCATCTCTTCTTCTGTTCACCCCACCAATCATGAGAGAGCAAGCAAGAATAATGCCACCAGAGCTGGGGAGAAAATTAGATATTTGGGGGCAAATAGCTACTACAAGTTTTATTTTTCTTACAATGAATTTTATCTTGGAACAAAATGTTTACTGAGTAGTTCCTGCATGATGGTCACCATGCTTGTGCCTTCTCATGCTGTCTTAACCATCAGCAAAGAGGATAAAAAGGAAGATTTCTAGGATCAAACCACTGTACTACCAGTTAGCTAAAACAGACCTCAGCCCTCTGCCACACCTAGCTGAAGTGAAACGGCAGTGCCAGAGCACATAGGCTGAGTTTCATAATCACTTTTTTGGACTAGTTGAAGGTCTGTGTTGATTTTTTTAAAAAAATAAACTGAAAGATGATACTGTACTACACAAATAGCTTCAGTGAAATTACAAAGAGGAATAAATTTTAAAAATCAGCAGTAAAGTCAAGAATTAAAATAACAGACCAAAATTCAAAAATTCCCTTTAGCAAATATTAATTCGTTGCTAAAAATCTATACTGAAGTTGTATTTGAAGTTCTGCATTGAAATTTAAATCTCATTTAAATCTCAGACACTTTGAGAAAGTCTCTCCTTCATGTTGTTGGGCACCTGGGCAAGTAAGCGGTTAATTATTGGGTGATTTGTGTCTTTGATCCATGTACTTCTTGTTGATCTAAAGATGTCTTTAAGTGTTCTTGTCATTTTAAACAATTGACTTTGAGCTTTATTGAATGAAAAAGAAAGAAATGGATTTTATTTATTTTTTGTCTTACTGAATGGGTAAAATAGAAAACAAAATACTTGCACAGGAATTAGTGGGGGTTTGGAAATGCGGGAATGGTGTAAGAAACGTAGGTGGGAGAGAGTTTATTTCACCTACCTGAAAGTTACCATGTTCATTATAGACTGGGTGTGGTTTTAGGTTTCACAATAGGTAAGACTATAATTTGTAAAAAAGGGTCACAATTCATAAGACCCCAGAATCAATTAAGAAAGATCAAACCTGAATGTGTTTCTTGCTGGCTTATGGAGAGCTTCAGCTGGCAGTGCACCCTCTTGAAAAAACAAAAGTCAGGGTGTATGAGGAGTTTGGGATGTGGATGGGATTTGTTAGGTTACATGTAAATGAGGCAGCATTGAGATTGGTGAAGTAATTAATTGAATTAGTTAATTAAGGCTAATAATTAGCTTGAGTTTGGCAGGAGGTCTGCTGGGTGGTTTGGTGAATCTGATTGATCCAACACAAGACTCAGGTGTCCCAGGCATGTGTAGAAAGTTCTTTTTTATGTTCTCATAAGGGTTCAGAACTTACCTTCTTCAAAGCTCTCTTTCTTTCTCCCACTGTCTGTAATACTCACCGGAGACTTCCATTATTGAAGTCTGAAACTAATCCTTTCCATATTTTAGCTCATAGATGAGATTCAACATACAAAAAAATGTTGGAGCCTTTACTATATGACAAGAGCTTTTCTTTCAAGTGGCATTATCATCTGGATCTGGTACAGGAGTCAGAGTTGAATACAGGGAAGTATAAAAAAGAATGACAAGACCTGTGATAGAAGTCTATGTCTTAAGGCGAAGCATGATGGAGAGAATGCTTAGTTGTACTCTTAGCTTCATAACCTCATCCTTTGGCTAAATCCTAAAAGATGGGCCAACATCCATAAGGCCCTGGGTCCCAGTGCGGGGATTCTGAGGGAAGGAAAGGGGTATAGGGAAAGGCAGAGAACTGTTCATCAGCTGCTGTTCTTTTCAGAGTACCACGAGCAATTCGCTGTGTACTGTTGCATGATGCATTTTTCTCCTTCCCCCGACGCTCATTTTCTTTCTGGCTTTCCCAGGTCTTGCTGTGAACTGAAGTCAGGTTAACAGAGGGGACCTTTGGGAGTGCAATTCAAGTTGACAAAAGACTAAACAGTTTTAACATAATAGCTGTGCTGGAGATATGGAGAAGAAAAGTTTTAATTGTCTCCAAGATATTTAACCTTGAGATCACTGCACCAGAAGAGCTTCCTGCCCCCTGTCTACAGGGTCAGAAGTATATAGTCATGTCTAGGTCCCATTGGCTCTGAAGAAGGAATTAAATACTAACAGTCTCTCCTGAGACTCTTAGATCAAATAGATGGAGTTAGGGGGTGGAGAGAGGAAAGAATTTGCAAGGAATAAGGGACTGTGTTGGAGAGGGAAAAGAGAGAGGGCATAGGATGGTTTAGGTGGTAGGTCTGGGTTTAAACAATAAGGGAATTTATTGGCTAATAAACAACCCAGATGTCCTCAATGTCCTCAGGAATGAAGCTCCCTTTTTCTGTGGTTGTCTGAGTATTCTGCCTTGCTCCCCACCCACATATGGATTTATCCTTTGTCTGGCAAAGTAGCTGCTAGCAGTTCCAGGCTACCTACCTCTTTCTTCATAGCTAAGTGAAGAGACAGAATGCCTTCCCACATTCCTCACAGTCCAGAGCTTTATGGTGATTGGAGCATCTTGGATTGTGTGCCTGCCTCTGAAGCAGTCCTAGGGGCCAGAGGAGTCTCTGGGCTATTTGGATTAACACTAGGTTATCACCCATCACTGACCCATTCCCTGTGGCAAGAGGGATGCCATGGCCTCTCCTGTTTCGACCAGTCAGAGCCTCCTGAGTCAATTCAGCTTAGACTTCCAAGTTGTTTCCCAAAAGGAGAAAGGAGAAATTGGAGAATTGAAGAAATATTCCCCAGCAGGAAAGTATTGATTCTAGAGAGGCAACCACACTACCCACTTCATGTGGCCATGTGTGCCCCCCAGAATTCTAGACTGTGCTCCTCAGTTCTGCTAAAGGGCCTGACTTTTTTCTCTCTTAAGGCCTGGAACATAAAAGGCTGAAACCTACACCAAAGAACTGCTGGGACTTGCTTCTAGACCACCTCTGCAGGCTCTGTGTGGGGAGAATGAGTTCTCTCAGTTGTGAATAGCATCACCCCACCCTTTACCCTGGGGCTGGAATTATAGCTAAGCCATAGGTGGTGAGAGGGGACCATATTAACGAATTTAACATGTATCTTGAAGGATTTTAGAATTGTCTGAGAAGAATTTTGAGGTCGGAAGGTTTATAATGTGGCTTACATTTTGGAAAGACAGTGTTCATGAGTCAAGTGGAGAATGAATTGAGCAGACAGAAATCAAAAAGAGGTTTGGACTGTTTTCAGGCAGAAACAGTGAGGATGGAGCTGAGGGTCCTATGTAATAAGTCCTTAGATACTTCCTAAAGGTTTAATAAAGAAATCAGTAGTGACAGTGGCGAGAGGGTTTGGTGGGAGAGAATGGGGAGTCTGGGAGGCAGGGCTATGAAAATAATGACATCTTTTTTTTTTTTTTCTGAAAAGAAAGTAATCATTACAGAATACTCATTTTCAGACACAGACTAGAAGAGTAATAATGGTTGCTTTTTTTGCCTTTTTGTTTTGTTATGGTGAGAGTAAGGAGTGAAAGGTCGTAGAATAAAGACAGTTTGGAATGGTCTGAGCCTCTGTTCCCTTTCATCTGCTGAATTTCTGAACACCAATAAATAATAGAGGTAGATGTCTTTTGTTTGTTCTCTGTTCCTTAGAAGAGGGAGCTTCTGAATACGGCTGTTTACTCCTGTGCTGTTCCTGTTAGCAAAGGTTCTAGTTTTTTGTGGGCTTAATATCTGAAAAGTAAAGGGCTACTGTTGAAAACCCAGGTCTTATATTATTGAAAAATTGCAATATTCCTAATTAGTAAAGCATTCTGAGTCTTGAGAATGAACTCTCTCTAGATTAGAAACTTTAAAGGTTAATGATTATAGAGAAACTGACTGTATTTTATTCCTTAGTACTAAGTTTTGAATGAAGCATTGTAGACAAAATTGAAACATAAAGATTGAGAGCAAATCAAGCAGACTTGGATTTAGAAGTCTCTCTGCTCAGGAGAGGATGTGAGTTTCATTCACATTGCCAACAAAAGGCAAGATAAGCTGATCATGAAGCCAGTTTATGATACCCTATTGTCAAGATGTAATGTGGGTTTTTCCACCCTTAGCCCTGATGTGTGATTTAGCCATCAAAGTCATTTGCTATTTTTTATATGGACAATTGGAATACTGTCTGGTTGAACAAAGGTCATAAGAGAGAAGTATTTTGCTGAGAAGAATCATCTGGAAAAGCTTGCATGTGTGGTTGACCACCCACTTCTGTTTGGTTTCATTGCTGTAGTGTGGGAGGTAAACCTAGGTATATGAGCTTGAATGTATTTGTTTTTTCCTCTGCTGTGAAATTCCAGGGTGGTGAGAAAAAGGACTTGAGAAGTAACTGCTCTCTTGACCTATATGTATGTGTTGAGTGGCTTCTACCATCAGCCCATTATTTTCTGCCTCGATACGCTTGGGCCAGAGAAAACTAAAAACCTGTTGAATCCTAGTGGCTGCACGTCTAGACCTCAGTTTTTTATTCATGATGATGGGATAACAGTACAATCCCTACTTGCCTCGTCTTATGGAAATTAAGTGTTAGTTAATATGTAATAAGTATGAAATGTCTGTAATTTCAGACTTTGTAATTATTCCCCTCTTGTGATCACAGTGAAGTCCAAATTATTGGGTGTGAGAAATTAGGCGTTTTGTGGCCTGGCTCTTGTTTCTCTCCACCTCGTCTCCTCTCCAACCCTACTCCCCACACCTACTTGACACACCAGATGTAGTGTCATTTTGATCTGCTCCTGGTTCTCCAAAGACACACTGCAGTCCACTTAACCCTGGGTACTACCTCATGACGCCCTCTATGCCTAAAATACTGGTTGTCTGGTGGCCTTTTGAGTCTCTCTCCAGGTTTCTAGACTCTTCTCTCCATCCTCCTCAAACCCAGTTGGTGCTCAAAGCAGTTATCCGTAGTAAGGCTGTTGGGGTTGAGGAGAAGGGCGAGAATGGTTTGTGAGACTCCCCGTTCTCCCTCGATGTTGGAAATAGAAGGCACAAAGGAGTCAGTACTAAGTAAAATTGTACAGATGGGGCAGCTGAGTCTCGAAGTGTTAAGTAAATTTGTCCAAGGGGATAAAACAAGTAATCTGTAGGCCTGGAATTTGACTCCAGGCAGTCTGACCTGAGATCCAGGGCTTTCCTTCATGCTGTACAGAGTGTGGGGAGTGACAGTTTACTTATTTCTCCCCTGTCCTGCTGCACTTTTTCCTTTGCTCTAACCTGACTCTAAGATTTTGTAAAACTTTACTGAAGACTTAAGGATAACAAGAAAGACTCCCTTGCAGAAAATAAAAGTTTAGATGAAAATAAGCACTTGGATGCAAGGACATGTGTTCTTTGGTGGCCTTCCTAGCCCCCAGTCTTTCTCTCTTAAATCGCTGACTGACTGCAGGGAGTCTTACCTCCTATCAGTGGGAAGAGTGTTTCTTTCTCCCATTTATTGAAAATCGCCATATGGGCAAAATCGCAGAGGCTATTGTAACACTCACCTGTGCAGATCCTAATGTGTGGCATAACTTGCTTCAAATCTCTCTCTGTGTGTGTGTGTGTGTGTGTGTGAGAGAGAGAAATACAATATGACTGGAAAGAAAAAAGGATCTCAGTGTCCTGTTTATCTTTGGGTTCCATATTTCCCTCATGTCCTACCTTACATCCACTTCCAAGTCAATGTGTCTGTTCTGGCTGTTTATTGCTGAGTAGCAACTCCAAACCTCAATCATTTAAAATAACGTTTTGTTTTTACATGTGTGATTTTGAAGTTTAGCATTTTGGGCAATGATCAGCTCCTGCTCCACTTTGCATTGACTGGGATCACTCAGTGATATCCAGCAGAAGGTAGGGATGGTCTGGAGGGGCTGAGAAGCCTTCCCTCCTTGCCTTGGACTCACCTGTTCCTCCCTTTCTCCCTGGAGTCTCATAAGAATGCAGCTTGTCTCCATGTGATCTCTTCAGCAGGGTGGTCAGATCTCTTAATGATATCTTAGGGCTCACTACTCTTAAATGTATTCTTTATGATACATGTTTGCCTTTTGACTTAAAAAAGAAGTAATGAGTGTTCCAGGAGTGTGGAGGTGGAAGCTTCTGGTCTCTTGAGACCTGGAAACTGGCACATGCCACTTGTGCCATATTCTGTTGGTCAGAGTGGTCATAGAACCTGCCCAGGTTCAAAGGGAAGGTTCACAGGCCCCCACCTCCTAATGGGGGTGGTGTTAAGTAGTTAGTGAACATGATTGATCCACTGTACTGACCTGCAGAAAAGCCACTGTTCACTGTGTTGTGTTCACTGTGAAGGCAGTAGGGTGGGAGTTGGGCAACAGGGAGCAGTGGTCAGGCACCTAGACCCCGCTAATTCGATGAATTAGGATCCTGACTCCACTGTCGACTTGCTGCATGCTCTCTGTGCCTCAGTTTCCTCATTTAAAAAAATAAAACTATGATTTGTCCCTACCTCATGGAGTAAGGGAAGTTAATACATGTAAAGCAAGTAGGACCATGCCCAGCACATGATGGAGAGCTGGAAAGATGAGCTGTTAGCTGCTGTTAGACAGCAGCAGAGTCGTTTCATTACTCACGGTCTTAAAGCCTTCATCCCCGAAGAAGGTCGTGGCTGTCCTTTGTTTTACTAAGTGTCCCAATGATATGACATAAGCTGCTCTCCTTCCCCGCCAGATCCTCCCACCCCCAAAAAATCCACACACGTATCCTCCAAAAAGGCAGCTTACTTTCTCCAAAGATGATTAAGAAAATTGCCAGTAGCTTTAAAGGAGCAGATTGTTTCTACCTTGAGCAATGCGGGTTTCAGTGCTCTTAGGACCAAACTTGATTATAGCACCCTGTGTCACCTATCAAAGCACTTTTTAAATTGTGTTGAAATTAACTGTGTATAATTATCTATATCCTCTATTAGACTGAATTACTTGAGAGCAGGAATGTAAAACTTTTTATTCTCAGTGCTTACAAGATACCTAGCAATATGCTTTCAATAAACAATAGTCCCCTTTAGCCACACTTTGTTTTCTGTGGTTTCAATTACCCATGGTCAACCCCAGACTAAAAAAATTAAATGGAAAATTTCAGAGAAGAACAATTGATAAATTTTAAACTCTACACCATTCTGAGTAATGATGAAATCTTGAGACATCCCACTGCATCCCAGGCAAGACATGAATCTTGCATCACAAAAAGAAAGGTAAGTACAATAAGATACTTTGTGAGAGAGAACCACATCCACATAACTTTTATTACAGTAAATTATTATTGTTTGATTTTATTATTAATCAATTTTGTTATCTCTTTCTTTACCTAATTTATAAATTAAACTGTATCATAGGTATATATGTATTGGAAAAAACATAATATAGATAGGATTCTGCACTATTCACAGTTTTAGGCGTTCACTGGGTGAGGGGTCTTGGAATGTATCCCCCACAGGTAAAGGGGAACTACTGTATTTTTAAGTTGAGTGACACTATTTTCTTTATTATTCAGCCAAGGTAGATGTGGATTAGAATGACTATAGAAATTGTACTGGTGAATAAAATGTTAGGAATTACATTCTTGTAGAATAATTTTAAAAGCTGGAAAAGCAGTATGTCATAAAGAATACTTTTAAGAGTAGTAATTAAATTGTTTTCTTTATTTTTCCTTAAAATATATAGTAGGTCTGAATCTAATTCAGATGCCAGTTTCAATTTTTCTTTTTTTTTTTTTAATACATAATGAGTAATGTACCATGGTCCCACTGATTGGGGGAAGGTACTAAAAGTATAGCACCACCCAAAATTACAGGTTCTCTATTATTCACATTTTTGTTGTAGCTTATTTTTCAATATAATCTATCATTTTTTTTTTACCACTTTTTGAAGTTTTCAGTTTTTTTAGTCTTTCCATCATACGGGCATCGTGTTCTGGGAAACATTTTGTTTTCCCTCTTGGTTTTATAACTCTACCTTTTGGTTTTCCAGATACCTTCAGGTTTATACTTCTATCACTCCTTTCACAGAATGTTGACACTGCTTTTGGTTTTCAATGGCTCTCTGTCTTTCATTCCTCAAGGATTTTATATTACATTTAGGTCATTGTTCAGTGCCCCGTGTTTCCAAATAAAATCCAGTATATTGAGTTAGTTGGGTCCTAGTGGACATAAGTGGAATGGAGAATGACAATGACAACAAATGAATCGTGGCCAAAGCTTTCCTAATGAAAGTCCCTAAACCTACTCAGAAAAAAATATTAACAAAGCCACTCATTCTGTTTGCTGAACACCCAAAGCAATACTAAAAAATTAGATACAGACAACACTCCAGTACTCTTTTCTAAGTCAGTCCCACTTTAAGTGTATGAGCACTGTAACCCTGAATAAGTCAAGATTATATCTTGGATCTTACTTTGTTTATTTCAGAGATTCCACTTTGAAGTGCATGCTTATTTAAAGCCCTTGACTGTGATCACTCACTTTATTTGGTGATATAATAAAAATTGTGAAACTTCAGGGTTTATTTTTAAAATGAAACTAGGCCATTTTCAACAAATAACTATTGGTGATTGCAATATATAAATTGTGCTGAACATGGTGGGGAATGTTAATAATGATAGAGTCCTTCGTTTCTAAGAGCCTCTCAGAGAAAATCAGGTATTAGAGCTGAATTTTAGGGGGTGGTTTAGTCCAGTCCCCAAACTTCATAAGTAAGAAATCTAAGGTCTGAAAAGCTAAATGATCTTGGGAAATGCGTTTAACCTTTTTGAATTTCAGTTTCCTCATTTTAAAAAAAGGAAATTATAGTATCTAACTCATAGGGTTGTCATAAGAGTTATTGTGATGATAAATGTAGACTACAGAGCCAACTGCTGCCCGTAGTAAGTTCCCAGTAAATGGTACCTTCTTTTCGCATCATTATTGGCTATGATTATATAAATAGAAAGTGCTGGAATAAAGATACAAATCCAGTTCTTTTGAGCCTGTTGTTTTATATAGTTCTCCATGCTATAAGTGTATTATTTTCAAGCCTGGGAAACATTTTTCTTTCAGTAAAGTCATATTAAAAAATAGATGTTAATTGTCAGGTTGCCATTTGTTTTCATCAAATCATAACAGGAGCAAAAATAATGTTTCAAACAAAAATGACAGCAGTCCCAAACTTTTTGTGTGTGTGTACTACTTAAATGAGGCATTAAGTTAAAAGTTAATTTCTTTTGAAGTTAAGACTGTCTAATATAGACACAGATTAAATGTCACCCATTTGTTCTGCTAAGCATCCCAAATGCTACAGGATTTGCTCCAGATTGTGATTCCTATAAGATCTTTTGCACTTTCATTGCTTATCAGTTTATCTTGTAGTTTTTATAGTGGTGGTCAGTCTATGTTATCTCTTCCCAAGGGTCACGGGTAAAGCCTACTGTCCTACCTCATTTGCATACTTTCCGTCCAAAACTGGGCAGTAGCCAGTGCTACTGGGAGGCTGATGAATTGGATGCTCACCAACTCTGTTTTTGGAAAGCCTATCTTCTTATCACTTTATGTTAAATGTGGATGGGAAAGACTCTCCTGATCTAACCTCTGATGTTTATCCAGCTTTGAAATGCAACTGTTCCTTTCTCATGGAAACCTGAGTGGAACAATATTTAATAGAGTTCTACAGAACTGAACATGCTGCTGAGCCTTAAATTTCCATCTCCTTGTCCTTGTCCTCTATATTGTGATTTTAAAGTAAGATTTTCCAGGAATTTAGTGATGTTAGTTTTCACACTTTGAGGAGAGAAGATTTTTGAATATAAGTGGAATCCTTTCATCTACTTTGCCTTCAACTCCTTTTTGATTTCAGACGTTTAGCTGTACTCACACATCAGCTTTAACCCTAAAAGCAGTGGTGCTTGAGTTAGGGTTCTCCAAAGAAATTATATATCTGAGATATATATATATACACACATCTATATATATATATGGTGTGTATATATATATATATATATATATATATATATATATATCTCATGTATATGTGATATATATCAAGAGATTTATTATAGGAAGTTGGCTCATGTGATTTTGAAGGCTGACAAGTCCCAACATTTGCTCTTGGCAAGTTGGAAACTCAGGAGAGCTGTTACATAATTCCAATCCAAAGACAGAGAAAAAAAAAAAAAAAAACAAAACCCAGAATTGTCAGAATTGTCAACTCAAGACAGAGAAGCAGGAGGAAATCCCCCTTACATGAAGGTGGGTCAGCTTTTTTGTTTCATTCAGGTACTCAACTGATTGGATGAGGCCCACCCACACTGTGGAGGACACTCTGGTTTACTTAATCTATTGATTTAAATGTTACTTTCACCCCAAAACACCCTCACAAAAACAGCCAGTATAATGTTTGACCAAATGTCTGGGCACTTCCATGGCTCAGTAAAATTGACACATAAAGTTAACCATCACAATACTCAATGGATTGTCTTTAATCTTCGTTGTATATAGCAAGAGACCAGGATTACGTTTTTGTTATTTGTAAATGTATATGGTTGTGTCACATGTGACATTAATCATGACTGAACCTCTTGTTTCATAGAGGTTTTTTTAAATTTTTCTCCTGCTAACATAATTCTAAACCATGGCCCTTGTTAGGTTAATTTGCTAATGTCTCCACATGGAGTGAGTCAGAAACAAACAGGAGTTCCAACATTGACTGTCTTTTATTTTGTAGGGGGAAAATGTTGATTACTTTGAAAAAAAGAAATAGAATGGAATTTGAAGTCATCAGATCTTAATTTGAATCCAGACTTTGTCAAGCAACATCTGTGTAAATGAGACATAATATTCACTAAGCCTTAGTGTCCTTTTCTGCATAAATTGGGAAAAATAATACCTACCTCAGGGTATTATGTCAGCCAAATGGCATAATGTATACAGAACTCTGTTTAGATAGAGTGCTCCCTCTTTTAGTTTTAAATCTTCATTAGATGTTTGCTGAACCTTCTCATTCTATTTTCCTTGTCTCTTAACATTTCTTTTTAGCTTTTTATGTCTCTGAATTGAATTATTAATTAATCATAATACTTCCTCTAGTTCATTAATTCTGTATTCAACTGTGTCTAAGCTGTTATTCAAAGTATTAATGTTTTAATTTCAGGAAATGTTCTTTTATCTAGAATATTTATCAGTTTTTTTTTCAACTCTGCCTTGTCTTACTTCACAATATCTTTGTGTGGATGTGTGAGTGAAGATACTAATTTATTTTTTCATTCTCTTTTATTTGTTTTTTTAATGGCCTCTCATCAATGAAGGATTTATTTGACAAGATATAAAAAGTACAAACCATAATGCGAAAGATGAGTAAATATAGGAAGAGTACAATATATAAAAAATTTAATTTTTAAGCCCTAAAATGAAAAGTTAAAAGACAAGCCACAGGTTGGGAAAGGATGCCTGCAGTGCATATAACAGAAAAGGTATTGATATCAAAAGCATAAATAGAACTACCATAGAACAAGAAGAAAAAAAAGATATATTAAAAAAGAAGATATTAATAGGCAGTTCATTGACTAGGAAACCCAAACGAGTAACAAACATAAAAGATTTGTCATGTTTGGGGAAATTGAAAAAAATTATTAGAGAATCATTTCACAATTTATCAATTGGTAATAAATGAAGAATCTGACAACACTAAGTATGACTAAATATATGAGAATGGGAAATTTCAAAATTCACTGGGAGAAGTATAACTTCTTACTACCATTTTAAGAAGCATCTCTTCATTATTAGTAAATTAGAAAATATTCAGTAAGTAGATTTCAGCTTATAATTATTCACCCCCAGCAAAACTTTCATATAGCTCTAAAACTAGTCATGATGAGGATCTTGATTACCATTCTTTTGTAATGGGGGAAATAAATACTAGACATCATCTGAATCTCCATTAATATGAGAATGGATTTGTGGTATAACTATGTGGTTAAATACTGTATTGCTGGTAAAGAAATGGATTAAATCTGCACATCAACTTAACAGAACTCTAAGAAATAAGATTGAGTGAGAAAAATTAGAGTAAAATAGCATTTGTGTAAAATTTAAAGATACACATAAGTACTATATATTGTTTATGGACACAATTTATGGAGTAAAGTGTAAAGATTGACAAAGATGTATGCAAAATTAGAATAGTGATTTACTGTAGGCTAGCAGATAGAGGCAGTGGAATAGGGGAGATATATAAAAATCAGCTTCAACCAAATCTGTGATTTTTCATAAATTATAAATAGATGGACAAATGTAACAATGTTAGCATTTATTAATCCTGTATGGATATGTGGGTATCTGTTGTATTATCCTCTGAAATAGTATATTAAAATTATTATAAATGAATAAATAAAATCTATCAAAATAATAATTAAACAAAAATTTGGCCTGAGAAGATTTAAGTTGTATGAGGAAAATCAGTTGAGAAGATTTATAATTCATTTTCAAATGTTGTTTCTTTCTGATTGTAAGGAAGGTATATTGGGATTGGTGGCATATAATTGTTCATAGTAATCTCTTATGATTCTTTGTAAATTTGTAGTATCTGTTGTAATGTGTGATTTTTCATGTGTGATTAATTTATTTGATTCCTCTTTATTATTTTCTTGGTTAATCTAGCTAAAGATTTGTCAAGTTTGTTTATCTTTTTACAGAACCAATTCTTAGATTTGTCTCCTTTTTCATGTGTGATTAATTTATTTGATTCCTCTTTATTATTTTCTTGGTTAATCTAGCTAAAGATTTGTCAAGTTTGTTTATCTTTTTACAGAACCAATTCTTAGATTTGTTAATCTTTTCTAGTATTTTCCTATTTTTTTTTGTTGTATTTATTTCTGCACTCATCTTTATTATTTCCTTCCTTTTCTTAACTTTGGACTTAGTTTGTTCTTTTTTTTCTCCCTAGTTCCTTGAGGTGTAATGTTAGGTTGTTAATTTTAGGTCTTTCTCATTCTTTTTCTTTGTCTTCTCTTTCAGGGATTCCTATAATGCATATATCATCTTTTGATGATGTTCCATTAGTCCTATAGGCTTTATACACTCTTTTTCATCCTGTTTTTTCTTTTTGCTTCTCTGACTGGATAGTTTTTAAATAACCTATTTTCAAGTTCACTGATTCTTTTTCGCACATAGTTAAGTTGGCTGTTGAAGCACTCTACTGAATTCTTTAGATCAGTCAATGTATTTTTCAGCTCTAGAGTTCCTTTTTTTTTTTTAATAGTGTCTTTTTCTTTGTTGAAAGTCTCATTGTTCATGCAGTATTTTCCTAATTCCATTTAGCTGTCTCCCTGTGTGTTCTTGTAGCTCACCAAACTTCTTCAAGAGGATTATTCTGAAGTCTTTGTCAGACAGATCACAGAGAATCCATTTCTTTAGGGTCAGTTATTAGAACTTTATTATTGTTTCCTTTGATGGTATCATGTTTATCTTATTTTTTGTGATCCATGTATCCTTGTGTTGATATTTACACATTTGATTAAGTGGTCTCCTTTTCCAGACTTTACATGTCTGCTTTGGCTGTGAAAGACCTTCATCAATCAGCTTAACTTGAAATAATGGAAGGGTCAGTTGGTAATGTCTGTGGTCCAGCAGGGCTTGCTAGTAGGGTCTCCAGTTGGGCGGGGCCACTGCCTGTGCTCTGAGGTTGGGGAGGTTCCCTCAGCAGAGCTCTGCATTTAAGCAAGACCACGTGGGTAGCTTGTTTGGTCAGGGCTGCTGGTTGTGCTCTGGGGTTAGGTGGGGACCCTAGGGGGACTCTGATATTGCTTCTGGTTGAGTGAGTTTGCAGGCCGTGTTCCTGTCAGGGCAGTCCCCTGAGTAGATTCTATGATCGGATTGAGCTGTTGGAGCTCTGCAGTCTCTCCTGGTTGGGTGGTGCCTCAAACTTTGCTTCCTGATCAAATGGTGCAGCTTGATGGACTCTTGTGTTCAGGCAGGGCAGCTGGCAGGGCTTCATGGTTGTTGGGGGGGCCTCAGGTTGTTCTGTGTAATCATGTGAGCCTGCAGGCTTTGCCCTGAACTTATATGGGGCCTCAAACTGGGCTCTGTGATTTGGTAGGCTGCTGGCTCTGCTGTACTGTGCTGTTGGGTGAGGTTGCTGGCCTGGCTGTCTGTGCAGGTAGGGCTCCCAACTGTATCTCACAGATTTGCTGCTCTGCTGTCAGGCAGGGTCCTTGTCTGGAGTTCTTGGTTGGGGCTGTAGGTTTTGCCACGGGATGGGGAGGAGGTCACTGTTTGGGCCCCCTGCTTGGGAAAGACTACAGGCTTTAGCAATCAAGCAGGACTGTACACTGGGCTCAGAAGCTGTTGGTACCACAACCCAGGGTTTGAGATTACCCAGGGTCACTGTTCAGGCTCCCTGATTGTGTGGGGCCAGAGGCTATACTCAACAGTTGGGCAGGGCTATTGGCTTGGTTTCCTGCTCGCATGGGGCTGTAGGATGCTCGAGGTTCTTTAGCCAGGCTTCCTAGTTGGGTGGGACTAAGGTTATGCTCAACAGTTGGGTGAGGCTGTGGATTTGTTTCCTTGCCCACTCACATTCATAGAACACACTCTACAGCCAGTATGACCTGTTGGTTACCCCCAAATCAGGTAGAACTGCCAGTTGAGCCCCAGGCCAGACAAGGCCACTGACTCAGCTTTGCCGATGGGCAGAGCTGGGATTTCTGCTTGGCTGCACGCAGGAATGCAGTTTGCCAGTTGCTGTAAGCCTCATCCTGCTTCTCTATATGATTCCCAGTAGTTGAGCTTTCCAGATTTCCCCAGTGATCTCTTTGAGGTGAGAACTGGGTAATCTTCCAAGGAAGAACCCTGCAATGGTGGCAAAGCTGGATGTCCCCCTTGGGACACATTTTCTCTATTTTTAAAATTAATTTCATGTTGTATTCTAAACTTTGTATGTAGAATAACAATAGATAAAGGAGTATGCTCTTTTGTTATTTTTGTTTATTTTCCACAGAATGCAAGTCCTTTATTCTAAGTTGAAGGTAGACTGAGGGCTGACCTTACAGAGTCCTCCTAGATTTGAGTTTAGCAATGGCTGATCTGTAGTTGTGATTTTATCTGGTTTTCCTATGATTAGCCCAACTTCCATTCTTGACACTTTTTTGATTTTGCAAATATTTAGCTTGGAAGATTTGAGCTGTGGTCTCAGATATTTTTGTTTTAACTTTGACTTAAACTCTAGCAGGGTCCTGTAATGCAAGTTCTCTGGAATGAGTGAGCATCTTAAATATCTTAGATTTTCAGCTCCTTTTTCATTGCTTCTTCCTCAGCAGAGTGCGGGGTGGAACCTTGCAGTGTGTATGAATGGATTGTCAGACTTTGATTTACATTTGGGACTCTTGAGGATTCACATCCACCTGCCAGAACACACTATTATTTGAGATTCTACTTATTTCCCCTCAACCTTTCAATGTCTGTCTGTCTTTGGTAGGCATGCCCCTTCATCTGATTATACTTAGGTACCTCCCAGGGATAAAAGTTGCCACAGTTTCTGCTAACCTATAAAGAACTCATTTTTCTCTTGAATTTAGTTCATGATGGCTCCTGTGTATCCACGTTTCTTTATTTTTCCCATAGAAAGATACAATTTTTATTTTGTCTGGGTTTTCTTTAGTGTCCTAACTCTTAATTGGACTAAGAACAACTTTTAACAAGAAATATTAATTCACAAGCAGTGTAAATTCATACTTAAGACTCATATAGATTATTATGAATTCTCAAGGAAAACTTGTTTTCCACTTACAGTTTAGCTTGAGACAAAATTTTATTGTCATCTCTGCGTTTTTTGGTAGATTTGGCTTCTGGCTTTAGATGGAATTCTCATCTCCAACCACTAACTTTTTGATGACCTAAGATCTTATATCCTATTTATGTAGCTTCTAAAATCCAAGTCTCTGGTTAAGGAAACTGCCATCTGGCTTCATGTCCCATCCTAAAACATCAAGAGATTTAGGCCCTGGTGATCAGTATGTTCTCTATGTTCATCTGGAGATTTTTCTTACATAATTTTGTGTGTGTGATTTCAGGTGTATGTTTAAGAAGATATTTGTTATATTTTATCTGTCTACAGCTTGCAGGTTTTTCCACAGCTGTGAAATTTTTGAAGTTATCCTTTGTTTTGGTACTACAACATCTGTTCATATCCCCCAACTTTCCCTTCTTCCTTTGTGGTATTTAAATTTAGATGTTGACTCTGAATGGTATTAGGGCCAGAGGGAGGAGAATTTTACCTGGTGTGGAAGTATCCAGGGGGATTCTGTCAAGAGAATATGTGCTCATTTGAGGCTCTCCTGGTCTGGAAGCTGATGGAAGTATCCCAGTTACACCGCCTTAGCACCTTTGTCCATCTGCAGTTTCTGGACATGGGGATGCTAATCTCTTGATGACAAAGTCAAATAAGTAAGTATGGGAAGGAGGCAGGTTCATTTTCTGTTTGGTCTCAGGAGAATTCATAGCTGACACCTTCTTAGACCAGAAGCTGTGCTCATCATCTCTCTCTCCCATGATACCATTTAGGAGAGAAATTGTGAGGAGTTTTAATAGCACAGTTTTGGGAGTCAGGCTGGCTTGACTATTTACTCAAACTTTGTAGGTCCTACTCTCCCCTGCCTAGCTTTATTCAGGTGTAATTGACAAATAGAATTTCATATATTTAGAGTATACAATGTGATGATTTGAGATACATACACATTATGAAATATTTACATAACCAAATTAACATATTCATCAGCCCACATATTTACTTTTTTTTTTTTTGGTGATAACAGTTAAGATCTACTTTCATAACAACTTCCAGGTATACAATATGATATTTTTAACTATAGTCACCATGCTTTACATTAGATCCTTGGAGCTTACTAATTTTATAACTGAAAATTAGTACTCTTACTAATATCTTTCCATTTCCCCGACTTCCCAACCCCTGGTAACCACCATTCTACTCTTGTTTCTATGAGTTCACAAGTCCTATTTTCTTTATCAGCAAAAACAGCATGATAATATGTATAGCATAATTTGCTGGGTTTGTTTTTGAGCATTCATGTGAAGTGTGAGGTAATGCTTGCAAAGTGCTAAGTAGATAACCCAACATACAGTAAACTCTACATTGATGTTAGTTATTATAATTTGTTAATAGTATTGATATCCCAAGTAATTAGTAGCACAACGTTTTGAAATATGAAGTCACAGTACGAACACCAATATTCCGAATCTACAGTGAACATGAAATAGAAGACCTCATGCACTTGGAACTCCATTGTGCCCCCACTGTCTTCTGCCAGCCCATTATCACAAGTCAGACTTTCACGTGTGGTACGCCATTGAGTCTTTCTCACTTGGTTGTTATTAATGCTGTATCTGGAGTGTGGGTAGTACCTCTTTAAAAGATTGTAGCCTACCATTTATACACACGTCATTATGAAAAAAAATTGCATTGTGTTGTAATAAAACAACTGAAGTGTTGTTTCCACAACACTGAAAGAGAGACTAAACAAAACCAACTGGAAGAGCTGCTTGGTGTTGTATAAGCAGTTCACGTTGTTTTCCTTTTTTTAAAAAATTGTATTGCTTTACCACTGGCAATCAGTGTGGGGCCTTCACATATGAAAATATAGCTGTTGGCATTTAGACTCAATTTCATTCTCAAGCTGTCATAAATGATCACATGGGAAGATAATACTTGATGGGAATTTTGTTTTCTTTCCCTTTTTTTTCTTTTTCTTTAAGGCAACTTGTTAGAGAGGAGAGAAGATAAGATTGTGATCTATGGTATACTGCAGTGCTTGGAAAATAAACATACATTCTCAGAAATTCTATTGACACAGCAAAAAGATGGAGGCAATGCCCTAATTGAATTAAAGCATTTGCAATCATTCCCTACTATTGTTCCCTACTATTATCTCCATAGATTCTTTTTAAAAAAGTTGAACTATAGTTGATTTAGAATGTTGTTATTTTCAGGTGTACAACAAAGTGATTCAGTTATATATACATATATATGTATGTGTGTATATAATCTTTTCTTCAGATCCTTTTCCATTATTTTTTTTTATTGAAGTATAGTTGATTTACAATGTTGTGTTAGTTTCTGGTGCACAGCATAGTGATTCAATTATACATGTATATATATTCTTTTTCATTATAGTTTATTACATATTATAGGTTACTACAGGATGTTGACTATGGTTCCTATACTATTTAGTCGATCCTTACTGTTTATCTCTTTTATGTATAATAGTGTATATCTGTTAATCCCAAATTCCTAATTTATCTTCTGGACTCTTGAAGAAGTAATGTACCAGATTTTTGTTCATTATATTACAGCAGAAGAGTTTTTGTCAGCCTATTTTATAATCAAGACTGTCTTCATGCATTCTTGCCACAGATGTGTAACCTGAATTGAATGAAGACTTTAGACCTAAATTCTGGTGTACGGGACACACAGTTTAAAAAAGGAAGCGATCCTAAATATGTAGAAAGTGAGACATTCTAAAGGACAATTGGCCTGATCTCTTCAATAAGTCATTGTTGTGAGGAAAATGGGCAGGGAGAAGGAGAGATATTTTCTAGATTAAAAGAAGCTTAAAGGACATAACAACCAAATGAAAATCAAAATCCACCTGGTACTTGCTTGGACCCAGTTTGATCAAATCAGTATTTCTGAGAAACTGGAAATTCAGTAAGAACTGCGTATCAGTTTTCATTAAGGAATTCTTGTGAATTTTGCAGATGATAATGGTATTGTAATTATATAGGAGAATACCCTTACTTTTTTTTTTAAGGATTGCATACTAAAGTACATAGGGAAGAAATATCATATCTATTATTTACTTTTGACTACTTAAGTAAAACAATACATAAAGCAAATGTTGCACAATGTTAAAGATGGTTAAATATGGATATTGAGCTTGTACAATTCATTATACTATGTTTTACTTTTCAGTAAGTTTAAAAACTTAAAAAGAAAAAAACTTCATGCTACTGCTCTTAAACAGTGCTATTTAAAATGATATTTTCTGAAAAGATAATTTATAATACATAAAATGAAGAGTCATCAAAGTAGACTAAACAAAGGCTAATAGAATGAAAAATATCCTCAAAACAGAATCTTGAGATACACTGTTAAATATTTAGAGGTATGGAGGTATTTACTTTTTTTTTTTTAGGGGACATTCAGTTTAGACTGGGGATGCTTTTAGATATGGGGACTAGGAAGATCAATATGACATACTCCTTGGGAAAAAAAGAACTGTGGAGAATTTTGTCATGAGCTTGGTGCTTTAGTAGATGGAATCGACCTGACACAATGAGAAGAACACAGGTTTTGCCTCCATATGGCACTGAATTTGACTACCAACTGTTATTTACTAGCAGTGTGAACTTGAGCAAGCTTCTCAGACTGAGTCCCAGATGTGTCCTCAGTAGAGTGGGAATAATAAAATGCATCTTCCAGGGAATGTTGTTAGTATTAAATGAGGTGATAGGCATAAAGAGTTTAGCACAGAGATGTGTGAGATAAAACTCCTGTCTGTGTGACTATTATTAGAGTTTCATTAAAGGCAGGTAGAAGAGGAGTGATAAGGAACTCAGAAGAAGTAGAATTTGAGTTGAATTTTGCAGAATGGAGAGGATTTCAAGACATGAAGGTGATAATAGAGGGACTATTCCAGGTACATAGAAAGGATGGGGCTGGAGACAGCAAGTGGTTCAGTATAATTTCAATATAGGCTTCCTGGAGTGGAGTGATGGAAAAATAGGTTGGAGCCTGATTATTATAGCTTTTCATGGGTAGTCCAAGAAACTTGGCCTTTATTTTGGATACCATATAAAGAAGCATTGCATGACTTGGACAAGCTTGGACCTGGTTAGAGTTGTGCTTTGAGATAATCAGTCTGGCAGTCTGGTTCATGTTGGCCTTGGGAAGTCTGAAGGCAAGGGTACTGTTGGGGAGTCTCCTGAACCCTTACCCGAGAGTCATCCTTCTTCCTTCCAGGACTCTGGTTTTGTTGAGGGTGGTCACACAGCAACTTGGAAAGGAAACAGACAATAAAAAATGCAATCATACTTGTCATCCTTCTTTGAAGGGGCAGCGTTGTCTAGTTTTAGCCAATGTAATATGAGCTGAAGTCATAGTCTTCTGAGATTGTGCTTTAAAAGTAAGAGACAGCCTAATGCAATAAAACTGCCCTGAGAGTACCCTAAGTATACAAGTACGGAAAGCCAGCAGTGTCTCGGGTTCCTCATGACACTGTGGAACTGTTTTACTATCCTTCACTGCCTCCTGACAGCCTTACTGTTATGTGAGAGAAAAATAACTCCCAATTTTTTTTTTCAAGATGCTGCCTAAATGACTGTTTTGTGTTATGTGCAGCTGAATTCAATCTGCAACTGATGTTAAGCACCGATTAGGAAGTTTCATGAGACTGAGAAGGAAATGAGAAACAATAGGGAGCTGGACTGTGATAGGGCCAGCACCAGTAGAAATGGAAAATAATGGTAACCAGGCAACACATTAGGGATAGGCATCATGAGACCATTACTGATGGGATGTATGACTGGAAGGAGAGGAAGGAGTCCAATATGACTTTAAAGTTTAATTTTGGGTGATCAGAAGAATAGTAACATTATTGGTAGACCAAAGATAGCTGTAAAAGATAGTTTGAGTGACGTGTAGATGAAAATAAATTAAATGTTAGATAACTGAGTTGGATTCAGGAAAGAAAAGTGTGGATATTCCAAGAGCTGAATGAGTAGTATGAACTCGCAAGTCTTTAGAGAGATGGATAGAAAGAAAGATTAGGGTATGGTCAAGGGTTTCCTTTCAGATTGCAGGGTTTCTATTTATTCTTCCCAATATGAGGATGGGCTAGCGTTATTGGTCAGAATTTTCAAACATGGGTTTAAACTAGATTTGGAAAGTATATTATCATTTCCTCTAGGGCATAGTGGCTAGAAAAATGCCTTGCTTAGCTAAAGCATTGGTCTGCTTTGAGATTAGAATGTGAGCTAGGTGACCTCTGGATGTGTTTTATAGTTCTATGATTCTAAAATTATCTCAGGCTTCAAATCACTTCCTAGGGAATGGCAAATAATTCTTACTAATAAAACACAATTTGAAACTTGGAACTGAAATTACACATTTTCAATAAAGTGTTGTAATAAAGTTAGCGACTGGAGACTCCCCCTAAGAATGAAGAGCTAAATGTATTGGTTGGCCAGTCGTGCAGAGCAAAGCTAAAGTCGCCGTTGATTCATCACATGGAAGATGTGGATGCTTTGTGTAAGTTTTAAATACAAACTTGACAGCAAATGAAAGAACTAAAAGGACATTGCTATTTAACCATGGAATCTGCAGTTAATACCAGTATGTGCTCTAAAGTCTAAATTCTGCATCAACGCCACTGAGAAACTGCTATCTGAATCTAGTTCCTGCATTTAGCCCCCTTCTGAAACCTGTTTATTGGTACTAAGGATGGAAATTTACCTCTGGGTTCTTTATAATTTTGCCAGCAATGAGAGACCAATGTTATTAGAAAAAGGTAGCAAGATACAGGGAGATTTATACCAATAGAAGCTTATTCTAAGTTCCTAAATATTCAGAAAGGCAACTTTTTGAGACTTCAGCATATTACAGAGAGAAATTATTAACATAAATGATTTGTGGTACAGTTATTGTTTTCTTAAATATTGTATTTCCCACAGAAGCATAGTGCTTGTGGTCTAAAATGTTGGCTTGTACAAATAGTAAAGTCCAGTGATTCCTACAGTGTCTTCAGGTAATAGTTGTTCCTCCAAAAATTACTCCCTGGTCAGATAAGTTTGGAATACTCTCTCTAGACAGAATTACTGTTTCTTTCTTGAATTTCTCATCAGAACCTTTATAAAGTCCTGCAACTCATCAGAAAGGGTTAGAAGCAGCCACATTTGCAACAATATTGCATCTTGGAATTATTTTTATGAGATTATTAGTGATAGAGTCTGATTAATATTTTCTCTTAAGGCAAACACTGATTCCCTGCCCCCCTCCATTTTGTAAATTGTTCCTCCATAACCTCCTTCTCATTTCACATGGTAGCATTGGTGGCCCAGCCGTGTGAACCGTGTGATCCCAAACTTCTTGCCACAGTGTATGGGGTCATCTGTGGATTCCTGATCCAGTGGGTCTAATTGAATTTCTTTCCTTGGGAATTTGACACTGAGATCAAGAAATTCACTCTCTCTCCTTCTCTTTCCCTCTCTGAAGTTAGACCTATAATATGTAAGCTATAAGTGACCATGTTTTTTATAGTCCATGTAGATTAAAGAAACAAAGGAAGTCTGGACACAAAAATGAACAAAACAAATGCAAAGGGAGGAGTGTGCAGGAGAGGGAATTCTCTGAAAGTGCTTTGAGTCCCTCTTAGCACTTTTTTCAGTACATTCATCTTTATTTCCTGTTCCCTCCAAAAGGGATATAATGACCACAGTCATATAAGTTAATGGCATAATAAACATAGAAAACAAGTCACCACACAATCAGCTCAGTGACTTTTCTATGACAAACGTCATACAAGTCTTGGATAATACTTTAAATATATTAGCTTGTAGTTAAATTTTGTTTTTAATGTTAGGAAATGAAATCACTAATTTTCCTATTGCAATAAAACAAGTTATCCATGCTTGCTTATCTATATACATTTATTTAGTTTAATATTTTATAGAGAAAATTAAAAAATAAAAAAAACACACTTATGTATCTACTACTTAAAATGAGTAAATGGTTAATGCTCATAAATATTTGCTTAAAATTTGTTCATTTTTAAAGAAATAAACAAATAGATAAATTTTCTATGTCCCCTACCTCTGATCCAGTCTCTTTAAACTCTTCACAAAGACCACTCTTAATATGGGTTTGGTGTATATCCAAACCATATTTTTATATGCTTTTGTGGTACAGGAGTCTCTATACAAAATATGTTTAAACAAAATGTATTTAAATGATATAAAATTTGTAACACTATGCAGTTGTCTCTTTATTCTTGACATTATGCTTGCATATGTATATACAGTGTTTTTCCTATTTCAGTTTTATTGAGTAATATTTAGCGTTACTTTATAGACATTATCCTTTACTTGAGAGATATTTTGCTATGGTATTGCACGGTTTTAATATTTATCCTTTATAATGCCTGGATAATCTCCTACTGAGCTCATTTGTTTTACTCTTCTCATATGGTTTAGGAAATTATCTTATTTTTTAGCCATTATAAATAAGCAAGTAAAGAAGTAAGTATATGGTACAATTTAGGACATTTGTATCTGAAATTAAGAGAAAACGTCGTTAATCATGGCTTAAGCCATTATTGATACTTGCTGTTTGCATAATAGGCCAACAGGCTGCCTGAGATCTGAGTCAGTTTTTCTTACGGGCTTTTCTTCATGGTCACAAGATGACTGCAGCTGCTTCAAATGTCACATCATCACAGGGCAACCTCCAAACCAGATGGAATGGGGTGGGAGAAAATAGGGCCTTTCCTCATGGCTCTTTTTTTTCTTTTGAGAAAAAAATTTTTAGGAGATTTTAACAGAGTTTATTTTAGGTTTTAATGTCCTGAATCAGGTGGTATGTCTGAACAAGACTCAGCTCTGCAAAGAACAACAGGATTGTCATGATTGAATTTGACAAACATTATTTTTTCCTGGGGCTGGACACATCACCCTCGCCAGCCCCCAAAACCATTAGGGATTTCTTATGGCAAAGAGGGAGTAGAGATGATGATGTATTACTCAGGGTTCTTCAAGAAACAGAATGAATAGAAGATCATCTATCTATCCATGCATCCATCACCTATGATTTACTGTAAGGAATTGGAACATACGGTTATGGAGGTGAACAAATCCTAAGATCTGCAGGATGAGTCAGCAAAGTGGAGACCTGGGAGAGCTGGTGGTTTAGTTCTGAGTCCTGAGGCCTGAGAACCAGGAGAACCAATGGTGACGTACCCAGTCTGAAGCCTGGCAATCCCCAGGTCCACAAACCAATTCAAAGGCAGGAAAAGGCCAGTAATCCAGTTTGAAGCCCAACAAACAGAAGAATTCTTTCTTACTCTGGAGAGGATCAGTACTTTTATTTTATCTGGCCTTCAACTGACTGGATGAGGCCCACACACATTATGGAGGGCAATCTAATTACTTAATCTGTTGATTTAAAGGTTAATCTCATCCAAAAACATCCTTACAGAAATCCTCAGAATAATGTTTGACCATATATCTGTATACCTGTGGTCCAGTCAAGTTGGTACATAACATTAACCATCAAAGGTGGCTAGACAGGCAACCCATAGTGTCCACTTCAGAGGTAAGGAACATCATTGTGTAGCTTTTTTAGTGTTTTTAATAGCAGCATGTTACCAAGAATGGATTGTTGAGTTCGGCTGATGGGGAACATTTCTAACACTTTTGTAATGTTTTCTTAAAAGATTCTTATGATTTGCAAAGTTTGTAGTAATATTTTAGAACATATGATTCCTACATTAGGCTCAGCAATTGGCTTTTTAAGAAACTGGTTATTAGGTGCAAAATGTTATTTATTATGGCTTTAATTTTCATTTTTTGACAAATGGGATACATATTGTTTATATCATAGTTTTATTTTCTTTATTATGTATCTCTCTAATGAAATCTTAGCATCTTACACATTTTATAGGTTCCTTACATATCCTTATATAATATTTAAAAATTTGTCTCTATTCTTTTGCTATCTCTTTACCTATCTGTGACATTTCCATCAACCTGTTAGTTTCCTTTTTATTTAAATGCTGTTACATTTTCTTTTCTTACATAGGTGTCTTAATTTTCTTAATCTTACCCACTTTGATCTTTTCTTTTATATTTTATCCTTTTATTTTAATCCTCTTAGTTGTGATACTTTCCCTTCTTTCTTGTGATTTAATATTAATCTGTTTAGAATTTGTTATGAAATAAAACATAGTTTTCTTCATATCATTTAGTAAAGAATAGTCCCCTTGTTTTTATATGTTAATTTAATGATTTATAATGTTATGGACTGAATTGTGCTCCCATACCAAATTCATATATTGAAGCCCTAACCCCACTGTGACTGTATTTCAAGAAAAGGCCTTTAGGGAGATAAAGTTAAATGCAGTTATCAGGATGGAGCCTGAATCTGGTATGACTGGTGTCCTTATAAGGAAGAAACAAGCTAGATCTCTCTTTCTCTGTGCTCGCAGAGAAGAGGCCATGTGAGGTCACAGAGAAGGTATCTCACTGAAGCCAACCCTGATGGCACCTTGATCTTGGATTTCTAGCCTCCAAGACTGTAAGAAAATAAATTTCTGTTTGTTCTGTTATGGCAGCTTGAGTAGACTAACACAGTAATATTGTTAGATTTATTGGAATCTTTTCTTGAGAAGAGATCTCTAGTTGCTTCCATTTATATATTCTGTTAGTAGAGATCTCAATTTATATAAATATATGTGTGAACATTTAGTGCCAGCGTAACAAATTTTGGTTATTGTTCTGTTGTGTATTCTATTTGAGTGTAGTCTGCCTTTTTTTTTTTTACATAGTATTTTATGTAGGATATAAAATTATACTTTAAAATATGGTATATCAGTTTTTCTGAGTTTCTGTGTGGTATCTAACAAAGCATCATGGAGTAGAGTTTATAAACCAGCATTTCCTGGTTCATCTAAAATGTAAGGGGTCCACATGGCTCAGAAGGTCTTCTTTGTATTAGGACCTGGAAAATGTGAGCAAGGGCTGATGAGGAGGGCAGGTGAGATTTCCTAGAGTCACTCTGAGGCAAATCTGACTAAGCTAACATGGAGGACTTGACATTTGCAATTGTTATCATTCTAAGTAAACCCCAGAACCAAATATAACTACTTAGCATTTTGATTCTCCAAAACATCTAAATATTTTCTTACTGTGATTTCTACCTCTGAGTGCACTATTGGGGTTAAGTATTTTAAACACCTTTTCAAAGAATGCAAATGACTTTTAATAATGTGTTTAGTATTTACCTGGGTTCCTATTAATACAGATTCTCTGGGGGATAAAAGGTAGATTAGATGTCTCATTGAGGTTACAAGAATAGTGTAATGAACAAGAACATCATGTTATGAAGGTTGTGTCTCAGTTGTCTACAGGATCAACTCATTTGTCTGAATTGACTGGACAATTCAGCTCCGCTGCAGACTGATTTTACATTTTTTTCAGTAGCTTTAACTGAGTATCAATTGATGTGTTGGCATTACATAGATGCAGCCCAAAATAAACAATTTCTTGCTGTGAAGTTGTGCTTAGGCTGTTCATTACCTTTTAGGAAGAAAGAGTTTCCAAGAGAGAACAGAAATAATTCAATATGCGTTTTACTTTGCTTTAAATTAGCGATGATGATGATGATGATGATGATGATGATATTATTAGAAGCTTAGGAGCAATTGAGAGATTTGCCTCAACTCTTGAATACTTAGTGCTGCCTTAGCACTGTGGAGTGTCCAGAAGGCTGACTGAGTCTTGGGCATGCATGGTCCATGTTTTTCTGAGAACATTTCTGGAGAGAGGTTATTGTTTCAGCACTGGTACTAATCTCACCACTCTTTGATCTTCCTCTTTCACCACATGAAGGACTTCAGGATGATGTTCTTTGTACAGACAAGATTTAGCGAATCCATTTTCAAATCTGATATTCCGGTCATCTAGATGCCTCCAGGTTCATCAAACCTCCTTCAGTAGAAGCTGAGTAAGCATGGCTTCATTTTTTCTGGACTCTAGTGTAGTGTGTGGCTGGAAAGACAGCAAGGCCAAATATAGGAAATTAATAGGATAGAACAGAATTTTGTTGTTGGTCAGAACTTAACTAAATTTAGTACTGATTCCTTGAGGAAGAAAGGAAAAAAAAAACTCTAATTCAACACCCAATTATTTTTAAAAAAAGGATCTAAAGACATAGCAGGAAATTAGACCAGCCAGTTTGACACCAGTTAAGTCTCAGAAGCATTTTAAAAAGATCAAATGCTGGAACATTTAAAAAGCACAGTTTGATAACAGTCAATTAAGGTAGCCTCAGGATGTGGCCAGGAGATTTTAGTAATTTGTGTGTGTACAGCGTGAATGGAAATTCTAAAATGCATTGCCATAATAATCAAGAAAAACATAGTAAAAATCATAAAGCAGGATGTGGCTATTTGACAAAGCCCTCTTTTTTTTTTCCTTTTTTAATAACTGAAGCATGGAATCCTGGGGACCAAAAATGCCTGGCAAATTGAATTAATAGTTGAGTAATCTTGTGTATAAGTCTATTTCAGTTTCAGATTCTTAGCAACTTAGTTTTGTGTTCAGACTGCTATTATTCAGTGATAATGAGATTTGGAGGTAAAGGGATCTGGTTGTGGTAGAATCATCTATTTTTTGGCTTATAGGTCTGTGGATTGGCAGGGACGACTAAGGTTTTAGTGTGGCTGGACTGGGTTAGATTTAGCTTTGCTGTGAGTGCCTCATTCCTGGGCTTGTACTGGAGGGACAGAGGATAGCTGGGGCATGATCACACATACCAGAGAGAGCCAGGGGAAATATACAATGCCTTTTAAGGCTTTGGCATAGAACCTGGTACACTGTCACTTTTGCCCATATTCTACTGTCCAATGCAGGTCCCCTGGTGAAGCCTGATGTCAACGGGACAGAGTAACATACTTAACATATAGTCACAGGAAATGCAAAACCACATGGCAAAGGACATGTGTATTTCCAATTCAGGGAAGAACTGAAGAATCGGAACAATGATCCAATCCAACCCACCTCTCAACTCACACTGTAGCTTTATGTACAGCTATAGTGCAGGAAAAAGACTTTTTTCAGATCTTGTAATGTTTCAACACAATGAATTTCTTCAAATGTCTATTTTAAAAGCCATTTTACAAAAGTATTTGAGGTGACTGTGCTTGTTTTTTTTCCCCCCACTAACAGGAAAAACAGGTTGGCATTTTCTAATAACGTCATACATATCATGCTTTAAGTATCCTTTCTTAAAAAAAAAGTCTTGATCAGTGCTTCTCAAACTACTTATAGAGGAGGGCAATTTCTTTATTTCAACAAGCCATAAACCTAAAAATTTTTTAAATACAGTAAATTAATTTCAAAGACTGACTTAAAAAAAAAGATATACAAATTTCAAGTCCATGTTTTAGGAAGGTCCTTGGTCACGTTGCTTAAAGTTTCTAAATAAATACTTTTAATTTCTGCACTTATCTTGAAGATAACAGTTTCTAGAAGAGCATCAGCCCATGAACCACACTTTGAAAAGCACAACCTGGAAACCTCTTTTGCATGTCATGCTCATATAGTCAACTCCCTATTTGACATTTCAACTTAGATCTCTAATAGGCAGCTCAAATGTAACATTTACACCTGACCTCTTGATTGTCTTCACCCAACTCTCACCTGTTCCACTTTTCGGTAAACAGCTCTGTTCTGTCAGTTATTCAGACCAAGGTCCTTGAGATCATTCTTGATTTTTCACTCCCCCCCCCCGCCACATCCCACATCTAGGATGTGAAATACATTGAAATACATCTTGAATCTGACCATTTCTCATTCTCTCCATCCAAATGTTCCTAAGAAGCTCTCCTTAGCTGCTCTTTTCACATTTCATTCTCAGTTCTGAGATCTGTCCTCCCGGTGGGTTATCCTTTAAAATGTAAGTCATATCCCTTAAAATGTAACTCATTCTTCTTACCCAGGTCCTCTGTTGCCTTGCCACCTCACTCTGAATTGCTTTCAAAGGCATTGCCGTGGCCTTACTGGCCCTCCGTATTCTGGCCCCAGTGTTTCTCAAATCTCCCCCCTTCTCACTGACATCCCTGTCGCTCTCCTTTGACCACTGGGCCTCCTTGCTTGTATGTGTGCTAAGTGGATTTCTGCTGCGGAATCTCCTTGGATTGCTCTCTTCCCAGATGTCCACAGGTTTTGCTTCCTTGTTCCCTTTAGGAGTCCGCTCACATATCAGTCCTTCCCTGATCCCATCTGGAATAGTAACTGCCACTCCGCTGCTCTCTGTCATCTTCCTTGAAACTTACTCTTGATCTTAGTACTCACCATCCAGCATGTTACATGTTTATGACTATGGTCTGTCTTTGATAACTAGAATGGAAGTTCTCTGAAAAGCAGGGACTGTCGTTTGCATGGCTAGACCCCTGGCATGAAGAACTGCACTTGGCATATAGAAAGTGCTTATTAAATATGTGTTGATGAAAACATTAATTCAGTATCTTTAGAAAGAATATGATTCTGTGAAGCTTAGAGTTGATTAAGTGTGAGTCAGGTATTTATGTGCTGACTGATGATAGGACAAAGTGAAAAAAAGACTCAACTTCCTGTTCTTAATAAGAAATTGATGTTGGCCAAATGGACAGGACAATCTTTTATTTTAAAGACTAAAAGCACTTGGTTAACATTAGTATGGGGACATTTTAATTTTAACATTGAAGATATGAAAGTAAGTTACACTCAGGGTTTTTGATTTGTATGGGACATTCTATAAGGTTTTTCCATCCATTTTTGAACGAGGTCATTTATAGAGCCTGCTCGGAGATAGAAAATAAGAAAGAATCAGAGAATTCTAGAACCCTTTTTTCTCTGGGGGGAAAATAACACTCCCTCTAAGAACACTTCAGAGAGCTATGGGGAGACGAAGTTGGCTAGGCAGGAGGTGGTGACTGTCACTCACAGATCTTACCCGTGCTGGGAGTTTTCTGGCATTTCAGCAGCACATGGTTTTGGTGAGGATTCTATATGTTATTTCAGCAGCAAAATCTCTGCCAAGATCATGAAGAGAGTGCAAACTCGAGGAAATCTTGTAAAAGAAGCAAAGATGTCATATGCTTGGATGTCAGGCCAGCTGAGGCAAAACTGCAGTCTACTTAAACCCCAATCTTACCAAGTATGGTAATTCTGGGTCTTCTATCAGAAGTTCCTGCTCAGAGGTGACAGAGTCTCTAACGTCATTTCAAAATCAACTCCTCTATATTAGGCTGCTAATCTCCACATGTATGTCTACACATCAGTCCTGTAATTATTTCTGTACTGTGTTGCATAGGATTGTGTGCACAGATATATATTACAACAAGGCAAAAATGAAGGGAAGGATGATATGTCTTTGGGGAAAAAAATCTCTTAATTTGATTCTAACTTATTTTGTCTTCAGTGAACACAAAAGATGTTTAATTATCTCTGGTGAAGAAAGGGGATGTAAATAACACTTGTTAAATAACTATGCCAGGCACAATGCTAGGAGCTTCACATATGTTTCCTTGGGATCATACATAAATTTGTATCTTGTGTATAACCTCTTTTATTCTGGAATGAGATAGTATCACTATTTCTTAGGATGAAGCTGAAACAAAAGCAAGTTTTCCCAGAAAGGCTTCCTGAGACACAGAAATGTTAAGTGTTTTCCTTAAGGACCACACAGCAAGTCTGGAGGAGGGCAAGGAAAACGCCTTTACTCTTATTCAGAATAAGCACGTCCATGGAAGTGTCAGTTGTTTTTGTAAGTTTCATAGACAATTTATACTCTGACATTTAAGCAGTTTTACAACATAGATTGTTCTGTGTGATGAATATTCAGTAAAACAGTCCTTCCCCCTCAGATGAAAAACTAAATTATTCAGTAGCTTCACCTTAGTTCTTTTCTTTTGGCTTTTTCTTCTGCAATTCAGAAGGACCCTTTGAAGCAAAGCCTCATGCATTTTCTGGCTTTTGTGAAATTAGAATGGTGATTGTGGACATAAAATGTTGCTGGAAGTGTGTTGCCATTGTGCTGAACTCCCCCATGTTCCCTCTGCCCAGTAGCAGAGCAGTGGATCTTTGGCCTGGTGGTTTATGGCTTCTACATCAAGAAGAGCCTATAAGTGATGCCCGAGATGGCTGTTGGCTGCCTCTAGTCTGATAAGCAACAGCAACCATCCTCACAAGTGCAAAAGTTGCTGCCAGCCAACTGCGAGGGGTGCCTGGGGGGTTGGGGGGAATGTACAGTGTTTGTTTACAGGAGAGGTGAGAGAAAAGGTTCTTCTTGTGGGTTGTTTGAAAAATGGACCCTATCTTTTTCTCCACTGGAAATGCCTCTTCTGTATTTTTTTCCCCTTCCATGTACTTCAGCAATATATGATCTTCATGCAGTCTTTTCTTAAGTACTGTGCAGTATTTGAAAATGAATTGAATCCTGAAAGTTCTCCTCTTTACTTTTTTCCCCTGGTAACTGCACAAATCCATTAAGCATTTCATTATTCCCTAGGGATTGAGTGATTTATTATCCTGACCCTGCTGGTCAGATAAGCAAAAACCTAACTCAGAATGAACAACTGTCTGTTTCTTTGAGTGATGGGCAGAGAATTTTAAATAATGGTTGGAGTTTTGAAAAATGGAGGAAAAGCATGAAAAGAAAAATACTTGGTTTTCACTTGTACATTAGCTATGGGGAACAATAAGCAGAAAATTTTGTTTTTCCTCTACTCTCTGAAAATATGTTCTTCATTTATTTTCTTTATTGGAAATTAAGCACTTTCATTAAGAAAATGTATTAAGTTAGTAAATAATACAGTTCTCTAAAATGGTTTCACCCGAAGTTTTGTTCTCTCTTTTGTTGGTTTGTCTTTAATTTGGTCTCAGTTTTTTTTAAACTTGGGGTGAAGGGGGCTAGTAAGTACTTTCTAGTTTCATGTATGGATTTGTTCATCAGTGGTTCTGATACTTCTTTTATGCTGGGTTCAGTGTTGGTACTCAAGAAAACAGAGATGGGAAAATAAACACTGCCCTTAAGAAGAGGGCTTGCGACCCAACAATTACCCACTTGCACACTGTCAAACACTGCAATGGGGCAGCAGTGGAGACATGGGCAGTGCAGAGTGGGTTCAAAGAATCTATCAGGGACTCAGGCAGGGTTTCTAGAGGAGATAGTTGTGCTGAGTCTTGAAAAATGTTTGCACAGTGTTAACGTATAGAGAAGACCATTGCTAGCTAAGAAGTATAACCGTGCACAAGCAGGAAGGACTGCCCAGATCTGGGCTAGAGAGAGATGTGGGTGCCATCGACATGTAGGTAGTGCAGTGGCCTGGAAGGGGTACAGTCTCGAGTGAGAACCTGAATGCAGAATGGATATCTCTAGGGGATAGAACTGCATGTCACTAGTGGGCATGGAAAGAGAGATTCTCAAAGAAAGCTCAAAAGACTGTACACAGAGGTAGAAAGAGAACTGAGAGTGATATGATAGCTTAATAATCAAACTTCATTTCAGAGAAGCTAGACTGAATCACATCCTATGGTTTTATCTTCTAGATTACCAGTTTTCTGTACAGGTACACAATTAAATATTATTTAATGTGAAAATACAAAAGGACATGAATTAATGAACACTATTATATTCTTATTTAATAATGATGACATACAAAAAAGACACCTCTACAAGCACTTAAATTTAGGATATGATTTAACAGTAATAAGATATAATTATCTCCCTATCCTATTGGCAAAGACTACAGAGATTGATACCACTAACATTTTCTTGGAAGGCCATCTTGCAGAATATGTAAAGATTTAAATGTGCCCACACTTTGACTCTGAAATTCTACTGTCAGGAATTTAAAGAAATGTACATATGCATTCTTTGCCCAGCAATAAGAGACTAATGAAATGAATTACCTTTCACTGTTCAGTAGAATATTCCCTGAAAATGAAAATGAGTCAGAAATAGATTTGTTGACATGGAGAGATGTCCTCATATTATTGCTAAAGTAGACAGAGCAGATTGTGAATAACATGATCTTATTTTTAATTTGCAATACATATAGAAAGTGGCTGGAAAGATCAATATCAAATGTTAACTGTGTTTATCTCTGATAGCTCTCTAGGTGATATTCACTTTGTAATTTCATAACATTTTGTCAAGTCTTTGTGATTTTGTTGTTTTTACAATAATTATATGATTTTCATAATCTGATGAAAACACTTCTAATTAAAATATCATGTCATTGACTTGTAAGTACCCTTGGCCATTACTGTAGGAAAAGACCAGTGCTCTTCCATCTTTAGTGGGCATATGAATTACCTGTGCACATGTGTGTATGATTCAGGAGTTTGAAAGTGGGGCCTGGGACTCTGCATGCAGGCATTGCCTGGTTGTGGACCACATTTTAAACATTATTTCATTAGTTTTTTTGGGGGGGGAGGGTGGCATGGTGGTGAGGTAATTAGGCTTATTATTGTTTATTTTAATGGGAGGACTGGGGATTGAACCCAGAACCTTGTATATGCTAAACATGCTCTCTACCACTAAGCTGTACCCACCCCTGGACCACATTTTGAGTAGTAGAGTCTTACTAAACTATAAAAAAACCTGTGTTCCAAGATTTTACTGCTTTTCTTGTGCCTAGTTTACTACAAGCAGAAACATGCATGGAATAATAAAACACTTCTGGAAAACAAAGCTGGAACAACTGTTACTTAATGGTTCTCTTAACTACTAGAGTAAATGGATTTTGTCTTCATTTGGTCCAGAGGTACCCAGGGTCCTCTTGAATTCATATGGCTATCCTGGGCCTCCTAAGCTCACAGCAGGGCCTTCTGCTCAAAATAGTCTCATTCTATAGAGCCTCTTGGGTTACCAACCCTATTTGAAGCTTGCCACTCCTAAGTTTCTTTTTCTTAGAACATTGTATTGGTGAATTTTCTCTGATAAAATAATCAATGCTTAAATATACTTTCTTGACTTTTTAGCCTTTTTCAAATTGCTTTAACATTTTTTTCATTTTTAAAATTGAGGTATAATTGACATGTAACTTTATGTCAGTTTCAGGGGTATAATATAATGATTCAGTATTTGTGTAAACTGCAGAATAATCACCACAGAGTCTAGTTAACATTCATTACCTTACACATTTTCTTTTCTTGTGATGAGAACTTTTAAGATCTACTCTCTTTGGCAACTTTCAAATCTGCAATACAGTATTACCAACTATAGTCACCATGCTGTATATTACATCCCCATATCTTATTTATTTGATAATGGGAAATTGATCAGTTTTAACCCCTTTACCCATTTCTCCCACCCTACCCTACACCCACTACCAGTGGTGGCCACCAGTGTGTTCTCTGTATCTGAGCGTGTTTGTTTTTGTTTTTGTTTTCGTTTTTACTTTGTTTTTTTTTTTTAGATTACACATATAAGTGAGAGCACATATTTGTCTTTGACTTACTTTACTTTGCATAATGCCGTCAGGTTCTATCTATGTTGTCGCAAATGCCAGTAGTTCATTCTTTCTTAATGGTGGAATAATATTCCATAATATATATATATATATACCACATTTTCTTTATCCATTCATCCATCAGTGGACTCTTAGGTTGTTTCCATATCTTGCCTTTTGTAAATAGTGCTGCAGTGAACATGGAGGTGCATATATCTCTTTGACTTAGTGTCTTCATTTTCTTCAGATAAATGCCCTAAAGTGGAGTTGCTGGATCTTACGGTAGTTCCATTTTTTAATTTTTTGGGGAACCTTCATAATGTTTTCATAGTGGCCACACCAGTTTACATTCCCACCAACAGTGCACAAGGGTTCCCTTTTCTCCACATCCTCACCAGTCAATACTTGTTTTTTTTCATCTTTTTGATAAGTCATTCTAACAGGAGTGAGGTGATATCTTATAGTTTTGATTTTCAATTCCCTGATGATTAATGATATTGAGCATCTTTTCATGTATCTGTTGGTCATCTGTATGTCTTCTTTGGAAAAGTGTGTATTCAGATCCTCTGCTAATTTTTTGATCAGGTAGTTTTGTTTTCTTGTTACTGAGTTGTAACAGTTCTTTATATATTTGGGGATTAACCTCATCAGATAAATGATTTTCAAATATTTTCTTTCATTTTGTAGGTTGACTTTCCTTTTTTGTTGATAGTTTCCTATGATGTGCAATTTTTTTAGTTTGATGCACTCCCATTTGTTAATTTTTTTCTTTTGTTGCTTTTGCTTTAGTGTCAGATTCAGAAAATCATCACCAAGACCTCTATCAAGAAGATTACTGCCTATATTTTCTTCTAGGAGTTTTATGGTTTCAGGTGTTATGTTCAAGTCTTTAATCCAGTTTGAGTTAATTCCTGTGTATTGTATAAACATAGTGGTTGAGTTTCATCCTTTGCATATGGCTTTTCAATTTTCGCAACACCATTTACTAAGGAGACCTTTCCCCATGGTATATTCTTGGCTCCTTTGTTGTTAAGTATTTAACCACAGTTGTGTGTGTTTATTTCTGGGCTCTCTATTCAGTTCCATTGTTCTATGTGTCTGGTTTTGTGTCAATATGATACTGTTTTGATTACTGTAATTTTGTAATATAATTTGAAGTCAGGAAGCATGATGCCTCTTGCTTTGTTCTTCTTTCTCAAGATTGCTTTGACCATTTGTGGCCTTTTGTGATTCCATATAAATTTTAGGATTCTAGTTCTACTTCTGTGAAAAATTCCATTGGAATTTTGATAGGGATTGCATTGACCTATAGATTGCTTTGGGCAGTATGGTCATTTTAACAATATTGATGCTTCCAGTCCATGAGTATGGACTATCTTTCCTTACATTTATTTGTATCCTCTTCAGTTTCTTTCCTTATTGTCTTACAGCTTTCAGTATATAGATCTTTCAAGTCCTTGGCTAAATTTATTCCTAGGTGTTTTATTCTTTTTGATGCACTTGTAAATGGGATTATTTCCTTAATTTCTCATTCTGATAATTTTCTAAATTAATGTATGGAAGTGTAACAGATTATTGTATATTGATTTTGTATCCTGAAACTACTGAATTCTTCTATCAGTTATAACGGGTTTTTTTTTTTGGTGAAATCTTCGTGATTTTCTGTATATAATATCATGTCTTCTTCCAATAGTGGCAGTTTTACTTTTTCTTTGCCGTTTGGAATCTTTTTATTCCTTTTTCTTGCCTAATTGTCCTGGTAAGAACTTCTAATATTATATTGAATAAAAGTGGTGAGAGTGGGCTTTCTTAACTTTGTTCCTGACCTTAGAGGAAAAGTTTTTAGCTTTTTACCATTGATAATGATGCTAGGTTTGGGCTTGTCATATATGGCTCTTCTATGTTGAGGTGCATTCCCTCTATACTCACTTTGTTAAGAGTTTTCATCATAAATAGATACTGGATTTTGTCCAATGCTTTTTCTTTATCTTTTGATATGATTGTATTATCTTTATCCTTCATTTTGTTAATGTGGTATATCACATTGTCTGATTTGCAGATATCAAACCATCCTTGTATCCCTGGAATAAATACCACTTGGTCATAGTATATGATCCTTTTAATGTATTATTGAATTCAATTTGCTAATGTTTTAGTTGAGAATTTTTGAATTTGTATTTAGCAAGGATATCTGTTGGCCTGTAATTTTCTACTCTAGTGATATCCTTGTCTGGTTTTGATATAAGGTTAATGCTGACCTTGTAAAACGTGTTGGGACACATTCCCTCCTGGTTCTTTTGTTTTGTCTTGTTTTTTGTTTTCTTCTGTGGGTTTTTTTTTTTTCTTTTTTCCTTTTTGCTTTTTTTAAAGAAGAGTTTGAAAAGGATTGGAATTAATTCTCTTTGAATGTTTGGTAGAATTCACAGTGCAGCCATCTGGTCTTGCACTTTTATTTGTTGGGAGGTTTCTAGTAGCTGGTCTGTTCAGATTTATTTCTTGATAATTCTGTTGTGGAAGGTTGCATGTTCTTAGGGACTTATCTGTTTCTTCTAGGTTGTCAAATTTGTTGATGTATTATTATTCACAGTTGTCTCTTATGATCCTTTGTTTTTCTGTGGTATCAGTTGTGATATCTCTTCTCTCATTTCTGATTTTGAGTTCTTTTTTTTTTCTTAGTATAGCTAAAGATTTATCAATTTTGTTTACCTTTTTAAAAAGTTTTTAGTTTCATTGATCTTTTCTATTGTCTTTCTAGTCTCTATTTTATTAATTGCTGCTCTAATCTCTCTATTTTATTAATTGCTGCTCTAATCTTTACTATTTCCCCCTTACTATTTCCTTTCCTCTCCTACTTCTGAGCTTTATTTGTTCACCTTTTTCTAGTTCCTTGGGATGTAAATTTAGGTTACTTATTTGAGAGTTTTCTTGTTTCTTGAAGCAGGCATTTATCCTTGTGAACTTCCCTCTGAAAACTACTTTTGCTGTATCCCATTAATTTTGGTATGTTATATTTCCATTTTTGTTTGTCTCAAGATGTTTTTTTGTTTCTCCTTTGATTTGTTCTTTAGTCCATTGGTTGTTCAGTAGCACATTGTTTACTCTCCACATACTTGTGAATTTTCCAATTTTCTTCTTATAATTGATTTCTAGCATATCTATATGTAATTAATTAAAAAAAAAGAATAAGGCAGCAAATTCAGTCCAGGCAGGGTCAAGAGAGAGAGCTTTCTCCAAAATATGTCAGACTTACTACCGACACAGCTATCTACTCAGGTTTCAGTCAAATCTATCCCTTGTTCTAACCTAGGTTATTAAGCGCACACAAACTGATTTAATAGTTTTGCAATTCAGTTAAAGGGCTAATCCAATTTTTAAAAAGAACCCAAATTGCCAAATGAACCCTCTCAGCCTGATTAACTAACCAAAATATCCATTTTATATTTATTGTTCTTGTTAATGTGCTAACTAGTAAAGCATGTGGCGTTAATAAGGTTTACTTCTAAATCTGTAGTGTTTGTATTAGTAAAGGACAAACTGTGGCAATATGCCAGGTACTGACTTATTGTTAATTCACTTTTTTGATATAGTTTGTTCTGCTGTGACTTGGGTTTCTTTAGTGCAAAGTAGTTCTTGTGCAGTTGGTAAATAGAGAGATGATGTTAGCAGATGCAGATTTACCCTAAAGCTGAGAAGCATTGTGTTCATATGATGTATTTTTGTAAAATTTACTAAAATAAGGCACTTTAACCTCCACAAATTAAGTTTTCTCACTGTCTCCCTTCCACCCTCCTCTTTCCTGTTAGACTTTTCTGTGAAATATGCAATAGCTGAAGTTTGGGAGTTGGTGCCTTTGTAATGAGAAGCCACTGAAGTTTGGGAACTAGTGGATCAGATCCAGAAGATACCAACAGCAGCAGTTCATTGAGAGCTAGAGATATATTTTTGAAAGAATTAATGACTATGTTCTTGAGTTGTTTGATAAGCCAGCTAATGAAAGGAGGGAATAATGTGAACACATTGCAGAAGTATTTAAATCTCCTGTTGACTTGACACAAAAGATGATTATTGACAAAGATAACATAAAACTCATAATATGCCACTGGAGAGATGACAACTAATTTGTTAATGGGTGTTTGAAATTCCAAGAATACTTAAAATTCATCATTGCACAGGGAAACTTGAAGAGCCCTACAATCCTACAGATCGTATATAAAAGAGAGTTGATATTTTCCCCAAATTGGCAAGAATTCTAAACATGTATAAGACATTATAATAGCAAATGATGGAGCTGAAAGAAATGTTTCTAAACTCTCAATAAAGAAAAACAAATTTTGGTCAAACTTGCTTGAGGAGAGACTGAATTTTATTTTCTCTATAGAAAATACTAAATTTTGTTGTAATACAAGGAGGCAAAGTGGACACACACAAAAATAAATTTAACAAAATATTGTAGAGGTGGTCTAGGCAATTAGCAGGTAAAAACATACATTTTCTGAATCTGTAAAGTTCTTGGCAATTATCAATATTAAAAAAATTGTAAGTTGTTGTAGTTCATTTGCCTGATATTATAAGGAATAATCCCTTTTCAACCACATTTTGTTTATAATTTTGCATTGTTTTTCTTAAAGATCTTAAAAAGGTAGAAGCTTCAAGTCCCATAATATAGTCCCAAAACATGGATATGTTCCTGAAATCAGGATTACTTGAGAGTCTGGTTGGTTTATATGGGATGTTTCCTAGCATATTAATATTTTGAAGCCAAGAGCAAGCTTTTTCACAATAAAAGAGCAATCTTAGGAATGTATTAAGAAATTAAGGAAAAAAACCCCTCAAAACACAGATGCTCATTCCTTTAGTGAAAAAGTGCCTGGTTTTATAGTACAGAACCACTATACTTTCTCCAGGTTAAGCTGTCAGGAGAGATTGCAAATACAAAAAGCTGTGAAAATAATTCCACCTGTATTAATACCCTCTCACATCCCCCTCTAAAAAATTGGTGAAGATGGTTGAATTATAGTTTGCATTTTGGTGAAATCGGTCCCTAGTAACGTAGTATTACCAAGGGCTGGCATCTCGAAGGAGAAAACTGAAGCCCAGAATATAAATATGCAAAGAAAGGGTGAGCCTCTAAGGGCATATGCCTGAGGGTGCCCGAGGAAAGTTACCAGGGCTGAAATTGTATTAATATCACTTATTGTTTGGAATAGGGCACTTGGTACAATACTTCATAGCTTTTGAATCCTCTGCCCCAGTCCTATTTCCCCATAAACTTGTATTATTTTTAATGCATTAAAATGTTGAACGTGAGCTATTTCCAGAACACATTTATGACAATAAAGCAAAAACACCAGTATTAATTACATCTTGCCTATTTATAAAAGATTGGAAGTTCCTTCTAAGAGAAACATGATGCAAAGGAAAAACATGAAGCTTAAAAGAAGAGTGACCATCTGAGAGGAGCAGAACATAGAAATAAACTACATATACAAAACAGTGACACAAAATTGTCGTAATCTGGCAGCCACTGTAAATAAAACTGGCCGGTGCTTTGACTCCTTCTCTTGGAACCTAAGATAGGAAAAATGAGTCCTGATGGAGTGTTCCTCTGGGGATGAAATGAATCTCAGAAATGCACAAGGTGAGATTGTACAGAGAAAATATCCCAGCATTGTTGGGGAATCATAGTAGGTGCTCAGAAAGAGGTGGAAGAAACACAGGCTTTGCATTCAGATGACCTGATTTTCATCCCAGCTTGGCTCCTTAGTTTTCTGACCTTGGATGTGTTACTTACCTCTTTAAAACTCTTGTACCTCTTCATTGGTGCCAAGGGGATAAAAATAGAAACTACCCAGGAGCACATGGTAAGTAGCTAGTAATGTTCTATTTTAATATTGTTATTGTTATTTTGTAAAAGACTTGGAAATACACCTCAGATGGATAGGTTATTATATGACACTTTAGAAAAATAAAGGCTTAACATTTAATTATTATGTGAGGAAGGCATTTCTATAGATACTTTGCTTTATAAGTAAAGTTTGAGCACTTGACCATTCTAGATGAAAAAAGGTCTCTCCTTGGACAGATGCTATGACAGATCTATTTTCTGAATGCTTTGATATCTGGTCCACAGACTGCTTTTCATGACTAATGAAAATAGACATTGCTTGCCAGAGCCTGGCCCTGAGGTTTACCACACATGGTCTGTGGTTGGGATGCAGCCAGAGTGTCCCAGGGCAGTGAACCTTGCTAGCTGGATTGTCAGGTCCTGTGATGGGAGGCAAGTCAGTGAGCAAAGGTCCCTGCAGGAACTCAGCTGCTGGCTCGCCGATGAAGAATCACCTCGCCTGCCCACCTCTTCTTCCCCCTGTGACCAAGGTCACTGCACTTGGGTTCAGGAGATTCTTCAGATTTAAGCAGCCTCATGAAATCTGCCCGCTTCCCCATGCAGATAGTAATCAGCCTTTCGAAGTCTTGGGTTACAGCCAGGCAGGGGACAGCAGGTGCCAGACAGGAGAGAGCTGCCCTGTGAGACATGGTACTCCATGCACTTGGAGCTTGGGTTTCACCTTGCCCCTGCACATTAGGGCAACGGCGACATGGTGAGTGACTTGTCTGCTCCCACATGCTGTGGAGCCAGGGAGGCGAGAGCATGTGGCTGCCATTGTGGAGCCACTTAAGGGCCGTGACTGTTGTTGCTATCTCTGTAAAAGTGGACTGGATATGGCCTTTTAGACTGAAGGAGGGGAGCGAACCCCACTAGATTTTATGTCTTTTTTTATATCAGCTTTCAACCTTAAACAACTATATTAAGTGCTCTTTGGTTAAGACTGAAATGCTTGAAGAACCTCATTACGGAGTTAATTATCATGGCATTTTATAAAGGGGAAAGATGAGTCTGGCCAGGAGAATCCTGCTCGCTGAGTGCTGCGGATGACTGGTTTGGATTGCAGCAACCGCTAGAAGGTGCATTTTGCATTTCTTGCAGATGTACTTCGCAAGGGAAGAGATTGGAAGGGGCAGCGAGGGGGAAAAAAACCCCACTGATCTGTTTTCTTTTTTGAAATTGTAAATTATGTAAAAAAAAAAAAAAAAGAAATTGAAACATGAATAGACAAAGACTTTATTTATTGCCAGGAGAGACCCATTAGGATGCCGCGCTGTGTTTCCATGGCATTGTGGAGACATAAACAGAAAACACGGCCTAATGCATTCAGTTAGGCACAGATTTTAAAGTCTAATGTGCAATCTAAATATATATCACGTGTATTCTTGCTATTTATTTATCTATTGTATATCCAGCAGTGAGGAAGAGACTGCCTAACTAATAGGAGCTGTGATCCGTTTGTAAATGTGCCTATACATTCAAACCTTCAGCTCATGATGTGTGTCTATGGCTTCCCCCATGCTCTTTGTTATCATCTCATCCCCTCTTACCTATCTTTGACTCTTATAGACTAGAGGCAGCGAAAGCAAATGCCTTAATTCACCTTCTAAGCAGGTAACCTAAAGGAGGGAAGTGAGTTAGGTTATGTGTGTATGAATCATTTTGAGTGATAATGTTGCAGCAAATTGGAGAACCCATGCTCTCTTGACAAGCAACAATTCTTGACAAGCAGAAATGTAGGTTTATTTCATCAGATCTGACAAATTTTCAAGAGAATCCGTAAATCTGCATTTTTACTGATCTGGCAAATTTTCAAGAGAGTGTGTAAATCTGTGGTGTTACTTGAAATCTCCTGATTAAAAAATTAGCATATTTGTCGGCCAAATGCATTAGAGCAGGAAGAGTACAAGGGCTGCTGGTTTATGACATCTGATTTGTGATAGTAACTTTGCTGCTTTTTTTTTTTAAAGGCAAAGAGTCCTTACCCCTTGAGTAGTGCAGAATGCACACTGCATAGAATGCGACTGAGTCAACAGCCCAGAATCCAGGGCTTTGACTCCAAATTTGGTGCTCTTTCCTCACTGTCCTGGTTGATTCTTGCCTGTTAATGCTTTAGAACTTTGAGCTGGCTTCCTCCAAGAAAAGCATCAAGCAGAAGAGGGTAGGAAAATATAAACCCAAAGTAGGAAATCATGTGGCAGCTGTGTTCAGAAGAGCTCGTGTGTGAGAGAACAACTGATCAGAATAGAACAAGGGAGAGTAATATTGTGATATTAGAGGCCGTGCTTACAAATAGGGTGAATGCCACTCAGGAATAATTCATTATCAAGCTAAGTGATCATAGAATCAGAAAACAGTGCCCTTCAGTTTCAAGGATGCTGCTTGTAATTGTTACTGTCAGCAGGAAATCAGCTGGCATCATTTGGGTCCCATCCTCAATTTCAGGAATTCCCCCGATTCCTATACTGTCTGTCTTTAAGGGTGGGGAGCAGAGTGAGGGAGAGACCTGTGTTCTATAGCTCCTTTATAAGCAAATATGTCAAGCTGTCACCTTCTCTCCTAAGCTCCGGTGTGAAGTAGATTTTTTTTTTTAGGGCAGTGTGGTTTGACTCAGACTAGCTGTGAAATATAGTATAAGCCTTCAGAGACAGAAGTATGAATCTTTATTGCCTGGAATCAGATAAGAAATCACAAATAAATATTAGTCTGGAGATAATATATTCCATTTCTTAACATGAATTGTTCGAAAAACAATCCAAATGAATGAAATAATTAGCTTGAAAAATATCAAAAGCCTTCTCTGGAATTGTACTTTCACACTTTTATACTTGATTTGCTTGAAATTTTGTGACCACAGTGAAGTCACTATTTTGGACCAACTGCCTGTGCCTTACTGCCTTTCGTTTTTCCTGGGCTCACACTTACACTGTGGTTGGGAGCCACCTTTTCTTCTTAGGTCTTTCTTGTTCCTTTTATTCTCAAAGGTCCATTAGGTAGGAAACACCCTATTATAGCTGCAAAGTGAGTGTGCTTCTTCCTCACCCCCGGCCTGTCACAAAGAGGCTCTGGTTTTCTGTGAAGACGATCCCCTTGCTACCCATATCATAGTGTACTCGGATTACCTGCCAAATGCTTGCTGTATAAATTATAGCTGCCTGGTGGGAGCTTTAATTCACATGCTTGATGTTTTAAAAAAATATGTTTTCAAGGCTGGACTCTATAAATCCAAGTTTTTTGACTGGGTTATGTCTGCTCTCATTTTCCCTTTTCTTCCTCTTGTGTTTAGAATTGAATCTTTTTCAGTGGGAAAGGGAAGAAGATGCAGAAACTCCATGAGAAAGAATATTGTGTTTTGATGAATTTCAATGAACAAATGCTGAGTGAACACAGATTAGCAATATTAGATGTATTAGCAGAGATTACAGGTTAGTACTTATTTATGTATTTATTCAGAGGAGCCAGCCCTTCTAAACCTTTTAAAACCTTGAGGGCAACTTTGGCCCTCAGGATTGCCTTTTCTGTTTGGCCCACTGAAGTGCACGTGTCCACTGGTGTACCTGAGCATCAGCATAGGCGAGTTTAGTTGCAGGCCACCAAGCTCCTTGTCATCACTGAGAAACAGGAAATGATGAGCACCTACTTGGTGCCTACTTTCACGTTTGGCAGAATCCTAATTCCGTCAACAAATTTTCTTGCCTTGTCTTTTCTCTTCTCACAACAACTAAACAGGTTGACTTTCCAGATTAAATAATTGACATCCTGGACAGAGGGGAAGTTGGTCCACAGGACTGATGGTTGAAGACAAATGCAGACAGCATGAGAATGCCATAATAGGTCTAGGATGGTGCCTGAACTAGGATTGGAGAGAAAAATTTTGCTAGTAAGTAGTTCTAAGGAGGGGACAGAAGAATGAAATAACCACTGTGAGGTTGAATGATTAGTGGAGTAAGATTAGAACTAGATATGATGGCACGATGTAACTAAACATACTATTTTAATTTATTATTTTTAATGAAGTATAATTAATTTACATGCTGTATTAGTTTCAGGTGTACAACAAAGTGATTCAGATATGTATATAATATATGTATATATATATTCTTCTTCAGAGTCTTTTTCCACTGTAGGTTTTTACAAGGTATTGAATACAGTTCCCTGTGCTATACAGTAGGTCCTTGTTTATCCATTTTATATGTAGTAGTGTGCATCTTTTAATCCCAAACTCCCAATTTATCCTTCCCTCTTACTCTCCCCTGTGGTAACTTCAGGTTTGTTTACTATGAGTCTGTTTCTGTTTCATAAATAAGTTCATTTGTATCATTTTTTAGATTCCACATATAAGTGATATCATATGATATTTGTCCTTCTCTGTTTGATTTACTTCACTTAGTATGATAATCTCTAGGTCTATCCATGTTGCTGCAAATGGCATTATTTTATTTTTATGACTGAGTAGTGTTCCATTGTATATATGTACCACAACTTCTTTATCCATTCATCTTTTGATAGACATTTAGGTTGCTTCTATGTCTTGTCTATTGTAAATAGTGCTGCTGTGATAAACATACTACTTTCAAGTACTGTCTATGAAGGGAGAAGTCTCTTGTAGCTGAAGACCCCTTCTTTGCTGCTGGATAGGTTATGTAAATTAGACAGAAGTTGGAGCAGGTGAGGACTTGCTCTGCATAATCAAGGGAGGAAGCAGTGGAGTTTCCTAAGAGAAGAGAAAGACAAGGAAATACCAAGGGGTCTGGGGAATGGGAAGAATATTGATGAGGCTGGACCTGCCTCAGGGAAGGCAAAGGTGGAGACAGCTGAATGGCCAGAAGAAACCAGACAGGGGAAAAGAGGTGTGTCTGAGTGAATTTTGTAGATTTCACTCTCAGTAATGTGATATAAATAAAGCCTTTTATGTGCCATGTCTTTAGTAGTTCTCCATTGTTCCTGAATGCTTTGGGAGCCTGTGGGCTACTGTTGGAGCCTGTGAGGAGGTGCTGAGGTTGGCATTAATGTTGAAGGCAAAAAAAAAAAAAAAAAAAAAGTCTCTAAGTAGGAGGAAACCTACCTGGATTAAGGAGATAGCAGTAGTACCAATGATGATGACATTGCTGATGGTGGGGAAAATCCTGTGCACTGTCATGTGATGGAGACCTACTGTGTTCCAGGTACCTCACATATGTTTTCTTACTTAATTTTTATGACAACCCTGTGAAATGGAAACCATTGGTGTCTTGTTCTATCCTAGTCCTCTGGATTGTTCTGAATCCTTCACAGGGCAGAGAGAGAAACTCTTTCCTGAGCTCCAGGTTGCTTTTTTTTTTTTTTTTTTTTTTTTTTTTTTGGCATTTCCTTCTAAGTAATGTCAGTGGCAAAGACGTGACACTGGAACATCAATTTTTTACCCAACACTGACTAAACACTGTCAGAAGAAGTAGATACAGGTAAATGGCACATAAAGCTCTCTCCTAGATGTATATCTTCCTCTTAACGCTTTAATAGATAACTCATTTTCTTCACCTTTGTAACATTCACCAACTTCTCCCCGGATTCTTTTCGAGGTGGAGCTAAGTGGACTCTGGTGCCAGCCATAATTGTGACTTATTTTCACATGGTGCCTTATTATAATGCAATTATCATACATCGGAGGCATCTTGCCAGGACACCTGGGTACTGGAGTGTGCTCAGTACAGGCTAAACCAAGAACTTTAACTTGACTGGGTCTTGTCTGTCTTTGCTCTTGGCTCCCCTTCCTCTGGAGGTAAAAAGTGAGAGTGATACCTCTGTTTTCCTGTTTTCTTTCCCTATTTTCTCTCCCTCCCCCCACCCCTCAAGGACAGGCTGCCCTGCAGAGTTTCTCCTGAATAATCTCCTCTCCTCCCAAGCCATAGATTCTCCTCTGATCAATACTTAACCGTGATTCAATGATATGAAGAGGTAATACCATTCCCCGTTTTACAGATGAGATTTAGGGAGGTAAAATATGCTGTCCAAGGTCACACAGCTAGGAAGAGAGAGAGTTAGAATTCCATTCGGAATTCTCTCTGCCTTCTAAGAAGACCAGCCTCTTTATTCCCCATTCTGGCTGTCCTTAATGGGTACAGAGGAGTTATGAGGGGCAGCCTACAAATTTATGGTAACTCTCTGCTTCCACCCTGGGGGCCTCAGCTGGACAATTTGGGGGCATGGGGTGGGCAAGCATCTGGTACCGATTAGTTAATTTGCAGCATCTATTTATCACATTTCCCTGAGATTTTTTTTTTCAGTTTAAACATTTTTTAAAATTAAAAATACAAAATCACCATCTAGGTTTAAGTAATTTCCAGTAAAAGTTGCAGTTGATACTAACTTTTTATAATAATGCTTTCATTATTCATTATTTTAAGTGGGAATTCAGGAGCCACACACTTGCCATGCATCTTTCCAAAGTTCAAGTGCAAACTCTCCCTAGGAAGCTTATTGCAGAAGGGGAGAAAAGGAAATCTTGCTTAACAAGAGTTGCATGGATAATACCTTCAGCACAGGAAACACCTTTTATTTGACTCTAAGGATAATTCCAAGTATCAAACATTAAAAAACAATGACAGTAAATCTTTCCAAATGTGTTTTGCCCCACACTGACAATTGTTGGGAATCTACTTTGCTCCATTACACTGTCTTATCATTGAGAGTGTAAATGATACTAAAATCTGTCTGTGTGCCTTCATCCCAGGAACCACATGAGGCTTTCTTTGCCATATACTATCTGCTTGTTTTCCTACCTAGCAGGTTACAGTGGGATTTTTTTTTCTTATGATACACTAGATGAGAATCTCAGTTTTAAAAAACTTTTTGTTATGAAAATGTTCAAACATACACAAGTATAGAGAGAATTTTATGGTTGACCCCAGGTATCCACTTTGCTTCAACAGTTTTCAACTATGGCCAATCCTGTTTCTTTGATCTCTGTTACTCCTCATTTTTTTTTTGACGGGGAGGAGTTAAAGGAAAATAGTGGGGTTTTTTTCCCTTGGCCTATGACTTTTTTTTTTTAATTGGAGTATATAGTCAGTTTACAATGTTGTGACAATTTTTGGTGTACACCATAATCTTTCAGTGATACATGTACATAAGTATATTCATTTTCGTATTCTTTTTCATCATCTGTTACTACGAGATCTTGAATATAGTTTCCTTTGCTATACAAAAGAAACTTCTTGTGTATCTATTTTATATGTAGTAGCTAATATCTGCCAATCTCAGAGAATAGTCTTTTAAAGCAAACCCCAAACATATCATTGTATGCAAATCTGAGTTTCATGTTAAGTTATCTCTAATCAGTTCTAATTTTTCCAGATAGTTCCTGTATATAGCAGACACTCAAATTATTTTTTCCTCATTAATTCTAAGAAATGATTCAGAGGCCTGCAGGGAGATGCAATGAACATGCTATGGGCTTCTTTTGTGCTGTTTCCCCTCTGCTGGATGTTGGAAGAAGTCCCATCTGTGAAGTAGGTGGACCCAGAAGTGGTAATGACTGGCCACGTGCTGGCTGTTCTTCTTAACACTGGTTTCTCATTTGCCATCGTCCCCAGTTCCCAGTTGGCATCTATTTCCCAGACAAAGGCGTATGTGATGGTAATGGGTTGAAGTTGTTTCTACGAAACTCCTGAATTTTTCATGTAGTTTAAATACGGATTGGGCTACTACGGGACATGGTTCTGAGGAGCACTCTCCTGCTGAGACTAGGCGTTGTGTCCTCAAAGCCTGCCTCCCCAATGGAGATATGAGGAAGGAAATATGAAAAGAAAATCCACTTTGTCCTACCGTCCTGAATTCTGTGGATCCATTTGTTCTTATGGCCTTAGAATCAGGGCAGAGGTGAGAGGTATTTTATACTCAGAGTGTCAGCATCCTGAATTAGTGACCCCTTCAAGTAGCTCTGCATCTGTAGGTTGACGGATGGAATTAAGGTTTCATTTAACCAGATCTGTTCATGTGTTTATTCCACTCAGTGTCTCAACTATCAAAAGAAGGTGGTTGGGAAATTAGAGCCTGAATAAAAGTTAAAATGCATAGTAGACATTCGAAACACACTTCTTGATGGATTCATTCATTCAGTCATTTCATGATTCTAGGCCCTGTTCAGCATTTTGGGGATATGACCATAAAAAGGACAAAGTTTCAATCTGCATGGAATTTATGTCATAATGGAGAAGACAGATAATATGTAACCAAACAAATAGATAAGAATAGTTATGTTACGCTTTATGGAGCAAATGATAATGGTGATGAGGTAGCACCTGATTGGAGAGCAGAGAGGTAGCTACTTTAGATTGGGGGATGTGTTAGTCAGGAGTGGCAGGCACAGTGCCACTTGAAGTGCGGTCTGGGAGTATCAGCGTCACTTAGAAACTTTATAAAAATCCAAATTTCCAAAGATGTACTAGAAATTTAATATAAATATGCAATATCTTTTGAATCAGTATCACTGTGGAAGGAACTCTCCGGATGATTCTTACGCACCTCAACTTTGAGAAGCACCATGCTGGATTGTACAGTGATGTCCAAAAACCCAGAGCCTAAAAGTTTCACGTTGCATTACCACCAAGGGTCAGCAGGGGGCCCTGCTGCTCCTAGTCTTCCTGTGGCCGAGGTCGCACCAGCTACTAGTATCTTCAACATTGCTGGTTGTTATGAGGAGCAGGATGAAGCTCTGGAGGGTCTTGCAGCTAGACACTTCAGTCAGGAAATGAGACATCACTCCTGTTCACAGTCAACTGGCAAGCCCCTGGCACATGGCTGCATCCAACCTCAAGGGACCCAGAGGGAACAACCCTTTTGCGTGCCCAGAAGGAGGTACAGCAGTTACTCAGTGAAGGCTGGACTGAAGCCACCTCATGAGAGTTGAAACTCAATGGATGAGTAAAAGCCAGCTCTGTGAAGAACATGCCAGAAATAGGTAACAGCAAGTACAAAGGCCATGAATCAAAATAGCTAACTGCTCTTTGCTAATATCCAGAGATGGCAAATACGTGGAAGCAGAAGGTGGTTAATGCCAAGGGCCTGAAGCAGTGGTGTCTTACTTCTGTATTATTACTAACGACTACGAAGGCTAATGCCAGCAATACCATTTCATACCTTGGAGTCATCAGGACTCCAGGTCCAACCATATCTCCTGTGGCCTCCTCTGAGGGTATGATTTAGGGAAGTGGTACTACATAGTAGAAAATACTTGGACCTTTGTTCCAAGCCTTGATAAGCCATTTGGGCAATTTATTTAAGCTCTTTGACAGTTTCTTTTTCACCTGTAAATCGGGGGTTTTGGTACCTTCCTTTCAGGGTTATTACACAGAAAAAATGAGACAAGGAATCTAAGGAGCCTTTCTAGTATAATTTGTGGCATCAGTGTCTAATAGTAGACACAAAAGATACTACTCTTTGTGTTTAACAGTAGGCACAAAAGATTCTAAGTAATGTTACTGATTTAGAGTGCAATAGATGCATTGAATCTTGAGAATTGAAAGAGATCTCAGAAACCGCTTTGTCCATTATCCCATCCAATGCAGAAACCCCCAGAAAGTTTCTGGCAATTGGTTGTATAATCACGCTTGAAACTCTAGTGAAAAAAATTCCTCCCTTTTTTGAGAAAGTCCGTTTCAACCCAGAATTGTATTTTCAGAGGACCAGTGTATTGACATGGTTAACTCACGCTCAAGGAAAAATGTGTTCTGTGGTCAAAGAAGTTGGCAAAATTTTGAGTTTGACAGATTAATATAGGTTTCTTTCTTACTTGCAGCTTCTTAGAACTCTTACTTTCATGATCATTGTGATTTTCTAAAAGAGGGCTATGTATGCAGTGTTTTCCAAATAAGACTTTGGGGACAGAGTTTTGAGAAACATTATGGTAAATATTGTTATAAATATTAGACATCCACATTGAGACAACTTCTGCTTAATAACTTAAAACTCTCCTCTTATCTCTGCTTTCTGAAACAACAGAGATAAATGTGCACTGCTTTCCACATAACAGACCCCATAGAATCGAGTCATGAATCAAAGTGGTGTGACATAGAATACATCTGAATGGTAGTTGTAATATACAAAGCCTTTCAATACCAGAGTCTCTGACCTCTGTTGTGTATAAAATTTGATTACTCAAAAACCAGAAAATGGGACAGATACCCCTTTCTGATAACTCTAAGTTAAACACTGAAGAATGTATTTATCTAAAGAACAAAAGGGAGATTGTATGTAATCCTTCTTGAGTGCTCTTGATGCCTCTTTTCACTTGACCACCCCTCTGCAGCTGATACTACCGTGAAGTCCAGGATGAACCAGGCAGGAAAGTGAAGGGATTGACCAAGGCCACTGAGGGAGTCTACGTGTCAGGTCCCAGAATAGAAGGCAAAGGTGTCTGGCTCCTGTGGTCTCGGCCTGTGAGCAGCCACATCTCCTAAGAGGTCATTTGATGCTGGGAGGGGAAAATGAACTGGCGACAGAATGAAAAGGGTTCAGTGATACCCTTTCCCTCTTATGACATCTTTGTGATGAGATCTTCTGATGTCTCCAAATCCACATTAGTTATGTAATACAATGAGAAATTGCTTCTGTCATCAAAAGCATAGGACAGACAATTATAGATCTAATTTAAGCATTTTGAGTAGTGAGTAATCCTAAAAACACATTTAGTCTTATATTCTATCCTTGTAAAAGATGAGACATTATGAATGTAATGCAGAGTACTCTGAAATTGGGGATCAGGATACCTGAGCTCTAGCCCTGGCTGTGCCACTAATAAACTGTGTAATTGCGGACAAGACATCACCCTCTCCTGAATCAGGATCCTTATCCTCAAAGCAATTGGGTTAAACCAAATTAGCAGTTTTATCCTACCTCTACAGTTCTATAACCATGTTACAAAATTTTCAATGAGAGGAATTCCTTTTAGTTCACAAAGCCAGTTAAGTAAGATGTTATTTTATTACTTTTTAAAATTAATTTGAATGTGACTCTGAGCTTTCATTTGTCCAAAATGAAGTTCAATCCCTCTGGTCTGAGTGTGCTGCTCCCGTGTCATGCTTAAGGCATAGGTCCTTATGCTGAGGCTAGGAGTCCTCCTTCCCTGGTGAATCACGAACCCATTTCCTTCTTGACCAACTTTCAAGAAGGTACCATAGTGGATATCTGCTGTCATGCAACCTCTAAACTTTTGTCTTTTTCAATATCCAAGAGAATCAAACTATTTTCTTTTTTCTAGTAATCCTCAAAGTTATTCTTCTTTTCCCCACCCTCTCCAGAGGTTTATTTCAGAAGATAAATAGGCTCTCAAAAGAATTTTATATTTTACACAAGATAGGAAGAGTTATGTCTTCAAGAAGCTTCTGCTTTATGGAAAAAATAAAGCAAGAAAATACTGAATGCATGGCTATTTGCTTGAAACAGGAAAGGAAAAACATCAGGAGACAAATACATATTAACATTTTGATAAATTATAGTGACTAATTGCTAATATACACAACTATAGGCTATGGATAAGAGTAAAGTTTTAAACTTTTATTTGTCCTAAACATAACATACTTTCAGTATAGAATGCTTAAAAATCAAGGTAGGAAAAATGAAATTGTATATCTAAGCCATCTATGACCCACCCTCTTAGAGAAAAGTATTTTTTTTTCAAGATGACTTACTTTTTTAATGGAGGTACTGGGGATTGAACCCAAGACCTTGTGCGTGCTAACCACACTCTCTACCACTGAGCTATACCCACCCTTGAGAAAACTGTTTTTAACACTTTGGTGTATATACTTTCACACTCTGTGATGCATAAGTACTATTACTATCATTATTATTAAAATTGTTTGTTTGCTAAGATCTAAGAGGCCTGAGGCAAATCTAACTGATGAATGATACAGAGACCAAGTCTCTCAATAATGAGAATTTTTAAGTAGCTCATATATATTGAAAATTTATCATATCCATATACCAAGCCTTCTGCAAAATCCTTGAGGTGCATCTTCTCATTTAATCTTTGTATCAAATCCAGGAATTTCATATTTGTAGTGGGTACTTCTGGCCATCTACCAAGTCTTTACCTCCCTCCCCTACTTCCTAGCAGAACTGCAGTTTTTTCAAGACCCAACCTTTCTCCTTTGCAACCGAAGTCTCAGGGAATGCTGTCCTATCTCTAGCTTCAGGGATGGGCTTGGCTGATGTAAGAATAATTCCATATCTGCAGGTAGTAATGAGTTTATCCATGTAAGGTTTACTCAGTTCTGGACAGTGAGACATGAAGGAGAATGACTGGGAGTTTCTGGAAATAAGTCTGTGATCTTAAAAAAAGCCCAAGAAGAAGCTCTTTCTTCCTTTTTTGTAGACATAACTGAATATGATGTAATTTTTAAATCTAATCTAATCTAGTTTAGGTTACTGTTTCTGTTTCATGAGGTCACAAGCATCCCAACTCATAAAATATTATTATTTCATTTCTACAAATGATGAAATTAAATCTCAGATGTTCAGCAGTTGCCCGAGTCAGTAAGAAAGACTCCATCTTGGTTCCATCTGAGTTCAGAGTCTCCACTCATAGCTTGAACTTTCTTTTTACTTATAAGTCACTGATAATTTGGGAAGGCACAGCTTAAGCCCAATGTATATTTTATTTTCTATAATTTCAGGTAAAATACTTGTGAAAAGTCTTGCATAGTTCTTGAAATTATTCTTAAAGCTACTACTTCTGTTCATAAATTAACCTCACCATTGTTTATTGTTTTTGTTTTAACTCTAAAAAGAAATGTTTCAGTATTAATCCAACACATTTTAAAAAATGATGGGCTAGATATAATTTATTGTTTAAAATGAGTCAACTGCCCACACAGTATTTTATTTAGATGTCTCAGGGCATCATCCTAAATTGTACTGTGGTGACTTCTCTTCTCATCACCTGTGAGTTTGTAAGTTTCATGAACACAGAAGCTGTGTTTCTTGTATTTTTATTCTTTTTTACCTGGGTTCATAGAAACTCTGGCCCATTTATGAGAGGTATATATATATATATATATATATAGCAGACTTGCATTTATTGAGTGCTAAGTATTGATACGTAAAAGGCATGCTCTAGGGGTTATATGTGAGAGTTAATCATCGAATAACCTTATAGATTAGATTTTATTATCTTCATTTCACAGTTGAGAAAAAGTTCAGACGTGATAAATACCATTCATTCATTTATTCAGTTAGTCAGCAAATAATTCTTAAGCACAGCCTTTCTGCCAGATACTGTGATAGCTGATACAGATACCATGGTGAACAAATTATATAGTTTGTCTGTAAAAACTTTACAGTTAATTGATAAAAAGAAGGAAAGAGGCAATTATTATAGAGTGAGAATGAGAGGGAATTGTGGGATCAAGGATGAGGGACCCCTGACTAAAACATAGCAATTAGGAAAGGTTTCCTTGAGGAAGTGCCATCTGATTTGAATCTTAGAGAGAACATAAGAGGTGGCCAAGTAAAGGGGGTGGGGGTGAGGCTAGACTTCAAGGGAGAAGAACCCCATGTGCAAGTCTCTGTGGCATATTGCCAGCATGACAATTCAATGGGGTCTGATGGAAGATGGTGAGAGATGAGTCTGAAAAGATAACCCACATCTTTGAATCATTTCAGTTGATGTGCTAAGAAAGTTGAATTTTGCCCTCTAAAAGTTGGGGAGCCATTTGGGGCAGAGGAGCGATTTATCTTATTTCTATTTTGGAAAGGGTAAAGAATGGCTTAGAGCAGGTTATGACAATGTTTTTCTGTAGAGGACCAGATAGTAAGTATTTTCGGCTTTGTGGGTCACATGGTCTCCATCTTGCTGTAGCAAAGCAGCAGCAATAGACAATATATTCATATGTAAACAAGTAGATATGGCTGTATTTCAATAAAACTTTATTTACAAAAATAGGCAGGGGTCAGGTTTAGTCAGTAGGTTGTAGTTTGCTGAGCCATGATTTAGAAGGAAGTGAAAATCAGGAGAGAAGAGGTTGTTATGGTTAGCGAATCAAGCATTGGTAGTAGTCTGAAAGAATAAAAATATAATGCAAGTGGAAAGAAGTAGGCAGATTTAAGAGATGTAAGGAAATGTCATCACTAGGATTTAGGGATTGATTTGATCTGTACATAGCAGAAGGAGGAGTAAGAACGGCTCTTAGGGGACTAGTGTGGATCTTGGTATAGATGTCTGTGCTTCAGCTGAAGACAAGACTAATTGGAAGAGCAGCTTGTGAGAATGAGGTGGGGGGGGTAGTTTCATTTTAGATAAGTTGAGAATAAAATGTCGATATCCTGGTGGAGATGTTCAGTGGACAGGTTGGCATATTATGTTTAGGTACTCCAGAGAACAGTCCAGGCTAGCCACAAAGATTTGCTAGTTCTTGACATAGTTGAAGTACAGTTGAATATAGGGGTGTGGGAGATACCTCCCAGAAAGAGTGGGAGGAAGGAGAAGAGCAGAGGACTGAGAATGATACCTAAGATACAGGCAGAGGAAGTGGTCTGCATAAAGAGAGCTGAGGTGAAGTACCAGGAAGATATGTTAGAGACCAAAAGTGATGTCATGGAAGACAAAGGAATAGAAAACAGAAAAGACAGAATCCACAGTATCTAATACTGTGTCCTTTGATTTTTGGTCAGTGACTTTCGATGAAACACTATCACCGGAGTGATGGAAAGTAAAACCTGTGTCTAATGAATTGAGGAAGGTGGTAGAGGATGAGTGTTGACACCTTTATTGAGAAATATGATTGTGAACTGGAGAAAATAAATAGACGGAGAGGTGTGTGATGTGTTTTAATAAAGGGACAGTCTGGATGATACTTACCTTTCTGTTGTGAAAACACTTGTTGAGAGTAAGTACTGAAGATGCATAAAAGGAGGGTAGTTGATGGAGGAAGGTCTCGGAAGAAGTGGATGGAAATGGGTTCCAGGGTCAAAGTTATGCTCTTACCTAAAGGTGACAGCCTCTTCCATTGAGACAAGAAAGAGGGAGGCAGAAAAGGTACATATTTTAGTGAGTTTAATAGAGAAGTGAAGCAGGAAGCTGAGGGAGGTCTGTTTTCTCTAAGAAATTTGAGGCAGGATCTCTGCTGAAAGGGAAGGGGGTTTTGCTGTTGGGGACTTGAAGGATGTGGAGAAGGTGGAAAATATCTCTGGAGAACTGAGGAGGAAAATGTTTTTGGCAGGTTGTCAGTTCACACACACAGCAAACTTGTATTAGAATTTATGTTTCGGTAAGTCTAGAACCACTGTTTTGTTTACTATACCATGTTGCCAGTGAGAACTTACGCAGTTTTCTGTTTACATGGAACTACACCAGTTACAAGGGACCTATTTGCAAGGACCTGGTCCTTTGCTCTGATTTTTCCTACATGGTGTTTTGTGAAGTGCTAATGGAGACTTGTCTAAAATAGACTGTGTGCACAGGGACTTCCGTATGTCCTCATGTGCTATGAAGACAGCAGACTGGGTGGGGAAACATTTTAAGATGTACTTTCTCCACACCAAGTAAACAGCCTACTAAGGCATGATTCTAAGTGTATGTGAAGAGGATAGCAGAAAACAGAAAGATAAATGATAAGCAAACTAGAGATAGATGAGAAAAATTTGTCTGTACAAGAAGAGCAACATCCAGGTGAAAACCTCAGAAACTGTCAAGGCCTTCCCACAATATTGTGCTTTCTTTCTAGGTTTTAGGGTTGTGAAAGTGACTCTTCCATGCTCTACAATCCTCAGACCAGAGAGTGAGAAGGGGCTGAAAAATTTACTTGTTACTGCCTTTTTATTTATGGTCACTCTCTCTCTCTTCTGGCTCCATAAAGTAGTTATTTATTAGCAAATTTGAAAAAGTCAAGTGTAAACTCATAGGTCAGTGATAAATCCATACAGATTGGGTGATGAGAGTAGACTCCCTTAGCTAGCTGACCTATGGATGAAAAAAAAGAAAACCACAGGGAAAGGTTTATTGCTATTTCCTGATAAGGTGTATTAATTTGTGTAGTCCTATATTATTAGATTCACTCTCTTGTTATCTCAAGAAGAGGGCTTGTTCTTGTAAACTGGTTGGGTCCTTCTGATTTACGTCAACAGGAGAGAAACATCAGGAAGTCTGAGCAAGTTGGTAGTAGAATAGATACTTCTTTGGGGGCTGGTCTGTAAATGACAGAGCATTTTACCAAGTCAGTGTTTATCAGTTTACATAAACTTGGCTATTTCAGATGGCCCAATTATGTGCTACATTAATATTTTACATGCAGTACACTACATTTCATAGTGTCACTAAAATTAAATCTGACTGCTACAAACACTGGCAGCAAACCAAGTCATGTAAAACGAGGTTACCGCATCACTCACTCGGATGTCTACCCCATTCTAATCATTTCTGGTTCAAAGCAACAGAAGGCCACATTTCTCCCAATAATAATTTGATGACTTAGATAATGTTTCAAACATGAAGGTTTGACCTTTACTCAAACTGGAGGTTAATGTTCCCCTTTGTTCAGGATTCCATCACTTAGGTAATGCTCCCTTCAGAGACGACAGAGACGTGATTAGCTGTGGGGGAATGGGACATGCCAAGGCTCCTTTCAAGGACCTGCCACGCATCTTGGAAGAGCCACTCAAGGTCAGGCTGAGATCCACAGCTCCAGAAATTAGTGAGGTTGTGATATATTTGTAAGGTATTTTCTATATTAGTTAAAGATTTCCATATTACATATGTGTGTAGATGAATTTACCTGTGGTTGCTAAGGAGAAAAAAACAATTTGCCAAGTCCTAAATTATCCTTGTCTTCATATTTTAATTCTGATTATCCAAATGCTTGTAAGAGATTGAGCTTTACCTGCATTTTTTAGGGCCTGCAAATAAATGAAAATTTGTTTTCTATCTCACAAGTCTTGCTTTTCATATCTGAAGCTAGCTGAGCCTGTATGTTCAAATGTGGACAGCTCTGTCCTAGACTTTTATGTCACAAGCCATAGGCCAGGGGGACAATTCACAAAATACAAAATTGATTTTTTTCTAGGAGAATGCTCCCTTTGGCATTGTTTGAATCTATGGTACACATTATTTTAACTGATCTTTATTGCTGTTACTAAATATTCATTTAAAGAATTAATGATTGAAAATTATTTCTCTCCCTTAGCTGCCTTTGGATAGGTTAAAGATACGACTCTGGAGGTTATTTTTACTTCAGCAAGATGCAAGTATTTTTCTTAAACTTCAAGTTAAAACATATTAAATTTAAAATTAGAAGTGATTCCAAACATAAAGCACAGAAATTCAGATAATGGAGTCTTGTGTACCCACCACTGAGATTAATCAGAAGAGGACAATTTTTAGTATTTGCTTCAGAAAGGATGTGTATGATCTGAACAATATAATTAATGAGCTTAACCAGTGAATGAGGACAGCTTTGTTTCTTTTCAACTATTATTCCTTTTTGTTATCTCATTGAGCTGGCTAGTGTCTTCCATATGATGTTGAGTAGAAATCTGCTTTTAAAAAGGAATAGTTCAAATGTTTTACCCTTAAATTTGCTGTAGGATTTAGGGAGATTCATTTTTTACCAGATAAAGGATGTCTCCTCCTATTCCTAATGCTCTAGGTGATCCCTTTTCCCTATTCCTCACCCCCTAGAAGTAGGTGTTAAATTTTATCACACATTTTGTATTCCTCCAGAGATGGAGATGTTAATACAATGTTTTTGTTAAGACTTTATCCTTCTTAGAGCAATTTCACAGAACATTTGAGGGGAGGATAGAGATTTCCACATAACTCCCTGCCCTCACACATGCATAGCCTCCCCATTATCAATATCCCCCACCAGAGTGGTACATTTCTTACAATTGATGAACCTTTGTTGACACACTGTAATCACTCAAAGTCCATAGTTTGCATGACGGTTAACTCTTGGTGTTGTAGATTCTATGTTGGACAAATATATAATGACCTATCTATCATCATGGCATTATACGGAGTGTTTTTCACTGCCTTGAAGGTTCTCTGTGTTCCACCTATTCATCCCTGCCTTTCTCCAACCCTTGGCAACCACTAACTTTTTTTTTTTAACTGTCTCTGTATTTTTGCCTTTTCCAGAACATCATATAGTTGGAATCATACAGTATGTATGTAGCCTTTTTAAATTGGCTTCTTTCACTTAGTAATATGTATTTACGTTTCCTCCATGTATTTTCCTGGCTTGATAGCTCATTTAGCACTGAATAATATTCCACTGTCTGATGGACCATAGTTGATTTATCCAGTCACCTACTGAAGGACATCTTGGTTGCTTTCAAGTTTTGCCAATTCCGAATAAAGCTTCTGTAAACAATGGTGTGCAGATTTCATGTGGACGTAAGTTTTCAACTTCTTTGGGTAAATACCAGAATCGTTATTGCTGTATTGTAGTGTAAAAGCATGTTGAGTTTTCTAAGAAGCCACTAAATTGTCTTCCAAAGTGACTGTACCACTTTGCATTTCTACCAGCAGTGAATGAGAGTTCCCGTTGCTCCACATCCTTGCCAATATATGCTGTTGTCAGTACTGGGGATTTTGGCCATGCCAGTAGGTGTGAGCGGTATTTGGAAGGTTTTAAGAACCTCATTTGTTAGTCTTGGTGTTTGGACTTGAATCATGCCATTTAATCACTAAAGCATTTTCCTGTACCCTTACCATGTAGCCTCAGTGCTTTTTACTGAACTTCCTAATCTTCACTGAGATGCTAAAATGATTTCTGTCACTCTTCATTGTCAGAACAGACATTTTGGCATTGGAATCTTTACATATTTAATCAGCTGAAACTCAGAACATTCTCATCACTTTTAAATCAGCTTTAGCCCCAGGGAAGTAACTTAGCAAAGTAGAATAAAATGAAATAAATAAGTAAAATGTGTGAATACATAAGATACGTGGGTGGTGGAAAGAGCAGTATTTATACCCAAAGTAGTGCCTTTCAAAATTGATTTAGCAGTAGACTATTTTATCTTTAAACAAAATGTAACCAGAATGCCAATGTGAAAAATAGGTAAAACAGCGTCTTATGTTGGTAGCTTCAGGGTGGGCAGGGTGGAATGGGGACTTGAGTTCTCTCCTAATAGGCAGCCCCCAATTTTAAGCCTTCTTGGCTCTGAGAGGTCCCTCAGACGTATAGGGCTGTCATAAAACATTGTCTATAAAGGACTTACCTACTATATATATATATATACATACACACACACACACACTCACATACATATATACATATATATATATTATTATTATTATTATCTTGGCAAATATTATAGATTTCACATGCCCAAATATGCATTACTTTAAAAAATTATCTTGGAAACCTATACATTGCTTTTGGTAATTTTTTTTATAGTTGAAAACAATACAAACAAAAAAGCAAGGAAGGGAGATAACTTAGTATTTCTATTTCCATTAACCAGTAGTAAATGTTAATACTTAGACTTCTGTACCTCCAAAAAGAAGTCACCATAGAAAATTATATTTTTATTCCAATCACAATAACATTGCTCAAAATATATATGAATTACTCATTGAGTCCATTTATGAACCACTGTAGAAAAAATCAATTAATAATTTGTTTTGAATGCAAATGGAGTTATTATATTCACTGGATGGATCTTTTGACTATTTCCAAAATCAAAGCCAGCATCAAAAGGATGACGTTTTGCCACCATTAGAGAGCTATTCAAAGCAAAAGGAATTGCAGGTGCCAAAAGTAGTTCCGAAAGAAAAGTTCCTAATGTGATATGACTGTGAACAATCACAGCATCATTAGAATGAATGTGGAACCTCCTTTATGGTGATTGCCTTAAAGAATTCGATGTTCCTGTGGCTAAGCTGTGATACGTTTGTTGAAGGGTCACGCCTGCTAGAGTCAGAACAGAATACAGTGTATATATGATGGAGAGTTAGCAAGAAGGAAAGAATTTCTTAGTTGGATGAGGTTGGTGAAACGGTCAAGCGTGACCACTGGGACTCAATGGCTAAGACTGAGAAACAAAATCAGTGCATGGGCTACAGTGGAGAAAGGAATCTGAGGGACAAGTGCAAAAGAGAGCAAATTAACAATTTTTATAAAGCATGATTTTTATATCATTGAAAGGAAATTTAATGAAGGGCTGAAAGTGGCTGATACAAGAAGTTGGCTTTGGTACAGTAGAAACCATTCCAGATTTGAGTTAGAGGCCATGGATTCATTTTCATCCCTTCCCCTATTTCAAAATTATGATCTTGGGAAAGTCACTTGATTCCATCTATATTCGTATGCTATTTTGCAGATATCTCCATCACAGCCCTTTTTACATAATAAGCCATTCATGCATCTGTCTTCCTTCTTAAGCTCTGGATATTTCAAGACAGCTTTCTTTACTTATCTTTGCATTTCCTAGTGCCTGGAAGACACAATGGCACAAAAACAGGTGATCAGTCATTGTTTGTTGAAATAACATGCAGAGTTGTGAAAATCGAGATGACAAAAGCTCTTTATGAAATGCAGAGGACTATAGAGTTGTAGACCATTTTTATTAAAAATCTAATAACTGATTTGTAACCAAGGAAATGACGAATTCCATGAAAGCTTTGGCTCCACTTTATATTGTAATCCTTTCAAGTTCAAAAGGGTTGAGATAAGAAAGTGTGTTCTGTTGTGTGAATCCAGGCAGAGGTTGGCATTAATTTTAAACAATAGAAGTAGTTGCAGCTTGGTTGGGCTCTTTAGGTATCATATTCAGCTGTTCACGAATATCACAGGTTATTCAACTGGCCACTCACCTGGTAGTAGAATTTCGCAATGAAAGGACTAGATTTAATGTCTGATCGTTCCTCAGTGACTTCCATGAGCTTCTTTTTTTTCACTCCTTCATGCTCTAATGAAGAGGGGGACTAGTATGTTACCCTAGCTGGCAGTTAATTTGCATCACAACTCTGCATTGAAGAGAGAGTTTCATTGCATATTTTCTGTGGCACCAGGTTCCCATCTGGGGGCTTGTGTTTCACGTTTCATCAGGCGTCCTTCAGTGCAGTTACCTCTACCCAGGCAGAAATAAGATCCACCTCTGCCTGAGTTGGCCTGGAGATGTGCCCATGATGCCAGCCTTCTCTAGGACATGTGGCAAATGCTTCATGATACTACAGATCCTGAAGATAATAGCTCTGACTGGTAGTAGGCCTCCTAAGCTCAGACTTTTAGTAGGATGACGCTGGTGCAAATGAGGTGAATGGAAAACAAAACATTAGCAGCCACTTTGACACCCTTCAAACTCTTAAATTTAATTGCCATCCAGCTTTCCAGTAAGGATACTGAGCTACAGAGTTCAGTATCTGATTAGGTTAGCCCGTCTCATTTGATGAGTCCCTCCCCATTTATTATTCTCTCATTCCATCCTTGAAAAGCAGTTGTTCCCAAGGATAATTCCAGTTGATTATCCAGAGGTGTCAGGTATGATTAATACCCTACCTTACATCATACATCATCTTTTTTTTTTCCCCCTTGGGGCCCTGAGAGCAATGTCCTTTTCTGCTCCTTGCTGACACAACAGATAAGTTCCCCTGTATTGTATTTACAGAAAGACATATTTCCTGATGTCTGTGCTCTGCACAGGTTAGCAGATTGGATGGCAGTAGTTAGGGCTGTCGTAAATTTGATGCTGGTATGATGTGTCTAGGGCGCTGCCAGAGGTCAGACTCCTGGAACTGCCATAAATGGCTGTCCAGGAAATGACAACCAGAAATAGTCTGAAGGTTCTTCTCACCCCTCCCAGCAGAATCACAGCAAATAACAAAAGGAAATCCAGCAAGTCTGATCATCATTGTGTCAGCTGAGAGCAGTCATCATTCCCTATGTGCACGCGCTGAGTTTAAAGCCACATAATGTCACAGAAGAGGATGCTTTTGGGTTGAGCATCAGAAGACCTGGGCTCAAGAACCACCTCTCACTCCTTCAGGTTTACACTGAGTCAGGCGAGAAAACTCTTGGAGCTTCAGTTTCTTCATCTGTAAATGGGGTTAATAATCCATAACTCACTGTTTATGAGGATTAAAGCCCATATTATACATGAAAGTGCTTTGTAGGGGGTGGGTATAGCTCAGTGGTAGAGCACATGCTTAGCATGCATAAGGTCCTGGGTTCAATCCCCAGTGCCTCCGTTAAAATAAATAAGTAAATAAATAAATAAACCTGATTACCTCCCTCCCAAATATTTTTTTTTAATTTAAAAAAAGAAAGTGCTTTGTAACCTTCCAAGTGCTGTATAAATATGAGGAGTTAGCATCTTCTGCTCTGTACTGAAAATTCAGGTACTGCTTCCTTCTTGGTCTCCATGTTCAAGTGTGTGGGTTTGCCTGGCTGCTTCTGCTCACCTGCCTACTCGTCCAGCTTTGCTCTGCTGCATTTCCCTGACTTCCAGTTTTAGCATGAGTACTGGCTCTGGATGGACACCTCCTTACTGCTGCTGGCTCCCGTGTATGCCCTGAGCCCCAGTTCTCTGCCTGCTTTGCTCTCTAGTGTGTTCTTGGCCTCTGTCCTGGGTTCCCTCATTCCAGCTCATTGCCCTGACTCTGCCCCCTTCTCTCAGGGGTCTATAGTTCACCTGACAAAGTGTTTCAAGAACTGTGTCAGGTAGTTATAAATGGGGTTCATGATACACTTAATCTCTGATCCAAGCAGAATCCGATTTTGTCTGTGTAGAGGTTAGAAAAGTAGATTTTTGTCTTCCAGATGGAATTCTGTAAGTTCTAAGTAAGCATTCTTGGATTGGAAGGGACATGACAATAATTAAAAGCTCAATGGTAGCCTGAAACTAAACTAGCTTAGCAAAACCCTGACTTTGGAAGTGGGCCAGCGAGGAAAGAGAGTGAAAAAGCCAAATCCTCTTAAAGTCTTCATGTTAGTGTATGTGCTTATGGTTAATTTTTATTTTGCTATTATAAGAGAGCCACATAAATTTCATCATGATTTGCAGGAATAGAAAAATATTGTTAGGAAAATAAAGAATAATATTAGAATTGCAGAATGAATCAGAGGGAGTGTGGTCGGAGTAAACAGAAATTTAAGTAGGCCAGGAAAAGAAAAAAGAAAAAGAAAAAGAGGAACTCGGAACCAAATAAACAGTAAAGGCAAAATAAAATGGCAGGTAGGTTTCTGGGCAGTTAGTCAAGTAGAACTTACACATAGGATTTCAACTGAAGGGAAAAAAAGAGTGAAATAAGATTAGACTCATGTAGAGGTATGCTCGTGACAAGTCTGGGCACAGACCAGCTCTTCCTCTGTGTGGTTTTGCAATAGGTCCACCCAAAGCTTTGAAGAATCTAGAAGAAGAATCCAAATGGAGGCTCACAGACCATAGGTCAACATAAGTAATTCTAAAGTTTTCTGTCAAACTCACAAAGCAGTAAATAAAATATTTTTGAATCCTATATTTATTCTGCCTCGGCACATGTACTTTCATAACACCATGGAAAACCAGCTTCAAATTGAGACTTCTTGGATTCGTGTGCCAGAACATAAAGACTGTGGGGAGATGCAGCCCTGTACCCACCGGTCCTCCCTCCCTTGCCCTGCTCTGCACGGGACTTTGCACATGCAGGTGTGGACACCCCATCCTGCATGGCCAAGCTACATCCACATTCCCAGCAAACAGCCACCCCTTTTCACAACTTGGGCTTAAGGATGTGCCTGTTGGCCTCATCTGTGCTCAGTAAGACAGTAGTTGGAGGTTGATCGAGCAGGAGATCGTGGGTTTGTGGTCTTGAAGGGGACAGGAAGAGACTCTGAATGGGTACGAGCCTGTGGCTTAGCAGACTTCTTTTTGTGGTAGGCACCCAACCCCAGGAGGCATTTAAGAGTGGGTTCTCGAATGTGTGAGTCCCAGGACAGGGGCCTTTGCTGTGCCCTAAGCGCTATACTCCAAGTGAAAGGAAAGGACTTAAAATGTCTTTTTTTTTTCTTTTTATTAAAACTCACAAAAGATGTAAAGACTTTTTTGACCTCTCCCCACCCCCCTGGCCAGGATGGCTGAAGTCCCAAGGGGGGCATAGGAGATGAAATTCCATTGTTGGCTCAGATAACACATCAGCTGGCTTTTTTATTTGTGCTTTCCTCATTGGTGAAATGGGAGTAGTTCCCTCTCCCGGCGACATTTTAAAAAGATAAATGTTGAGTTTCAAGAATCTGAAGTGTACCCGAGTTGATGAATGAGAGGGAGTAACAGTAACATCTTTCCTTCACTCCCGGAAAGTTGAGTTCCAGGACTGCCTTCCTTTGGGTCTAGGAATTCCACAGGTTACTGTTTAGAGTCAAGATGCTAGAGCCAACTGTCAGGTTCTTCCTCTCATGACTTAAATACTGAGGGTTTTTTTTTCCCCAGTGTACTTTCAGTTTCTTCGTTTTTCTGTTCAGGTGTGCCCCAGCTGGCCAGGTGGCTTTGCACTGGAGATGCAGAGGGCGCTGCCAGCTGCCTGGCTTCCCTTAAGTGCAGAGGCGAGGGCAAATGGGGCTCCAGAAACAGGCTGGGAACATTTGACTCTGGCCCTAGTAATCATCTCTTCTTAATGGCAGAGAAGAGCATGTCTCCTTCTTGGGAGGAAGGAGGAAAATCACAGATGTGAAAGTGATGAGAGGAGAAAATGATCAGGTTCATTTGAGAGGCTGAGCCAAGTTTTCCCTCCCTTCCTTATGTGATCCTCCTGAGTTTATCTCTTCCCTGCAAATAAGCACCTTGAGACAATTAAAAATGCTGGGTTCTCCAGTGCTATCACACTGTTTCGGTCTTAATGGGAGGAAATTAGTTCTGAGACAATAGTCAACAGCCTGTCCTTCGAGGTGTCTCAGGGAATACAGACCTCACAAACATTCAGAGCCTTTCTGCTGACTAACTGCCTTTGACTGGAAGGCTTTGCCCATTGTGTTTGCCTTTTGAAAATGCCAAAAATAATTGGAACCATGACAGGATTAACTGTGGAGTCAAAATCACCTCTTTCCCTGGAGGTGGAAATACAAATGAATATCTTAAAGTGTTAACATTTTCTCCTCTTGAGGGTTACATTTAAGGAGCAAGTTTCAAATAACTGTGTATTCCCTTCAAATCGCTAAAACAAAAGGTAAACCAAAACAGGCCAACAGGTATCAAGAGGGGACAATTTTCCCCTCAGCTGAGGCACTGTTTGTCGAAATGCAGCCCAGGAGTGATTTTTATAGTCGAGTTATAAATGGCTGCAAATCAGGAGGTTTTGATGGAAATGTGGACTGACTTGAGCTGTACTGATGCTTGTGAGTGCTGCAATGAAAAAGCCGTCCTCCTCCTGCCATCCGACTCCCCCAGCCCTTTTATTCTTGTAAATAACATGCTCGCATCAAACCTTGCAGTGAAGCTGGTCAGTGAAGCAGCCAGGGGGATGTGATTAAGGAATAAAAATTCTCATTCTGGGTCAGGAAACACGACTATGGGTTTGATTTCTGATCACCCAGCTGGCGCACACACACATAAAACCCTTCTAATGACACACTTATCTCTATCAGAAGTGAAATGGTTAAGTGCCTCCTCTTCCTCCCTATCCTCCTACTGGGGATAACTGAGAGCTGGAACAAGGCTCTCCCTGCCCTCTAAGCCTGTGATCCTCTTGGCAAAATGTCTTGATGTGGAAAATAGCAGCGCTCTCCAGCTCCCAAATGATTTTCTTTCGTTTCACAGTCTCAGCGATGAGAGACACTCAGTGTTGATAAATGTTCTGGCACCAGGTTGTGGTACAGACTCAGAAATTTTGTCTCTTAGTCAACTATCTGATGGCTGTGAATTAAGCAGAGGTATTCATCGTTACCCTCTGAGGGACATAATTCTAACCTCCCTCACATGAAACCAAGGTCTCTTGCTTTGGAGAACTCACACCAGTTTGAGTCTGTGTCATTGCGTTCAGTGGCAGATTGCTCTCAAATCTGAGGCCACACACATTCATCATTCTTCACCCCTTCCCTCAATAAAGCATATGTTCCAATCTATTAAGTTCTTTGCACATCAGAAGCACCAAAAAGAGGTCAAAGAATATACTTTGGCACATTTTCTATTTTGTCACTAACCATTGAGATTCTGTAGACAGAAAAAAAGTTGACAACTGCCCTTGAAAACATGAGAATATGGAGATTTTTTTTGCCTTGACAGGTTTTCTTTTTTTCACCCTCTTTAGTCTCACAAATCAGGCAGTCTCTGTATTCTATGAAATGTAAAGTTTAGTTGGATGACTTTTCATAAACTTCATTTCTAACACATTTTCCTCTTTGTATTTCTATAATATATGCAAAATGCCAGACTCCTCAAAAGAACTTTACAGGTCATTTTCCAGCCATAATAGTCGAATCAGCAGCAAATGCACTTCATGGTTTAAATGCAGTGACAGAAGTAGTCTGACAGCAGAAATATGTACTGGATAGTAACTTCCACAGAAGCCTTGAGATTTTCACTTGAATAGAGATTATGGCTTTGGAAATCATTTTTTAAAAAAAAGATCAGCCCTGTGTAAATATGGACAAAGAGCATTTATTGGTTCTGTACTGTGAAGTGCCCTTGACCTAGTGACTTCATTGATTTTCTACCGTTGTCTTTATATGTATTGGTCCAAGAGGACAGAACCATAATAGCTGCCTCCCTCGACAATTAATTTTGATCTGCTCGATGTGATGAGCCTTACAGCCGCCCTTGAAAGAATGACTTCCAGGTCAGCGTGTGCGTGTGGGTGTGCATAGACTCGTGTCATGTTTTTCAAACCAAAAGCTAGGTCACCTGGTCTGATAAAAAATTTTCCTTCTCGTTGGTGAATCTCCTAATAGGAAGAGAGTTGCACCAAACAATACAATTATTTTTAATTATTAACGTAAAAAGAGATCTTTATTGAAAAGGAGAAAATTAAATGAAATTGCAGTGGTTGTGCAAAGTTTGAAATGCCTGTTGTCTCATTGGTAGTGAAATGATCAGTTAAAATCTTCTCTCTTTCTCAATATTGAAGACTTTCATATTGTTTTTTTAAAATAAATTACCAAATTGTAAATACTATACAAATTTCCTCATGTACTTACATATATGTATTTTAAGATTAGTTCATAAAGATGTTACTGGGTGGGTATTTTAGTGAGTTCAGGGTGCTATGACAGAATACCATAGACTGGGTGAGGGGCTTAAATAGGAATTTATTTCTCATAGTTGTGGAAGCTGGGGAAAGTTTGAGATCAGGGGTTCCAGTGTGGTCAGGTTCTAATGAGGGAACCTCTTCCTGGTTTGCGGATGGTAGTTTTCTGGCTGTAGCCTCACACAGCAGAGATGGCTCTGGCTTCTTCCTTTTCTTATAAGGGAACTAATCCCATTCATGAGGGCTCCACCTTCATGAACTAATTATCTCCCAAAGATTCACCTCCAAATACTATCGCATTGAAATTATATGGGATTGGGGCTTCAGCATGAATTTGTGGGGCAGGAATGGGAGGCACAAATATTTGGTCAGTAGCAATTAGTAAAAAGATACCCATTTATTGAACTTCCTTGGAAGGATATGGAAGATTTGGGTTAAGAAAACTTAATTTAGTAAGCCCTTGCTTTACTGATCTTCATTGTTATTTGTTGTTTTTAACTGCCAATATTAATAGGCAAAATAGAAATAGTAATTGTGTATTATTGGATCAAATGCCCATTTCATTCCAGGGAATAAATGAAGATAAATTACTGCCAGTTTTTTGTGTTCCTTGGATCAAAGCAACATGTCAACAAGTATGTATTTTCTAGTGTGCGATTTCCGTATTACAATTAATGTTTTGCTTGTTTTGTTATGTTTAATAGTAGTATTTGAATCATACCAAAAGCTCTCCTTCAAAGTACAGTAAGTATAATTAGTACCTGTGGAATTTTATTATTCATGGCAGTGAGAAAAAGGATCAGTTGCCATTTTAGGTTTTGAACCTTCCAGCAATGTGACTTTCATTTTTCTTTGTTCCACTTGCCCTGACTGTTTCATTCTTTCTCATCTTGAATAACTGTAAAAATACAGAAAAGCTTAGAAACCAACATAACAAGCAGTGTGTATCAGTTCATATTGCTCTTTCTAGTTGCTTACAACATTAATCATTATTTCTCAGGAGCTCAGAGACTACAAGGAAAGTTCATGCATGGGTGGTGTTAAAAATTTTAATGTGCCTCAGTTTAACTTTTAAGAGTTTATTTTAGCAAAAATTGATTTGCATTGGTAGCATCCAGTCTAGCAGATAGAAGATAGCTCTGAGGAGCTGTACAAAATGAAAGACCTTGATAGCAGAAGGGAGCAGGAACAAGAACATTCTACTAGACAAAAAAGCAGGTTGGTTATTATAAGTTTAGTTTCCTTTAGGCGACAGCAGGGATCGATCAGGCCACTTTACCTAACTAGTACTTCTCAGGCAGTTCCTAATTGACTGGTTTAACATTCCATTTCTGGGAGAGCTGAAACTGTGAATAAGTCTTGGTTTGATGGCATGGGACTCAGCATGTACAACTCTGTTCTGGGTCTGTTTTCCTGTTTTTAACAGTTGTCAGCTGGTTTATTCAGCTTGGTAGGGGGTAAGAGCTGACTGGTCTGTGATAGCCACAGTTGAGCTGACTCAGCTATGCTCCACGTGACCTGTCATCTTCCAATACGCTAATTCAGAGTTGTTCTCATGGTGAAGGCAGGGCTGTGCAAGAGAGAAAGCAGAAGTGTGCAAGATTTCCTAAAACCTAGTCTCGGAACTGACGCACTGTTAGACCCACTGCTTTCCATTGGCCAAACCAAGTCACAAAGCCTGCCCAGTTGAAGGAGTGGAGAAACAGAGACTCTGCCTCTTGATGGGAGGGGCTGTGAAGTGGTATTTTAAGGAGCGTGGATATAGGGAGGCCTTTAATTGGGGCTATTAATGCAGTTAACCTACCATATGCATTATTCCAGACCTCCTAAGATTGATACTCATTAACATTTGTCATATTAAAATTCTCAATTCTCCATTAAAATATTAATAAAATATTAAAGATAAATGTAAAGGAATTTGGGGTCATTTTGCAGGTCCCATTCATTTCCCCTACTGGGGCAGTCACTATCATGAATTTGTTGTGTGCCCAGTTCATCTTTAAAAATACTTTTTTGTGTGCATGTACACAAAACACATACACACCTCACACCCATATACTGGTGGTTTTAACATGTATGCGAACATTTTGACATTCTTCCTATAGGGATGTAATATTTAATAGCCCTTACATTTGAATAAAGGCTGACTTTAGAAACTCACTGCGAACAATTAGAATAGAGTGGAAGGGACACACTGCCTGACTTCCAAATCAAGGTCATCAATGGGGGTGCAGTTTCTACCTGACTTTCTTCTTACTGGGGCATACGCCTTGAAAGGTCTGAGCTGATGTGTAGGAAGTTCAGCCAAAGAATAATGGCTCCCCGAATATGTCCATAACTTAATCCCCAGAACTTGTGAATGTTACCATACATGGTGAAAGAGATTTGGCAGATGTGTTTAAGTTAAGGATCATGAGCTGGGAGATTATTCTGGGTAATCTGGGTGAGCCCAGTGTCATCACAATGGTCCTTATAAGGGAGATACAGCAGAAGTCAGAGGAGGAAGGAGATGTAATGATGAAAACAAGACATGGTGATAATGTGAGAAAGTTGTCATGAGCCAAGAAGTGTAGGTGGCCTTCAGAAGCTGGAAAAGGCAAGGAAATGGATTCTCCCTGATAACTTCCAAAAGGAATCCTCCCTGTCATCACCTTAAGTGAAGATACTGTGACTTGTGACCTACGCTAGACTTCTGAACTGTGGAACTATAAGAAATTGGTGTTGTTTAAGCCAAAAAAAAAAAAAGAAACTTTCAGTTGAGGCTACCAGACTGAGCTGGAGTGCCCACATGGAGAGATCACTTAGGGATAGCGAGATGTCCCCAAGGAGCCCCAGCTCTTCCAGCCCCAGGTGGTAGACACGTAAGTGATTGAGTCTTGAGATGATTAGCACCTCCAGCCTTTGAGCCATCCCAGCTGATGCTGAGTAGAGCAGAAATGAGATGTCCCCATCATGCCCTGTCCAGCTGGTACTTTGTGAACTGTATCAACCAGCTTGGACTGCCAGAACAGAATACCACAGACTGAATGGCTTAACAACAGAAATTCATTTTCTCAAAGTTCTGGAGGCTTGAAGCCCAGGATCAGGATGCCAGCATGGTCAGGTGCTGGTGAGAGCTGTCTTTTTGGCTTTCAGACGGCCTCCTCCTTGTTGAATGCTCACACGGTGGAGAGAGCCAGTAAGCTCTCTGCAGTCCTCCTATCAGATTAGGCAACTGCCCTTAATTTGGCCTTAATTACTCCCTTACTCCAAATACAGCCACATTAAGAATTAGTGCTTTAACATAAGACTTTTAGGGGGACACAATTCAGTTCATAGCATGAGCAAAATAAATGTTATTATTTTAAGCAATCTAAGTTTTGGGATGGTTTTTTTTCTGTAGCAGTACATAACAGGAACACTTATATGCTCAAGACACTGTACTGTTTTTGTATTTTAAATATTTATGTAAATGATATTATACTTAATATCCTGTTATTTCCTTTTGACTCAGTGTGCTTTTGAAATATATCCATGTTGCTATCTGTAGATAGAAATTGTTCATTTTACTTGATGCATATTAGTCTAGCAGATAGCAGTACTCTATTTTGTGTATAAATTCCTTAACTTTTTGGGTGTTTTTAGTTTTGTTGTAATTATAAATAATGCCACGTTTAAAATGTGTTTATATTTTTTCTTACGGGCAAGCTCAGACTTTTTCTATACTGTATTCACTGGGTCATAGGATACGTATACTCTCTCTCTCTCTTTTTTTTTAAACAATATGCATATTTTAAAATTTTATCAATGTGGCCGAATTATTCAAGTCCTCCCTCACCCTCTTTTTACTAATCCCACTGTCATTGTGCAAAGACCCCCACATCTCTTCATTCTCACCAGCACTTGAGGGTTTTAGATATTTAAATTGTCGCCAAAATGATAGCATTAGTATAAGCTACTTTAATTTTTATTTCCCTTGTAGTTTGTGAGGTTGAATGTCTTTTGAAAACATGTTCTTGACTATTTTGGCTTCTTTTTCTCTGTATTGATTATTTTCTTTATCTAGTATCTTATTAGGTTTTGGTCTTATTGATTATTTTCTTTGTCTACTATTTCATTAGGTTTTGGTCTTATTTCTTTTTAGGAACTCTTTAAGTATTTTGAGCATGAAAATATTTTCAAGAGTTTTTGGATAGCCACTTTAACACAAGTGACTTAGTAGAAAATCATAATCTGTAGTTACTAAATGGTAATTTTATTCCCTTCAAAATAGTTATTCATCTGGGTTGGCTGCTTGAATAGAATTTTGCTTAACACTCCAGGATTTGTATAGAAGGCAGATGTGGCTTAGTCTTGCTTTAAATTCTGGTTAATATATTACACAAAGAAAGGACAACTAGTCAAAGAACCAAAAAGTATACTGATGTATTTCAGCATTAACATTTCCCTGTTATATGCCGTGAAATATCTCCAGATACTTGCCTTGTCCTTTTTCTTGGTTTAGATGTCATTATAAGAAATTACATAGTTTGATTTAATCATTTATACAAGTATATAATGCATATTTCATATATATATACAATTTCATAAAATTTTCTTTTAGGAGTTGTGGGTTTTGTGTTTTTTTAAGAAATCCTTCTACAATATAGTATTCTTGATATATATTCCTGATAAAATTTCTTTTTTGGTTTGGATATATATTTTTATTGAAGTATAGTCAGTTTACAATGTTGTGTCAGTTTTTGGTGTACAATACAATGCTTCAATCATACATGAACATACATATATTTGTTTTCATGTTCTTTTTCACCTTAGGTTACAAGATAACGAATATAGTTCCCTGCGCTATACACCATGAATTTGTTGTTTATCTATTCCATATACTGATATAATTTCTTAAATAGAGGAATGGTATACTTGATATTTTTAGAGCTACATTTTCAATTTCAATTTCAAATTTCCACTTACTAATAGAACAGATTGTTAAATTCATATATTTTCTTGAGACTGATACTTAGGGCTGTTACAGAGATTTATGAAATGCTAGACAAATAACTGAAAAAAAGGAACTGAAGCTTTCCAAACTCTCCATTGTATTTCCAGAGAATAGTGTCCCCCAGGCAGGTGAGTTCACCCAGTGAAAAGGTTTTATCGTAATGGTAATCCCTGAAGTGACATGAAGTTAAAAGTTCTCTTGCTCTGAAATGTCCTTTGGGTATGTGTGTTGTATAGGATTTACCAGGCCATTGGTCTTAATTTTACCATTATTACTGATTATACAATTTATTAGTTGGTTGCAATAAGAAACTTGAAGGTAGTGTATGAAAAATTTAGGGGAAAATAATATTTTTATGGGGATGAGAGAAAAGAATGGAAAACTTGTAAACAAAGAATATGATATATCGCTCTACCTTGATCCATGAGGTTAATTTCACCTTTCATCTAAGGTCTTGGTGTTACGTATAAGCTACATTGTAGGTTAATGCAAATAAGTGTGTTATGCAGAGCAAGTGTGTTATGCAGAACATAGACCTTCCTGCCCAGAAAGCATGCACTGTCTGTGCAATTTGGTCACCCAAATGCAAGATAGCTACCACATGATCTATCTTTTCCCCTCATTTTAGGTGAAACTACTAAATGAGTGTAGCCAAGGAGAGGAATGATAGGAGAAAAAAGTAATATTGTCCCATTTTTTCCCCCAGTTGCTGTTGTTGCCATGCCTTGTGTCAGAGCACACTGCTTAAGGCCACGGCCATGATAACCCTGAGGCAAGATAGGTGAGAAGGAGATGCTGTCTTCAGGCTGTGGCTTCATCTTGTCTTCAGAGAGTCTGATGGCAGGCATGCTGTTCTCCTGTCAGCGCTTTTCAGAATTTATAGATGCCTCAGGGTCCCGAGTTTTGTGCATGCTCGTGTATCACAAAACATGAAGCTTCTTCTGGGGTTGCCTTTGCGAGGTTATGGAAGGCACCATAGAATGCAAATGCAGGGACCCACCTTTCTGTTAACCAGCTTTGTATCTTTTACATAGCGATCGCACTTTGCAAATCTATCTCAAGGAAAAGATTACTGAGTCACATCATAATTGTCACATTACTTACTATCTCCTTCCTCTGAATATAATTTTCTCAGAGATTTTTTTGTCTTTGCTATGTTTCTGTCCCACTGTACAGGGTGAGCAATTAAATATCTGTTGAAGAAAGTAACAGAAAGTAATATCTTCTCTGGGTCTTTGTGCCTAGAAGAATTGGGGACTCAGAATCTTTTAGCTGTAAATCCTTCTGTGATTCCATCACACATGTGTAGCTGTAATTAGGTTTAAAGTGTCTAAGCTGCCATGCTTCTAATCATTTCCAAATGCCACAGGGATGCCCATCTCATATGATAAGAGAAGTTATAGCAAGAATATGGTCTCTGCACAATGAGGGAGACTTTGAGAGGTATAGAGGAGTCACTTAGAAGATGCCTCTACACATGCTGTGCTTGGTAATGGAAAAAGCTGCCCAGACTAGTGAGGCAGGTATAGCAAGTATTTTATAGAATCTGTTTTGAAGAAAATGCAGTCCACTTAATTTCCATATTATGCATAACTGTGTTTTAGCAATTTAGAAACATTAGTGGCTCAACCATAGTACCAGAGCAGATAGGTCTACACTCACCTCCTGAACTTATGATAATTGAAGATCAATACTGGTAATTTCCCCAGCAACAAGTGTAACCTCTAATACAAGGAAGCCATTATTCCAGTGCAGAGTACAGGGCACAGAGGGAATCAGTGGATGATACTGAACCTGGATGATGTTTCTATATGATCTAGACCTCATTAGAACTGCCTAAGGAGGTTTTCTAATCTCCTGTTGAAAAGGGGTTGACGTTAATACCAGACCTAAGCATTTTTTATTACGTCGTACACACATGCGCATGTGCACACACATTTACAAGCACAGACTTCAGTATGTATCTGTGCTTAAGCTAACTGCTTTAGCTCATGCATCCTGTTCATTTCCTATTGTGAGCTCAGTTCAGATGGGCTCACTTGAAAATTGAAGTCAAGATTCTGGTTCAAGAATATTCCTGTCTGGATGTACCACACTTTGACTTGGTTACTCAGTTTTCTTTAGAGGAAATGTGCATGGGGAATGGAGTTTAAGATATTCCCATAAACTCAATAAAATGAGAGTTTTAGGAGGCTGAAATGGAAAACACTTAGAAATGAGCAAAAAATGAGATTACCATTGGAGAAAAGTACCATATATGACCAGTTGCCAGGGACATTAGAGCCGTGAAGAGGTGCAACCTAATTTGAAATTGAGTGCAAAGAGAATGGATACAGTTCATGCATCACAGGTGGGAATATGGAAGTTTATAATTGCTCTAGTGAGGGTATTCGGAGAGCTGGTTCTAAGCCTGGAATTCACATTATGGTGAATCTAACCTGAGTGCTGATCTTCAGACAGAGTGGTGTCACTGTTGAACAACTTGTTGCTAGTCCTGAGCAATGAAATACATTTTTAAATGTCTGCTTTCTTTTTCCTTTTATTTATTCTTTTTTCCTTTTATTTGAGAAATTGAAATTGTCACAGTGCACTTCCACTTCTGGAGAAATGTACTTAACCTAGGAGTCAACCCAAACTCTGTCTCCATGAAAAACTCACTATTATTGCCTTCTGACCTAGGGCAAACCAGAGTCATCCACAGACAAGATTTTTGTGCTGATCCTGTTGTAATTTCTAGAAGCTACCAGTAGCTGCCTCTTATTAGGAGTTTTGGGTATGGAAGGGGCTCCATTTATTTCTACTTCATTTCAGTTGAGTAATGGACATCATGAGAAATTTGCCCACTGAAGTACAGACAATCAAAGCCCATTTAATAAATTTCTAGAAAAGATCAGCTGACCTTAATTTAACCAAAATTTTCAAGTAACAAGTTCTAATAGTGATGTTGTGTGTGGGGGTATGTAATAAATAATTACAATATTAAATTCAGCAGTCAAACTGATTTCTCTTGAAGTCTACCAGAATTATGATGCAAAACAAAAATTTCTTTAGGTAGAAGTTGACAATCTGGCCGTGAAAATGAACATTTCCTTCACAAGACTGGCAAATATGAGAGATTTCCTAGAGATTCAATCTGGAAGTTTCATTATGTATGATGCTAATGTTTAATATCTGAAATCTGCAGGGTTTTTCTAATAGGAAAAAATATGAAAGTTCCTGCTGTGTGGTAAATTTTTTTAAAAAGAAGATTTCTTTGAGAAAAGAAAGCAACTGGAGTGAAAAGTTAGTCCTGAAATAGTCAGTTTGTACCCCTCCACTTGTAAGAGGTGACATTTTATCCCCAAGGCTTTCCAGGACTGTTGTTTTATAATTTCAGCTACCCTTTTAATACTGTCACACATAATGTCCAAACATTGATCTAGGCTGGGCATACATTGCCTTGTGAATACTTTCTCTCCCCAACCAGGGGGTGCTCTATCTAAGGGCATATTGTGTCTTTGTACCCCCCAATCTCTCACACAGTATCTAACCTGGAGTCAGCCTCATTCTAAATCAATACAGAATATTTCTCAGTTGTTTCAATATAGCAGTGAGTCTTCTGGAGAAGAGTGCTCTAGCTTGTGATAGACTTGTGGTGCTTCCATAGTCCCTGACAAGCACAGTGCCTGACATGCAGTAGGTGTCATGTTATTGTTGAATGAATAAATGAAGCACAATAGAACAAGAAACACATTCTAATTTGTACCTGTGTTTGTGGTATATTTAAGAATGAGTATTTATTGAGTTGTTCGTGCAAACTAGGAAGTACATTTCACAATGTACACAGTACACAGACTTAAGGTCCACCATAAGTTGAGCTGACCTCAAACCACCGTGGAAGAATTGGAGTTTGATTGTGAACTATGCAGATCTAACGCTTTCCAGGGATTGAGGTAAAAAGGGGCACGGAATGGGATTCTTGGTCGGTGAGCTGTTGAACAAAGAAAGAAAGAATTTTGAAAGCTCTGTTTTGGAATATCTAAGTGAAAACTTACACCACCAGAAACTCATCAGTTCTTTTACCATCTTAGGTTGGTTTCCATAGGACACAGATTGTAAGGTAGATATTTGTTGGCAGAGGCTTACTGAGGACACCTTCAGGATCAGCAGTTGTGGGTGAGTGAAAGAAATAGGACTGGGCATAGCAAGGAGTTGAACTGAGAGGCAGACATAACAAAGGCCGATTCCTACAAAAGGAGTTCTTTTTTTTTTTTAACATTTTTTATTGATTTATAATCACTTTACAATGTTGTGTCAAATTCCAGTGTTCAGCACAATTTTTCAGTCATTCATGGACATATATACACTCATTGTCAATTTTTTTATCTGTGAGTTATCATAACATTTTGTGTATATTTCCCTGTGCTATACAGTGTAATCTTGTTTATCTATTTTACAATTTTGAAATTCCAGTCTATCCCTTCCCACCCTCCACCCCTCTGGCAACCACAAGTCTGTATTCTCTGTCTATGAGTCTATTTCTGTCCTGTATTTACGCTTTTTGTTTGTTTGTTTGTTTGTTTTTGTTTTTTAGATTCCACATATGAGCAACCTCATATGGTATTTTTCTTTCTCTTTCTGGCTTACTTCACTTAGAATGACATTCTCCAGGAGCATCCATGTTGCTGCAAATGGCATTATGTTGTCGGTTCTGGAGGTGGGATGACTCTTCAAACTGGTGCCACCTTGAGGCAGGGAGCGGCCTTTGTGTCCCTGAATTCACCTGTGATTGAATATAGGCTGCTTCAGGGAAGGGAGTGACCTTGAATGTGGTGGTGGCTTTCTTCAGTTGAAGATAATTCTCAGAAGGTGACCCAGTTGGGAGCCATCAGGAGCCAAGAACTCTGGGAACAGAAAAGGGGTGAACTGAGTGTGTATCAAAGTATCTACTAAACACCCCTTCCTTTGTTATCTCCCACCAAAGAAAGTAAAATCCTCAGCCTCATCCATGGAAAGGTGGAATAAAGTTTGATAGTCAGATTAGCTCTTTGGTCAAGACTTTAAAAAAAAGGACTATTTTGTGAGCTTGAATGTTTTGATTGCAAACCAAGCTTGAACCTCCATGCCCTAGGCTAGAGGTGGGAGAAAATAAAAGGACATTGGTTTTCATAGTTTAGGTTTAAAAGATCTGACAAAATTGTAGGATTAGTATTTAGGGTTGAGAGGTCAACAAGTAGCAGAGTGTAAGAGGGACCAGAAAATCCAGACTTGATTTGGAACCAAAACAGATGGTTGTGATAGGGGTGGGAATGGTGTCAGTGGAATAATTTGGAGGGGAGGTCTTGTCTACATATGTTTCAGATAGTGACAGTACAACAAGAAAGGCATAAGGAAATGGTATGGTTTTAGCATATCCAGCAAGTTTACAGTAAGAGAAATTACTGTACACAGGTGGGGACAGAGGGCATAATGTTCGAGCTTTGGGGCAACCTACTAAGAGTTAGGCAGGCAGATGGAGTTCATTCAGGAGTCTCAAGGAAGATGTCGTAGTCTGTTCAGGCCACCATAGACTGAGTGGATAAAGAATAGAAAATAATTTTCTTGCAGTTATGAAGGCTGGAACGTTCAGTATCAAGGTTCCAGCTGATTCATTTCATGGTGAGAGCTCTCTTCCTGGCTTACAGATAGCTTCCTTCTTACTGTGACCTAATATGATAGGGGGTGAGAGTGAGAAATCTGGTGTCTTTTCTGATAAGGACACTAATCCTATCAGATCAGGGCCCCATCCTTAGGACATCATTGAACTTCATTTACTTCCTCAGAGGCCCCTTCTCCAAATACAGTCATGCTGGGGGTGGGGGGGTGGGGAGGCAGGGTTCCAACCCATGAATTTGGAGGGGACATAAGCAATCAGTACAAAATGGAAGAACTAACATTCCTATGGAGATATGACATCAGACACCACAGTAAAAACAGTTGTTCACACTGAAAACTAGATAGACATTAGGAATAGGTTGAAGCTCTGTGGTCACCTAGGAGTTTCAGGATACCCTTCAGACAAAGAGGACACTACTTGCTTAAAAGAACAAGACTAATCTCCTTAGGGATTGACCTTGAAGGATGGATGAGGCTGAGTGTCTGAAGGAATAACACTCATAGATAATGCTGAATAAATAACCCCTCTAGTTTGGGCTTGGTTCACACCAAAAGGTTTGGATACAGAAATAGAATTGTTCTTGTAAGCTAATTTCCTATAATTATTGGGATTTTCTATCAGTAACCGTTTCCTTTGCAGAGTCAGGCCTGCTGTTTTGTGAGATTAATCACTTCACAAATTTTCAGTGCTTCTGTTAGAACAAGGTTATAGCTGAACATTTACTTTTAAGAGAGTTGTATAGGTCAGGCTCCTCCCTTTTTCCCCCCAAATGACATTTTTTTTCTCCTTATAACAAAAGTAATGTATATGTTTATTGTTGAAAATTACCTGTAATCTCACTATCCAGAGATAGTAACATTTTTCTTGATCTCTTTTCTTCTGTGTGTATGATTTTTGAAGAACAAGATGGGCTCATGCTATGTGTACAAAATGAATGTTCTAAATATTTTTTTTCTATTTTAAAAATACAGCACAATGTTAAAAGGCTGGTCAATATTGTTTTAAACAGATTTACTATGATTTACTTAATCAGTTCCCTGTTTCTGGACATTTGTTTCCAATTTACATTGTTCTGAAAAGTGCTTTGCTGAACATACTTGGAGTATCTCTTTGCATGCATTCTTGCTTATTTCTTTATGATAAACTCATAGAAATAAAAATTTTTAGGCCAAGTGGGCATGAAGAAATGTTTGTGCACTATTTCCAAATACCCATGCCCAAAGATTCTGGCAGTTGATACTTCCAATTACAATATAGTGCTCTTGAACATAATATTATCAATACCAGTATGACAAATGAAAAATAGTGTATCACTGTTCAATAATCATTTCTCTGATTATTAATGAGGTTTAACATTTTAAATACATTTATTTCTTTGTCCATTTGTTATAATGGGGCACTCCTAATTTCTTATTGATTTGTAAAAGCCCCATATGGATTTCCATTATTTTGTCACCTCTGCTGTAAATACTGCTATTAGTTCTTTGTCTTCAATCTTGTTCATAATTTAGTCGGTTTTTGTTTTACATCTAAAGATTTTGGATTAAATGCACAGAAGCCACACTTATTAATAAATATACTGGCCATTGGTGCTTTGCTTAGGAAGCCTTCTTCCAGTTCAGATTTGATGTGTGGGTTTCAAAACAGAAGCAGATTATCATTTATTATTTGTATTTCTATGGTCACCTGAGTGGTAATTTTAAGAGGATAAGAAAGCATTTCAGCAAGGATATCAAGTTGTCTGTCTTGAAATAGAAGTCAGTTGAGGGTTTCAACGGAGCACTTGGATCTTTCTCTTTTAGATCAGAAAAGTTAATTAAACTTAACTAGACATGATAGGAAAAGGAATTTAGGTTACCTTCATACTGCCCAGGCTTGTCCTCTGCACACATCAGTGTTTGTTGGCCTTTGGTGCAGGCAGGAGCTGATGAGGGGGCAGAAGAGGGAAGCAGATGGGAGCCAGAGGGATACATGGGTACACTGGCCTAGGAGCCAGCACAGCCTGGTAATGATGGCTCTAAATAACTGTCACTTTGCCTCTTTTATTCATTCTTCAAGGTCTAGCTTTAGTTTTATATCCCAGCTTTTCCATCCCAGGCTGATTGCAGGATTCTGCAAATAGTTGGGGCTACTGGTACATGCATTACTATCTATCCAATTTAGTTCTTTTCATATAGTCTCTAATATACAGGTTTTACTCTCTAGTTTTTATACTATCTAATATAAAGTTTAAAATATGAATTTTGCTTTCCTTAGGAGATTTTAAATTTAAATATAACTTAGTCTTTAGAAATACTTACTAATTGTTGATTGAATATGGAGACTCACACAATATGAAATAAAACACTGTGAATGGAGAATGGGGGCATAGCTCAGTGGTAGTGTTTGCTTAGTATGCACAAGGTCCTGGATTCAATCCCCAGTACCTCCATTAACATAAATGAATAAATAAAAGTATTAAAAGAAAAACATACACAGTGACTACTAAGATGTACCTAATGAAATATAGTTGGACCACAAGGGATTGTTTGGTTTAATTGTATATCTCTGTTACAAAAGATATACTTTTTGTATATATCATGAGAAACACTTTTTGCCATAACACTGGAAGTCAGTAAGATCTTGGGCTCGAATTAGAGGAACTTGGTTTGTATCCTGAATCTGCCGTTTACCTGCTGTGTGAATGTGAGCCTCAGTTTCTGCATCTGGAAATGGGGATGATACAGTACCTTCCTCATGAAGTTAAGGTATGATGCTATTCAATCTGAATATCCCTGAAATGCATCAGAAGGAGATGACTTCATTCTTTAGACAGAACTTCAAGATTTAAATTCCCTCCAACTCAAGTAAAGTTGTTTGGGTAGTAGGAAACCAAAACCCAGATCATAACCCAACAACTAGAACCCCCCAATTCAGTCATTACTAGAACTGTTTTATTTAGCAGTTGCTTCACAGTTGAGTTGTTGGTTTTTATTCCAACTCAATTTGTACACATTATTAAAAATGGAATGAGTGAGCCCATGGTGCATCTGGCGAGGAAGGGGGCCAAATTCCAATTCTTTATGCCTAACCTCCCCGTGAAGTTTTCCAGTGGGGGCAGCAATGTTGTTTTTGACTCTCAATGTTGAGCCATGTGTGCTGTGCTTGTGGGTGGCTGTTAAGCAGCTGTCATTTCCAATTCCCAGGGTAGACAGAGACCCAGATATTTTATGTATTTGGGGCAAAATTCCCCTCTCCCTGGCCCCATGGCGGGTCAGGTCTTGACTCCAGTATTCCATTCTCCTGACGTGTGGGTAATCTCCCATTGACATCTGGATGCGTTGTGCCAGGAAAGCAGAGTATTAGTGACAAGATTCTCCATGAGGATCTGAAAGAAGGCTTTTTGCCTGTAATTTGTGAAGTTTTTGTGAAGCTCTTTGGGATCCTTCTGGATAAAAAACCATCTATAAACCTCCCTGATTGTGCTGATGACTGCTGGCAGAATCGAAGTTACACATGTGCGTCGGAAGGACAATCTATTCTCTCTGTGCCCACGTAAACTTCCATTTATCTATACAAATATCTTTGAAAAGAGCAAAGCTGAAATGTCTCCTCTCCAGCTGGGATGCTGTTCTGTTGTTGCAGCACAGTAAATTGGGTCACCGTCCAGCTTTGCGTCCTGCACCTGCTCAGCCACATAATGGGGAAATGAGCGCTTCTATTGGCACGGTGGCTGCATGCGCCAAACCTGCGCCTGGGGTCGCCGAGGACAGCTAATAAGGAGTCGGGGAGAGCCCATCATTCAGATTGCTGCCTTTGTTGTTCTTGTCTGGGAGGAAAGGCTTTGCTAAAAGGCAAATTGTTCTTTTAACTCCTACTTTTGAACGCTTTCTGTGCTTTCTGAGGAGAGTGATTTTTAAAAGGTTAGATTTTGCTAGTGTGTGCTGATTTGGAGAAGGAAATGTCTCTCATGCACAGGAAGACTGGGACCTGTAGATTTTTCTGGAGACTAAATGGCGTGGTATGAAATCAATTGAAAAGGATTTGGTGGTTGAATGAACCGAGCTGTGGGTGTAATGGAGTGAGTGTGAGACATGGAGTCAGAGCTCAGATCTTAAATCCACCATCCACTTGCTGTGGAGCTTAGCCTCAGTTTCCTCATCTGTGCAGGAGAGAGTTAGTGTGAAGAGAAAATGAGCAATGTGCCTGGCATATAATGGGGAGTTATTAAGTATTCATTAGCTCCAAAAAGTAACTGTGTGGGATGGCTTGTGTTAGTCACGCAAGGTGAGGTTTCTCTTGGTAACATGAAAACTCCAAATCTCGATGGCTCAAACAGTAAAGATATATATCTGTCATACTTCATGTCCTCTGAGGTCAGCTGTCCTGCTGACATGGTCACTGTCTGCGTGATCTTCAGTCCAGAGTCTAGGTCCACTGGGCAACCACCATCTGATTATCACGGCAGTGGAAAGGAAAGCTCTGGAGGGATTTGGAAAGCTCTGGAGGGATTTGTAGTTGCAGTTAAGTGATCCAGCTTGGAAAAGACACATGTCCTTTCTGCTTAGAACTCACTGGCCAAAACTAGTCATGTGGCTCCTGCCAATCACTAATAATCCAGGGGGTAAATCCAGCCTTTGCTCCATACAGGGGAACTCAGAGTATTTCGCAAGTAGCACTAATGGCTCCTGCGTGTCCACGCAGCAGGTTCTGATAGCATGTGTCCATTTTACATGTCAGAGTGCTGCTGTACGTTTTCCTGCCTCTTCATTGTCATATATAATCAGCTTTTTGTCTTTTGTTGAATTTTTCATGTTGCTGACTTGTTTTTCTCTTTAATTTTTTTTCCAGTGAAAGACAAGAAGAAAACTTTATATTTCTTAGGATGGACCAAAAGGCTTTATTTTGCTTTACTTTGGACAATGATAAGAAGGCAGTGCTGCCTAATTTCACCTTTCTTTCTGGTCTTGGGAAGTTGTAGAGGAGGACAGAGTATAAGAAGATGAGGGGGGAAACCATCTGAGAATTTCATGGGGGGACATTTATGTTATCTGGCAAGGTTAAATACAATTGGAGGTAATTATTCTGAAATGTTTAGAGAGCTTAGGGTGGTTGTGAAGCTTTGGCAAAAAAGGGAAAAGCTGGCTTTAAAATACCTATTGTATACTTGAGAAAAACCAGGAAGTTTTATGAATTTTTGTATTGATGTTTTTCCCTTTTGGGAATCTTTATTTCCCGTGGTTGTTGAATGTATGCTAACATATCTGTGTGTCTATAGCAATTTAAAGAAGAGTTGGAAGGAATCTGAGTCTTTCTTGGTATGGCAGATACTGTTAATTGTCTCCCAATATCCATTTTCCCTTTTAACTTTTAGCAATTGAATTCCCACCCTACCCTGGCATAGCTAGAGCGTACAGCCTCCTCTAGCCTGATGGATGCAGAGCCACAAAGTTACTTATTGGATAATTAACACTTAATGACTACCAGCTACAGCAAGTGTCTCTTGCAACTACATATGATGGCCACATATTAAGCTTTAGCTGATGGGATGTGGACTAAAGTGATGGGCTCCACTTCTCAGTCATGTTGTTAACAAGGAAGCTGTTTAACTTCTACTTTCTTTTCTATCTTGCTGGTTTGGAAAAGGCGGCAATGTTCTGGAGCAGTCACTTTGGACCCAAGGATAGAAGCCACACACTGAGGAAGACTCTTACTCCCTAGGACTGATTTCTTATCTCTGAACTACTGTATGAGAAAGAAGTGAGTTTTCTGTACTGACTAAGACGTTGTATTTGGGGCCGTGCTCTTTATTAGAGCAGCGTAGCCTGCACCGTACCTAAGGACTTTCCCCTTTCCAAGCTTAGTTTTATTTTCAGCATCGTGTTTGCATTGATTTCATCTCTTCTTTACCATTTCATCTTCTCTTATATTGGAAGGCCTGGGGGAGACTAGTCCTTTGCTGATTGTGAGATTTAGGGCTGTTCTTATTTACATTTTGTGAGTGTGTCTTGTATTTTTATCTACCCAAATTAATCAGGCAACAATGAACACAAGGCATTTTGAGTTCCAGGTTGCACCTAGGACTTGTTCTTCCAAACCAATATTCTACCTTGTATAATCAGGTCCATTTTATCCATCCAGGCAAGTCATTTTAACCAATACAAAACCAAACCCTGTGTGATCAACATTCAGAAATGCAGTAAAAAGACTCCCAAGGCTTAATGGCCTTTTGTGTTATAAGAAGAGTTCTGGAGGCATATTTAGGTATGAGAATAAGCCCAGTCGGCCTTTGCACAGTCCTATTTTCTTCATTTGGTTCCACTTCATAGTTGAATACAAGCCCAGAGTGAAGGTCTGTGATTTTAGAAAATGTGACTCTGGCACATTCTTAAGGCAGATGGACTTTTTCTGAGGAGCTGATGCCCTGTGGGGTGGGTAAGTTTGCATAGTAAAGCGATAAATCAGCTGCAGCTAGGACAAGGTGGAGAGACAGCAGGCATTCTTTGGGGCACCCCGGGGTTTTTACCTTTTTACTCTGTCATTTGATGAAGTAAAAATTAGTGGACTGTTCTTCTACCTTCCCTTGCCAAGCTCACTTCCTAATGGATAAAACAGACATAATCCATACTTCACTCCCTCAGACCCCCCTCCTCATACCACACACAGCATTTGTTTGTTTCCTTGGTAAGATGATGGAAAACTCAGCCAGTCACCTTGCTCTTTCCAGAGAAGGTCAGGCTGGGTTCTGTTGACAGCTGTTCAGATGAGACCAACTGAATCAGAGAACTGAATGCATTCTTTGTTTTGGCATCTTGGAGACTAACAACATATTATTGGTAGCATGTTCTGCTAAGCATTTCAGCAGACTTCAAGCAGAATTAGGGATATTAATAAGAGATCTGTCTAAATAATTTAGTGAAAACCAGAATGCTGGGGTTTTAGTCCTTTCTTGATAAAAATAGAAGGCTTTTAAGAGGATACAAATATTAAAATGCTTTCTTGTAGAATTGTGTCTCACTCTTTACTATTCTTTTTAGTTTTATATCTGAGCAAGTTGTTGTACAATATATCTCAAAATATAATACCATGTATTAGAACATGTATTTATGAAAGGGATCCATTCCACAGACTAAAATTCCTGTCAGAGAATTCCAAGATATTGTTTTGTTAAGTGATTTAAATAATTTCAGAGTTGGGGCTGGAACTCAGGGATTCTAAGAATATACATTTTAATTGATTTGTGAATATGATTAATGATCATAGAATAGAATGCTCTGTTTTTGTCTTTTGCTCTGTGTTACTGTCAGAAAGTTGCAACTGCTGTTTGTTCTGATTTTGTAGTCACCTAAATAATTTACAGCGCAAATAAACTTTAGTCATGACATACTACCTTCATGACAAATTTGCTCGAGGTTTGTTCACCTGAGTTAAATCTATTTCAAATGCTGAAATAATGATGGAAGTAACTCATTTGAATTACTAGGATCATGTAAAGAAAGAATGTTTTCATTCCGGCAGCTCTGGGCAACTCTGAAAATCATCACACATCATCTTAATTTACAGACTTGGAAAAATTGAGTAATGGGCTGGGAACTCCACAAGAATGAGTTGTGAAACAATATAAATAATAAATCTCAGATTAATATAATGTCTTGCTATGATCTAACAGAAAACCATGTGACTTTAAAAGGATAAAGGGCAGTGAGGTTGGTAAAACTGAAGCTAACTTCAACTCGTATAATTTGATCATCAAAAATTCTTGGCTAGCATCTACATCTAAAGGCGATGAAGAATTTATTGAAACATCAAACTTTATCTATACTTCACCAAACCTTCAGGATTAGGAGTTTTATACTCAGATGCATGCTAGGTTCAGTTAGATAGTTAGATAACTTAACCAGAAGATGTAAGACTCTAGGGAATGGTGGTGACTGTGGAGGAACTGGAGAATTCATGTGGCTGCTCCACTCCAGCTGATGAACAAATCTGGGTTGGATGAACAAATTTTCCAGTTTTCAAGAGAAATTGGAAATCTGGGTTTTTATGTAAAATCTGCTGATTTTAATTGTTGGCAATAAATTTCAAATGCTGAGGGGTAGCTAGCTAGCTGTCTATACTTATTTTGACTCAAGGACCACAAATTGGAAATCTCTGAACTAGATATTAAGAGTGAAAATTAATTTAATCATACTGATTTTCTTTTTCATTTGTCTTTCATTAGGGTGAAAATATCTTCATACCTGTCTCAGTGAAAGCCTTGTTTGGGGATATAGACATGAGATAATACCTCAGAATCAGTGAATTTGATCCACTTATTTCTAATTCTCATTGGTCTTATATTTGAGAATAGGAGGGTGATGTGTAAATTCCTTGATAACCTTGACTTAGGTGGATGTAGTAAGCAACTCAGAATTTGCCATAATAAATGTAAAAAGTTAGCTGAAATGAGCAAGTGAAAGTTCCAGTGATGGATAACTGCTCACTTAGAAATCTAAAAAGAAACACACACCTATAACGTAAACATAAAACAACTGATGGATGTAAAAACAAAGGCCAGAAATATCCTTGAAGTCATAATGATTTGGAAGTTAAATGTCATCTTTTATAAATTGTATGACCTAGGGAAGGTTAAGGTATTGGAAGACGTCAGAAAGTGTCTTTATCTTCACCATATATGCTGTAATATTTGAAAGTTTATGGAGCACTTGGACCATATAACGAAGCCGTTTGATGTAGCCAGCATGTTTTTCTAATAGGCTCATCTAAGGTACAATACCACTTCAAGGAGGTATAAAAAATAAAAAGAGGGTCTTATCCAAGTAAGAGAGAGATAAAAGACACGAGGAAGGACTCAGCAAAGAACAGGGGTTCTGGAGCCAAAATGCCTGGATTTGGATTCTGGCTCTCCCATTTAACCAGCTCTGTGAACTCTGGGCAAATTACCCTCTCTGTGTCTCAGTTTCCTAATCAGTGGGATAATGAGAAGATCCTCAAAAGCCCAAACTGATTGCCTATAATCACGTGATATTACTATTAATACTATAACTAGAAAAATTTAGTGGGAAAAAAAAGAAATAAAAAAGTGTGGTTGTTGAAATGTATTATGTTCTTGGCACTCATTTTAAGCACACTAAATTGGATCTACTTACTCCTCACCACAAGCCTGTGTGTTAGACATGATTATCTTTATTTCACAGATCCAAAACTGAGGCTTAATGAGGTTAAGTATGGTAGAAGCTCTTTTAAACAGCTTCAACTTAACTGCCTTTCTAGATTAATCTGAACTCACAATTCTATTTGTAGATTACATGTGGATGCCCATGGCTTCTGAATACCTGTAATTAAAAGGATGCTCTGGTCACTACTACTCCTATCAGATGGGTTGTGGACCTTCTAAGAGTCATCTATGTCCCAAACTATTCATATGTCTTCTTGTAATCAGGCCTGATCCTAACATCGATAGGGTCATGCACGGGAGTACAAATGGAGGCGCACATCCCTTGGGTCTAAATATTTAAAGGTAAAATTTAAGCTAACAAACCCTTAAAGTATGTTCTCTCCTCCTTACTTGATAAATAAGTCTTCATAATGTTCTAGAAGTCTAAATTCAGATTTCCAGTTCTGGAAATTGTTGGTGTTCCCAAACATGGTGGTGTGAAGAGATCCCATTCTCTCCAGCTTGCCCTGCAGCCTTCTGCCATGTCTTCTAACCTCATATCTGTCTCACATCATAAAGGGTCTCACATAGTATACAAACAACTTAAACCATGCTTCCAAACTTTATTGACCTGCAAATTTTTTTCATGCTGTTTGGCCAGGGTATTTCCAGGCTTTGTACCTGAAACATGATTTAGGAAGGGGAATGTGGTCTCTTGGGCCCATTGAGAGAAGCACAGTGAGAAAAGAATCAAAATGTGGACGTGTAAAGCATGGGCCCAGAATAGGGGTCGCTCTTCCTGTGTCTGGAGGAGGTTTTGATAGTCACTGTCATTCAATTAAATGTTATGTAGAATGATGAATTGTTAGCATGCAAATCCATGATTATTATTTCTTTGAAAACCATGCTGGAATCTTTGGAGAGTTTCCATAGGAGTAGCCAAAACATCGTTATTATATTAGATATAGGCAAAATTTATTAAAAATTTAGAACAGAAATAAAAATGTAGAAATTTCTTGCATTCAGCTGGATTACTAGACATTAAGTTCTTTACCAAATTTAGAAAGTAAAAATTGTATATGATGCATTAGAGATAAGATTTATGCAGGAACATTATTGAGGAGCTGAAATCTGTGGACTCTTAGTCGAAGAAATGGCCCATGTTCTATGATAAAAAATGAAAACCGAATTTACATTTTTTAATTTAAAATAAGATGGAAGAAAACACTTAAGATGTGATTTCAAAATATATTCCCTGCTTTGATCAAAGTTTTCTTTTACTTAACTGACCACCTCCCAGTCCCAATCTTACTGGCAATGCAAACTTCTCTTGTAACTGGCCCTGAGTCAGGGATTTGGCAGGTTAGAAGGGTTAGGATGAAAGGGTAGGTCTATTTTACTACAAAGATTGTACCCTTAACCATGATGCTTTATTATTAAGAATGAAGTAAGGATTATGCCATTCATGTGTGTAGCACTCGGTAAAACTTTTTTGAATAAATTGAATATTGAATACATTAGGACTACTTCTTAACCATGGATTAGTTTTCAAGAAGGGTTATGGAAATTCTGAATTATAAGTTTGTTTATCTAATACATTTTCTGGCTTGGAGGCTTCAGGACAAATTTTTACACTGTAGCATTCTGTGACTCAGTAGATTAACCCTAAAACCAACCTCAAAGTGCTCATCATTCTTTCCTCAGTTTTGACTATATGAAAGTCTTACGACTTTAAAAATAGAATATTTTTTCTGTACAATATCTGGCATAAAGGATGGGAGTGGCTAAGTGAGAAACCTAAGAGAGGTATACTAACTCACCTTTGAGAAAGATAGTCAAATGATAATAAAAATGAAGACCCAGCAGAAATATAAAATACCACCAAGAGAGATCTAAGGGCATATGGCCCTTTCAAAAGAGAGAGGGAGGAGTGTGTTCATAGGATTTTGTCTTGGTGAAGTAAAAACCTCAAAAGCAGTTGGTTGTGTGGTTGGAGTGCGAAGTCCTTCTCCTCACTAGAATGGAGGGAGGTTTTGAAGATGCTTAGGTGCTACATGTCTGCAGTGATGCAAGGGAGCAAATTAAGGGGTTGTCTTGTTCCTTTAAATTATTATCACCACTGATTTTTTTAAAATCACTTTGTGAAGTATGAGTTGGTATCCGTAAATGAGATTATAAGGGATGTAATGCTCCCTTTCTTTCCTTTCATTTCTTTTGTGGAAGACCCCTTGCATGCTCAGCAGTAACACTTCTGAAAGTGCTCTGCACCTCCTGTGCTGCCCGTAACATCTGGAAATCTGAATCTTTCCAAGTCAACAGGCAGCTTTACAACAGGACTGACATTGCTTGTCTAAAGCACTGGCTTTCTTAGCCTCTTATTAGGGACTTAAAACCTCCTGTTTCTTCCGTGTGTGCCTCTCAAACTCTAGTGTGCATGTGAATCTCTGGGAGATCTTGTTAAAATGCATCTTCCGACTTAACAGGTGTAAGATGGGGCCTTAGAGGTTTCTAACAAACTCCCAATTGATGCCAATGCTGATGCTCTGAGGGCATTCTGAGTAGCAAGGCCCTAGGCAGTGGCTCTTATCTAAGAATACAGTGTCCATTTTGTGATTGTGAAATTAAGGGGAAGTGGTAGGAAAACTAGGTTTTAGAAGGACAGCCTTTCTTATGAATAAGTAAAGACAGAATTGTTAAGAAAACGGAAAACAACAACAGACAGAAATGACGAACTTCTAGCTTGGTCACTGTAGCCGAAGCCAAGAGAGAGAGTCTGTGGAAGGTGAGAAGTGTTGTCTGCAGAAGTCGGAGCTGGTGTTAGAAGGGAGACTGTCACAGAGCACAGCAAATGCTTTGCATCTGTGACAGTTGCAAGGAAACCCTAGGCCAAACTTCTTAGCAACTGCTAGGTGGATTCCACTTGCTCCCCTGATCCCATCCTGCAGAGCTGATAATGAAATCATAGCATTTAACAAAAACTGGAGTGAACCACCATCAGATGAATAGATTATCTCACCCATGAAGGGTAAAGATAAATTTATTCTGTGCCTAAAAGCACATTGAGGCCTATGTCCCTTCTAGTCTAGCTGAGAAGGGGAAACTCTGTAGCCAGCATACTGTGCTGGCTGATGTGTCTTTCCCGGAACATGGTGACTTGAGTCAGAATAGGTGATGTAGCCACAAACAAGGATTGGAATGTGAGCTCTTCCCAAATTTCTCTTTTTCCTTAGGCAAGTCGTTCAGCGTATGACTGGGCCAGTGCCTGTTTAGTAATACAAAAATCTTTCACACTACTAGGCCCTAGATCATGGTACCAAGTAAGTGATTTCGGGAAGAGGGTCAGTTAGGAAAGATGATTGGGAAACCAAGACGGGCAAGAGTCCTGTTTCTCATCGAAGACTACTTCAGAGAAAGAAAGCATAGAGAGAAAACTCAGATGACAAGTTTGCAACCAGAGAATGTGGAATTAGAGGAATCATAATTGGGTGTGACGGTGACTGCTTTGGTAGGGTGTTAAATAAACGCTATTTCCATATTGTAGTGACATTTAATAAAGTTGATCAAATTTCCTGTCCCCTGCTAGAATAAATCAGTCCTCTGAAATCCGACAAGCTACACATACTTATGTTTTCTACTTTTTTTTTTTTTTTGATTACCTAGAGATTAGGGGCAGAGAGCCAGGCCTTCTAGGTTCAAATCCTGTCACTGCCACTTAAAAACTGGGAAACCTTGGACAGATTTCTTAACTTTTTGTGCTCTAATCTCCTCATTTGTAAGATGGAAATAATAGCTTTTTCCCAATGAGATTGTTATGAAGGACCAATGAGAGGGGATTACAAAAGTGCTTAGAACAATGCCAGGCATGGGTAGGCACGTTTGGGTTAGCTATTATTATTGTTGCTGTTTTTATTATTTTCATCATCTTGATGATAAAACATGCAGATCATCATTCTTCCAGAAACACTCTGACAAAGCAAGGCCAGATAAAATGAAGAGTAACTTGAAAATGATTTCTGATAGTACCGTTAATTATAACATAGAGGAAACTCTTCTCCAGAGGAGCAATTGCTTATTTGGATTGGTTCTTCAGTTAATATACTGTTTGTTTTTTCAGTCCAACAATTGAATAACTTCAGTGAGCCGGAATTAATTAGACAGCAGTGCCTGAAATATGCTTTTTGTTTCTGAAATGCTTGTATCCTGGAGAGGGTAGAGGGCAGTTATTCTTCTTTCCAGAGTTCTCTGTAGCATTCCTAGTGTCATGGCTTCAGCAACTGCCCCTCTTTTTGCTGATTTCTTATATTTGTTTTAGCTGAAATTTTCCATTGGTTTGTTTTTACATTTCTTTTAAAAGAGATGCCTAGACCCAGGTCCTGCATAGAATGGCTATCAGTAAACTTGGGGGAGCGTTCTGGAGTGCAGAAGTTCCAAACGCACTTGAGAGATGCAACAACCCTTCTCTCTTGCTACTCTTTCTGTCCTGGGACTGCGGCATGCTGATGGCCACCAAGAACACGGCCAGGGCCTAAGAAATGCTGTCCTTGGATGCTAGGCCAGGGGAAAAAAAAAACCTGAGGTGAGAGAGATGACTGTTTTGGTGTTTATTTATTGGGAGCTATATAATTTTAATTCCGGCTTTAAATTCTACAGTTCGAAATGCAGTTTGTGGGCAAGGGACAGGTGAATTTCCAAAAGCGATCTCAGAAGGTTGACTTTTTGAATCCCTGAAGATGGGGATAAAAGGGGGCCCTTTTAAATAAACCAAGTGCCCACAATGGCTTTATTACCACTCTGCTACTTCACACTGTAGATTACACGAAGGCCTGGAGACTAATTTCAGCAACAGCCACAATTTACTAGCTATAGTGGGCCTCAGATGAATAGTTTCTTGTAAAATCAGTGGCAGCTTTATCCTAGCAGAGCACAAATAAATCAGCTCTTATTATTCCACATTCATTTAATCCTGGGACATTAGTCAGTGAGACCTTTCTGCAGCCACGTAAACAGCAGCAGCCGCAGTTTTTCTTTATGAGAGCAGTTGTTCATCCTAAATTAGAGCCAGCGTTAGGCGAAGGCAGAAACTTTTGCTGGATGATTTAGAGATATATAATAGGGGACCATAATAGTGTGTGAAAACTGTACCCATGTGTATAAATATTGCAGGGCCATAATTTTGCTGTACATCGGTTACTTTAGAACATGCGGCTCATTTTATCTCTCTCTCGAGCGTTTCCTTTGTTGCAGGTGATGTTGTTATCCTGTCTCTCTTGACAGGACTTGAGTGTCCTTTTTATCTCAGTTGGGCGTTGGGTAAGTATTAAAGTTGCATCCTTCTATCTCTGTTTACCCAGGAGGAACTCAACCAGTTTTCATCCTGGTGAAGAAGAATGCAAATAAGATGTGTCTAAAAACGTACACCTGGCTGTTTCAGTTTGCTGAGCTGCTGCTTAAATCAAAATCATAACCCAAACCCAGATGAAACTATTTTTTTATACCATTTAAGCTCAGGTCCTGACATTTTCTGTGGTGACATCACTGTGTATGTGAAGAACACCATTTGACTCACATCATTGCTGATGATATGGTTTAGTGAGATACTTCCAAAGAAACCTTCAACATATATAAATTGGCCTTACTTCATGGGTGGGCGGGGTTTCCAGATAGAGACAACTGTGTTTTTGTTCTTCCACAGCATAAATATGACCTCAGTAAACTGTGGGCTAATTCCATGCAGGATGTTCCTTTATAACCTCCATCAGGAAACAAATACAGTAGGAAGTGATGAGCTTCATAAAAATGCATGTAGAATCACTTGCTCATCACAAGCAAAGGAAGAATCAAAAATGAATTTGTTCACTCCTATTTGCAAATAACTTTTACTCTATTGATTGAGTTTGTAAACAATTACAGTGCTCTTCCCATTTCAGGAAGCATTAGTTGAATACGTGCTGTGTGCACTCCACTCTAGTGGAATTTCTGATCTGCTTTTTTGAAATGCGTTTCTTGTGGTGGAGAGAAGAGGGAAAGTAGTTGGTTGAGGCCACTGGATGGAAAAATATAACCAGTGGGACAAATATAAGATAAATGAGATACATCTTCCATGATGGATGTAAAATGCAGTTATCATAACTAGGTGTCAGTGCATTTACTGGGGAATTCTCGCCCATTCATCTAATGAAAATGAAGGAATTCTGATACAAGTTCTATTCTTTGGAGACAATAAAGGTAGAAGCCATAAACTGGGCAGTATTACATACTAGCATTAAGGAGTTATAGGTAGATAGCACTCAAGTCGACTTATTTTTCTGTAGCTAACATAACTTTAGTTCTTCAGTGCAACGTGTATGTAGTCAAAACAGATTCTTTTTGCTTACAGGATACATAAATACACATGATCCTTCCTCTCAATTAGAATTACATTGGCTTGAGGGAAAATACACTAGCGAATTTGAGCAAAATTCATGTAGAAATCAGAGTAGACTTTCGTGGATCCTGTGTGGGTGAAGGGTTTGTGGTTTCCTATTCAAATCCCTGGCTACAGGGATTCACTGAAATTCCAGGTCATCTTTGTGCAGTGCATCCTGCTGTTTCCTAGGGTGGACAAGGTGGTCCACAGGGGGTGTCTGAGCACAAAGCTATTGCAGCAACTGGAGAAACAACATCAAGTGATCAGTACCTTATCTTTATATGGCGAGAGCAGCACATTGCTAAACAATGATTTTACTTTTCGAGCATAACAAATATACTGTGTTTTTCTAATAATATCTTCAGAACCTCAGGTAACACTCAGCTTGTAGTAGATGTACACATCACTGTCAACTGACTTACTGACATATGTTGATAACAATTATTAAATAGGAAGTCGCCAATCCTTAAAGATGACATGCTGTTAAAGACCAGTTTCTTCTACTGTTCCCCATTATTCTTATCTACCAACTTATTTATAGTATTTACACTAAAAAATTCCCTACAGCTAAAAATTGAAATAGCAAAGTCTTTAGTTTACATTTGTCTCAGTAAAGAGAGGCAGAGTTGACAATTATTTGAATAATTCTGGCAAAAAGCCTTAGAATATGCATATAAATAATCTCACTGTTAGGTTGAATAAGCTGAATTTTGGGGGTATAATCATGAGACAACCTAAGTTTTTACTTTCACTGCTCTTTAAAAATATATTCAGTATGGAAAATTCCTTTCCTGCCCTGGGTGAAAACTAAGGAGTCTCGTGAGTTTTCTCATTACTCTTAAGTTGTGGAAAATGTAGTCCATATAATAATTAAAATTCCAAACTTGCTTTAAAATTACTTTTGCCGCAACACTAGCTAGGGCTTGGTCATTTCCCAACTCTTCTTCCCCCAGCTTGTGGTTCCTGATCGCTTTGGGCTCAAGTGGCAGAGAGGAGGAGACTGAAGGGATGCCAGAAAGCTCGTAACTTGACTGATACTCTCAGACAGTCCAGTATGCTTCGTGTTCTCAGACAGCCGTGAAAAATGTTTTCTCATGGGTCCATCGGGGAATAGGCTCCTTCCAGTTGCTGGGGCACATTGTCACAATTTTGTCGTTCTCTCTCTTGTGTCTGGTTGCTTGCTTCTTCCATAGCCCTTAGAAGTCCTTTGGCTTCCCCATCTTTTGAGTGTCCTCATATGCAGCGTTTTCTGTACTTAATCTCAAACAACTAAGTATAACCTCATTCCATTCATGGGTCCCATGTGGTCCATGAGAAAGTCTTATGGTTTTGTTCCTGCTCCTGCCAATACTCTTGAAAAGTCAGGCTGTTCCCTAATTCAGTATTCACTGAGTTTGCCTGTCACAGTACCAGTCAAGCTCTCTACACGATCCTGACAATTTTTATACCCTTTTTATAGGCAAGGGGTTAAAGGATCATCCAATAGGTCCTCAGTCTGTCTTCTCTGCAAGCCCCCCAGAGCTTCAGTATCCCTGTTGGCATCTGCTGTTATTTGTACACCTTGGATAAAAATGAGGCAGGAAGAACTGTCAACACTCTGTTGTACTGAGTTGCACATTCTCAAAGAATGAAATTTATTAAAATGGTTGTGCTATTTCTTCAGTATTCTTAGTTCCCCCGTGACCTTAGTCTACATTGGAGATCTTATAGTTAATTTTGAATCTGCATATCTGCTGTGCTTTGGGTGCAAAGAATGAGAGGTAGGAATGAGTGCTTTTACTTGTTTGTACCAAATTCCTTTTAAGCAGATAGTATCCAGCATTGCCACATTTAAATGTTGCTAATATATAACCAGAAACTAGAAACAAATACTGTATGGGCTCTATTTTGTGAGTTAATTGTCTGTTTGCATTGTCATTTTGGAATCTGCATAACTTAAGCAATGAATCTGCATGAGTCTTTTAATGAAAATTACAGCTTTCATACATCTCAGTAGGTGTTGGGTAGGGGAAAGAGAATGTAGAGGAGTAAGAGAGTAATTGCTAGAAGGGAAAACAAGTCCTTTTTGTTTAAGTACCTAACTATAATTCTCAGTGCTTTATGTCTATGGACTAGCGCCTATATACATTCTTTGCAAAGGCAAGTGTTTTCCTACTGGAGAGGTTTAGCGATGATCTGGAGAGGTTTAGAGATGATCTGGTATCACCCCTTGATTTTTATGGTTTACATTGTATAATGGGTTGGAAAAGTTCACCTCTTTTAATTGCAAAATTCTCAGTTCATTTCACGTGATTCCCTCCACAGGTCACATAGCTAAATAGTGGCAGAGATGAGGCTAGAACTCAGTTTAAATATGCCAGGTTTTCTCCTTTGTTGGAGCTAAAACTGGAAGATTTTCCAAAATGTATTTCAGGATCTTATGTTGCCATAGGATCTAAACAAAAATGCACTGGCCATTGGGGATTTCCATATGACTTACGTCATCCATGCTTCCAGCTTTCCATAGTGAGAGAGTCTGGTATGATGACAGATACGGAGGTAGTACAGGTAATTACAGTGGCAATTTCCCAAAAATATTGCAGTGATCTCTCTCATGACTCTTTTCGAGGGTACCTTCAAAACAAAAACAAAAACTTAAGTAGCAAGTGCAATTTATGAAGAATTGATAAGAAATATTTGCATATACAGCTTAATTGTTCATGCTTCCCCATATTTTTAGAGATTACCTAAAGAACATATAATGCATCCTTGACTTTTCAGACTCCAGTATAAACTAGCTCTTTCAGTATTTCTCAGACAGTTCTAGGACATTAGATGATTTGAATTGTGTTTTTGTTATCTTTGCAGTGTAAAAAACTCCTAAAATTTAGTAGCACTAAGCAATAACCAATTTGTTATGCTTCTGGATTCTCTGAGTCAGAAACTGTGAAAGGGTATAGTGGGGATGGCTTGTCTAGAGCTTCAGCTGGGATGACTTGAATGGCTGGCTGACTTGAATAGATGGCTTCTTCACTCACATGTGCGGTGTCTGGGTTGAGATAGTTGAAGGTTGGGATCAGATATGATTATTGATTAGAGGCCCTATGTATGTGATCTCTCTAGCAGTTAGTAGTAATTAGACTCTTTTTACGGTGCCTCAGGGCTCAGAGAACAAGAGAGCAAGGTGGAATTTGCATGGCTTTTCATGACCTAGCCTTGAAAGTCACATATTATATCTACCACACGTTATTGATTTAAGTAGTCACAAGTCTACCTAGGCTCAAGGGAAGGAAATAATAGTCCTTAGCTCTTGATGGAAAGCATCAAAGGGGTTTGTGGCCGTGTTTTAAAAACAATACATCCCAGTTGCTTCCTTTCTTGACTTCTTCTTATTGTCTTTATACTTTTACATTTTATTTACAGTTAAAATTTGCAAGAGATTATTCTATTAATATTCATAAAAATAAATATTTGGATTCACCCACCTATATATCCTGTTGCACTTTATTTCTTCCTGCATCTCTATTTCTGTCCAAGATAATTTCCCTTCCACTAGAACAACTCCCTTTATGTTCCTTTAGTGGGACTTGTCTGGTTTCCATTTGTCTGAAAGTGACTTTATTTATTTTTTACCCTTGAGAGTATTTTTTACTGAGTTTAGAATTCTAGGTTGGTATTTTAAAGATTTTTTATTGTTTTTTGGCATCCATTAAAAAATAAATCAACCATCAGGCTTCTTATTCTTTTAATGATAATTCTTTTTCCGGTTGCTTTTAATTTTTTTTTTTTTTTGTCTTTAGTTTCTAGCTGTTTGTGATGAGCCTGGACATGGTTCTCTTTGTATTTATCCAGCTATCATTTCTTAAACATGTCATTTGTTGTCTTTCATCAGTTTTAGAAAATACTCAGTTTTTATCTCTTCAGATTTTTTTTCTATACTATCCTCTCTCTCCTCTGCTTTTGGGACTCTAATTGTACATATATTAGACTTTTAACACAGTGTTGCAAATACACTCTTTTATGTGCTGTGCATTCTTTTGACTCCCAATGCTTCAGTCTGGTATTTCCTACTTGAAAGTTTCATTTAACCAATTCTCTCTTCTGCTGGATCCATTCTGCTTTTCAAGCTATCTTTTGTGTTCTCCTTAATTTCAATTATTGTATCTCTAAATTGTGGAATTCCATGTAATTCTTTCTTACAGATTCTGGTTTTCTGGTGATATTTCCCATTTTGCCATTTTTTTAATTTGACAATTACAGTTATTTTAACATCTGTATCTGATAATTACAATAATTGGGTTATGTGTATACCCATTTCTGTGTTTCCCTCTGCTTATTCGATTTCTTTCTATGTCAGTAAGTTTTTTTTAAATGATTGCCTAGCATTGATTACCCAGACCACCTATATTTTTCATAATGTTACTTCCTCCAAGCAAAATTTGTTCTATCTTCTTTTAAGCAGTGGTGATCCCTTTAGTAAGTCTTGGACTTCTATTTTTATATCCCTAATAACTTAAGACTGCCCCAAACTCTCCAGTGTTTTTCAGCTGATTTCTGCCTGGGGTCTTAGTCTTTTGCTTTGTGCAGTTTATTAGGAAAATGTCTCAAGGGAAAAACTGAGTGTCCAGCTCACATTTCTGTATCTGACTTCATTTCAAGATCTTGGCCACTCAAGTCCTTCCTATGTTGGTCCTTCTGAACTCCACTTTTTGCCTCTTTCTTGCAAAAGATGGCATAAGGCTCAGCTGGCTTTTCAGCATCTTGACTGTCCCAAGAATGAACAGATACCCCCAAAAGAAAAGTGACATGCAGAAAGTTTGATTTGCCTCAGTGAATTTCTTCTTTCCCAGGATCTGATTCCATAATTTCTGGCGCAGTGCAACTCTGTGATGCCTTCAAATAGATGTTTAAAAAAATCTAAATTTTCCGCATTTCAGTAGGATCATTGGTCTGCTGCAAGCTATTTCATTGTAGCTAGAATTAGAGATCTAGCTTCTTCAGCATAAGAGAAATGATACAGAAACGACCTTTAAAGTAAATTTAATGTTGTAGCCAATTCTTCTAAGTGATTTTAAACTATTTTAAAAATCTGATTGTAGATTAAATGATACTACTGTTTATTGGCCTGGCTAATAACAATTTTTAATTTAATATTTTAAAGTCTTTAAGTAATTATAGGTTGACATGCAGATGAAAGAAATAATACTGGGTCCCATGTACACTTTACACAGTTTGCCCCAGTGGTTACATCTTGCAAAATCATAGTACAATATCACAATAAAAATACTGAGATGATACAGTTAAGATACAGAACATTTCCATCACCACAAGAATCCCTTGTGTTACCATCTTATAGTTGCACCCATTTCCCTCCTGCCTTCATCTCTCTCCTTAAATTCTGCCAACTACTAATCTTTCTCTACTTCTATTGTTTTGTTATTTGAAGAAAACGTGTAACCACTTGGAATTTTTTTCTCACTTAGCATAACTCCCTAGAGGTTGATTAAGGGCGTTGCTCAGTAGTCTGTTCAGTCTGAACAGCCAGTAGTCTGTTCTTTGATTGCTGAGTAAGACTGCATAGTATGGCTCTACGACATTTGTTTAATCGTTCACCTACGGAAAGACATAATTTTTAGCTATTATGAATAAAGCTGCTATGAGCGTTTGTATAAAGTTTTTGTGTCGATCTTAGTTTTCATTTCTCTGGGAGAAATGCCCAAGAGTGCAATTGGTGGTTTGTATGGTAGCTGCATAGTTTTATAAGAATCTGTAAACTGTTTTACAGGATGGCTGTACCGTTTTACATTTCTACTAGCAATTTATGTGTGATCCAGTTTCTCTTCCATTGCTAGCGTCTGCTGTTGCCACAATATTTTAGGTTAGCCATTCTGATGGATGTGCAGTGGTATCTCATTTTAGTTTTAATTTGTGCTTTCCTAACGGGTAATCACATGAACATCTTTTCACGTGCTTATTTTCTGTCTCTGTATCCCCTTTGCTCATGTCTTTGCCAATTTTTTAACTGCTTTTTTTTTTTTTTTGCTATTGAGTTTTGAGAGTATTTATTTTAGATACTAGTCCTTTGTGAGGAATGTGGTTGGCAAAAGTATTTTCTCCCATTCTGTAATTTGTCTTTGTATTCTCTTCCCAGGATCCTTCAAAGAGCAAAAGTTTTTAATTTTGATAAAGTATGTTTAGTAAATTCTTCTTTTATACTTTTGGCGTGAAGTATCAAAACAAACTCTTGCCTAACTCTATATCCTGAAAATTTTCTTTTTTTTTTAAAGTTTTTATGTTTAAGCCCATGATTCTTTTTGAGTTAGCTTTTTATAAGGTGTGAGAATTCTGTTTAGGTTCTCTCTCTCTCTCTCTCTCTCTTTTTTTTTTTTTTTTTTTTTTTTGGCTACGAATATCCAGTTGCTCCAGCACCGTTTGTTGAAAGGGTGATCTTTTCCTCCATTGCATTGTTTTTGCACCTTTGCCAAAATCAGGTGAGCATATTTCTGTGGGTCTATTTCCTGAGTTTTCTGTTCTTTTCCATTGATCCATGTGTCTGTACCTCTGCCAGTACCACACAATCTTAATTACTGAGGTAATACAATAATTCTTGAAATCAGGTAGACTGCTTCCTCCCACTTTATATTTCTTTTTCAGAATTGTTTCAGCTATTTCAGTTTCTTTGCCTTTGCAAATAAATTTTAGAATAATTTTGTTCTGAATTATCAAACACACACACACACATGAGCCTTGCTGAGGTTTTAATAGGCGTTGTTTAAACCAGCACAGTCATTCCTTGGTAGTCATGGAAGAATGGTTCCAGGACCCCAACAGACACCAAAATCCAAGGATGCTCAATCCCATATGTCAAGTGATGTATTATTTACATATAACTTATGTACATCCTTCCATATACTTTAGGTAATGTCTAGATTACTTATTATTCCTAATACAATATAAATGCTTTGTAAATAGCCGTAAATGTCATTTTGAAGAGAATCAACCATCCTTACTCTGTTGATTATTCCAACCCATGAGCATGCTCTGTCTCTCCATTTATTTAAATTTTTGATTTATTTCATCTGCATTGTATGGTTTTCTGCATGTAAGTTCTGTACATGTTTTGTTAGATTTACACCTAAACATTTTATTTTTGTGAGTGATTATAAATGATACTGCATTTTTAATGTGGTTTCACAATTTCATTTTTAGTATATATATGAAAATACTGATATTTTTATGTTTATCTTGTATCCTGTGACCTGCTAAACCTATTTATTAGTTATAGGAGTTTTATTATTTATTTTGTTTTTATTTTAAGTTTCCTTGGGATTTTCTACTTGGACAACCTGCAAATAAGGACAGTTTTACTTCTTCCTTTACAAACTTCATGTCATTCATTTTCTTTTTTGCCTTACTTCACTAGCTAAAACTTTCAGTGATACGGTAAATAAACCTTCAGCCTTTCACTGTGAAGTATAATGGTAGCTGTAGGTTTTTGTAGACGGTCTTTCGTCAAGGTGAGAATATCCTCTTGTATTACTGTTTTTCTGAGAGTTTGTATCATGACTTTGAATATTTGTCAAATGCTTTTTTTATATTGATGATTGATACATGATATATTTGTATGATGGTATTTGATATATGATCACATGATATATGATACATTTATATGATGATTGATGATCATGTGATTTTTTTTCCTTTAACCTGTTAATGTAGTGGATTACATTGATTGGTTTTAGAATATTGAACCAACTTTGCATTCTTGGAATGAATCTCACTTGGTCATGGTATATAATTTGTTTTATGTATTGTTGAATTCTATTTGCTAAAGTTTAAGAATTCTTGCATCTGTATTAATGGGTGATATTGGCCTATACTTCATTTTTTTGTACTTTTTTGATTTTGAAATCAGGATAATTTTTGCTTCATAAAATGAATTAGGAGGTGTTCCTTCCTCTTATAATTTGAGGAAGATATGTTGTGTCACTGGTGTTAATTCATCTTAAAATGTTTGGTAGAATTCTCCAATGGAATCATCTGGCCTTGGAGATTTCCTTGGGGAATTTCAGAAATAAAAATTTCTGAATTATTAAATTCTTAATAGTTATAGGGCCATTCAAATTATTTATTTCATATTGGGTGAGTTGTAGCAGATTATATTTTGTGAAGGATCAGTCCATTTCATCTAAATTATCAAATTTATGTATATGGATTTGTTTGCAGCATTTTAAATTTTTTTCTTGATGCCTGCATGGTCTATAGTGGTAATCCTTCCTCATTCTTGGTAGTGTTAATTTATGTCTTTTTTTTTTTCTCTGTCAGTCTTGCTAGCGGCTTTTCAATTTTACTGATATTTTTCAAGAACCAGTTATTTGTTTTCATTAATTTTGTCTGTTGTTTTCCTGTCTTAAATTTCTTTGATTTCTGCTCTAATAGTTATTTCCTTTCTTGTTTGTTTTCGGCTTATCTTATTCTTTGTCTAGGTTATTAAAGAGAGGGTTTAGATTATTGATTTGAGACTTTCTCTTTTTTCTAATGCATGTATTTATTGTTATACATTTCCCTCTCAGCACTGTTTTAACTGTGTCCCACAAATTTTGATATGTTGTGTTTTTATTTTAATTTAGTTCAATGTATTTTTTAACTTCTCTTGAGATTTCTCCTTTGACCTTTGGATTATTTAGAAGTATGTTGTTTACTTTCTGAGTGTTGAGACATTCTGCTCTTACATTTTTCTTCTTGATTTCAACTTTCCATTGTGATCAAAGAACACATTATATATGATTTAGTTTTTAAACATTTGTTGATGTTTGTTTTACGGTACAGGATATGTTCTATTTTGGTATATGTTCCATGGGCACTTGAAAAGAAAGTGTATTCTGTTGTTTTGGAGAGCAAGTTTCTATAAATATCAGTTGGATTCTGTTGCTTGATGGTGTGGTTGAGTTCCTTTTTATTTTTGCTAATTTTCTGTCTAGCTGCTATATCAATTTTTGAGAGAGACATGTTCAAATCTTCAACTAAAGTTACTGTATTTTTCTACTTCTTCTTTCAGTTCATCAGATACTATTTCGCATATTTATACCTTACTTGGTATATGTACATTTAGCATTGTTATGTTTTCTTGGTAGATTGATGCGTTTATCATTATATAATGTTCCTCTCTAAATCTAGTAATCTTTGTTACTAAGAAGTCTACTTTACTTGATGTTAATATAGCCACTCGTGTTTTCCTTTGAGTAATGTGTGCATGATATCTTTTTCTGACCTTCTACTTTCATCCTAAATGTATCATTATATTTAAAATGAATTTCTTATAGATAACATAAAATGGATGATGTTTTTTAATCCACTCTGCCGATCTCTATCCTTTAATTTCTGTATATAAGCCTTTTACATTTAATGTAATTCTATGTTAAGGGTGCCCTTTATTTTTTTTTTTTGTTTTTCTTTTGTTCTCTTTTGTTCTCTTTATTTTTTCCTTTAGAATTTTATTTTGATTTATCTATAGTGTATTTGAGTGTACCTTTTTGTATACTTTTTCAGTGGCTGCTCTAATCTGTATATTATATGTTGGTAACTTATCCTAGTCTTTTAGTGTCATCATTTTACCAGTTAGAGTGAAATACAGAAATCTTACCTCTCTTTATATCCTTTTACTCTTTACCCTTTTTATCCAGCTGATCATATTCTTTTCTTAAATATGTCCTCTATGCACATTTTTGCTTCAACTATCAAAACTGCTTTACAAAATTCAAGAGGAGAGGAATAACCTATTTTATTTACTCATATTTTTGCTTATTGTGCGTTTTATTTCTTCATGATATTTCAAGATTCATCTGTTTATAATTTCCTTTTTGTTTGGAGAACTTCCTTTAGCCATTCTTTTAGGATAGGTCTGTTGATGATGAAGTCTCTTAATTTTCCTTCATCTGAGAATGTCTTGATTGTCTTTTTATTTCTGAGGAATACTTTAGTGAGGTATGAGGTTCTGGGATGACAGTTCTTTTCTTTTAGTGTTTGCCACTTCCTTCTCACCTCTGGTTTTAGATATTATTCAAAATTTGTTTCTCCCACATATAAGGTGTCAGTTTTCTCTGGCTGCTTTCAAAACTTTTTTCTTTGTCTTTAACTTTCAGGTGTTTAATTATTATGTCTTTCATGGTTTCCTTTGGATTTATCATATTTGGGTTTGGTCAGCTTCTTGAATCTGTAGGTTTATGTCCCTTTACAAATAAGGGAAGATTTCAGCCATCATTTCTATGAGTACTTTTTCAGCCTTGCCTGGTTTTTCCTCTCCTGTGACTTGATGATATGAATGTTAGATATTTTGGGCAGTCCTACAGGTCCCTGAGGCTCTGTTTACTTTTTTTTACAGTATATTTTCTCTGTTGTTCAGGTTGGGTAATTTCTTTTTTTGTATCTTCCAGTGCAGTAATTCTTTTTTTCTCTCCACTCCAATCTGCCCTTCAGACCATCTGCTGAGATTTTTATCTTGGTTATTGTATTTTTTGTAGTTCCAAAATTTCTATTTGGTTAGTTTATGTCTTTTATTTCTTTGCTAATAACTTCTGATTTCTTTGTTGAGGCTTTCTATTTTTACCTTTTTTTCCCCCTTGTAATTGCTTTTTAAATAATTTTTATCATGGCTACTTCAAAATCTTTGATAATTCTGCCATCTTTTCTCAGACTGTATTTTCATTCAATTTGAGATCTTGTTACTTGCTATAACCAGTGATTTTTGATTGAAATATAGACATTTTCATATTACATTATGAAATTTTGGATCTCATTTGAGCCTTCTGTTTTAGCTAGTTTGACTTGACATTGATTTGGCGGGGGAAATAAGGGCAATAGTTTGTTACTTCTAGGTGGAGGTAGAAGTTCAGATTTTCCACTCAGTCATCCCTTAAATTAGAGGAGGAGCTTCCTTGTTTCAGCTAAGCAGAAGTGGGAGTTCTGTCTCCCATGTGGTTTCTGTTTATCTCTGGTGGGAGCTGGTTTCATTACTGTTGGGAGATGAGGAAAGTCCTAGCTCTCTCGTAGATCTTCTCTGATACCACCCAAGTAGGGAAGTAGACAGGTGTCTTGTTACTGAGAGATGCAGATGGAAGTCCAGTGTCTCCATGTGGTATCCACTGATACTGTGGTGGTGGGGGAAGGAGTTTGTTCTAGCTGGCAGGCATGAAAGTCCAGACTCCCTACTTACTTCTTTGAAAGTACCCTGGTTGTGGTGTTGGGACACCTTGTTACAGCCTCATGAGAATGGAATTCTAGCTTCTCATTTGGTAAGGATGGCACTATAATTTTTTCTGTGCTGTGGCTCGTGTAGAATGATTATTGTCTAAATATCTTCTGTCTTGTTAGGATGCTCCTTTTCTGGTCTTTTGGCTAGAGGCAGTAGATTTTTATTGAGGCTTTTTTGTCTTTTCTCTTTGGCATTTCAGGGTTTTTTGCTTCTTCTGCTCAAATTCTAGGATATATGAGGGAAAAAGAAAATCCAAAGAATTTATCATTGTTGTTACTTGGGCACTGAGGTTCCTAGCCAGTTTGTCTTCTTCTCTCCAACTTTCAGTCGTCGTCGTCTTTTTTTTTTTTTTAATGTATAATATCCAGTATTTTTCATTGTACTTAGTGGGAGACATAGGGAAAAGTGCACCTATTGTATCATCCTAGATGTAGACAGTCCCCAAATTCTGACAAAAAAATTTTCTTTGTCACTTTCCTGTTTATATAGAAGTTTGAACTTAATTTTTGGACACAGTTTTTTCAGTGACAATTCCTCTTTTGCTTTGAAGGCACAGTGTTTTCAGATGGCCGAATGAGGCTTGATTGTAATAGTATCAGGAGTCTTCTGAAGTACCCCCTTCAACTTGCAGATTCCTTAAGAGAGATACCTCTTGATTAAAACCATTGATAGATGGAGGTTTTGATGTAGTGAAACCAATGTCATGGCTAATCTAACAGTCTGGGATTAGATCTTGAAATGTATTCTAAGATACTTTCATCAGCATATTTGTTGTATTGAGCTCAAAGTTGGCATCTTAAGTTTCAAAAAACCTTAGCAGTCATTTAACTGGATTTGCCATTTGTTTCACATCCTTGGCAGGTGAAGATTTACGTATTTCCCAAGCACTTCCAGTGACTCCTTAGCCAGTCATATGGAATAATCAAGGATGTATATAGGGAATTATATGGGCCAGAATGGTAAGATGGGAATGGATACAAACTGGATAGGGATAAAGAATATGCACTGATAATCTCTATTGTTTTACTGTTAAATTATTTGTATCTTATAAGATGACTTTTTGGCTGAAGGGCTGAGGATATTGTAACTCTATTCCTCAGTGTTGCCCACCTTCTTCACATTTTTTATGCCCACAGTTGAGAGTAATAGAACATCAATTTTATTACATTCAAACAGCTTCATACTATCTGATTAATTAAATGACTTATTGGGGGATAATTCTTGCCAACAGTGAGCTGATAGAAGAGCTAAGGATTTTAATGTAATAGCAGTGGAGTATTAAGGAGTCTTATTTGTTTACGTCATTATGGTGATAAAATTGACATACTAGAATTATTATATGTAAGCCACTATTAAAGAATCTTTGATGCCAGTATTTAGAAGTATCCTGTTTACGTTCCTCTGAATTGAGGGGTACCACTGGATTTGTTCAGCTAGCCTCAATTAAAACTGAGCTACTGAAACCTAAGGCATAGATGCTGCTCTGTCTTCTTGACTTCACATACCTCAGATGTGGAATTCTGCAGTTAAGGCTTATTTGTATGAGAGCTCCATGGGGCTAATCAGTGGGCTTTTCTCACTTCTTCTCATAATATATTTTAGGATGGGTAGGCTTATCTGAATGGCTGAAAGGTGGAAATAGGCACAAATGTTACTAATATTACATGAAATTAAATTATTGTTAATGTGGCCATGCTGCATGATTCACTGGTGGACAGTTTCACTTTACAGCTGTTGTCCTGGTGTAATTATTAACAGTGTCTCTATCACTCCCAAAGTGTCCTGGTTTAGACAGTAAATTACACGGTCACCTAGTTATTATGCTTTGTGTGTATTTGGTGTTTTTTTTTTGTTTTTTGTTTTGCCAGCCATAGATTTCATTGAAAACATCTAACATTTAGATAATGAGACTTACTATGAGCTTTTCTGATCATTCTAGCACTTATGTACACCATGAGATGCAAAAAAAAAATCCACTTTGATTGCTTGGCTGGTATGTAAAATAACAAAGTAGAGTTTTGCAAAACACATTTATATCAGAGAAATCCTTAGACACTCTCTCTCCCACTGCCTAAATAAAAAGGGAGACTGGATAGTACTGGAATTCATTTATAACTTTTTTATAAAATTAACCTTTTTTTTTTTTTGGTGTAATGGATACTTTAACAGTCTAGTGAGCCCATGGAGTGCTTTTCAGAATAGTATTGTAAATACCCACAATAGAATACATAGAATTTCAAAGAAATCAATTACTATATTGAAATGTCATTATGAATATTAAAAATGTGTGACCTAGTAATATGTCTTTTTTTATGAATGCATTAAATGTTAAGATCTAGGAGCAGGATTAATAACAGCTATAATTTCAAAAAAGCAGTAAACATAAATGATGATTTGAGATATCTGTTACGACTGTAATGTGATGCGATTATACCTGTGATTTCTATTGGTGACATGGTCATAGATCCTGCCAATGCTATATGGTCTATATTCATAATTGAATGAAGTTTTAAATTACAGCTGGAGGATAGTGAAAATGAAGAAGTAATACTTTTCCACCCGAATTCTCACACCTCTTTAATCATATCAAAAGACCTCTTGGCTGGGGGAGGGGGTGTCCGTGGACCCTAGGTTAAATCCCCCTCTACAATACTATTCACTAAAATGGAGGAAGTCAGATTATCTTTCATACCTCTTATGAGGCAGTAAGAGTCCAAACAAAGTAGAAACTATGCATCTGCTAGAGTAAAATCAGATACTGTTACTAAAAAGACTTCTGTTGATGTGCATTCAAATTTAGAACTTTGTGCTTTTCTATTGCATACACTGCAGATGATGTGAAATGCCTTCCCTTTTTCTATATGACCACGATGGCAACATGTTTCCGTTTTACTCCATGATGCTGTTCTCTCCATTGAAATTTCACTGGATTCACAAGTTTGATTAGACAGTAACAGATTACAGCATTCACATTCCTTCTGGTTGTTTATTGGATCAGTGGATCATAGGTGTTTGTTTTTAATCTTACAGGCATTTTTTTCCTTTCTCAGGGTTAAGGTTATGCCCAGAGTAAGTGCTAGCCACACTGCCCAGCCAGCGCCAGGGTATATTTTCAAGGTCTAGGAGAACCAGAGTAGCAAGGATGGATACCTTTTGTTACTAAAGAAAAAAAAACAACCCATGGTTCATGTTAAATGGAGAATTAAAAATGTAAGTCGAGGAGTCTGGAGGGATGCAGTTGTAGGGTGGAAAGTGAAGTGTAAGGCAGGAGCCTGGTATCAGGCTCCTAGCTTAATAACAGATGCAGCTGGAGGTGTCTAGGGCTCATCATGATCGAGTCCTGAAGACCGTGGTGCCAGGATCCACTGTCGATAACAGTACCATTTCAAGATAGATGTGTGCAATCCCTTCTTAGCACTTTTCTGTATTCCAGGCCGTTATCAGGTTTGTGTTCTTGCCCTTGTATCTGGAATGTATTCCATAACAGGACAGCTGATGTTCGGTGAGGGTATCAGCAAACTAAGTGAAACAGCATCTGGCTTTCTTGCTATTTGCGTCCCTCTTTCCTAGTCTGCCCTGTTTCTGAGTTTGATCATAAGCCCAATCTTCTTCTCGACAGAGACTGGCACAGGGAGAAATCTGGTTGAGGCATGAGCTCTACAATCATGTATCATTCAGATGAACCACCTCCCCTAACACTCCAACATAAACCAAAGAAACCCCATCCTGTTGTTTCTTTTGCTTAAGGTTGGGACACACCTCTGCATATTCTGTTTGTGACAGTCTCCTCCCTGTGCCCGACCTAAGCTGAATTCCCAGAGGAGAAAGAAGAGAGGCATTTTGGGCATCAAAATGTGGAAGTCAGAGCCTATGAGCATGGGTAAGAGCATAAGGGTGGGTGAAAGGCTCACGAGCAAATCGTGTTTCTGTCCCATCTCTGTCATGCTAACCAGGTCTTTTTGAAGTTTCTCTACAGGCTTTATATTTGATTGTTTCTCTCTCTATCACATGTATCAAAGAAAGACAGGGATGAGGATCAAAAAAGTGTGAATGTAAGGTTTTTCTGCCATAAATAAAAAGGCAGAAAAAGTACCTGGCATGTTCCACAGTGACAGCAGACTTTGCTTCCAGCTGCAAGGGTGGGACAAGCCTGGAGAGGGGCTATGGGCATGACGAGGTCAGGACATGTCAAGGGGGAGGGGATGCAGGGCAGCTAGAGGGAGTGGGCCCAGTATCCTCCTTTCTCTTCCCTTAGCCTTGGGGACAATGTGGAAAGAAGAAAGGAGAAGCCGGGTCGTGAAGTAGGCAGCTCTGAAGCAACATGGAGGGAGGGTGGGAAGCAGTTGCCAGTTGCCGATAGGTTTCAGTTCATCATTGTTGATTTGGGACTAAAACCTTCTTTCCAGCCAAGCAGGCAGGCAGAGGTGAATTTATCAGATGTGATTTTTATCAGAACCCACTCTATGAGGTGGCCAGCAGTCACCGTGGGACCCCAGTGTCTGTGATTGGCTCTGACACATCCGGCCGGAAAGGCTCTTATCCCAAGAATGATCTTCTTTTTTAGGTGGTATTGAGCTGGGGCTGATTTTGATAGCCAGTTTCAGTCAAGAATCATAAAGTTATTGCACATTTAAAACCGTCGGTATGAGAATCATTCTCTCCCTCTTTTCTCTCTCTCATCATTTCACAGGGCTGCAAGGTTACAGAAAGGTCTAATCAATTGTCAAACTGTCTTTTATCACCGAGAAGGTGGTAAAAAGAAAAAAATACCTAACTGCCCTACTGTAGGGGGTTCTTTGACTACACGGCACCCTCTTCCACATACAATGCTGTCGTGATTAATGTCCTCCCACCTCAGACCTTGTTAAAGCCTGTTCTCTCCAGCAGCCTGGTGGAGCACAGTGAGAGCAGGACCGAGGTTGCATAAATCAACGTGTTCTCACAGCCCCCAGGATATCCATTATAGATGCCAGCTGGATGGCTGGAAGATAGAGAAAAATGAATATTGTATCCTGTGGCCTTTTGCCTCTAATGACCACTTTTCAACATTTTTGAAGGCATGATTAAATTTTGATAACTGGGGAAGTCACTCCGAGCCGGCTGAAATAGAGATAAATTGACGGAGGGTCTGACATCTCAGAAGAGAGCAGGCAACTAATTAGTGTGTGAAGCACACTCTGAAAGAGATGTAAAAGGGAGGCAGGTTTAATCAGCGGAGCTGCTGAGGTACAGGAATAGTCAGGGATAATTGCGGCCTAGGTAGAAATCACAGGCTCAATGAGCGGCTTTTTCTGTCCGCTTGATTGGCAGCCGCTGACCTAGTGGCCAGCACCCTTGAACCCTTACAACGGTAACAGCCTTGTCAAAGCAATTTGCTTGCAGCTCTCCGGGCCCAGTTATTTCAGCCTCCGAGCTGGGACACCCGATTTGAAAGGGCACTCGGCTCCCTGGCTGGCTGGCTGGAAGCTGGGCGGAACAGCCTCATTATTGGGGATGACTTTCCTTTTTGAACCCCGCCGACCTTGCTCACCCCCTGCCCTCCCCGTGGCCCAGTCACACTTAGGTGTGCCCCTGGGACAGCTTCTGCCAAGACACAGTGTCAGAGCAGTTTGGCTATTGGTTTGTGGGGTGGGGGATGCTATGTGGGGCAAGAGGTGATGCCTGGGAATTAGCACGAAAGGAACTGCTGGCGCAGGCAGAGGGGAAACCACCAGAGGATTTGTCCCTGGAAGAATGGCTTTTGCTGGTTGCCGGTTTTTTCATGCCCCAAAGCAAGCTAGGCAAAGCTGGTGTGGAGTCTCCATCTTCTGTCTTGGGGGTGTGTGGGGATCTCAGAGGCATCCCGGTTAAGCCCCTTGGCCTCCCTTTATGATGGGCAAGGAGGTGCCACTAAAAGAGACAGGCATTTGCTGCATTTTGTTCAAGTGACCCATTTGACTTTGTTCACTGCTAGCAGGGAATTTACTGACTTAAACTTGGGAAGGATAACCTCCCCACCCCAAACCCTTATTTTTTTTTCCCTTTATTATGCTGTTTTTAGGGGTAGAGAGGCTGGCTGGGATTGCAGAGAGATGGATGTGAGGCAGCCAGGGGATTGGTGTACAGGCTCTGTTCTTTGAAATCGGTGAATTAGTACTTCTCCCTCCTCTTTCTCCTTCTTTCTCCTTCTTTCTTCTCTCTCCCTCGCCTTCCTTGTCTTGGCCCAGAGCTTACTCGTTTCTCTTTTTCAATGCATCAGTCACCTGGACCTGCAAAAAGACCCCAAATAAGGATAGTTAATGTGATTTGTTTGTAGCAACAGCTTCTGGTTTCAGGGACACCTACAGTTAAAGTTGTCTTTTTCCTTTTTTTTTAATGTGGCATCCCCCCCCCATAAAAATGAGGCCTGGTTGATTACTCAGAGAACCTCTGACATTCTTTGAATATACTGGTCCTTCTACATTTGCCATGTGGCTTGGCCAGTGGGAGCTTCTATGGCTTGTACCCCATGTGACTGCCTATTTGGTGGACATGGATGTGGCCTCAAATTGTTGCCCATTTCCCTGAGCTATTTATACCACGGAATGTTAGATGGAAGAGGCTGTTCTGCTCTAACTTATGGGATCCTCCCTCCCAGTCTCCTTCTCCTTAGAGACTGGCTGCTCTAAGTAAAGATTGGGGGGCAGTGCTCTCCCGGTACCTGACCTAAGGGTTCCTCAGGAAATTGGAAAGTTAGAGGCCACATGTTCCTCTACCCCAAATGACACCTGACTTCAGATGTCCCAGTCCCTAGGAGATGGTACCTGTAATTTTCAACATAGTTCTCCCGTTGCTTACAGCAGCAACATGGTCATTTAGTCTTCCTTTTTCGTATCTTAGTGGGGAAGGGCCATGCAGAATGACAGGGAAGGACCAAAAGATGATAGTATCTGGACTGTAGGCTCTCCCAACTCCCAGACATGTAAGTACAATGCACTGTAATAAGTAAGGTAGCAAGGACACCCAGAAATGCTGTGGGCGGACAGGAGGAGTCTGAATTCTGCCTCAGTAGCTAAGGATTCCTTCACAGAACATGGTGTCCCCAAAGGACGAGTCAAAGATGGGATGGAAGTGAATTCTCAGCAGAAGCGAGTATGTGCGAAGTCCTGAAAGGGCACCGCGTGTTCAGTGAGCAGTGGGCTGTGGCCCGGGCACCCTGAAGAGCATCTCCAGTGGGGCAGATGACAGCCAAATTACGAGAGGTCTTGGATGAGCTCAAGGTCATGTCTGTATCCATTTTACCACCAAACCTCCTGTAATACATGGCACACAGTAGGTGCTCTGTAAATGTTTCCTTAGGGGATGAGTGGAGGAACAAATGAATGAGGAACCTGGTTGTTAAAAAGGAGTCTTCTGATGAGATTTTTTTTAAAACAAGGGATGTAACTGGTGGATAACATGGAGGATGGTCCACCTTAGGGTAGGTACTGATGGCGAGTGGGCCAGGTGAAATAGACCAGGAAAAAGGGAGACGGGAAGGACTGAAGCAGAAACATACCAGGAATGCAGTCGTGGGCAAAGACTGAAGAGACAGGCATTTCTAGGATGAACCCATGGTGCTCAGTTGGATATGGGGCATAAGTTGAGAGTGACAGACTCCTGGGAATGTCTCCAGGATGCATGGTTTGGATGAAGTGTAAAGTATATGGCACAGCTAGTGGGCAGTTGTAAGAAAGAGCTAGAATAAATAGGAATGAGCAGTTAGACAGTCCAGCCAGGCAACCAGGCAGTGGGGAGGGAGGTGGGGAGAGTGCCAGTGAGGCTTATTGCCAGAATCTCCCCTAAATGCTCCACTATGGGCCTGTGGGTCTGTGTTCATCTCAGCTGGGCATCTCAGCATTCAGTGGTATGGTGTGAAATTTTGAGAAGTATATAACATTATTTCCCCTGAATTTTAACACTATTGCTATGATTTTTATTCTGTCACATGAAAATGTGGTATTGAGTGGATTGTCATTGGATGATATAGATTATGTGGAGTGGGGCGTAATTTTTAGAAGTACTGGAAAGATGAATAGCATCATATCAAAGCTGATACCAAAGAAAATGGTACATAGAACATGTACTTATGAAAAATATATCACTTAACATGTACCAGGTATTTGTCTGAATGTTTTGTAAACATCTACTAATTAAATAATTCTAATACCCCCAATGAGAAAGGTGTCACAATGGTGTGTGTTGTGCAGATGAGGAAACTGAGGAAGAGAGTGGTTAAAGTATATGTGATTGCCAGCCGAATGTCAGCTATCATCTCGATCATGTCACATCATTATCATTTCTCTTTTGTGGTGAGAATAATGAAGACCCGTTCTCTTAGCAAGTTTGACGTCTGTAATACGGTATGGTTGTGTATAACCAGTATATTGTGCTTTAGGTCTCCAGGATTTATTTATCTACTAGAGGAAAATTGTACCCTTAAACAGCATCTCCCCTGTTCCCTGACCCCAGCCTGTAGGGCTAGCAAGTAGAAGAGGCCAGATTTGAACCCAGCATTCTCTCCAAAGTCCCTGTACCTACTCACTCCTGCAGGCTGGCTTCTCTTGTTAAACTGCGCCCTGTGTGGTAGCAGTCAGTGCAGGAAGTGGTGAGTGGCCAGGTCTGGAGAGTGAGCACCTACCGAATGATGTCACAATTGTAAATTCTTTTATGTGCATGGGGATGACGTTAAACATTAGGAAGGACTCATTGGTTGTAACTATTGAGGACATGTTGAGTGTTGTTTTTGGTCTTCGAAGCCATTCACCTCTGCTTATGAAATGTTTAATGTTCGGCAAACAGAAAATAGTGGAGAACCCTTAGTCAAAACTTTCCCTTGATTTTGTCCAGAGATCAACCCCTTTCTAGCTCCCTGGGATGCAGGATTTGGATCCCGGGGGCATGGTGTAGGGTGGACCTGTAAGATTGAGGCAGAACTCCAAAAGCAGTTCAAGAACTCTTCTGGTTTGTACAAGTGTTGGTGGCATCTGTCTGAAGACGTTGAAGCTACCTAGTAGTGAAGCAGAAGAGATTCTGGAGTCAGACCACCTGACTTCAAACTCTGCCTTCACTACTCAGTAGTCATGAGACTTTGGGAAAGATACTCATTACTTTACCTCTCTCTGTCTCAGTTTCCTCAACTGTGAAATGAGGGTCACGATGGTTCCTATCTCCGGGGGTTATTGTGAGGTTTGCGTTAATGTCTGCTTAGAATAAGCACTCAATACGAGTCTGCTTTTATTATGAGTGTGCCAATGACACTCTAGAAATCCACCCACCTACCCCCTCCCCCATAGATTTACCTTCTCTGTGTGTGTATGTGTGTGTGCCAATAACACTCTAGAAATCCACCCACCTATACCCTCCCCTATAGATTTACCTTCTCTGTGTGTGTATGTGTGTGTGTCCCCATAGTGTCTGACTTGTAAATCCAGCAATAAGGTATTTAGGAATGTGAGTCCATGACTTAATCCTCAAATAAGACTGCAGGTGTGAAGGATGCTGGGCATTCAGATGGGGGCTGTCTCTTGACACACTCCTTCCCACCTGTGCTCCTTGTGTCCATAATTAAAACAAAACACAAAACAAAAATGGCTGGCATATGAGGCATTCATAAAGCATTAGTGCAGCTTAATCCTCTGGATTTTTAGAGCATCTGTAAACCCTTTATTGTTTAAAAAACACACACATAATGGACCTTGAGGACATGATGCTCAGTGAGATAAGTCAGAGAAAGACAGTGGTTGTAGGATATCACTTACATATGGAATCTTAAAAATATGAACTTGCAAAACCAGTAATATGGTGGTTGCCAGAGGCTGGGGAGTTGGGGAATTGAGGAGAGGATGTCTAAGGGTACAGTTTGCAACTGTAGATAAATAAACCCTGGGGATCTAATGCCACAGCATAGTGATTAACAATACTGTGTTATAGGCATCAAACTTGCAAAGAGAAATATCTTAATTATCCTCAACATGAAAAAAAGAAATGATTGTGTGATGATCGATTAGCTAATGCTACAGTTTCAGTCATCTTGCAATATGTCAATGTATCAAATCACCATGATGTAAACCTTAAATTTACACAGTATTGTAGGTCAATTATATTTCAATTTAAAAAAACAAAAAACACATAATCTCTTCTGATGATCATAACTGGATACATTAGTGTTATTTTATTTATTCTATTTCTTATTGCAGTTCACATGCAAAAATTAGTGTGGGTGATGACATGCTTTCATCGTTAGTCCATAAATGGCTGGCTTCTTTTTATCATTCTTTGTTGTTAAAGTTGCATGTCAACAGTAAAATGCCCTGGTAACAGGCCTAAAGCAGGGCAGTTGGAACTATTTGTCCCCAATAAGAAGAAGTATTTTATCACTGGTATTATTTATCATTGCAAGGACATAGTAATTAATAAAAAGAAGACCTGACTTTTGGTTGATGTTACTCTTGTTGTAAATTCTCTATGGATAATGCAACCCACATTTGCCGAGCCTGGGCCCTGCCTTGGCACACCACTGTCATGTGCAAATCATAAGTGTTCATTGATTAACTTTTTATAGGAACACACCCTGATAGCCACAGTGTAACCCACGATGCAGGACGTTTCTGACACCTCAGAAGTTTCCTTCACTTCCTTCTCCATCAGTATTCCCTGCACTCCCAACTTAGGGTCATCACTGTTCTGCCTTTTCATCAAGATAGTGTGTTCTTAAATGTTTTATAAATGGAATCACATAGTATGTACTCTTTGGAGCAAGACTTCTTTTATTTCATTTTGTGCATGAAATTCATCCACGCTGTTGGATGTAGTGGTAGTGTGTTTTACTGCTGTGCAGCGTCATTTATCTGACTCTGTGGCAGTTTGTTTATCCATTCAGATACTGGTGGACGTTGGGTTGTTTCCATTGTTTTGGCTACTGTGGGTAAAGTGTCACTGAAGGTTCTTGCAGATGAAGCTCTTATTTTCTTTGAGATTCTACACAGAGGTGACGTTCTGGGGGCATCCCTCTGGCACCGGGCGTGGGTTCAGCTTTAGTAGATATGTCAAGCTATTTTCCAAAGTGGTTGTGCCAGCATGGTCCACTTTTATTTATTCAATTAATTACTTTGAATAACTTTAAAAATACCCACAAACCCAGCATGAAGTGAAATAAGTGTTATCTCCCCTACTTTACAAATACGGAAACTGGAGAGAGATTTAGTTCATTTACATATCACACAGCTAGAAAATACCATAAATGAGAGTGACACCCGGATCTTTTCAATTCAAGGACAGCTCTCTCCTTGCTATAGCTTCTTTATATAGCAGCTCCTTTAAAGACCCTGAGTTATCTGTAAGCAGAAAAGCCACTTGTAAAGCATTCCCTGGGATGAAAGACAGAGGAAGGAAAATCTTAAATTTTGGCCAAAAAAAAAAAAAGTGCATTTCACACTTCTGCCAAAGAACTTGCTGGCAGAGAGCAAAATGCCTGTCGGACATGGATGCTGGCCTGATTCCCGGCACAACCTGCCTATACCTTGTTTGGCATCACAGATTTAAGGTTTTATGTGCTCACAGGGCCAGTGCATGGCATCCTTGCACAGATCTTGTCATATTTGCCTCTAAAGATTTCCCTTCATTTAAAAAAGAGATAACCCACACCCTTGCTAGGCAAAGTGTGGCCCAGGGACCAGCAGCTAGGCATCAACAGGAATTTGTTAGAAACGCAGAGTCTTGGGCCTCTTCCCAGACCTTCTAATGATGCATTTCAACAAGATTCCCCAGGTGATTCCCATGCTCATCAAATTTTGAGAAGCTCTTATTTGTACAGTTGGGTATTAGAAATCACTTCCTCCTGCTTTGGGGTTTGGGGGAACGTGATTTTTCACCTCTGAGTCAGTTTCCCAATCTGATAAACAAGGCTAACTGTATGGACTTTGTGGCATTGTAATAAGGACTAAAAGGTAAAATAAAAGAAAAACAGCAACCACAGTTCCAGATAAATGTCAGTGTTCAGCTGAGTGATAGCTGTTCTTCTTGGAGATGTTTTCAAGCGAAGTGGGCCTGTCTAACTTGCTCAGTGGTAAAATGCAAGCCTTTAACTGTCATAAATACTCTGTACCCAGTGCCCAGCCTTCCTCTTACCTGAGCCAGCCCTGCAAGAGAATTAAGTGTTTTTAAGTGTCAGGGCAGAGTTAGAGCTGTCCCTGGAAGTTACCCAAGCATGAGGCTCCAGATCTCAGCTGATGTTCCTTGCTGACTATTCTCTGGAAGCCACAGGACTTAAAAAATAGTGAGCTACAGCCATAGAATAAAAAGAGCCAGACACCTGCCAGGATAATAAGCATGTTTTCCAGGGGAAGTTTGTTATACAATAGGACAGAGACATTCGTGAGTGAGGAGGAGGGGCAGAAGGGTGGAAAATGAGAGCGATGACATGTCATAGAGGCTGGTGTGTATAAATATTGCTTATAAGCAAATTAAGGATTTTTAAAAATAGGCAAGACAAGATCTTCCCAGCTGAGCTGTCCTGACAAAAATAAGATGTCCCTGAAGTACAAGTCAGTGTATTTTTCCTGGTTGAATAGGAAAAATATGATTGGACAGATGTCTTTAGCAATGATGGTTACATGGGTACCTGAAACATTACCTCCCTGGTCATTTTCTGCAGGGTTAATATCAGTGGAACTTATTAAAAAATATGAGTTTTATTTAATGACCTTTTCTCGCTTTTCCTGGTACTAGTTTGCACTGCATGATTTCTGACTTTGGTGTCAGATTGTGCAGGAAAGCAGTTTAGAAGATATGGATGATGAAAACAGGCCCAATCAATTTTTATAGGGCCAGTAGCAGTGATGACTTAATTGCTACCTTGGTGAGAAGGCTGTGATCCTTATGCTAAATTATTTAAAAAATAGCTTTCATAAAGTAAGTTTTCAGAATTCTGTTGAGTCTCTTGGCGTTTGAAATAGCACCAACAGTTTGAGTGCAGAATGGCTCAAGAATGAAATGTTCAAAGCTAATTGGAAATACAGGATTTCAACAGCTCAGTGGAGCTGGGGTGCTGGTGAGGGTGGAACAGAAGGGAAATGCAGAGTATGTACATAATGAGGGCAATCAATCCATCTTGGTAGCCGGCAAGCGCCGTTGTGTTTTAAATGGAGTATTGTACCTCCTGTCACGATGACATATTAAGTGATATCCTATTATTATTTCTCACCCTATGTGATTTAACAAAAACATTATTGAAACTAGGAGAACTCATTCTAAACAGAAGCAAAAGAAAATTCTTTGATTGGAATTATAATCACATCTTTCCACAATCTCTGACAGGTAGATTATGAACATTTGCAGCCAAAGTTGGGAACATAATGTTAATTTGAAGTAAGTTCAGACTATCTATGGGGCTTTTATTTTTATAAATGAGTGTTGAATTATTGGGAGGAAGGGAATATACTGCTTCTTCCTTTGAAAGGCAATGACTTTCTCATTTGTCCTAAAGATAGTGATAATAAATACAAGTGGTAAGGATCACATTAGGACATGGTGCTTCCTACGAGGAGCCCCTTCTGGACAGCCATTATTCAGAGCTCTGTCTTCCCTAAAACTTTCAAGGTGGGTGCATGATTTTTCACTTCCTGTGTACCTCACTTTCCAAGTATGACATTCCCAACTAATAATATTTTCTAAGCTACTCATTTTCTAATGTTTCAGCATAACTGTAAAAAAAAAAAGTTACATCAAATTATTGTGAGAAAGTTACATCAAATGATTGCTGTTCCAGACTTGGGAGATTTTGAATTACATCTCCTGGGACAACAACAACAAAAGCCCCAAAATGTAAACAACACTATAAAAAAAACCCCAAAAATGTAAACAACACTATCAAAATTTGAAAATAGACATTGGATATATTTTGTTAGGAGAAAGATGGGCCCAAGGTAGTGTCTTAATATGCACCATTTCTGATGCTTGCTTTACAAAGTCAAGAAACTCAAGGCTCCTCCCAAGGTTTTTTTTTTTAACATTTTTTTATTGATTTATAATCATTTTACAATGTTGTGTCAAATTCCAGTGTTCACAATTTTTCAGTCATTCATGGACATATACACACTCATTGTCACGTTTTTTTCTCTGTGATTTATCATAACATTTTGTGTATATTTCCCTGTGCTATACAGTGTAATCTTGTTTGTCTATTCTACAATTTTGAAATCCCAGTCTATCCCTTCCCACCCTCTACCCCCCTGGTAACCACAAGTCTGTATTCTCTGTCCATGAGTCTATTTCTGTCCTGTATTTATGCTTTGTTTTTGTTTGTTTGTTTGTTTTTGTTTTTGTTTTTTAGATTCCACATATGAGCGATCTCATATGGTATTTTTCTTTCTCTTTCTGGCTTACTTCACTTAGAATGACATTCTCTAGGAGCATCCATGTTGCTGCAAATGGCGTTATGTTGTTGGTTTTTATGGCTGAGTAGTATTCCATTGTATAAATATACCACCACTTCTTTATCCAGTCACCTATTGATGGACATTTAGGCTGTTTCCATGTTTTGGCTATTGTAAATTGTGCTACTATGAACATTGGAGTGCAGGTGTCATCCTGAAGTAGATTTCCTTCTGGATACAAGCCCAGGAGTGGGATTCCTGGGTCATATGGTAAGTCTAGTCCTAGTCTTTTGAGGAATCTCCACACTGTTTTCCATAGTGGCTGCACCAAACTGCATTCCCACCAGCAGTGTAGGAGGGTTCCCTTTTCTCCACAGCCTCTCCAGCATTTGTCATTTGTGGATTTTTGAATGACGGCCATTCTGACTGGTGTGAGGTGATACCTCATTGTAGTTTTGATTTGCATTTCTCTGATAATTAGTGATATTGAGCATTTTTTCATGTGCTTTTTGATCATTTGTATGTCTTCCTTGGAGAATTGCTTGTTTAGGTCTTCTGCCCATTTTTGGATTGGGTTGTTTATTTTTATTGAGTCGTATGAGCTGCTTATATATTCTGGAGATCAAGCCTTTGTCAGTTTCACTTGCAAAAATTTTCTCCCATTCCTTAGGTTTTCTTCTTGTTTTACTTCTGGTTTCCTTTGCTGTGCAGAAGCTTGTACGTTTCATTAGGTCCCATTTGTTTATTCTTGCTTTTATTTTTAGAGACAACACAAGCCGAGTGTAACTGTGGTGTCACTACAGCTACTGTTCACTGAAATGAGTCACTAAAAAAACTTAGAAAGTGGTTCATTGGAATCTTAGCAATGATTTAATAACTTGAAACATTGAACAGTATAGGGATGAATGAATGAATGCTACATGCAATGAAACAGTGAACACATGCACTTTTGTAAAACATGTAGGCTACTAGGAACTTCAGACAGAGTCACAGAATCATAAAGACGTACAGACATTTGGTGTCATATAATCCAGCCCTAAACCTCTGTAGCTCTACAACAGTTTTATTGTTTGATCTCTTCTTGAACACATGAAATAAAGGGAAAATGAGAAGCCTCATTAGATCTGAAATACATTTTGTTTTCTTAGAAAATTTTCGCATTCAACCTACCTCTCCTTCTCTGTTGATTTGCTTTATGGTCATGGATCTCCCCCTATAGCCATATGGAAATATTCTGATTGCTTTGCTGTAGGACATAATTTCAAATGTATATATAAACTTCTATATTTGGTTGCCAGAGGTGGGAGGGGTAGGACATGGGATAAATGGGTGAAGGGGGTCAAAAGGTACAAACTTCCAGTTACATAATAAACAAGTCATGAGGCTATAATATACAGCATGATGAATATAGTTAATAATACTGTATTACATATTTGCAAGTCGCTGAGAGAGATCTTAAAATTTCTCATCACAGGAAAAAGAAATTTGTAATTACATGTTGTTATGAATGTTGGCTAGTCTTATTGTGATCATTTTGCAATATATACAAATACTGAATCATTATGCTATATGCCTGAAACTAGTATAATGTCATATGTTGATCATACCCCTCAAAAATCAGCTTCTCAATCCCTGTTGAGATTTTGATTGGAAAACATTCAACTTATAGATGTAGTTGAGGAAAATTTTCATCAGTGGGAATATGTTATTACCATTTAGTCTGGAAATTGGTTTGAAAATGTAATAGAAATAAAGTTGTGCCAGACTTAACAATGTTTTATAATTTACTCCCTTTCTTTGAGGGAAAAGATCTCATTCACAGTAACAATAAGAACCATAGTTTGCATAATCAATTAAAGCCATGAAGAAGGAAGAGAGAAGAAAATTTTAGACCATTATATAAAAACAAGAAACGCAAACTTCTGTGTTACTCCAAAATGTTTCTGTTTCATGCATTCCTACAGTTATTTCATGGAGCAACTCTTGTATCTAGTCTTTTAGCAATATTTTCTGGGTGCATACACACATAATATTCCATAAGCTGTATTAGGCACAAGAAATACAATATTAAGTGTACATAATAACATTAAAATGAGCTCACAGTAATCTATCTTTGACCATTGTTATTGACACTTTATATGCATTACGCTGTATAATTCTCACAATAACCTTATAAGAGAGGTACAGATTTTTCTCTCCATTTTACAGATGTGAAAACTGAGGATAGAAGGAATTAAGTATTTTTCCTCTAAACTTATATAGTGGTGGAACAGAAATTTGAACCACTATTTCCTGTACCACATAATGTGTACTTATAACTATACAAATCTTACTTCATAGTTGGGCACTACACAAGCCAACAATTATAATACAATTTGGTATATACTATGTAATCGAGATAATACAAGAAACATGGAAAGAGATGGTTTTAAGCCTGACTGCGCGTCTCAAGAGCAGGTAATTATTTGAAGGATGCATCCTTTCAAATGAATAGGACAGCCAGGGAGATGAGCAGATAATGCACAAAGTAGATGAGCATGAAAACTTAAGGCAGTGACACAGAGTAAATAGTAACAGAGCATAATGTACAGGGAGAGGTGGCTGGAAAAATCAGGAAATCAGGAGGAAACCAAGGATTAGAATTTGGAGAGCTTCAGAACCAAAGATGCTAGAAAGTGGTTGTTTAGAAAGTGGTGGGAAACTGTTAATGGGAGGTTAATAATGAGTTTTATGTTTAGAAAAGTTCTTTCTAGCAGCATTATCAGTTAATTGAGGGAGGGCTAGACTGGAGACGTGGGAGGCAGTATAAGGGGTTATAGTACAAAGAAATACTCTTGAGGCCACCTACAAATACTGCAGCCATAGAAGAAAAGACTGCCCTCCAGGTGAGTTCAGAGCGGCACAGCGGAGGGGAGCGGGGGTTGACAGGACACTAGGTGTGTCTGCTTTGCATCAGGAACTATTGACTTCTGAGCTTGTGTGTACTTATCTTCCAAACTGGGCTGCTTCATTTCACGGAGCCCAGACATTTGCATTCTAAGTGGATGGTCTGCCTTTGCTGTGGGTCAGTGTGGCTGGCTAACTTTGGCTGTTGTTCAGCAGCTGTTAATGGATATTTCCTGTTTCATCAGAGCCTTACTGTGCTGGCTACCCCTTGTGTATTACCAACTGCCCTTTTTCTACCAATTAAGCCCCAAAGATAACAGAAGCAAACTAATACGTGAGTCAATAGAATCTTTGCAATATTTAAAAGTTCTAATATTAAAGACTATATTGGGTTATTGAGCATTCAATTAAAGAGCCTCAAGTGTTTAATTTAGGATTTTCCATAGGACAGGTATTGTTTGTTAATTAGTTAATTAAGTAACAAATGATTATTGAAAGCATGCATTAGGATTAAGCAAGCTGCAAGAGAGATAAAGATATCTCCAAGGCAATTAGCTCACTGTAATTTTAATGATAAATGTGTAATTAGACTCTTATTCTAAAGAGATTGTTTGGAATGGTTTTTGCAAGCATTAAACAGTCATGTAACAAGATATTTACTTACATAACAAGCAAAATATAATTCTAATTCCTATTAGGCGTCAGCCAGAGTGTTCAAATGATACCTAATTTGCTAAAAGCAAAAATTTACAAGTAATAGTACTTAAAAATATAATCCATTAAAAGCTTATATAACTAACAATTATATTACAGCTAGATTTATCCCTCAGCCTGTTTATTTCACCTCTTAGACAATTATCTGAGACTTTCAAATGTATTATGACTTAAGAGCCAACATTTATACATTTATGCACCCAGTCCTTGAGGGGATTACTAGTATATCACAAAATGGAAACCCTTCCCCCTTCCTGTAGTGTCAGCTTGTCAAGAGAGAAATAGAGACCCTTCTTGGATGTCTAGAAACAACCACAGTTCCTGGCACATGGCATTCCATAAATATCTACTAAATTAATTTGAGCAGAATCAGGAAGTCTAGATATTTCTTCAAGTATATAATTCTGTTTTTCCCCATTTTATTGCAATCCCCTGGCTGCTCCCACTGCTTATGCTGTTCTTGTGTGTATTTTTCCCTCCAGTCAGCATCCCAGTTCAGTAGGGCTAAGGAAGTTGTATCTCCATAGGCCTAGCATGGACGGGGGCTGTGGTGGTAATGACAATAATGACGATAACATCATAAATACCAGCATACATTTATTAAGTGCCTGCTGTTTCCCAGGCATGAAGAGAAGCTCTTTTCATTGATTACCTCAGTTTAGATCGTCAGTAATCCTAAGAGGTAAATTCTACTATTATCCTTGTATTTCAAATGGGAAAACTGAGGCTGAGAGCAGTTGCATAATTTTCCCAAGGTCACCCAGCTAATAAGTAGTGGAACCAGGATATAATCGCAAATATTTTAAAGGTAGAACCCATTCTTGCCTGAGATTGGGTTCTATTGAAGCAGATTGTGAGATGGAGTTAGTTGTGCAACTATTTTATGAAAGCTCACTCTCAGGGGAGACTGTAAGAGAATGAGCCAAACAGGGTACGGGAGGGGAAGAAGCTAGGCAAAGATGTGAGTTCATTTCAAGTCTAGCCTCAGTGTGATTGCCCAGGGAGCTGTGGAGTGTAAGTAACACAAAATTGTCCCGTCTTCAGGCATGGAGGCAGCACTTTGTATCCAACAGTTTGTCTCTGCTGGGCTATTGACTACCACTGAAGAAGGCATGACCTCACAGGTATGTTCTGGTGGGAGGCAGCTCATTTTAACAGAGGCCAGTATCTGGAGGCCAAGTTTGTTTGTTAGATGTTGCAATTAGCTCTCACAAAAGCAGGGAGGATGGGTACACCAGCCAGCTATAGCAAGTCAGGGCCTGGCACCCATAAGCGTCTACTGTGAAACTTGCTTCTACAGTGGTTCTCTTACTTCTAAGCTCCCATGAGGAACACAGGATTTTTGTCAAGCACAGTAGATTTTTTATCCTGATCTGCCTTTTCCAAGCAGAGTGCCTTCGGGAAAATTGCTTATCATTCCTGTGTCTCATTTTCATCATCTCCAAAGTGGGACGCTTAATACTCCTAGTCCCGTGAGATTGTTAATGATGACTAAATTGAGAATGTCTGTGAATGCATTTTGTAAACTAAAGCAGAACATCAGTGTTGTTTGTGGTGGTGTTATGGCTGTGTCTGACCTCCCAGCCTGGGGGGCAGCTAGTGGGTGGTGGTTTATAAAGCTGGAAGTTCTGGCCCAGATGACAAGTTTGATTAAAGCTGTCATAAGTACAAGAATAATGATGTACAAATAGGGAAATAAAAGGATCAAGGATGAAACTCAACTTGAAAGGAGGATGGTTGACCACCTAGACTCTTTCAAGATTTGTGCTGAATATTGATAAACTTAATTAACATGTGTGAAACTTGAGGGTCAGAAATACTAATTTACCCAAATTCCACAGTGAGTAAATGGCACTCAAAACCTCATTTCAGAGTATTTTCAGTTATGCCAAATTTCTTTGCTGCCTTCAGTATTGGCAAAACCAAGTTATTTTTCCAAAGGGACCTCCTCCTGCTGTCTTGTCCCCATGGACAATGTCCATTCTCCTATCCTAAGAAGTTCCCATCCTGAGCATCTTATGTCTTGGCTCTTTCTCCTGAATGCATGACATCCACTTAAACTAATAATCACAAGTTTTGAATGGAGCAGAAACAACCTCTGATTTCAGGTTGGCGCACAATCAGCATTTACCCCTAAGAGGCATTTGGAACCTTATCTGAAGCTTAAAAAGGCAAGTTCAACATAATATCATAATCAGTGGAAGAGAGTGTGGAAAACTGACCTCCTGCACAGTACTGAAACCTTAGTGAAGGACCATAAAGCCAGTTCATGTGGAGACTCTGGATTTCAGTAGAAGTTCCATCATTTGTGGAGGAAAGAGATTTAACTTTTCAGGGGAATCTAATTTTCCTCCAGAGAACATCATACAGGCAATACTCAAATAGCCCTTAATTCAAAGAAACTGTCTTTGAAAGAAAAGTACTTAGACAGTGATTGGTTCTAAGTGATAAATAAGACTGTAAGACTGTCTCTTTCTGATAAATAATCTAAGTGTTCCCCACCCCTGTCTCTCTCAGCATGTAATTATAGTTAGATAAAAATACTGAGTGCATCCAATGTTGTCTGTCAGTGTCCTCATGAAATATACATCAGGGGTACCATTAATGTTTTCCCTACTTTCCTGTCTTTTATTATAAAGTGGAAAATATTTCTTTTCACAGGGAAGTCTCAATGTCTTTAATTGTGTTTCAAGAATATTCCTTAACCAATCCTTAGGAAAGGATGAGATAACTCTTAGACCATTTATAACCACTCCTTGAGTAGGGTCAGTCCCCTTATCCTTCTGAGACAGTGTAAAGGAGATACAGATAACTGAACAAAACTGGCTTTCTGTTGGGAAGAAGGAAGAGGAGAATAGATGATGGATAGACAACCAGCAAAGTATACAACAGAATAACAAAGATGATGCTGTCACATTGAAATATAAACTGTATTTTAATCCTCTTATTAATTGGTTAGACTATTTAAAAGAGGAAGACTATGAGTTCTGTAATTAACATTTTCAAATCCTAAAACCGTCCTACACAGACCTTTTCTTCCCAACGAGAATGAATGTGTCCTAAAGCTTGAGGACCTGAAAGCAACTATGGAACCACCTTGCTAGGAAATTTCCAGGTAGTATAATATGCACCATGAGTAATTCTGAAAGTGTTATAAACACTTATTTGGAAAAGGGAAGATATTAAACCTCTTCCCATATCCTGATGAAGGAGCACAAGTTTTGGGTTTAGGCTGATCAATATTTGAATTCTTGCCCAATAATTTTTAATCATGTTAAATCATTTTACGTTCTAACTTCTGTTACTTCACTTATAAGATGGGATCAAAGTTTCTATCTCATAGATTTGTTTTGAAGATTCAATGGGATAAAATAGGAAAAAATACTTGTTGCACAATGGGAAGATAATACTGTAAGTTCTCTTGTATTGTAGGTATAAGAATGGGCTAAGGATGTTGAGGGAATCACTGGCTAAGAAGAAAAACCCAACCCATTACTTAAATAACCTAAGCTTTCATTCTGGGCCCCCACGGGTAGCACTAGGATTGGCAGAAGAAAACTGAGATTTGAGGGAAACGTACCTCTGTCATAGTTTTGCTGTGAGATCTAGATTAACCTCAGTTAACTTCAAGATTTCATCATGTCAGTCATGATACTTACTTCCTGGCTTTACAAAAGAATATGTGAGGAAATTTCTAGGTGCTTTGAGCTTTCACCTAGTCTGTACACTGAAGAAGATGTTATGTAGAAATGTGTGACATTGAATGGATATTTGTAAGCATGGATTTGTGCTTTGAAAAGAAGTAATCTGTATTGTGAAATTTGCTGTGTGATGTGTTTGAATATAATAATGGGTACTTGGAAGGGAGAGGGACATGTGTGCTCAGGGATTAAGGGCTGATAGACTTCTCTCACGTGATGTTATAATCTTTCTTCTACACGATACTGTGAAAACCACATGACTTCCGTTCATTACAAGAGCGTTGTTTTCAATGTTTCAGCAAAGCACTGGCTCCCACGTGTCTCAGAACTTGGCTTCCATTACACATGAGGTTAAATTATTTTTAAATCTACCTTTTGAGGGATATCATCCAGAGACTATTGCCATGCTTGGGGTGATGGAATACTTATTTTAAGTTCTTTAAGGCATACTTAACTGACTCTCTAAGCCAAATTTTTGGTTTGGCAGCTCCAAATAATCTCGCCTCACAAAGCATTTTTAATAGCACTTGTGAAAATCTCTTTTCTCTGAAAGTCAAATGTTCTGCATAAACAATAAAACAAAATGGAGGCATGGTCTGTTAAACAAACAGCAGTGGTAGATGCCAGTATTTCACAATATCGCTGCTTGCTTAATAGGGTGCATGTAATTAAAAAAAAAATCTGAAGTTGTTCTCTAATTATTTCCATTAACTGTTCAAATCTGAGCTTTTTCATGATGTTGGTTATGAACAGTAAAAGTCAATCAAGTGATACTAATAATAATTTTCAATTAAAAAAAACGCAAGCGAGAAAATACGCTGCTGGCTCAGTCCAGTTGCTTGAGGATGTATACTCCCTTTTCATTAACACAAGACCTAGATAAACAAATGAGTGTAATTTTATTCTTGAACATACAGGATGTTTTTCTAAAGACTCAAAAGATTCCAGGCTGGAATCTCTCAAGGTTGATCATTTCATCCTACCTCCTTGTTCCTTTATCCCTTTCCTCTTCTGCTTTCACCATCTTTTATTTTTTGTGTGATTTTGGACTTTGTGGGAAAAGCAAAGTTAGGAAGTGGGGTGGGGGGGACCAAGATCAGCAAAGCAAGCATTCCAAAATAGTATATTCTCAGAGTTGAGGGATAAATAATAACCTCAGAAAGAAAAATGAAGTGTTTGTGGTCCAGTGTCATTATCCGTTGTGGAAAGGATGAATATGGGCAGGACAAACAGAGGTGCTCTGAACCCACTTCACCTTAACTTTAGAGTTTCTTTGCCCTGGTGTCCACCTGTTTCCTGAATTTCAGTTGTGGGAAAGGACTGTGGAGATGGTTTGTACTCAGACTTCATAGCAAATGACTGTAGGCTCCCTGAAGGATAAGGATTCCAGTACGTTATACAGCTATCCCCCACTTCTCAAAAGTTTGCTATATGCCACTTGGCTTTTAGGAAAGACCTACGTTAGTACCTGGTTTGCTAACAGAACTATTCGAAGAGAAGTTTTGCTTTTATGAAAAAAGAGTGAAAAGTGACATTAGCCTTCAGCATTTGTACAGCGGCAAGTCATTATAGAGGCAGCGTGAACCCAGAGCAGTGAGAATGGCACCACCAAACCCTTCCCTGAGAACCATACTCAGCATCTCAGCAACAAGCTGCCACAGCTTTGGACTGTGTCTATGAGCATCTCTGCTTTATTGCAGTTTATTTCATGCATCCATTAGCAAGATGTATTTTGAAGTAATTGCCTCTTTGCTTTGTTATTTTGGCTAATAGAAGTGTTCATAGGGACACTCTATTTTCAGATAGTGGAGGAAACCTATAATACCAAACCTGTAATATTTAGAGATCATTGCTGAGATTTCAGTATTGAGCTTCTAGATTTTGTATAGTCTTGAAATACCCTCAAATATATTTCTGAGTTTTGAAATAAAATTTTCTATTATCACTGTAAGATTATATATGCATATGAAAGAAGAATAGAAAGGCAGGTTCTAAAATGATAATATGTGGCTTGTTTCTTTGTTGGAAATAGAGAAAAATCTCTCCTTTCTTTCTTCTAGTTATTCAACTTTTAACAATTTTATGATAATAATTCCTTTTATAATAAAAGGAACCAGAAAAATTAGTAAGTATGGATGTCTGAAGAATGAATCGAGTGTTGAGATCAGCCAGTGGAGGTTAAAATGGTGCTAGGGGTTGTATAATGCCCTTACTCCTTTCTCTGAAGGAACTGTTGTTAAAAACAAGGCAATTCGAAATGTGGATTATTGTCTTGAGTTGTAGTAGGGTATGTCAGCCTGGTTTGGTGTTGGGTCACCTAAGTGCAAAAGATACAAAGAGACTAAATAATGTTCTGGCTCCACATAGGTCAGGAAGACTCACACTTTTCAGAGGATCCGTATCTTTAAAATGCCACATTCCGGAATAGCAACTTGATCCAAATTTTATACCATTTTTGTTTTTGTCTAGACTATTCAGGGCCATGAATTTTCTGAAATGTGATCATCGGTTTTGGCTGAACTTTTTGATGCTTAGAAAAGGCAACTATGAGCCATCATCTCCCCCACCTCAACCAAGGCATCACGGCTTATTTATTTCAGCATATATTCCTCTTAAACCAGGACTCTGTCCTTTTAACTGCCAAAGGATTGGAAAAGGAAAACCGCCAAATTCCTTCTGGAGCTCATTTCTTACACAAGCAGTTCTATCCTGAAAAAGGGGGGTATGTAGTAACTAAATATGTGTGCATATTTTTAACAGCAACCCAGAGGTAGTATTTTTTCCCAGCAACACCCAAATTTTGATTTTCATGGTTTAATGTATGACTTATCTCACATATTTAGAGAGCCTCCATATTGATGGTTAAGTGGCAAGGGCTCTGTTGTGTTTATTTGGAAGAAGGAAAAGAATTTACTTTCAGTATTCTAGGACAGAACCAACTATTTGATCTGGAAGGCTATGTGGACCACTGAGTACGTGCACAGTTTAAAAAATTCCATCCATTGAAATCTTAGTTGGAAATGTCAAAGTCGAGCTGCAGTGAGCCTCATCTGAACATGAGAAAGCCCCCAGCCTCACTAATAAAACTTTCAGATTCTTTGATTGAATGCCATTTGAAATTACTCTCATCACGTTACCGTGCAATAGATAGCATGCAGGAGGGTTGCCTCTCGACATGACCCTATTAGAGATTGCCACTTGTGAGAAAATCTATTCAAAAGCAGAGGCTGTATTAAGCTGGATACCAGGTCAAATGACACTATTTGGGGGAAAAATGGAGAGGTACTTCAACCTAATGATTTGTGAAAAGTTAAGTAACAACAAATTCCATGAATATGAAATTGGGGAAAGAATGCTCTCATCACGGTTTTTATCCCTCTGTACTCTATGCAGACAGTAGCCTGAGGAATTAGAAATGGCACCTGCTGGTGCGCCTGTCTCTCTCTGAAATGATGCTTTTTAAGATTGTGATTTTAGAGTAGTTAAGATGGAAAGGGGACATTTCAGTTTGGGGTTCTCAAAGTTTTTTTTTTAAGTCAGTAAAATGGGATGGCAGGAAGTACAATGTGAGTATTCTGACATTTCCTACTTATTTTTGCTCCCAGGAACCTTTGTATATTCATGCAGCTGGCTGTAGAGAACTTTGACAGTTTTAGTTGGAAGCTGTGGAAATCTCCGGAACAAGCAAGCTCAGTTTCTGTATTAAAATCATGGAAATAGATCTGGGATCCTGTGCTAATTTATGTTGGGATTTTGGAATTTTAATTTTTATGAACTTTTGGCTGGAATATAATAGGTATTACTATAACAGTAAAATATACATTAGAGTATAAAGTATTATAAAGAAAAAGTATGTGTGCAAGATTCACCCATAATTATCATATTTCAGTTTAATTTATTCATCTGCATTGTTGTATATTTTTCCACCATGTGGTTATGCAGTTCATCCATTCTTGATGGACATGTAGGCTGTTTTTGGCTCCTACAAACAGTGCTGCTCTGAACACCCTTGCATGGATCTTTTGAAGGACACATGTACATGTTTCTGTTATGTATATATCTAGGGGTAGACCTGCTGGGTCACAGTGTATGGGTAAGTTCATCCTGAGTAAATATTGCCAAACAGATATCCAGAGTCATTGCTACTTGTACTCCTGCCAGCAGTGAATGAGGGTTCTGGTTGGTTCACATCCTTACCATACTTGGTGTGGGTGTGTAGCTCTAGGGATTTTTGAGATTCTTGAAGACGATATTGTTTTCTTGTTCATCTCAGTGTTCAGAGCCCTGAACACGGCAGTGGTACTTGGTTAGGTTACCATATTACTTTTAGCCCTAATAATAGATGGATTTGTGATCAGAGGGTTAATAGAAGCAGGAATGAGGTCTATGATGAGTGAGGAAACCCGGTCCTGGGGGAGAGGAGCACTCTGGCTGTTAGACCTCCTGGCATTGGCCTTTATTGAGGATACGTCAGCACTTACTTAGAGGACCGTCTATTAGGACATGTCTGGTGAAATTTGCTTCAGACCATAAAAGCTTCCTCTTGCTGCCCCTATGTGTACTGATTTTTATATTACAGTTAATTTAAGTTTACAGTACCAACCCAGATGTACAAGAAGGCAGTTTTCTTCACTACTCTGTATTTGCTCTCAAATCAGCATGGACTTTATTGTTGGAAAACTATTTGTCCTTTTCAAGGAAACTGACATAGTTTTGGTTTAAAACCCTGTCTCTTTGATATAAATACTCTGTTAAATTTAAAATTTGCCCCTTTACTTCAGCTTCTCTTCTTCCAAGACATGATCTGTTTTCTCCGGGGGCACTTAAGAAGTAGTGTCTGAACTCTAGTAGCTTCCAAGACAGATGGCTTGATCTGCTTGGACTCTGACTGTGGTTCCTGCTGTAGCCTCCAGTTATGAGGCCCATGAGCTCTGCATCTTGAGTTCAAACCCAGGATGTTTCTAGTTTATGGTCCTCAGAGCCCCTTATCAGCCTTTTGGCAGTTTGGGGTTTCTCAGCTACTATCCTGTGGCTCTCTGGGCTGTGAGGGACTTTGTGGAGCTTCTTCTCAAGCTAGTCTGCTGGAGCACTTTTCTGTCATCATCAAATTTCTCTCTGGGCATTAGGTTGCCCCCAGACCCATCCCCATCTCAGAGATTTCCGTGGAGACATGACGTATTCCTAGGGTAAGCTCTGGGAAGCACAGCACTGACTCTACTGCTCTGTGTCCCCTCAACCCTTCACAGGGTGTCTGTGGTGTCTCTCTCACTCTGCCATCTTTTGTTTATGTATCTAAGTGGAGTCTGGGTGCAGAGTTGGTGGGGAGCTCCTAAGGCAATCATTAGCCTCTCTATTCCAGTCTCTCCATCTGAGTCTTCTTTCCTGCCTGCTGGTCGAACACTTACTTCCTTTTGGGGTGGGGGAAGGGAAATTGTTCCATTCATGATACATTCTTCTCTGCTCTATGGATTTTAATGTGAACTCTCTGTTCAGTCTTCTAAGCTTGGTTATTGATATTTAAAACCATCTTTGGAAATTCTGAGAAGCTACAACTCCTTCTTTTCTCTCAGTAAAGCCCACTTCTTGCCCATCTAAAAATGCAGCCTTCAGACTTTACTTGCTATGGTTTTGAGAACTCTATTGGGTCATTTAACTGACTCTTCATCCTGGGTGGTATTTGCCCCGCCTCAGAGTACTCTCCCTCTACAAAGCTACTATTGCTGTTTGAATGCTGGAGAGAAAAAAAAGAGTGGGGGAAATAGGAGCACATAGTTTTACATCCATTCACGACTCACTACCTTGGGGAGCTGCCTTCAGTGTTTATAGGAGGTGAAACTTGAAGAAACGAGAGGACTTGTTTGCCTAGGAGGCCTTTTAACTATCGTATAATAATACTTCTTACTTTTCTTAAGAATATAAAAATAACAAGCGGAGTATTAAGCAAATTCACTAAGATGTGTGGGCCCTTTTTTAAGAAGATAAATTGTAAATAATGAAACGAGAAAAGAACATACCACATTTATAAAATTCCCATGAAATTCCCATTTTACAAAGAAAAGGTTTTTTCCAGAGCCCCAAATGAGGTAATATTGTAGCAGAATGTTATAGTTCACATTACTGGGGAGGAATAATTAGAATACCCTCTCCACTTTGAAGCAGCTTTCTTGTTACACCCAGCAAGCTTGTTTTAAAAAAAACCCTTCTTTTTGCACACCCAGGGTCGAGTTAAGTCAGCCTGGGTTTCCAGGTTTGCTTGGATGTTAGAAGAAATCCTCCTTCGGCAGAGAGCTACAGTGAAGGGCTAATGAAAACCACGTAGTTGGTCACTTTCACTTGATGTTTTGAAATTTCCATTTCACTGATCAAAGGAAGAAAGTATGTCTGAGACTATCTGGCCCAAGGCATGACATTCCTAATTTTGATACTTCCTTTATCCTAATGATGGATTAGGCACGTTTATTAACATAGACTTTATTGTACTTCACAAGCGTGAAGACCCATCTGATTTGATGTCACAATGATTTTCTGTAGATGTGTACTTTATTTACTTTTATCCCCAGAGCTCTACTATGTTCATTGACTCATGTGTTCTTTCACTCATTCTTTTTATTTTCAACACATTAAGTGAGAATGTAGAGGTAAATGAAAGAAGATAATGTAGAGGTGAATGAAACATGACTACTGATATTAAAGATCTCACTGTCCTATGGAATAGACAGTTGCGTCAAAACAGACTGCAAGGAACTGTCCTTGGTGCTGGTATAGATGAAGTGTAGTGAGGCAACTTGTGGGAGTAGTTTACCATATTGGGGAAAGTCTAAAATGTTTCTTTTAAAAAGGGCATGAATTAGACTTGGAAATAGAAATAAGTAAACGAAAGGTGAATAACATGGAGAGGATATTCCCAGCAGAAAGTGAAACAGAAGCTGAACAGTGAAGTCGTGAAACCACATCACATCTCCAGAGGCCCGTGAGTAAGGTTAGAGTGTGGTGAACAAGAGCTGATACCTTGAGGAGAATGGTAGAAGTTTGTAGGTCCAAATGGTGGAGTTGTTGGTGTGTCAAGCTAAGGAGGTATTTTAGCCACTAAGCTGGTCATGGATGTGGATGGAGGATGTGGTTATATACATGCTTCAGTTGCAGTCTCCAAACTGAAAAGCTTAAGCAGCGGAAATTTATTTCTCATAGGTTTGGAGGCTAGAAGTATAAGATCAAAGTGTTGGCAGGTTTGGTTTCTTCTGAGGCATCTCTCCTTGGCTTGCAGATGGCCACCTTCTTTCTGTGTCTTCAAATGGCCTTTCCTTCTGTGCACACATCCCTGGCATTCTTTTGTGTTCTAATGCCTCTTTTTAAAAGGACTCCAGTCTTGTTGAATTAGGGCCTCATTTTAACTTAATTACTTCTTTAAAGCCCCTATCTCCAAATACAGTCATATTCTGCATTACTGAGTGGACGGTGGCTAATGGCTTCAACATAGGTATTTTGGGGGGTGGGGACATAACTCAGCCCATAACTGGACACTGTGGACGTTTTTAACATTACAGAGACTAAATCTGAGGCCTGGACTAAATTCATGGCAATGGGATGGAAAGACACAGATGCATATAAGAAATATATTGGGTATACAATTCTGAGGTTTCTGCCTTGGCTGAGAAGGAATAGGGGATATGTTCACTGAGATAAGTAATTCAGAAAAGAGGCAAGTATTGGAGGGGACAGATAATTTCTTCATCTTTGGCTAGGTTGAATTTTAGACACTAACATTTTTGAGAGAAATTGTCTAGTATGTAGTTGAGTAGGTGAGGGTGAAGCCGTGTAATACTTTAGATATTTATTTAATAATATTTTCTTAATAATTTCATTGAACTTCTTCTGGTAAATGAACATCAACCAATTATGCATAGGAAGGAGAGGCTTTATTGGAGGAGAAAAAGCCACAGATCGTTACACTGTTTCAGGAAATGTTTGCTTCCACTAATTCTCATTGCTTTGGAGAAGCTCTTGAAACTACCTTGCCTCAATTTCTCATGATATTTTATAAAACACACTGAAAATAAAAATATATATCTTTCACTTATTGCAAGGAATAAATGTTGTTTTGTTAGTAGAAACTTATGGGAATGAATGAAACTAACACACAATGATGGGGAGTTTCAATATCAGAGAATTTTTTAAAACTTGACAAGCTAAACCTTTTGAAATAGCAAACATTACCAAAAGGCCTGACTGCTTGTTACAGGTGGATGCCTTTCCAAATGTGCCTTTGGTAAACAAAGCTGCATTTGAACTACAAAAGAGAACAAGGTCGATGAAACATTATTTACAAGGGATAGGAGTGGGGTGGGCAGAAAGTCTCAATTTTGTTTAAGGGCAAAAATGACATTGTTTTATGATGAGAATAATTATAGGTAAGTGTATAAGCTTTTACAGAATAGTTGCCATGGAATTTTTATATAAGTATCTCTGTCTTATTTGTTATGTTTCTCCCAGCTAGTTCACACATTTTCAGGTTAGACCAGGAGTTCCCAACCTGGGTGATTTTGTTCATCATAGGAAATTTGGCAGTGTCTGGAAATGTTTTGTATTTTCTTTGTCACAACAAGGGAGGGAGAGGGGATCTTTGAGGGTTTTGGTTACTGGCTAGTGGGGGTGGAGGCCATGGATGCTTCCGAATATCCTACAATGCACAGGCAACCCCCTACAACAAAGAGTTATCCAGCTAAAATGTCAGTAGTACAAAGGTTGAGAAATCCAGGGTTCACAACAAAGGAAGTGCTATTTGCCTTAAAAAGCAGAGAACCAATCTTCTGAGTTGACTTGCAAGTTTGAATCAAATGTCTCCCTAAGCAACTGATTACTTGGTGGGGTGGTCGTGGTGGTGATGTGTGTATGTTTGTATGTGTGTGTGTATTTGTTTGCTTGTTTTCACCTGGGGTTATTGTTGTTTTGAATTAATCGCATTTCATATCTTAAACTTCTGGATTTAGATAGAATTAAGCTGTATCAGCACTTTATATCTTTAATCTTATTTTTGCACATCTACACATTCAAATAATCAGAGATTTTTATAAACTCTGAAAACTGCTTTGGTTCTCAGAAAAAAATTCAGAGCTCCACTGAATACCCATATAAATCATTTGAGTTTTGAATGACTATATAGTCCAGTGTCTGAAAACTCAGTGTCTTTCTCTTTTCTTTTTCTAGTAGGACACATCAATGGAGTACATTTGTGTATTGATTATTACTTATAAGATATTTTCAAATACATTTTCCCATTTAATACTTTTAAACTCAGTGTCATTTACTTATTATTATCATAATCTTTGTAAAAATGAAAAGATGGGCAGACAGGAAAAACTTCTCCATCTCTTCTGGGGATATTAACTTTAAAATAAAATCAAAGATTCATTAGTTCATTTGAATTCAACAAATATTCATTAGGCTCCCTCAGTGTGCCAGGAACTATAGTAAAAGACTTGCTAAGTTCTGAAATTAAAGCCAGAGTCAGTTTTGAATCCCATGAGAAAAGTATTAGCCTCTTAGGATTAGAATATGGGTTCTTTGAGAAATTCCAGAACCGGAAAAAGATTTGTATTTCATATTTTAATAGCATAATGTTATTCACTCTTACAGAGTTGTTAAGAGGTGGAAATAACCATGGGGTACAAGAGACAGTTTACTAATTTATATCCTTAAAGTGCTAGTAGTGCCAAAATTCTGAATTTGAATATCATATTCCTATACCTAAGTATCTCTTTTCCTGACTGTACTGCCTGTGGATTATGGATCAGCAAAGAAAACAATTGTATTTGTAATCATGTACACCTAAAGAATTATAAAATACCAATTTAGAAAAGATCTTTGAGATACCCGGCTTCCTAGTCCTTGGAGTCAGAGGAGCCAAAGCACTTCTTAAGTCTGAGCCAATTACTAGGAGGATTTTAAAAAAACACAAAACATCACCTATCCTTACTCCTAAATAGGTAGACTTTTCCACCAAATTTCTCATCTGCCTTCCTCACAGACCTCATGTTTGATGACAAGCAGAGTGACTCATCAGTTTGTTGGGGACTCTGTCAGTTCCAGCTCTTGCCAGTCTTGCATTGTAGGAAACCCCTCAGCCCTAGCAAACTGGGACAATTGGTCACCCTAAGTTAACAAGAGACATAGAAATGTTTGTTATGTGTATAAGTATTGCTGATAATAAGACTGTTGTGTCATTTGCTAGTTTTCTTGTTGCAGATTCACTAAAGTGAGCTTTGGCTTCCATCTTACCAGGGTGAGGTCACACTTTGATAAAATTTTAGTCTCTGTCTAAAAGGTCTGCTTAAAATTAATCCTTCCTATCTCCATTATTGCTGGTTAGCTTTACCTGTATTTCTCATTTTCCTAGTTAATAATTTCCTATTGTAAGGATGCTGCTTTTTACTCATTGTGGTCTTTCCTTTGGGTATTGCTTTTTTTTTAAATTGAAGTATAGTTGACTTACAGTATTATATTAGTTTCATATGTACAACACAGTGATTCTGTATTTTATAGATTATACTCTATAGTTTTTATAAAATATTGGCTATATTCCCTGTCCTGTACATTACATTCTTGTAACTTATATTTATTTTATACCTAGTAGTTTGTGCCTCTTAATTCCCTTCACCTATCCTGCCCCTCCCCCATCCCTCTACCCTCTGGTGACCTCTGGTTTATTCTCTGTATCTGTGAGTCTATTTCCATTTTGTTACATTTGTTCATTGGTTTTTTTTTTTAGATTCCACATATAGGTGAAAAATACACTATTTCTATTTCTCTGTCTAACTTATTTCACTAAGCATGACACCCCCCCCCAGATCCATCCATGTTGTTGTAAATGGCAACATTTCATTCTTTTTTATGGCTGAGTAATATTTCAGTGTGTGTTTTTGTGTGTGTGTAATATTGTGTATATATAAAATCTTACTTATCCATTCATCTGTTGATAGACCCTTAGGTTGCTTACATGTCTTGGCTACTATAAACAATGCTGCTGTTACCTTTTAGCTTTTCTTCAGCCTGCTTAAATATTTTCTGAATGACCACCGGTTACCCAGAATGGAAGTCTCCCTACAGTCAAGGGTTTTACAAGATATGAGAAAATACACAAGGGGTCATGGGCATGTTGATTAGGAAGAGATAGGAGATACTGCAACATCTCCCATATATATAAGATGTATTTTAATTGATAGACAAAGATTATTTGTTTATCATGTCCCAATAACACCAGAAATAAGATCCCAGTCTTGAGCATAAGCCTTTGACAGATTTGCTAAGAGAACTAGATTTAACCCCTAAAGTTTGTGAAATTCCACTTTGAGTCTCTTAGTGCTTAGAAAAACAGACAGACGTTTTCATTAAAATGTGAGAATTTTCCATGTTCTTGATTTATGGCAGTAATATTAAAGGTACTTACCTGAGGATCCTAAGAATTTTTACCTCCACAATGATATACTGCTTCAAATACCAGAGAGTTGCTATAATAAATAAGTCAGAAAATACCAGTCATTGGTGGGAATATAGAGAAATTTGAACCCTCCATAGTTTGCTGCTAGGAATGTAAAATGGTGCAGCCATTTTGGAAAATAGTTTGGCATTTTTTTGAAGTGTTAAACATAGATATTTTATATCACCCAGCAATTCTGCTCCTGGATCTCTATCCAAGGGAAATGTAAATTCTTATCTACACAAAGACTTGCACATGAATGTTCATGGCAGTGTTGTTAGTGAAAGCTGAAAGTTAGAAACAACCCAGATGTCCATTGACTGGTGATGGATATACAAACTGGTATACCTGTAGAATGGAATACTACTTGCAATAAAAAAGAATGAAATCCTGATACATAATGTTGAACCTGTCAGTCGAACCTGAAAAGCATTGTGCTAAGTGAAAGAAGCCAGACACAAGAGATCACATATTGTATAATCTCGCTTATATTAAATGTCCAGAAAAGGCAAATCTAGACAGACAAAAAGTAGATTAGTTATTGCCTGAGGCTGGACATGTGAATGGAGAGTGACTACAGGTGGAGTGATGGAAGTTACTACTATTAAATTGTGATGGTTGCAGAATTCTGTAAATTTATTAAAACTTGTTAAATTGTATACTTAAAACAACAGGTGAATTTTACAGTATGAAACAAAACAGGATATCTCAGTAGAGCTGTGTTTAAAAAGAACACAGCTTGAAGCAATACAGAGTGAAAGGACAGCATAGCTTAAAAGACCAAGAAAATTTGAGATTGTGAGTGGAGGGATTTTGTGAAATCCTTGTTGTTTTTTGTGGTTGTTACTTTATGAAAAGAATTGAACCTGTGCTAATTGGCAGACATTCTCTGTCAGTGCATTTTGGATGGCATGATTCCTTTCTCTCAGTCTAGCTCTCTAGCGCTCTCACACTGTCTCATCCCCCAGTAACCATTTGGTGACATTTAGAGCAAGAGTACAAATGCATTTTCTTGATGTTAGTTTGATCAGAGTTTGGGGTCCCCACACAGTGAGAGAATAAAAACTGAGGAGAATTCTTACAATAAGATTCCTGGAATCTTATTATCCAGGAATATTGACATCCCTTATCCTCTCCTCCCTCCACTGAAATCACCTGCAGTGAGAGAGAGCAGAGGCTGGAGTCCACCATCAGACTCCAGCAGAACAGGAGTCAGCTGTCCCAGCCCACCTGCTCCAGGCAGAGCGTGGGCAGAGGAGGGAAGAGATGTGTGGTAGACAGTTGAAAAGGGCAAAAGAGAGGACAACCGATTAAAATTTTCTTGGTGAGATTTCTTAAGATGCTTGTCTGCTTATCACTCATTGAAGTTCTGAGACCAGTCTGGCTCCCACACTGGCACTCCATCTCCTCCCCCTGCCACCATGGCCCCCTGCCCACACCCGGCTCATTTTCCATTGCAATACCTGGAAGTCAGCCCTTTGTAGAAATGAGGGACCAAATCAAAGCCTGCAAATGGAATGTGTGGGTTATTTACGGATTGTTGCCGAGCAAATTTAATCACTGGCCTGCTGTAACTCCATCATCATTTCCCTTGACGAGAACATCACAGACTTAAATTTTGCAAAGGAGGGAGAAGTGGCCATAATCCAACTCTAACAGTAACAGCCAATTCTGCTGTGATGGGAAGAGGCGCTGTATTAGTGCCAATACATTAACCAACCTTCCAATTGTAGCGGGGAAACTGATTGCCATTACAATTCCCACGACACTTCTCCATGAAGGTAACAGAACTGCTTGAATGAACGTTCATTTCCAGCTCTGCTGTAGTGTCTGTGTGTGTGTGTGTGTGTGCACACATGAGCAAATGACTGGTTAAGACCTGAGAGTAGGCATGAAAGCTAGACATTTCTGAATTGTTCTTTTGCCACTAGTTGTGTGATCTTGGGCAAGTCAGTCAGCTACTATGAAACTTGGGCTGTATTTGCAATATGAGAATAATAATAGTACTTATTAGTTGATTAAACAGGACCACAGGTTCTTAAACACTCCTCCCATCAAGAGATGAAGTCTCTGTCCCCTCCCTCTAATCTAAGTGGGCTCTGTGTCTACTTTGACTGACAGAATATGGCGGAAGTGACACTATGCCAATTTCTGGGCAGAGGACTTAAAAGATTGGCTGCTTCTACTTCCTGGCTTGCTGGGAGTCCCAAGCTTCCATTTAAGAAGTCTGACTATGCTGAAACTACCAAGCTGGAGAAGCCATCATCTATCAGTGTTTCAATCAACTGTCCCAGCAGAGTTCATTCTTCCAGCCACCCCAGCACATCAGGCATGTGAATGAAGCCATCTTGGATTCTCCAAATAAGTCTGACCACCAACTGAACATTGCATGTGACCTCAGCTGATAGCTGTGGACAGGAGAATTGCCTGCTAAGCCTCGTTCGCTTTCCTTGACCACGAATTCATGAGATAAATTAATTGCTGCATTAAGCTGCTAAGTTTGGGGAGATTTTGAGCCAATAATCAAAACACCCACCACAAAGCTGTTGAAAAGATTATGTAGAATAATGAAAGTGTTCATTAAATAGTGTTTTTAATGCTATTTTATTAATGATAAGATGATACTAATAAAAAGGAACATATTCTAGCCTTGCCTAAATATATATAAACAAAAACTGACCTCTTTTAAATAATTCAGAGGGCTAAAATCCTTGCTGAACTGCAGGTTTCGTCTTTAACAACAGATGAAATGTGAACTTGCCTGGAATAATTGCAGAGTCCTACATATCAGGTAAAGTGTGTATTTAGAGGGAACTTCCAATATGCTGGGCACCAAACACATTTTCTCATTTAATTTTTGTAGCATCCTTATGAACCCCCACTATGGGTTCATGTCTTAAAATGGACTCAGAGAGGTTGAGTAACTTGCCCAAAGTTTCACAGCTATAAAGTGATGGAACCGAAGTCTGAACACATGGCTGTCTGCCTCAGAGGCAGAGAAGAGGCCCTGAATTGAGTAGGGTCTTATAGGACATATAAGTGTAGAATGACAGAAGGAGGAAAGCCTGGAGGCTCTGTAAGGATAAGGATGTCTGCCCTGGGAGTGGAGAGGTAAGGAGATTAGCTGCAATCTTCTCTGAAGAGCTGGGGGAAATGAACTCCAATCAGCAGAATCTCATTCTCAGAGCTGACAGCAATCTCTGAGTTCCTACCTCGCATCCATGAGTCGGCCCTGATGAAGAAGTGTGTGGTAATGGGCCTGGAAAGACAAGTTGGGTGCTAGAAATTAGGGGAAGAGTGATTGAAAGCTCAGATGTTGCTTCAGGACTCGCTGTTTCTGCTAAAAGTCTGACTTTCATCTCCTCTCTTGGCTTTCGGCAAAGCAAATGCTGGCAGAGAACAAAGACCGCTTCCTTGAGTGCCTGAGGGACACAGCCAATATCAAAGTTGATGAAGAAACAGATTGGACCTGTCAGGGTCTCCTCTGAATTTCTTGCTAAATCATTGTAGTCCATGACCTAAAATAACCCCCACATGGAAACTTCTAGCCCATTCTTGCCTCCAATCCTCTGTGAGCAACAAGACTTCTTGCAGCCTCTTGCAGCTCTGAATTGGGCCCGGGAGGCAGGAGGTTCATGGCTGACAACACTAAGAAGCCTGGGCTCGGTAGTCTACCCCTGCTGACTTGCTGGGACACAGAGCCTCGTGCTGCACTTGACTCCTCAACTCACTCCCCTCCTCCCTGATGTTCTCGTATCATCCCCAAGTACTTTGACCTTAAAAATAGTGCTTCATTGATTTCATCAAACTTTCTCTTCTACCCTCACCGTCACAAATGTGCACAAATTAGCAAATCCTTATGCTAGCTCCTCTCCAGTCTCTAGCTTTGGAACAGTAACTAGGTATAGCAGCTAAAATAAAAGCCCAAACCATCCTAAGCAATTATGTTAACAAAGTAAAAAGAATAGGGAAAGAAAAAATGTCCAGCTGGATTAAATAAGTTCTCTTAGAGTTAAAGCAACTTTCTTAACTTTCTTTTCTCTGGAGGCTCTTTTTCTAGAATATCGTAAGGACAATTTTAAAGGATACTCAATCTCTAATGCTGTTCATCTTATATTTGTTGGAGAAATAAATCTACAGCACAAAACATTGTTGCTAATTAAATATAATAGATATTACAAAGTAAGAATTAGATCTGGACTTAAAGCCTATTTAAATGGGTGATCTTCAGTAGCTCTTGAAGGCAAGTTACTCGTTACTTAATCTGCAGCGTAGCAGAAAGGCTCATTTGAGAGGAGTCATCCAATATCTTGGCTCTGCTTTCTCTTCTGAAATTTTGTTGAAGTTCCATTCCAGGTTACAGTGTTACAATATCTAGTTGAGGATCTGCAACCTATTTCTCCATAGAGGGAAAACCTTCTATTTATTACTTTTCCCTGAATTTAGTGAAGTGACCTAGAATGCTCATTCCTAACAGCAAAGATCAGCCTTTTTGTTCAATTCTTCTATTTTTTGCGGTTTTTTACCCAGCAATTCATTTCACTGTCCACAGAGTTAGATGATGAAAAGATACAGGTACCCCTATGTTCATTTCTCACCCATTTGGGTGTATTAGTGAGATTTCTTGGCTCATTTTTTTTTCCTGCCAGAATGGCTTCTTGGTGATGGGAAGGGGATGTAAGAATATTGTGCCATGATATTCTAGAGTCTTGTTTCTTTCTTAACATTTGTGGAACAGTGTGCCTCTTGTAGTTGCTGCTAATGAGGTTTTGTTGTGGCTATGGTGGATGCAGTTAGATGTTTAGGAAGGAAGAGCTTGTGATCTGTATAAGCCCAATTATTTTTATGTGAAAATATCTGGTCCATATAATTTCAGAAATTTTCCTCCCAAATCACCAACCCTCCTTATTACCTAATGATTATATGAATTGCTACCATTATTCAATAAACTCTGGGTATTCTATGAGCTTTTCACGTGTTGCTAGCTTTAGTATTCCCAGCAACTGTGTAGGGCAGCTACTTTTATCGTATCATTTTTCAGATAAGACACTTAGGAACAATATGACTAAATAACTTTCCCAAACTTCCCAGACAAACAGTGCCAGGTGGGATCCAGTTTGGGTCCTAGGCATTTTGGAATCTCTGCCTGCCACCTTAAGCACTGTGTTGTTTTCCTTCAAGAATTCAGAAGGATGAAGGAACCAGCTGTGTTCCATCAAATATTGTGTTTGCCAAGCACGCATCTTTGTGTCAGTGCCTGCCTTTATCCAAATTTGGCCTGTATAGTACCGATTTTTCACTTTAAGTTCTTAGAAGTTGCATGAGGGCTAGATTTACACATGTGGTGGTGACATCATTCCATAGACTTTCAGTATCTTGTGTCATAATAGAGTGAGCCTTACTCCTGGGTCTTAGTTGGCCTACATGGATAGCAGGGCTGGGTCTTTTGTTCTTTAAAAAACTGTAATACCCCACTGTCACCTACCTAATGAAAACAGCCAGTATTTATTTGGACTTGCAATGCTTTATCTCTCCACTTGCTTCGGAGAATAAGTATCTCACTGTCCTCAGTTCATTGCTTTTCACACTTTGTTTTTCCAGGTGCAATACATATTCCTCATTCTGCTGAATTCCTCCATATGGACCAGGAATGAGCTATTCTTTGAGTAAATGAAGGAAGAAAGATAGAACTGACAGCAGTGAGCAGAGATAACTTGTGTCTGTTTGCCCCAATAGCTTTCTTAGGACATCAGTTCAGAACTTTGGCTAGAGCCATGGAAAAAATAAATGAAAACATGAGTGAGAGTTTGAGTCATTCTTCGAAATAAATAATTGTTCCCATTCCTTCTCCCAACCAATATGTCAGCATAAAGTCTCCCTTGACCCAGGAACGAAGAATTATATTAGTGATCAGTAAATGCATCACACTCAGAAGGGAAAAAAAATGACATAACGTGCCAGAGAGAACAAGTCATCTGAGAATCTGGTCGGGGGGTGGGGGGAGGTGGTGGTCCAGGGACTGACTGATTTCATATGGCCAACATCTCATTCCATGGGTGGTTCACACTCTGTACTGATGTCAGTGTCGGAAAGACAGGCTTTTGTTAGTAAAAGTATTTCAGAGTCCAGTGTAGAAAGAAGCCAAGGTATTGTCCTACAATGTGAGCCCTGTCTAGATTCTGAAATGATTGTTTAATGAAGAGTGAGATCAGAGAAAAATACTAGTTACTCTTCCATGTTTCTCACAGGCAAAGAAAGGAAGAGCTGAACCATGTACCCTTAATGGCCCTAGACCTGGTTGATTCTGGCTAATAAAGCAAAATTTCCAGGTGGCTAGGTTGTAAAGAACAGTGATTTACACAGTCTATAGTTGGATTATGTAACTTACCTCTCTCTCCAAGGAAATGTGAAGAGGGGCTTGTGTGTGGTATTATTTAGGTTGTGGAGACAAGAGAAGACAGTTTTGAAGCATCCAGGTACTGGTGCTTGCCTGTAATGGTACGCTGAGCTCTGCTGCTTACTGTGTGATTCTGCATTACTTGCTTAAGTTCTCGTGAGTTTCTTTGTCATTAAAATGAGTATATTGACATTAATTCATTGGGTTGTTGGAAGGATTAAATAAAGTAATAGTCTCTTGAATAGTAATAGTTTCTGGCACAATAAGCACTCACTTACAGTTGTTTTTTTTTAATTGAAGTGCAGTCAGTTATAATGTGTCAATTTCTGGTGTACAGCATAATGTCCCAGTCATGCATATAGGAACGTACATTCGTTTTCATATTCTTTCTCGTTAAAGGTTATTACAAGGTATTGAACATAGTTCCCTATGCTATACAGCAGAAACTTTTTAAAATCTATTTTTATATATAGTGGCTAACATTTGTAAATCTCAAACTCCCAAATTTATCCCTTCTCACCCCTTTTCCCTAGTAACCATAAGATTTTTTTTTACTATGTTTGCGAGTCTGTTTCTGTTTTGTAGATGAGCACTCACTTATCGTTAATAACAAAAATTATTATCATCATCTTGTGACTGTCTTATGTAAGAGACCTCCCCACCCCCACTCAGAGATGTCATCCATATAGAACATAGACATTTGGAAGTAACCACCATTGCCCATCAGGTTTTTTTTTTGTCCCTTTATTCTTTTCCACGTGCTTCCTCCTCCATTTCATGACTATGCCCCATGCCCAGGTCCAACACCATGGTAACCCTGGCTGTGAAGACTTGCTAAGTCTTAAACCTCTCAGACCCTCAGTTTACTCATCTGTAAAATTTACACAATGCCCATTCTGTCTTAAGAAATTCAGAACAGACTTGTATCTTTTGCCCTTGAGTCTAACCTAATTTTTTTAAATTGAAGTATCAGGTACAACGTGTCAGTTTGTAGTGTACAGCACAATGTCCCAGTCATGTATATACATATATAGATTCACTTTCATTTTTTTTCATTAAAGGTTATAATTTTGTTTTTAAAGAAAGTAAAAGATTACCAAACTCAAAAAAGAATACCCTCAAAAAGTCACTTGATTGCCCCAAACCACACCTCAGGCTGAAGGCTGGCAAAGGAGTTACAAAAACAGTCGTATATAAAGGCTTATTCAATGAATTTCATGGAACCAATGAGGTATGCAGTGCACACCTGCCTCTTAGGATTAATTCTCAGGTTACAGTGAAGCTCAGAAAATTGCTATTTCTTGACCTAAAAGGAGGTTAAAACACTTTGGGTGGAAATCGATTCACTTTAAGGTATTTAGCACTGTTCATATTTTGTACAAGTCTGGATGACAGGGCTGGTTTCAATTGGCACTTTATGTAGCTGTGGTCGGAAGCTCATCACATAGAAAGTGGAATCTCAATGAGTGTTTAACAAGATGGGCTGTTTCCTTTGTTTCACTTGTCAGATGAAAAGGGAACATGCCCCAGACCTCCAACCTGGCTGCAGATATAGGGAGCCTTACACACATCTACTCTGTAAGATGTGGCAAAATGATTGCCGGGAAAATAAAATTAATTTTTCCTGCTGCTTTTATTTTTTCTTTGCTAGGTGAATTTATGTTACACTTGGTCAAATAGCATTATGTCCAATGAAGGAAATGACGTGTGAGGGAATCATTCAATAAAAAATGATAAATCGTAAAAGATCATTTTGAGAAAAATGCTGTTAGTAGGAGTTTGAGAAGTATGAAGGTCTTTTTTCATAGGGTTTTAGGAAATGCTATCACAGGAAATTGCACCATTTATATAGTTGTTCTTCTCTTCCTTGAAAAGATAGTGATACATTTCAAATGGAATTAAATAAGAAATAATGCAGGCTGTCAGTCACCACCTGAGGCTGGTTGGGAAAATTGCTTTCTGAGGGGACAAAGTATGATCGTAATCATGACCAGCAAATCAGAAAACAAAATCCCAATTATGAGAATGATTTCAATGACTCACATGTGACCAGTGGGAAATAAAGAATGCCAGGATAAGATAAGCCAAGGAGTAGGGAGGATGTAGAGAAATGGGAACCTTCATGCACTTCTGTGGAAGAGAAAATGGTGCAGCTATTCTGAGGAATAATTTGGTAGTATTGAGAGAAATTGAATATGTGCACATTGTAAGGTCCAGCAATTGCAGTCAAGTGTGTACTTGAGAAAATGTCTTGCCCAGGTACACAGTGTTATGAGGTACACAGTGCCCAGGTATGAGAAAGTTACTGATAGCATTGTTTGGAATAGCAAAGAGATGAAAACAAACTAGAAATAAGTAGAAAAAAAATATATGTAATGTAAAATATTCTTATGAGGGCCTACTTCATAAGATTCCAAAAAACTGAACTAGCTGTACATATATTAAAGTAATAGATCAAAATGTTATTAACAATAAACCGGATGGCTGTGTAGCTCAATGCTGTCTATGCAAATAAAATTATACAAAACATTGCTAGATATTATACATAGATATGCATATACATAAAAAATAACTTGTGGGAGGTGGATCCCAAGCACAAGCATGCAGAAAAGCTGACTTTGAGGGGGGTAATATGAAATGAAATAAAACATAAAAAGAGGACAAATTTGAACCAATGATAATATATTAATGACATAATGTTGCAATGAGGAGGTAAGATAAATCTAGTTCTACGCTCAGAAGTCAAAAGTTACGTTTATATCTATATATAAAAGATATTTGTTTATCTATATCTATACATATAGAAAAAGATATGTCCATCTGTCTGTCTGTCTATTACCAATCTCTCTCTCCACGTATGTAACAGTATTGAGTTAGAGTGTGGTAGTGTTATATCCCTAAGGGAAAGTCAGAAACGTTGGGATGATTATTCCCCAAATGAGTAAAGTTTGCAAAGAATGCCAGAAGACAGATGTCTGCTTCCCTCAAACCCTGGAACCTTGGAGAAATAAAATGAAAGTGATAAGATAAAGTGGAGTTATTCAGAGAAATTAAATGTTTGGAAAAAGCCTTTCCCAAGGGATTTATAAAAATTGAAAACATTTATTGGTTAAAATCAGGCTGATGATGACTCTTCCATTGAATCTCTTGAGCACTTAAAGAAACAGAGTATTTACCATGGAGAATACAGGACTTCAGAGAGCTGGGACATTACTTTTTTCTTGTTTAGTAAGACACAATTAGGACAATTAGAAAAACAACAGAAAGGATTAAATAAGAGTAAGATGAAAATTTGTATCTACCTTTTCTAATGCAATAAATTAGGCATTGTGGATTATAATATCTCTGTTGCTTGACACCTGCCAGGGATGTTGTGGAAGGTGACCAGAGACGGAGGGTGAACAGACTGGCCCAATAAAATCTTCCATCTTTAATAGTCTTTGACTCTATACAAGTTAAGCTGCACCCGTTTTAGAAGTTGCTGAACATGATGTGGCTTTCTTGGTGGTACTGACGTTTTTATATTGAGAGATAAAATTTTTATTGAAGTATAATTGATTTGTAACATTGTATTAGTTGAGGTATAAATTTTTAATTATTAAAAATTAAAGTCCAAACAATCTTATGTATTGAGAGACCTTGGTATACAACTTTTCCCCCTGTGGTTACTGGTGAATCATCTTTACAGTAATTGCCCAAATATCTCAGATAATTGCAGAAAAACTGTACTGCTAATATCAATAGAAATCCTGCTGTCTCTGACCACCCACACTAGAAAAAACAAATGACATCCGCTTCTAACCTTAAATATTTAATTTAAAAGTTTTTCCATTACCAATTCAGAGTTGAGATTTTAACTGCTGTAAGAAAATGCCCAAAGTATAATTCAAATGTCTTTTTTTAAGGAATTGTAGAGCTATTTTACTAACCTACAAGGCATAGGGAGGTGGGACAGAATCCTTTGTGTTTCAGGAAAATTAGACATATGATCTGACATCCTTGGGAAGCACCTAAAAGCTTGTAGGTAGTCTGAGAGACAATTCCCGAATGATGAGGAAACAGGAGTTGAAGTTATAAAAGAAAGAGCAGATTTGAGAGTATTAATTTTGGAGGAAAGATAGTTGTGAAAGAACCACAAGATAAAAATCTAGCATTATAATTGCTAACTCAAAACTAAATCACCTGTTTCTAAATGCCTATCCATTACACCTTTATTTGTCTTCACAATGTGCATGTTCTTGCAGGGACAAAGAGAATAGCATTATCTAAACATTTCTCAGTTGCCTCGGTTCTAGCTCTGCCATCAGCCTCTATCCTTGTTCTGATCCCCTGAAGACTCCACAGTATAGCTACCTTCCTCTTTGGATCAGGTCTTTAGAAGGAGATGGCCTCAAATACCGAAGTCATGATAATGAAGAGCCGAGATGCTGTCACTGGGGGCACAAGTTCCAGGCTACGACTTCCTACAGTAGGATGATCAGAGCCTGCGTGCAGGTGTGTCATGAGGCCAAGTGAATGTTTATCAAGAAATATATTATCTGTGTAGAGAAAAAAATGTGACAATGAATATATATATGTTCATGTATAACTGAAAAATTGTGCTCTACACTGGAATTTGACACAACATTGTAAAATGATAAATCAATAAAAAATGTTTTAAAAAAATAATATATTATCTGTGTAGAACACAGAGTTGTCTGGATGTAGACACTAAACACATATAAGTTGTACATATGAAATGTATACATGTATTTATATACATATGATTTATACATATGAAATTGGTCTGGCAGACAAGCTTCTATCGAATAGGATAACTTAATAAGGATCAGTACTGAGGTGGCTCCTCTTGACATGGGATGCTTGTTCCCCATTCCTGAGGCCACCTTCCACAGGAGGTGAGCTCTATCTGTGTAATACCCCTGACCTTCCTCTACCTTTTACTCCCTCTGCCCCAGGGAAGGTATAATAGTTCCCAAATTGGTACAATTGAGAAGAAAAAGCCAAACATGCTTGATTTAGCTCCCCCTTTTGTCTCTTGTGATCACATCTGGCCTTAAAGTTCTGGAACCCTTCTCGATCCCTTTGATTGATAGTCTCCCCAGGTCAAGAGTTGCTGCCAGATACGGTGGGAAAGTCTGGTCATTCCTGAAGTTCAAGATTGGGAAACCCATGTGGCCTGATCCTAAGCTATGTCTTCCCAAAGCCATTAACACAAATGATAGCCATAATTTGACCTTTCATTAGCCTTAACTTTTTGTCCTGTTCATCAGTTTACTCAGAGCCTAGTGCAGGGGTGAGAGATAATGCCAGTGAGGTGTTAAAAGGCCCCGTGTTTGAACAGACAGGATTATAGTGACTCTGGGTTACATGGTAGAAACAGCCACTTATTTTCTCAGGGAGAAGAGCTTGCACCTGAGTTCTGCAGCTCACAAGACAGAAAGCTTTTTATCTCTAGCAAGGTGGGTGCAACTTTCTTTGGATCCTAAGTTTCTGTGTTCTGGGTTGTTGGTCTTAGCAGTAGGTCCTCTGAAAAGCTAACACCTGAACTGAGACTACCTCACCCCCAAATACTCTGTCACCCTCCTGCTGACCTATGTGTGTTCTTACCAGAGGGAGAGTAACACGAGGCAGAGTCCCATTAGGGCACAGAGCCACTCAGTGTCCAGCGGAGTCTGACCTATGGAATGACTCTGCTTTATCTTGAAAACCCTTGACAGAAGTTTCCCCAGTCAAGTCCATTTTTTAACCCTTATTGTATGTTCTGGACTTTACTTTTACCCAGCTTTCACAAAACTCCAGTCGATATTCTTCTTGTTTTGAGCATAATTTACATCTAGTACAATTCGTTAATTTTAAATGTACAATTTGTTTAGTTGTGACAAATGTACACGTTTCATATTACCACCACATCTATCAAGATACAGATGGCTTCACTTTCCACAACCCCTGGCAAGACTCCTTTGTTCTGCTTTGCAATGAATCTCTTCCTCTCCCTTGTTGTTTATCTATTTTACATATAGTAGTGTGTATCTGTTAATCTCAAACTCCTAATTTATCCCTCCTTCCCCTTTCCCCTTTGGTAACCATAAGTTTATTTTCTATGTCTGTGAGTCTATTTCTGTTTTGTAAATAAGTTCATTTGTTTCAGTTTTTTAAAGTCCACATGTAAACGAAGTCATGATATTCATCCTTTGGTGGTTTTAATTTGCGTTTACCTAAAGATCTTAAGCAACTTTTCATCTGTGTGCAGGTATCTTTGTTGAGGTGTCTGTTCAAATCTCTGCTTTTTTTGTTGTTGTGTAGCTTGTCTTCTTATTATTATGTTTAAGACGTTTTTAAAAATAAACATATTCTGCATACAAGCCCTTTATCATATATATATATACATAAATATATATATAATTGGAAATATTAACTGCCAGTCATTGGCTTGATTTTTATTTCTTAACTGAATCATTCAAAGAAAATAAGGCTATAGTTTGATGAAAGCCAATTTATCAATTTTTTTTCATGGTTTCTGCTTCTTGCATCTTATGTAAGAAATATTTGCCTTACCCAAAGTTTCAGAGTTTTTTGCTTATTTTTTTGTTCTAAAGATTTTATAATTTGGGCTTTTATATTTAGGTTTAAGTTTTTTTTGTATACTGTGCAAAACTGTCTTTGTTAGTTTTTGCTGTTTGTTTATTTTCACGTAGATGGCTATTCCAGCATCTTTTGTTGAAAAAAGTATCTTTTTACTACTAGATTACTTTGGTACTTTGTTGAATATTAACTGACCATATATATGTGTGTGGATCTATTCCTGGACTATTCTGTTCCATTGCTACTTATATATGTCTTTCTTTGTAGCAAAACCACGTTCTATTATCTACTATGGCTTTCTAGTAAACCTTTAAATCAAATAGTATGAGTGCTTCGATTTTGCTCTTTTTTAAAAACTATTTTGGTTATTCTAGGTTCTTGGCATTTACATATAAATTTTAAAATCACAATGTCCATTTCTGCAACAAGGCCAGCTGAGATTTTGTTTAGTGTTACATTGCCTCTATATATCAATTTGGAGAGAACTGACACCTTAACAATATTAAGACTTCTGGTCCAGGAACATGGTATATCTCTCCATTTATTTTGGTTTGCTTTAATTTCTCCAGCAATATTTTACAGTTTTTAGTGAATAGATCTTGCATGTGTTTTTCTAACTATACCCTCAAATATTTTATACTTTTGTTGTTATGGAAATGTTTAATTTATGAATGTGTTTGCTAATTTAAATTTCCAGGTTGTTTTTTTCTTACTAGTAGGAGGAATACGATTAATTTTTGTATATTAGAAATTTTACACTGTTGTTTGATGGATTCTGCTGTATTCCTTCAAAGAGTGTTGGGTTTTGTTTTAGTACATAGCTAAATTAATTTGAACCAGTTAGATATTTTAGAAACCTGTTTCAAGCTTTGTTAGGGTATTCCCAAAGTGACCTTGAGTCTAGGGCTTTCAACTCCACAACTAAGGTGATGCTCTTCCGAGTATTCTATCAATGCTTCATGCATCAGAAAGTCTTTAAACTCCAGCTGGTTCAAAAGTGAACTATTCCTGGAGTTCTGTATAAGCTCTGGAAACTGTCCTTACCCTGGCATCAGGTGGTTTTTCTCTCCCTTATCCGCGGATCAGTAGTAGTCATCTAAAACTTCAAGGGGAGCTTGCTCTCTGTACAATTTTTTCCTTTCTGAGGCACTGCCTCACAACTTCTAGCTACCTCTGTTTCCTCAACTCAACAAGAACACTGTGCTCCTTTGGTTTCCCCTCTTTGTGCTGTGGCCTGAAACATTTTTCAGGCAGTAACGTGGGGACAGTCTTTGGACTCATCTTAGTGGTCTTCCTTTTCTCAGGAATTACTATCTTGAGCTGCCTATGTCTAATATCTGAAAACAGTTATTTAATGTGATTTGTTCAGTTTTCTAGTTGTTTACTGTGGAAGGGACATTGCTGCAGATGTTTATCTTTCATGGGCAAAAGCAGAAATCAATACTTTTTTGACCTTTCAAATATCCTGAAGACAGTAATGGCTTTTGTGCAGAAAGCGGCAATAGGAGCCTTGTGGTGACTTACTTTGGAAGAACTGACACTAACCTCCACAGAGTTTCAGTTTATTCTCTTTCTTATATGTATGTGACAGAATAACTTTTTCCTGATTTAAATAGAGTCTAAGTTTAATACAAGTCCTTTGAACCTTCCTCAAAGAAGAGAGGTAAATTCCAGAATACAGGCCTTGGCATCTGTACTCTACAGACGAGAACAAGGAACTGGATGGATTTTTAGGACTGAATTCCCTGTGCCTACCCAAGACATAGTTATCCTAGTTATCAGTGAAAGGAGACAGATTTTTATTTTGCAGTCTTTGTACAGGCATGATACTGGATAATAAGCCCCAGAGATAACTTCACAATGTGCAGTTGGACAAATTTCAGGGCACATTTTATCTGTCCCAATGGATGCAATCATGACTTTAGCGAAGATTCATCCCAAGGGTCTGAACTGATGGAAAGTAATTTCTGAAACCAGGAAAAAGATGACATCCTATAGAAGAAAACTTATTATGACTTATTAACCTTACAAGGGTGAACATGATTTATATCTAATTTGAGTTCCTTCATAGTTTTGTTTATAAATATTATGTGGAAATAAACATAGTTAGTAAATACATCCTGCTTCATTAGTAACACTACCAAAGTCATGAGTTGGTGGCGATGTATGTATGAAATATGACTAGTTTAAACATGGTTTGATGCAAAGGGCACCCGGAGCCTGGCTTTGCACACTGATTCTGTCACTACTCATCTGGGTGACAACTGACAGATGTCATTCTCTCTGCACCTCAGATTCTTTATCTGCAAAATGACTTAGTTGACTTAGTTGACTAGATCAACATGGAAGTAGGCAGTGGCTCAAGTCATTGAAGTTGGTAGTGGGCTCCTTTAAATAGGGCAGCTTGAAATTGTCCATGTCCATGCAGCAGTCAGTTGCAGTGAGGTGTTCTCACAAGTTGGTTCATCACTAGGCTCAAAGCCTGCGGTTACTAATATGTAACCTCTGAGGACTGCTTTATCTACATCCCTTAATTTTGGCTTATTGTGCTTTTATTTTCTTTTATCTCAGAATATTTTCTAATTACCCTTGCGATTTCTTCTTGACCTGTTTGTTAGTTAGGAGTCCATTGTTTAATTTCCATGTATTTGTGAATTGCCTAATTTTTCTGTTAGTGATTTCTTACTTAGTTTTCATTGTGGTCCTACTTTATATAATTTCAATCCTTTTATATATATTAAAGGTTTTTTTGTTATGCAAACTAACATATGGCCAGTCTTTGAGAATGTTCTGCATGTACTTGAGAAGATTGTGTATCCTGTTGTTGGTGGGCCTCTATTGTATATTATTTATAGTTTTTGAGTAATATAGTATGTAATAAAATTTTTACTAATCTACAAGTTGAATTTTTTATAGAATCACTTTTTTTAAGATGATTTTTTTATGCAGATGGTGTTTTACAACAACATTGAGAGGAAGGTTAGAGATTTCCCAAATACCCTTGTATCCACACAGGCATAGCCTCCCCATTATCAACACCATTCACCAGAATGGTACATTTTTTAGCAGGGATGAACTTATATTGACACATCATAATCACTCAAAGTCCGTAGTTTACCTTATGGTTTACTCTTGGTGTAGTACATTCTGTGAGTTTAGACAACTGTATAATAACATATATCCATCATTATGGTATCATACAGAGTATTTTTACTGCACTAAAATTCCTCTGTACTCTGCCTGTTCACCCCACCCCAGCCTGACAACCACTGATCTTTTTACTCTATAAAATTTTGCCTTTCCCAGAGTATCATGTGGTTAAAATTATGTAGCCTTTTCAGATTGGCTTCTTTCACTTAGTAATACGAATTTGATTCCTTCATAACTTTTCATGGCTTCATAGCTCATTTCCTTTTAGCATCAAATAATATTCCATTTCTTGGATATACCACAGTGTATTTGTGTTTTCACCTATTGAAGGTTATCTTGTTGCTTGCAAGTTTTAGCAATTAGGGATAAAGCTGCTATAAACATCTGTGTACAGGTTTTTGTGTGGACATAAATTTTCAACTCTTTTAAATAAATACCATGGAGCATGATTGCTGGATTGTATAGTAAGAGGAGTTGTTGCTCCACACTCCTGACAGCATTTGGGGTTGTCAGTGTCCAAATGTTGCCCATTCTAATGGGTGTGCAGTGGCATCTCATTGTTTTAATTTGCATTTCCCTATTGACATGTGATGTGTGGAGCATCTTTTAAATATGCTTACTTGCCACCTGTATATCTTCTTTGTTGAGGTATCTGTTGAGATCTTTTCCTCATTTTAAAAATCTGGTTGTCTTCTTATGGTTGAATTTTAAGAGTTTTTTGTGTATTTTGGATGATTCCTTTATCAGATGTGTGTTTTGCAAATATTTTCTCCCTGTCTGTGACAGTTTTCTAATTCTCTTGATATTGTCTTTCATACAGCAGAAGCTTAGTTTTAATGAAGCCCAGCTTATCAGTTTTTCTTTCATGGATTGTGTCTTGATGTTGTATCAAAAAAGTCATCACCATACCTGAGGTTATATAGGTTTTCTAGGTTTTCTCCTTTGTTATCTCCTAGTTTTACAGTTTTGTTTTTTGTGCTTAAGTCTATGATTCATTGTCAGTTAATGTTTGTGAAGCATGTGAGATCCGTGTCTAGATTCATTTTTTTGCCTGTAGATAGCCAGTTGTTCTCACACATTTATTGTCTTTATTCCATTGTATTGCTTTTGCTTCTTTATCAAAGGTCAGCTGACTATATTTGAAGGAGTCTATTTCTGAGCTCTCTGTTCCACTGATCTATTTGTCTATTCTCTTTCCAATACCACACTTTCTTAGTTACTGTAGCTTAATGGTAAGTCTTGACGTTATGTAGCATCAGTCTTCCAACTCTGTTCTCTTTCAATATTGTTTTGACTATTCTGGGTCCTTTGACTCTCCATATAAACTTTAGAATCTGTTTGTTGATATCTATAAATTAACTTTCTAGGATTTTGATTGGAATTGCACTGAATCTATGGATCAAGGTGGGAAGAACTGACATCTTGATGATATTGAATCTTCTTATTCATGAACATGGAATATTTTTCCATTTATTTAGTTCTTTGACTTTGTTCTTTAGAATTTTGTGGCTTTCCTCATATGGGTCTTGTTTATATTTTGTTAGATTTATAACTAAATATTTCTTTTGGTGTGTGATAATGTAAATGATATTGTTTGTAACTTAAAGTTCTATGGGTTCATTGTTGATATATAAGAAAGCAATTGACTTGTTTATTTTAACCTTGTATCCTGCAACCTTGCTGCAATCACTTATGAGTACCAAGAGTTTGTTTATTCATTCAGATTTTCTACATAGATAATCATGTCATTGGTGAACAGAGACAGTTTTATGTCTTTCTTCCCAATCTGTATACATTTTATTTACTTTTCTTGCCTTACTGTGTTAGCAAGGTCTTCCAGTTGATGTTGAAAAGCTGCTGTGGGAGGGAACATTGTCGTATTGTACCACATTTTAGTGGAAAAGCTTTGAGTTTCTCTTCACAAAGTATGATGTTAGCTGTTAAGTGTTTTGTAGACCATTTTTACCAAGTTGAGAAAGTTCCCCTGTATTCCTAGTTTACTGAGAGATTTTTTCATGAATGACTATTAGGTTTTATCAAATGCTTTTTATGCATCTATTGATATGATCATGTGAGTTTTCTTTTTTAGTCTTTTGATGTGATGAATTATATTAATTTATTTTTGAATATTAAATCAGCCTTGCATACCTAGGATAAATTCCACTTAGTCATAGTGTACAAAAATGAATTTTTCAACCTTAGTTTTAAATCTTTTTTGGATAACAAGAAGAAATTATAAATGACTATGAAAATTCATGTTTTGAAAGATCATGTGAAGGAGGGTTATGCGTTAAACTTCTCAGAAAGCACTGGACCAGACAGTCTCTGAGTCTTCATGTGGGTATATATGTAGGGCCAGTTTTTGGTCCAGCAGAAAATCAGCCTATTATCAAGAAGGAGAAAGGAAGATGAGCAATAAACAAAATTGTAGTCATTTTTGCTCTCTTAGAAAAAGTAAGATATAAAATGATTCATTCGCAGAAATTCTTCCAATTCCTATTCTGTGTGGATTTTTGCATTTGACATTTATGGTTATATGAAATATTTTTATCTATTATTTAGAATGTGATGTTGGTCTTCTCAAATGCAAGTTCTGCTGTCAAGAACAAATTGCCTAATTCTGACTCCAGCTAAATTTAGAATTAGACCTAACATGTGGGTAGTATAGGACAGAAAAGGAACAAACAAGCCAGGGATCAGAATCCCTGGTAGTACATTTACTTCTGCTGCTCATCATTCTGTGACTCTAGTTTGCAATTAAGTAAGCTGCTCTATGACTTAGTTTCCTGCTTTGTTGAGTAGGGAAAAATACCACCTGGTATGTCCAGGAGATTGATGACTTTTTCATCTAGATTTCTTTATATTACATGTAGGAAGTTTCATGATGGATTTTCAAGGCCAAATCATTTCCTGATTCCATATTTCACCTTCTTTAATGTGTGTTTACAGATTTTCCCCTTAATTTTCATTTTTTAACATAGGGACATCTCTATTTTCTGTAACCACACCTTTTCAGTATTAATCATCTAAGTCTGGTATCCTTTAAAACCAGTGGAAGTTCAAGAGTCATAGCAAGAAAATAAAGAGAGAGAAGAAGAAACTTAAGTCCAAGTGTTTTCCTTAGTATATTATATTCTTTTAAGTACTGATCCTCTTATAAACCCGTACAAGTTTCAGGAGAGATTAGAAGAAGAAAAACTTATATTTGATAACTGCCTTTTCATCTTTTGTTTTTCCTTTTCTTCTTTTCCTCCAAAAATCTGGTATATTGGGATGGTGCTTTGCTGACCTAGGACCAGCAATATGTTCTTTGATCCATTCATTTGTCCATTCATGAAGTATTTATTGAGCATCTACTTGGTGTTAAGCTTATATTAGGATCCTAAGATCTTACAGCAAATAAAACAGTCTTCCAAGAACCTTACATTTTCTGGGAGAATACAGATAATAAATACATATATATTATGTCAGGTATTACTCAGCAGTGAAAAAAAAATGAAGCAGGGCAAGGAGTTTCAAGAAAAGCTTCAGTGGATTGAAGTGTCATTTTATATGGGGTTGTCAGGGAAGGGTCCTCTGATAAGGTAGTATTAGAGAGGATGTGTGAAAAAAGTCAAGAAGTGAGCCATTAAAAAAAAATTTTTAAAAAATTAAAAAAAAAAGAAGTGAGCCATAAAGATTCCTGTGGAAAGAATATTCCAGGTAAAGGGAGTAGCAAGTATAAAGCCTGAGTTAGTTAGAAGCTTGACATGCGCAAGCACTAACAAAGAGTCTGGTGTGGCTGGAGTAAAGTGAGAGAAGGGGAAAGAGTGGGAGACACAGCAGAGAGACAATAGATGGCCAAATGATTGGGGGTGTGGAGGCCATTGTATGAACTTTGGCTCATTTGCTGACTGTGGTGGGAAGTCATTGGTGAGTTTTGAACAGTGCAGTGACATATCTGACATAATTTAAGTAGCTCACTTGGCTGTAATGTAGAGATTAGACTGTAGGGAGCATGGTACTCAGTAGTGCCATAGCACCATTCAACTAACAGTAAGACTGCACTTCCTGGCCCTGCTGCAAATGGAGCCATTTGGCTAATATTGACCAGTGTATTGAGAATAATATGAACATGATTCACTTTTAGATTGGAGAATCTGATTTCTTTGTGTGAAACGCTGTAATTTTGCTTTGCCACAGCAACTGACAAGAATGTAGAGAGTGACTGCTGTATCGTCAAGAGTCAACGTGGAGAGGAGACCCTGGTAGACCTGCAGTGGACATAAACTGTGAGTAAGAAATGAACCATACTGTTTGAAACCACTGAGCATTTAAATTTAAGGTGCTTAATTGGTAACTCAAAGTAGGATGCTGTTATAACAAAAAAGATAAAATGTTGTCTTAGGGATGGGTGTAAACAGCAAGGCTATTATCAGAATCTGGAAGTATGGTATTCTGTGGTTTGCAATGGCCAGTTATTTGGTAAAATCTTTGATAACAGGGAAGGCAGGTCAGCTGACTGATGAGTGTGTGGCCCTAGGGGAGAACATTGGAAAACTAAGTATTAGTAATGTCTGTTGACTGATGTTGGCTACTTTTCATAAAATATTACACAAAGAGTTGACCTCTGAAAAGAATATCCTGATTTGTAATTGTGAATGAAAGGGATTAGAGAGTGTTCATAAACTTGGCAGTATGTGGAGTTGAAAGGCACTTACTCTCGACAGCATATAGTAAAAGATAAAATTTAGAAATGTTTTGAGAGACAAAATTCAATTAAAGTTAAGATATGTAGCAGTAATCAAATCAAGACAATAGCTGTCCCATTCACTGGTAAACATCTAAGTGAATTAAGTGATGACTAGTGAATGATTTCAATTGGACAAACAACGTAGGAAAAAAAAAAAAGGACTGAACTTACAGCTCTTCCATAGAAGCTAATGAACCCAGCGTGATCACCATGCAGACTGAAGGTAAGTGGTTGAAAAAAAGCAAAGAAATACAGCAAATTAGAGTCTATCAAGAAAAAGGAATGTGGGTGAGGCGTCTGACTCATGAACTGACTACCATCAAACAGGTAAGAAGTCTACTAAGCTTTTAAGACTGTTGTACTGTCAAAGAAATCATGCACTAGGTAATGTCTCAGACTATTGGAGACCATGACCCATGAGCCCCTAACATCCTACAGGTAGGAAATAATATAAAATTTCCTTTGTCACTAAGGTTACCAGTGTCTATTTCAGATGTGGCCAAGTTGAAACCTGAAAAATGTAGCTCCTTCCAGAAAGTGGAGTCACAAACTTCACAAGGTTATTTTAAAGGTTCACAAACTTCACAAGTTTCTTTTCCCATGTCCTCCTCCTCCACCACCTCCTCCTCCTCCCTCTTCTCCTTCCTTTGCTTATTTGTCCTCAGTAGGAACAGAGCCTGGTTATAAAATCTGATTTGCTTGACTGGAGCTGATATTTTGAAGTATTTGTTGCCAGTTCTTTGCCCTTGGGGTAGGTTCCAGGGAATGGCTGGGGATTTAGGTCTCAAGTCACCATTATTAGCTTATGAGAAGATCAGTCTTATCTCTAACCCATGTTTCTCAAACATTAGCTATATATTAGGATTCCCTGGACCATTGAAAATAAAATGCTGATGCTTGAGCCTCACATGTTATTGTGACCCTCTGGCTTCTGGAATTCAGGTTCTTGATAGTTTTAGCTCTCTGATCCTACTTGTTTTGATATTCCTCCTTGTTGTAAATGACAGATTCCCATATAGGTCCCTTCTTGGGTCCTGATAAGAAGGGATGGGTGATTTTGGACAACTGACCTGCAGAAGTGTTGAAAGTTTCTGTCAATTGTCTCACCTCAAATATTTGATAAATTTTGTTGGACAACAGAGCAAAACTGTAGGAAATGAGCCAAATATGCCTCATTTTTGTTGAATTAAGTTTGAAGTTTTTTTTTTGTCAAATATATGTTGCAAGCAAACAATCAAATCCCTTTGGTCTATTATATTATATGCATTTTCACATCTGCTTTGGATAACATCTGCTCACTTTGTTATGAACTTGAAAATTGACTAAGTAGTAATCAAATGTCAAGGTGGTTCCCCGTTCTCTTGTCAATTTCATAATATTAACATTTACCATATTTCTTCAAACTTACTTGCTCTGCATCTGGAGAGCATAGACTGTTCTTTCCCGCTAGGCTGCTGCCGCCACTTGCCTATGTGATTTGATTCTGTGTGTATAACTCTCTCATAGCTACAACCCCAATTGTGTTACTAAAAGTCCCTAGATTCTTTTTCTCCCAAGTCCTTCAAAGGACAGAATGTTTCATACATACATATTTTATCATCACTTTATCACTTTGCTTTTTGGTCACTCCTCAATGCAATCAGCATTTATTGAGTGCTTACTGTACACAAGGGATATGTGCTGGGTATTGGAGGCATGTGAAGATAAGAAAAATGGAGTCAAGGATTAGAAGCAGATTTCAGTCTGAGAAGGCAAAGGCTGTGTGCATGGTTAACACAACACAGATGTTTGTTATGTACTTTGATAGTAATACAGACAGAATGCAAAAAGTTGAAAGTAGCTAGCTCAGTACTAGTACGCTGGCATTTGAGATATTCTAAATCTCCAGTTGTAGAGTAGAGACACTAATCAGAATTGATAGTTTTCCATCTCACTTGCCAATTTACGTACTTCATATGTTCATGAAGGATTGTATTCCCCCAGAGCAAATCTATAAAGACAAGCAATGTTTAGGTATCTCTTTTTGCTTGACCTATGTGCCTGTCCTTCTAATGGGTATATGCCCTCAACTCTACAGTATATTCTGTGGGTACCAAGCATTTTGACATGGTTACTTAGCTTCACAATTTTAGTCCAATCCAAGCCTCACAACACTGGATATGAAAGGTGTTATTCTTCTTGGGGGGGAAAAAAAACTAGGTAGAAAGATCAGACAGTTTAAATGGGTTTTGTAATATCAAGGATGTGGCGAAGCCATGTTTTGAACACTAATGTTCAATGGCCACATCATAGGTGCCACATGAATAAATGAACTATTATGAGAGCAATAAAGAGCAATCCGTCTCACCACTGTGCTTAGTGCTGCTCCTGTACTCAACTTTGATGTGTTAAATAACTCTAGGGGGCGTATTCACAAGGAACGCAATGAGAATGATACTCCTGTGCCAAGGTGCACCCTGACCTGTCCACACACAGAACAAATGGAGCAATGGAGAGTGAATAAATCAACTCTAGACTAGTTATTGGTATATATTTTAACTCCATGGAGTATTGGATAAAAAGTAAGATGTCTCTTGGTAACCTTCCAATCATAAATACTCAAAATGCGCATCTCCATTATTTGTAAAGATGTGTTATGAATGGATATGTGTACTTTTATAGTTAGAAGATGTGTGTGTGTACATATATATGGGTGTATATCTGGATTATCTATCTCTTAAAACGACGTTATGTATTCAGAAGCAAAGAGTATATTTACCTTATTTCACATGAAATAATGTTTAGTCAAAATTTTCCCTGCTACATATTGGTATGAATTCTGAGGCTGCCTATGAATCTTGAAATGGAGGGAAAAATGGCTTATCCCACTTACATGTTTTTTTGAAATTTGACTTCCTCTCGAACTGAGGAAATCTATGTACTATCATTAAAATGTTTGATTCATGTTCTGCTCTGATACTGTGTGTGTGATGGCTGAATTCTTGAAAAAGTATGAGCATATGAAAGGCTAAAGCTCTGCTCCCGACTGGGCAAAGCCTACTGTACGTCAACACCAGAGTAATTGTATGCAACGAGATTCTATTTTTGTAACTTACATTCAGGTATGAAATGATAATTACAGAAACCTTTATTCTTTGTTCACCTGATTTTTTTGTACTAACAAGTTCAGTTTGTAGAAGGCTGGTGTTTTCTCTTGCAGAATTAAGGGTAAAGTCAGATGAGCAAAGGCTTTGAACCTGGCTCACCTTTCATTGTATGTTAGAAATCTTGCTTTCTTTCTGTAGGGTGAATGGCTGAACTTTTGCATCCCCCTTGGATAGGGAAATCAGACCCCTGATAGTAAAATTTAGATAACCTAGATGCTGTTATGACTTCCTGACCAATTTGGCATCAGAAAATCATGAGGACTGTAAAGAAACTTAGAATTTGAAGAAGAAATTAGAGAAAAGATAGACGTGAAAACATATTTTCTGATCTCCCTTGTCCGTAAGCTGGGAAAAATCGATCACTTTTTAATGGATACGTTGAGAAGCAGTGAGAACTGGAAGAAATTAGAAAAGATTAGAATGCCAGGTCTTTGTAAAGTTCATCCCTCTGTGTCTGCCTTGGGCTCATATATTTACAGTATTCAGTGGACAGTGGATGCCATGGGGTCATGTGGAATGTGACCACAGATGCAAGTGTTTTCATGGACTAACTGATGTGTTGTTCAAAAATTATTTATTTCCTCTTAAGGTCCTCTCTGCCTTTAGCTTCTTCCTTATTGGTTCTCATTTGTTTGAGATTTAGCTCCGGTACTGTTCTACTCAATCGTGTAGAAATGTCCTAGAGAGCAGTTTTCTATCCAGAGACTACAATTCCCAGTACTCCTTGCATTTAGGGGTGGACACATGAGTAGCTTTTCTCAGTGTAATGAGAACAGAATTGGGTTCTGTTACTTTTGGGCCAAGTGTCTTGGCCCAAAATCATAGTACTTGGCTCCTTTCTGCTGATTAGATATGGACAGTTATGAAGGCTCTTGTTTCAAGACAGGAGGAAACTGAATTCTTGAATTAGACTGAACACCAGCAAGTAGAATCACATACATAGTCTGCTAGAGGAGAAAACGCGAAACAAAACTTGTGTTGTGTTAGCCACTAAATCTGTGGATTTGTTACAGCAGCTAATGTTACCTTAACAAATAAATACATAATAAATATACATAATAAATATTTGAGTTAATATTTTGAGTAGTGGAATTAGAAGTTAGACTGCCAAGGTACAGTGAGTCAGAGTAGAGAATGTGAGAGCACTGAATTTGGAAATTTAACAATGAAAGAAGTAAAAGTGATAGAATCAGGAACAGCTAGAGATGTCTATAGAGAATTGACACCACCCTCCAGTGTCTCCCAACCAAATGTGATAAAGAATTCCTTCATAGTGTTAATATTTACTCTACTGAAAATCTTCTTATTAATTTTGATTCAGACATCTGTTGCATTGACTTATTTGGCAATCAAACCCAAACATGAGTCTCCATTATAATAGAAGAGTGTCCTTGTTTGAATTTTAGACAAATAATATAATCATTTAAAATTTTAAATGTGCTTAAAGGTGCCAGTAGATTTCTAGTCTCCTTGGAAGAAAATGTTTGTTTACACTGGTTCTCAGAAAGGCACTCTCTAAAAGTTTCAGTATCATGTTACCTGTTTTTAAAGCTTTATTTAAATATACTTTTATTGTATATTAAATATACTTTTTAATAAAATATATACTTTATTGTAAATATGCTTTTATTAAATATACTTTTATACCGAACATTAAGTGTATTGATGGAGATCTATAGCAACTGCTGGGGTCAAAGACACACTAAGACGTCTTCCCCAAGAGACAAAATGTCTATGAAGTGACATCCCTCTTCAGAGGACCAGTGGAAAAAGAAAGTCAATAGTGATAAATGGAACACATGTCCTGTCTCTAAAGAAAACAGAGCCCCGCTTTGAAGGCTTTAGTTTGGGCCAAGTGCTCAATCTGTTTTCTGAACAAGAACTAAAGAAGTAGTGGGTTGGTCTGTTGCTGCAAAAATTATATACTTCTTCCCAAGAGTCTCCCTGATTCTGGTTTTTAAAAGTGAATCTAGTAAATTTTAGACTTGGCTCTCTGACCATTGTTTTCTTATGGTTCTCACTAGAGAACCAAAGTAGAAGAAAAATTAAATCAATTATTTTTGGGGGAAGAGGAGCAAAGTGTTTAAAATGTCCTCTTCTTACTATAAATATATGTATAAACTTCATGTTGAAAATTTGGAAAATAAAGGTAAGCAAAAGAGAAAATAAGTTATATGAGTAATATTTTTCTATGAACATATATAGCTTTCTTTTGGAAAAAATTAGATTCTGCCATAGATATATGGTTATAAATTTTACTTATCTCAAATACATATTATATACACCTTTACTTGCTTTTGAATATTCTTCAGTTCTGGTTGTGTTCAATAATTAGATTGATCAGAAATTTCCAATATAAAACTGCCATTATGAATATTTAAGTTAGTAAACCTTTCTGTGTATACAGGATTTCTTCTTTAACATTTATTCCTTAAAGTGACTTCGTGGTTGAAAAGTGATGCTCATTGTATTTCTTTTTTATATTCTGACCAAATGTCTTCCAAAAATAATGTACTAACTTGTTTCCCTCAACTCTTCAACTTTCAATATTATCATTTAAAAAATCTGAAATATATCTTTTATTTTTCTTTACATTTCTTTGCTTACTAGTGTGGAAGTTTCTGGCCATTCTTTTTCAAATTGCTCACGCCTTTACCATTTCTGCGGTAACTATCTTCTTTTCTCTCTCCTTCTCTTCTTTCCTTCTTTTTTTAAACCTGTTTTTCTCCAGCTTTTAGGAAAGTATAAGCATTTTTAGCATAGAAGCTTAAATAATTCTGTGAACTTCAATATTACTCCACAGTTGAGACAGATTTTCATCATCCTGTGGTAGACAAAAAAAAAAAAGACCCCCAAAATAATTCTCATGTCCTAATCCTTAGAACCTATGAATATTACCTTATATGACAAAAAAAATTCTTTTTTGAAAAGGACTTTGTAGATGTGGTTATATTAAGGATCTTGAAAAGGAAAGATTGTTTTAGATGATCAGAGTGGGCCCTAATATCTTAATAAGAGGGAGGCATAGGGAGATTTGACGGAAGAGAAACCAGGTGACAGAAAGAGAAGAAAGCAGAGTTAGAGTGGGAAATTCTGTGCCACTGGCTTTGAAGTTGGAGGGAAGGGGCTGTGAGCATAGGGATGCTCTGGACACTGGAAAAGGCAAGAAGGGAGATCCACCCTAGAGCCTCTGAGAGAAGATGCCCCTGTGTGATTTTAGCCCTGTAAGATTCATTTCGGACTTATGGCCCCTTAGAACTGTAAGAGAATACATTTCTTTTTTTCTTTTTTTCTTTTTTTTTTCCTTAAGTGGTTGAATTTGTGGTAATTAGTTACAGCAGCCACAGAAAACTAACACCATCCCCAAATGTTCCTTTGTGGACTTTGCAGTCAGTTTGGGGGTCACTGGGTGACACTATAGATGTCAGACAGCCACTTATCTGTTTTCAGTCCCTGTGATTTTTTAAAATAATTTCATGCAATAGCTGTATATATACTGTAGTATGTAGCATTCTGTGTCTGACTTTTTCAGGGAGTATAGTATTTTTGAGGTTTACCTGTGTTGTATGTGTCAGCAGTTCATTCCTCTCTATTGTCAAGTAGTTTCCGTTGATTGTATAGATGATACATGACATTTTGTTTATCTGTTCACTATTTGATAGGCATTTGGATTGTCTCCAGTTTTGAGCTACCGTGAATAATACTGCTATGAACATCCACATAAACATCTTTTTGTTATTATATGTCTTCATTTTTCTTGGGTAGATACCAGGTTGTATGCTAAGTGTATGTTTAACTTTTAAAGAAATTGCTAAGCTGTTTCCCAAACTGATTGTATGTAAAGCCAGAGGATGGGCTAATTCATTGCCCTCTTTCTCATTGTGAATACAGAGTGGAAAGTCATGTCACTGACTTCCTAGAGACACAATTAGAAAGCTTGACCCCTAGCACTCTGACCACACCAGGGAAGGAGTTGGTGCTTTCTCAAGCATAGTGTAGAGCTGACAGAAAAAGGTTCAAGTGAAGTTTCCTCCATGTCATATTGCTAGTGTACCATACTCAACTGTTAATATGTAAGGATTTATTTTCAAAGACTTTTATTGAAGTATTGCTTATCTTGGCACAAAATAGAATACAAAAGAAAGGCTCAACTAAAATATTGGTTCAATAATTCATTATTCTCTGCCCTATGGAATATAATACAGACATTAAAAAGAATGAACTAGAGCCAGACCACTTAATTTAGAAGGGTAAATATCTTTTATTGTTCCCTCTCCTTCATATCCACATTTAATCAACCACCAATCTGCTCACCCTACTTTTAAACTGTCTCATAAATGCATTAATGTTTCCGCATGTCCACTGTCCTTTATTTCAAGCTACCATGATCTCTTGCCTGCATTATTCAACATGTTATTAATATCTTAAGTATCTAATCCTGCCCCTCTGAACTGCCTTCTTCACAAAGAAATCAGAAAGATTTTTTTTGTACTGAAAATGATACTGATTCTTTCCAGAGCTTAAACCCTTCAGTTGTTTCTCAGTTACTCCCAAGTAAATAATCAAGTATACTTTTATGAATTCATAACTATAATAGCATATAATTATATAGTCTACTTTTGAAAATCACAAATGAAAAAAACAAATACACCAACAAAAATCAATCATTTATAAATAAAAAAATTGCTCTCCAGGGAATAATTCTTATAACAAAATGACATCAAAATGATAATTGCATACTATAAAAAAAAAATAACACTTAAGTCTTTGTTGCACTCAGAGGGAAAGCCATAGTCTAAGATCCTTTTATTTTAAAACAAGGGAAAATAAAACAGAACATCTGAATGTAAGAAGCTGCAAAAAATAAAAATAAAACACTGAAAAGCATAAAGAATGAATTGGTAAAACTGAAACAGAAGTTAATGATTTGGGAAACAAAAGAACAAGAGTAATTGAAAAGTTAAGTAATTGAGAAGTTAATAAAATAACAACCTCATGGAAGGGAAAAAAATTGAGAAAAGAAAAATAGATTAAAGAGGAGAGAAGATAGGGCCACACATAAGAAAGACTGAAATATTTCTGAGACAGTATTTTTTAAAGCTTATATTAATAAAATTATCAGTCTTGATAAAATGAGGAATTTTAAGGAAAGCACAAAGTGAACCAAACGGTCTTAACAGCAAGTAAATAAGAGGAACAGACTAATATGAAAATGTTTAGAAAAGTTGGCAATAATTACTCCCCAAAAATGTCCTAGCCCATATGATTTTACAGGTAAGTTCCCCACTCCTTCATAGTGATTCAAAAAAAAAAAAAAGCTTAATTCTTCTATGTGGAAAATAATGTCATGATTCTGAATTTAAGCCATAAAGCTAACATAACCACACCCAAAACACAAACAGTTCAGAAGGCTTATAGAGCAATCAAATCACATGCAAAATTCCTAAATAATATCTATCTAGGTATGTTGATACAAGAAAAATACACAGTGACCAAGAAGGACTTAATCCAATTATTAAAATTCAACTCATTAATATGAAATAAAAAGGACATATGTTCTCCATCAAAACAATGCCTTTAAAAAATTCAGCATCTGTTCCTAAAAAAATTCTTAGAAAACATAGAATATTTCCTCACTCTCATAAAGATTATTTATCTTAAATGAACACTCAACATTGTATTTAACAGTGAAACATCAGAGGTTTTTTCCCTTTAAAAGCTAGAAACTTGACAAGAATGTTATCATTTAACATTGTTTTAGAAGTTTTATTATAATAACTTGGAAAACAAATGAGTTTTAATCTTGTGAAAGAAGTGAAAATCAGCATGTGAATTACATGAAGACAATAATTATCAACCTGAAAAAGAAAAACAAAAACAGCTGGAAAATTGTAAGAACTAATAGCGTAATTCAGTAAATTACAAAAATCAAAACAAAAAAAACACAAAATCCCATGACATTTTCAGCCTATATATTATCACTAATCAGTGAATATCCTTTGAGAGTCATGTTTTCAGTTATAAGGATAAAGTTTCCATTTATACTAAGATGAGGAAGACTTCAGAGGAAGAAGTTTGGACTGGTGAGAAGGAAAATGTCTGTCTGAATATGTCAAGCTAGAGACACCTGTGAGACTCAAGTGCATTTGAATTTATCATATATTAATATAGGGTTCATTGGGCTAGAGATACAAGTTGGGAGTTGTTGGAATATAGACAATATTTAAAGCCTGAAGACTTGAATTCACTTCAGGAGTGAATGTAATGAGAAAAAATTGATGCAAGGAGTAAGCCTCGGAATGCTCCAAAATTTGGAAGTTGTTAAATATGTATAAACCAGCAAAGCAGGCTGGGAGGCTAATAAGTTTAAAAGTGAACTATGAGTGAGTGCTGTTCTGGAGGTCAAGTAGAATATGCGTTCTAACAAGAAGGAAGTAATCTTCTGTAACAAATGCTGCCCAGTGGTAAAGTAAGAGGACTAAGAATTGGCCATTGGACTTGGCAATGTGAGAATTACTCATAATCTTGACGAGGCATTTTGGTGAAATGGTATGGATGTAAAATCTGATTAGACTGGGTTCAGGAAAGAATAGAAGGAAAGAGGGATTTAGACATGCTGAGCACAAAAAGACAGTCTTGGGGAGTTCATAAAGGGAAACAAAAATGGGACATTAGACAAGAATGCAGTCAAGAGCATTTTATTTTTTTTAAATGTAGAAAATATAACAGCATTTTGGTATGCAAAAGGAAATAATCCAGGAGTCTATGGAAAATTGATAGTATATGAGAGAAAGGTAGAGTTTTGGAAACTGTATCTTTGAATGAGCAAGAGGTTATGGATCCAGCTGGCATATGAGTGGAGTAACTGGCACTGGGAGCAGAGACAGTCCATTCCTAACAACGATAGTGTATAGAGATGCAAAGTCAAGTAGGCTAGCAAATGTGATGGTTAGAATGTGTAGACATGTTCTTCATCTTCTGTTCTAATTATAATTTTGCCTTTTTATTGTTGTCAATTTTTCTGGTGTGGTAATAAAAATCCCCAGAGCTTCATGACATACATAGGGGGACTATTTAAGTTTTAGGAAAATGTAAATACTTCCTTAAAGAGTCTCTTCTTTAAATACCTTAGGATATTTCATTGTGAAACTAGTTTAACTAGGTATGCAGTTTTGAACATTTTTGCACTAGGCTTGTGTTCACGTTAATGTATTTAATAATGCTGTTTCTGCAGCATGGCTCATCTTTCTTCTGCATATACACATGGATGGCTTCCTGTTATTATTTATATCTCTACTTAATTTTGCTTTATCTGCTAAAGCTTGACTGCTCTGCTCAAAAGAATCCTTATCCCCTAGTCATTTTCATTTCTATTCATCTCTGGTCTATCTTAATTTTTTCTTCATGAAATTTATCACTTTCTGCAATTATCTTATAAACAGTTTTGTTTGTTTAATTTCTGTCTCTTTCCACAAGTCTGTAAGTTCCACGAGGTTAGCAATATTACTGGTCTCATTCACTTGTGCAATCAGCATATTAGTGCTTGTTATGTCTCCAGCAATTACGATTTGTTGAAAAATGATTGGGAAGTGGTGATGTAAAAACACTAAAATGATGACATACATCATACATTTAATTATTTTTAGGAGTTCTTCAACATATGAAAGAATTAAATTATAGTCTTCCTGAAAGAATTGTATAGAAAAATGTTGGAGACCCACTGAGGGCAGGGTTCACTTTGTTTTGCTTTGTACCTTCCACATTGACTGATGCAGTGTTTGGTAAATGAAAGCATTGTGGTTAATACTCATTGAATGAATTCATGCATAAAATGATAGATTAATGAAATTTGCTAAAACTGAGGCATACTTTATGTTTGTTACCTTGTTTTTCCTAAACCAATGTTTTACCGTGAGCACTACTTTAAAAAAACAAAGCACATGTGACTAAATATGCCTGTTTTTTAAAGCAACTGTGGGCCTTAAAGACATTAGTGTCCCCTCCTAGGTACCAACTAGAGAGTTAAGAAGTATAGAATTAGCTTTATAGTAAGCTGATTATAGGACAACACCAGTGTGGAGCAACAAATCATCTTATCATCTGGAATACTGCATGAGACTCAAAGAGAAAAACAGTATTTGTTATATTAAGAAGTTACATTGCCCATTTAGTATAAAAATACATAAAATTGGTTATGTTACAGGGAAAAATGCTTAGACAGAATTATTTTCAGATGAATTTTACTTTTATGTATTAGTATCCTACTGAAGTTTTTAGGGTAGAAAACAGTATGATTACTGGCAGGTGTTCATTGAAATATTTCAGTATAAGTAGTACCTAGAAAACTAAAGACTGCCTCATCTCAGCAAACCCTGTGTGCAGAAAACACAGAAGATCTTGGATTAGTCAAGGTCAGCTTCTTAGCCTACTTACAATGTGGAGTTTGGCATTGTGACTTTTAGATGGATAATTTTTAAATTCCTTATGAGGCCAACATTGAAGGTCAGTGTTAAGTATATTGACTTTATATAAACTCACTGTGTATCTCCATTATTAATTTTTTAATTAATTGGTTTAACATTATAGATTTAACATTATGAGAGTCAGATAATCCTAAGCATCAAAGATAAGTAAAATGTCATAAAACCTGACCTTCCTGAACATGTAATGGGGCCAACAGTCTGAAGTGACTATAAGAAAGAAGAAAGCTGAGGTGCAAGAGGGATGTTTCTTAAATTTTAATGAGCATATGAGTCACCTGGAGGGAGGAAGGAGACAGTCTTGTTAAAATGATTATTGAATTGAATGACATTGAATTAAATAGGTCTGGTTTGGGGTCGGAGCTTCTGCGTTTTTAACAAGTTCCCAGTTGATGCTCCTGATTCTTAGATAACACCATAGGAAGGAGACAGTGTAAAACAAGGGAAAGTCTTTGATTTTCTGAACCTTTCAGTGATTTGAACAGACAAAAGCAAGGCATATATACACTGAAATGCTAAAAAGCCTTGTATGCACAGGTGAGGGTACTCTGACCTGTACCTCCAAGCCCTGGAGGTTATTACCATATGCAGATAGCCCTTTGATTACCCTTCACACCTATAGATCTGCCCACCTTTGAGAGAGCCAGTCTGGGGAGAGTGCCCACTCAGGCCCTGGAGGCATGCTTGAAGCCACTTGAGAAAAGAATTCTAAGTTCTTCAAGATATAAGTTGCCTCCAATGCAGGGAAGTGTGAGAGATCATAGATCCAGATAAAATAGAATCTGCAGGCATAGAATTGGGTTCAGAATGTGAAAGGACTCAAGTCCTCATAGATACTTGTGCACGTATATGTGAGTGGAATGAAGGAGTTGGGGGCAGGTTCCCCTGAACGAGGGTAGAGTGCAAAGGGTAGAGAGTAGGGCCCTGTGTTGCATATTCTCAACTCTATACTACGCATGTGTTCCAAGGACTCTCTGGTATATGACAGAATGAGGGCCCATAACAAAATAAGGAATAATAAAATATCAGTTAATCTGGAGTTCCTGTGATTTAACTGTAGAATTATCAATCTCATTATGTTTCTTCACTTTTAGTCAATGGCTAGCCATTCCACTGGAAAGAAGACATGTCATTGGGTGATCTCCTAATAGTCTATTGCCATTTAATAATTACTTTTGTTATCTCTACTTCCTGTTCTCATTTTCTCTGTTATCCTCAAGAAAAGATAAGTAAAATAAAGATACAAATTAGATTTTAAGCTAGGTCATACATGACAGTAGAACTCTTAACCACAACCTCAATAGTAATCAGCTCAAGAAGCCAAATTATGATCTCTGTAGCAATCAGCCCAGAATGGTCCAAACTTAGTTAATGACTACCAACTTCTCTATTTTTTGCCCTCAGTTCCAAATTAGAAACCAATGAGAGACAGACAAAAATCCTTCTGAAACTGATTATGTAAGACATCTTACATCCACTCAGCCCACCTACAGCTCCTCCATTCCAACACAAAGAGCACAAGCATCACTCATGACTAACTCTTGCTAGCTCTCATGGGGTCATCTACGTCTAAATCCTCTTGTCCTCTAGGAAAAACTCCTGCTTCTTGGATGTATTCTCATTACATCTTAATTCTTGTGCCTTTCTCTTAAAGTGGCATAACTTCACCAAGGATGATTTGAGCCTTCAGTGTCTGTTCTGGGGAAAGGCTGACTGGAACAAAATTGTTCACTTGAGAATCATCTTAGATAATAAAAGAAATAAGGACAGTGGGTTTTTTGTTTTGTTTTGTTTTGGTATATAAGGGCTGACAAAATTCTGATTCAAAAATTGTTTCACTGAAAGGTTCTTTGGCCAAATCTAATGAGCAATTTGACAAACTTAGACAATAACAAATTAGGCTTATTTCCCTCATAAATCTTTACTCTCCTTGTCCACCATTTGACTCCCTGTATCTGGCTCTCCTGTTCCCCTTTGTCCTCTGAATATTCTTCCACATGCCCGTTGACAACTTCCTTCTCTTCCTCTTGTCCAGACCTTCTGTCTGCCTTTTCCCAGTGACTCTCCTAAAACCCAAGAATACCAGTTGCCTCTAATGATATATCCCTCCCATGAGCTAGGTCTACAGGCAACTGTAGAAGTCAAATATTAAACCTATGTTAAGTTTAAGGCTATCATTAAACCCAGAGAAGACCAGAAACTATTTATAGGAGAATGTAGAATTATTTTGAATGCATAGGATCCAGGGTTGCCTGACCTATATTAACTTGTATACATATTGGTTAGAACCTCAGATGCTAAATCTTGACTGGTAGTAGATGATTGAACAGATCCAGAAAGGGACCTTCTTTCTCACAAGGGAAAGACTCTTCTTTCTGCAATAAACCTGAGGGTAAAAAAAGGCCCTCAAAGTAGGGAAACATCCTAAAAGCCATATTGAAACATTCCCAATAAAAATCAATGGGACTCTAATTCAATTATACAAATAGAGGAAAAAATGAAATTAGAATGGGAAAATCCCCTTCATTTGAATTACAAGGTATTGTAAAACCTGGCAGAACATTTGGAAATTGTTTTTGAAGAATAACATAATAAGACTCAAAATAAACTTACAATTCTGTGGATCAAGAGCTATTGGCATATTTCCCAACAGACCACCTATTGACAAGAACACTTGTAGATATTTTAGACAGAAGGGATATTTTGAACAAAATGTTCTGTTTTACAGAAGGTAAGCCAAGACAAAGAAGAATCTCTCAACTTGGCTCGAAGAGAATGCTCCAAGAAAAGAAAAAGCATTCAGTATCCTGCCTTACCTTAACCATAAATATATATGGCCAACCTCATCGATTCCTGGTAGATATGAGCATTGCTGTTTTTACATTAAACTGTTATTTTCAATCAGCTTCTTCCTTCAGGTGAACATAGGACCCAGGTGCTAGGTATTTACAGTAATTTACAGATTTTTCACTGTTTTAGCCCTTAAATGTAACTCTTCGGCCTTTGACTAAATAGCATTACTTCCTGCTCCATGATACCACCCCTGAAAATGTAATAGGGAGAGATTTACTTTGCAAATGGAATCGTAATATCAAATTCACACAAGAGGGACTACTTCTTGAGATTCCAGAGGACTCCAATATTCAGAACCAGGTTGTGTCTAATCTGCAGATGTCATTCTGTTTTTCATTGTGCTTGATGCAAATGCCAGCTAAGGGTCTTGGCTTCATACCAGACACTCAGTGTACACTCAATGGGCTAAAAATTCCACTGACATAGGAAAAATAATTGGATCAGGACATATTAAAGTTCAGATAGGTCCTACCAAACTGTTATACAAACTTTCCCAATATTCTTTGAAACCAGAAGCAAAAGAAAGGACTTAAACCTATAGTTGAAGGCTTTATATCCCAAGATCTTTTTAGACTCTGCTCTAGCCCTTGTAGCACTACTATCTTGCCAGTAAAGAAACCAAATGGATGAGAATGACATGTTAAAGATCTCAGAGTATTAACCAGTTACATCTCTCTTCCCAGTAGTACCTAACCTAAATACCATCTGGGCATCAATTCTGCTCAAAGCCACGTATTTCACCATAGTAGAGTTTTCCTCTGTTCTTTTCAGTGTGACCCTAGCCCAAGACAGTCAGTATGTGTAGCAAACATTGATAAATGTGGGAAGTTATGCTCCAAGGGTCACCACAGCCCCTTCTATTTTTCCTAAGTCTTCTGTTCAAGACTTAGAAGGTCTAAATTTCTTGGGTGACTCAGTTCTGATATAATATGTAGATGGTTTGTTCAAAGAACAAATAGTTTAAAGAACAAAGAAGCTTGTGAAAAGGATTCCATTTACTTGCTCTCAGCCTTAGAAACAATAAAATGGACATAAAGTTTCAAAAGATAACTAACAAATATGCCAAAGCACATTCCATTGTTTATAGTATGATTTAACTAAGGCAGGAAAAACACCCTGAGAATGGACTAAAGATTATCCAAACATAATGTAGACCCCTCATAAACTGATAACCAAGAGAATTTCTAGGCTGGACATTGCAGGCAATGGGTGTCAAGTTTTTCTGAGATTTGAAACCTCTTTATGAATTAACTAAGTCATCAGTAAGAGGTCTTCTTAGGGAGCCCAAACGTGAACAAGTCTTTCCTACCTTTTGTCTATTGGTGCATGTGCATTTTGGGCAGTCCTTGGGATTTTAGCTGAACATCATGGGAACCATTAAAAATCCATCACTTAAAATAGCTTTACGCTTGACATGGTTGCAAGACATCAACCTTGTCTTAGAGTATCTGTTGATGCTTTCGCTGAGCTAGTTCTAGGTAACCCACTTGACCTCATGGTTCCTCACACAAAGTAGTTTCATTATTGATTGAGAACACACCATAATTTTCAGCAATTCAATTAGCCTCTTGAGATTCTGTTACCTTCTCCTTCTTACATTACTATTCACTGTTGCAGTATCCTTAATCCTGCCTCTCTCCACTCTCCTGCCCCTACAACAAAAAAGGAACCTCATAGTTGTCATAGATACGGAACTTTCTGTACCTTGCTCAGATTTGTAGACACTTTCACTGAAAACTGTGACCTATTATTATTTGTTGCTGGACCATACCTGTTGCTGGACCATGAAACTGAAGGCTGTGAAGCAGGATATGCTCTCACTAAATTAATCTCTCCTTTAGGATATAGTTCTCTATCTGACATAACATTAGCCAAGAATGCAGAGCTTTTTGTACTTACTAGGGCATGCAAACTAGCAAAGAACATAGAGTTAACATGTATACAGATAGCAAGGATGTGTTTGGAGTAGGGCATGACTTTGGGATGCTTTAAAAACAAACAAGTCTTTCTCATCTCTGCTGCAGCATCTACCAAAATGGACAAATGGAGGAACTTTCAAATGCATTTCTACCTTCTAGAGAGCTGGCTATTATAAAGTTTGAGACCCATGGAAAAGAAGAAAATATGGAAGCTAAAGGAAACTCTCTGTCAAATGATTAGCCTTAACTAAGGTTATAATCCTATCTAAACCCTTATAGGATAAGCTCCTGGAGAGTTTCAAGGAGGCTATTAGGCAATATCAATGTGTAGCTCCTTATTTTGAAAAGGAAGAATGGAAAAAATCTCATTGCACTCTTCATGTAGATAATCCTGATGATCACAAGATGATCTGGTTGGTGGCACCAGATGATTTGAAATACATATTAACTAAATTTCTCCATGAAACCCACTCATCATGTTACAGTCACATTGCTTAATATCTTCAATCAACATTGGTTGGGAGTCTCCCCCCAAAAAACCAGAAGAGTTTCTAATCAGGTTATGTGCTATGTTGTTAACAATGTAATGTTAGAACAATTTTAAAGATAGAATGTAGGCATGAAACAAAGCCTTAAGGGATATTTGGCCACCTTGGATGAATTTTATCTAGCTCCCACCCTACATGGGATTTGAATGTTTTCATTATTGCATATCTGTGTTCAGGATAGGCTAAACCATTTCTTTATTCAAAATATACAATCTCTAAAAGGCTGTTTGCTTTTGTGTTTCCAACTTAGATTTACTAACTTGTACATCAATGGACTGAGGTACAAATTCATGGGAAACTTAAAAGAACTCTGTAAAATGTTAACTCTTACTGAACAACTACACTGCCCTTACTACTCACAACCTTCTGGAGATTGAGAGCCAGTGTCAGAATTTTTGAGTTCCCTTGGCCAAAGCTACTTCCATTACCCCTTACACCTTATGGCTTATTCCCTTGGGGACTTATCAGTTACCCTTCTATGAACTGAAAACTGGAAGGCCCATACATGTCGGGATTTTACTTCTGATACTAGCTTCTGATTTGCTTTATACAGGCATGGTGAAGTATTTCAAGGGTCTTTGGTACTATTTCAAATCTTATCAACAGATTAAGTTTTCCTTTCTACAACATCAATATGATATTTAGTCTCGTCATGATTTTCAATCAGATTTTGTCCATTGGAGGATACATCAGGGAAAAACTTCTGTTGCAACTCAGAGGAAATAATCTCATTAGGTACTGTTAATAACAAATACAGCAGTGAAATTCCAGAAGGTCAATCCTTGGGTTCGTGTTTTACAACTGAAGAAGCAATTGAGAATTTACACAATTAGAAGGCTACTCTATAGAGGAGTTCAAACTGAGAATTCTCAGAAATCTAGAAGTTACTTATCTTCAGAACTAGACAGCTAAGTCATGACCTTTGGAACAAGTTGATGACCTTGGATACAGAGAGATTCCACTCAAGATAGCAGACCAAGACCCCTGTATAATTCCTGTTTTCTTTTTCATTGTTTGCTTATGATCGTTTCTCTTTTCATTTTCCTTAGTTGTTGACAACTCTAATGGCCTTCTTCTCTTTTCTTTCCTTTTTATTAAAATCATTAGATCAGAACATACTCATTCTCATGTCATTCTTAGATTTTCCAAATAGTAGCCACTTCCCTCAATCTTACCAGTTGCTACATATGCCACCCATCTTGGGGTCCCCGCAGTAAAAACCTCTGGGAAATTCTGATCTCATCAGATGAGATTGTAGGGAATTACAGCTGATGGCATTTCGGCTTGAATCTACCTACAAAATGGCCTTCAGCAAATCAAAATGTAACTTTGCTACTGTTCCTCTCAGAAAAAGAACAAATTATAATAGTCTATTTATCAGACCCTAGGTAAATCTAAATTTAAATCCAATAACCTTTACAAGGAGTGAAATAAAAACTTGGCATATGAAAAAGAATGATGGAGATCCAAACACAAAACCCAGCTACTGTAAGGCCTTGGTCTGACCTTGTATCATGAACAAATCCTTTTCTTCCCAGATCTCCATGTGCTCCTATTGGATACTACTTCCTTTGTGGGCTGAGGATGCCTGGTCTTTTTTATCCCACGTTAACACCTCGTGCCTCTTTGGAACTCCAAGATTTGTATGTACATAGAGAACCTAATTCTGTGAATCACTAAGGATGGGAATTCTGAATCATGTACCAGCTTGAAAAGGAGATCACCTTTGATTATTGAAGCACTCCCACTGGGAGGATTACTGGCTCATTGGTTATCTAAGCTATAACAGCAGTGTTCCCAGTGGTGGCAACCATACAAATAGAAGGAGCAGTAAAAAACTTAGCAGTAACTGACATCCCTATATGGAATACAAATCAGTTTTAACTTGTGGACAGGAGTAGAGATGGACAAGTACATTACTCTAGATTTGTTGTTAGCTAGTCATTTTGATGTCTGTGCCATGACCAATATTTCTTGCTGTATTTGTATCAGTGAAACAGGCCAGATAGAACAGGCTGTAATTGTCTTAAGGTTAAAGCTACTTGACTCTGTAAGGATGACTCTCATGGCTTAGGACATTAGTTCTCTTGGCCTGAGTTGGGCAATTGGAGTTCTTTGTTCCAAGGATTTTATTGAGAGCATTAGTTGTTCTTGTTTTTGTCATGATGGTCATGATGCTGGTTCATTGCATTTTTCCTAGAGTCTTAAGTGATTCTGTGCAGTCACTTCCTTGTCAGATACTTGCTATGATGATACAAAAACAAAAAAGGTCACGAAGGTCTCATGATGCACTGGACTATGGAGATGACTGAACAGTGCCTGGGCAGTGAATATCTAAATCTTTAGCCTTTCCTGACTTGTTCAGCCTCTCTCAAGTGAGAAAATGACTAAAGAGGGAAAGGGGGCTCTGAGACTGAATGTACCAACAGGCAATAGCCAGACCAAATGTGATAATAGGACTCTGACCCACAAACCGTTGCAGCATCCAGTCCAGTAAGCCAAACCACATCTCTGCAGCAATTCGCCCAGAATGGTCAGGACTTTATTATTGACTGCCATCTTCTCCATTTTTTGACCCTGCTTCCAGCTTAGAACCAAGCAGGGAAAGCCAAATGTGTTCCTAAACTCAGTCATGTTGGATTTCTCACTTCTAGTTAGTACACCTCCAACCAGAGCGTACCTGAAGCCTCCCACACCCCCTTTTAACTATACTGCTTTCCCACTTCCTTGTCTGCCAAATGGTGTGATAGTAGCTGACTCCTTTGCTATAGAGAGCTTTGAATAAATACCATGTTTGTTCTCATTTAGGTGGTCTTTATTAATTCTCCAGCTCTTAGCCATAATCCCTATTACCTGAGTCAAATATTCTAAATGTTGCTGCTTAATACAGTGGTTGCCAAAACATTAGTGTACAGCAGAATCACTTGGAAGTCTTGTTAAAATACAGATTGCTGGGCCTTACCAGAGTTTTTAACTCAGTGGGTCTTGGGTGAGATCAAGGATTTGCCCTCTAACAAGTTTTCAGAGGATGCTAATGTTGCTGATCAGGTGACAGCATTTTGAGAAATGTCGCCTTAGGCCACCAACATGATTTAATGACAACAGCAGTAATGCCTAGATTTATGTAGTGTTCTTGCTCATGATGAGACAATTGTGTAAAATCTATGGGCGCAAAGTCATATTTTAGAGTATGACCTTCTTTGGAAACATACATCTTGAGTTGGAATTACGAGGTTATAAGAGGAAGAGAAATGAATTTGATCAGAGTTGGAGGGAAATGTCTTCACCTTGCCCATAATTATGATTTGTTTTGTCCTTTCAGAGTAATTAGCCATATGTCAGCAAAGAGAACTAGAGACTTTGCACTTATTCATTCATGATCTAGGGATAAAAAGACAACCTCTTACCAAACAAAAAAGGTGAAAAGAAAATTACGGGGGTTAACTTAGTTATTATCGCCTTTTCCCAGAGAAAGATTCATAATTTAGCCATGGCATCTGACCATTAATTGATTACTCCCTTAGTAGGTTCTGCTGTCATTTGAGTGGAAATGGTGATGCAGAAAGGTTGGGGGCGGGGGAAGGGGATATAGATGTAGTTTCTGCCAAGGCATTGAGGAAGACACAAAACTACACAGGTGGCGTTAAGAATCAGCGGACTGGCAGTGAGTCCCCCTTTGGAAGCCCATGGTCTTACTACTGCGTATAGATGTTGGCTGTGTTTGGCACCTCTTCGTCCCCACCCTACCAGTGTTCTCCATTCTTCCCTACCAATGTTAGTTTTCCTCCCTGCTTTTACCTTCTACGTTCCTCATAACCTAAATACATGGGCTGTCCCAATAACCAGATGATGCTCCTTGTTTTTAACTTGATCCAGGTTTTTTTTACTTGAATTGTTTGAATTAAAAAAACACACACACACAATAAATTGAACAGTTTCCTGTGTGACCTGCCTTTTTCAGTTAAGATGTCCTTGTGACGATAGTCAAGTACTTCCTTTCCCTGTGCATCTACTCTGGAGAGCATTTCTCTCCAGTGCCTTGAGAAAATAATTTTTTGCAATCACCAGTTTGGGCCTTTGCTTTTTAAAATTTGAAAAGCGGAAAGAGAATTTAAAAAGAAAAGCACAGAGTAATGATAAAAGGGTTAAAAAAAAAGAGATTTAAGGGGGCTATTTGAAGAACTGGATTGTTTAGCCAAGTAACAGCAGATTCAGGGTTGCGTAAAAGTCTATCTTGTGGTTCAGACATGACCACCTAATGATTTTTTATGAATGACATCTGGGAGAATGAAGAATGAAACCAATTACAATTTCTAATGGAACGTTTGATCTAGTCGATGATTCTGTGGCACCAAATGCCTTCAGGAAGCTTTCTTCTCAGCTGGAACCTAATTTTACTGGACCCATTTTACTCTGTATGATAATGCAGATGTCCTTTGTGGCTTCTTTGAGGTCAAAAAGGCATCAGTATGTGCTATTTAGGAGTAAGTTTCTTTCTAAATAAGATCTGACTGGGTCATTACCCAGAAGCAATAATTGGGCCATCAGGGACAAGATGAGCTCAAAATGAAAGAATTATTCACTGGCTAAAGATGATAAGCCACTAAGGCAAAAATCAGCAAAGACCATGGATTGTATGATCAGAATTAGACCTTTTTCCTGCTTGTTTAAATAGAAAGAGGGATTTGACAATATACAATTTGTTTAATAAGTGTTTTAAGGTGTCATTTTTAAACAAAAGTGTTTGTTTCCCCTCCCTGCAAAAAAAATGAGAAAATAAGAAAATTTCAATGATTATAAACCAGCAAAGAATTAAGGAAAAAGGAATATGTACATTTAGAGAGAAAACAGAATAAAAATACTTTCTAACCATGGCTATAAAGTAATTAAACTACTTTTAATAAATTTAAAAAATAAAAGCATTTACTATTTTTAAAATTAATCATTTGAATTGTCACAAAAGGCATTATTATGAACAATGACTTTTACACATATAGTTATAATGAATGGTTTCCAAATAGCAGGCATTTTATGCAAATGGTACAGAAATGTTTTCATCATCTGGAAACATATCTATTATTATCTCATTTGCATTGTTTTTATTTTATATTATATACTTGAAAATAGGGAGTCTGTGTTTTTAAAATTCAATTGGTAAACCACCCAAAATAAAATGACAAAACTTTAACTGCAACCCTCTAAAGGACTGGCTGCTGTTCTTTCCTAGTTTTCTTCAATGTGAAAGCATTTCTTATGGATAGAAAACAATAGAAAAAATAGCTCTATTTTCATATTTAATATATTTTTACTGGGAGAGTTTTATTAAAAGTATACTATATAGCACAGGAAATGTAGCCAAATATTTTTATATAACTTTAAATGAAGTATGATCTGTAATAATATTGAATCACTATGTTGTACACCTGAAACTAATATAATGTAAATTACCTATACTTCAGTCTAAAAAGTATATTATCATACATGGTATGTGTCTAACTTCCTATTAACAGAACTATATTAAATATTACACCAACACGAACAATATTTCTCATGTCAGTATTCAAAGGTATGCTTACAAAACATACCTTATTCATGAGTCCTAATGGATAAATGTTATTCCTGCAAGATATGGTAAGAATATACCTTTAGATTTTGTGCATTCATATTCAGGCAACATAATTGTAGTTTCTCAGTTTGAAAAGTAAGTTATTTACCGTCTATAGTAGTCGGTTGTTTGCAATCTACAGTAAAATTGTGACTTGAGCCCATAAAAACCTATTTAAATCCATGATTTAGATGAGAACGTGACTCAGCTGAGCCGCTATAAGAAAGTGGACTTAGGAGTTAGATTGTAAACACATTGTAGGGTGATCAACTGTCCCAATTTGTCCAGGACTGAGAGGTGTCCCAGAACATGAAGTTTCAATGCTAAAACCGGGATCATCCCCAGCAAACTCGGAAGCGTTGGTTACGATAATACATGTCTTAAGATGGCTGCCCTGGAAAGAGCACTCCGATCCTAAATTCCAGAGAGCACAATGGATGATTTTTACCATCTCACCTAAGTGCATCATTGCAATGGAAGCGAGGGAATATGCTAGGTAAATATGTTGGAAAAAGTACCAGGGTAGTAAAGAAAAGATGTTAAATCATATTGTAGGTGTGAAGGGAAGCCATTGGAGAGTCTTAATCTGTGTGACATGAACTGACTTTCTTTTTTAAATAAAATCCCTCTGGCTATATAAGTGGAGGACAGATTGTAGGAAAGCAGGAATGGAAACAGGATGACCATTTAAGGGTCTTTGTGGAAGTTCAGGAGAGAGTCATTTTAGGGTGGTACTGGTGGACTTGGTGAGAAGGAGTTGGACTGGACTATATTTTGAATATACCACCAATAGAATTTATATATGCATGGAATGTAGGGCATGAGAAAAAAGAGAGAACCAATGGATTATTATAAGATTGTTGCCTAAAATATTGTGCAATTGGTGTTGTCTTTTACTTAGATGACAAATGCTACTTTAAAGAGCTAGGACATTTCTTCTGTGGCTCTGTTGTTCTTACAGTAGACTGTGGCCACTATTGTACAGCGATGATGAGATGACATAGCCACACCGCTTGTAGAAATAATCCAGGTAAAATGGGTCAGGGACTTGCCCTAAAAAAACTTAAATCTCTATAGGATCCATATCATTATTGTCTTGGCCCTACATATCAATATGGAATGGAAAGTCAACTTTCACCCGCTTGTTCAGGATGATGACATCTTGATCTTAAATTATAGTTAAATAATAATGACAATGATGATGATAGTTATGTTAGTACTTAATATCTTACTGTATAAATGTTACAAATACAAGATCAGAAGTGAGTATTTTTTTTCTTTCCTTTTTCACACTGGATTTCAATGTCAGCAATTTCAATATTTATTAATTACTGAACATGCACATTGCCTAATGCTAGGTTTAGGTGTTAAAAAGTAAGATAGATCTTGAGCTGGCTCTGACTCTAGATTGGTCCAAATTCAAACAGAGGTTAAAATTTTCTTAAATTTGACAAAAGTGATGTCATTTTTACTTTCGATTGCAACCAGATCTGCAAATGAGCAAAGCAAAGGAGAGAGAAGTCAAGGTTATAAGTAAATGGATGTTGCTCCAGGATACCTGCCTTGTTCTTCTCAGAGGCAAGCCTAATTTCCATGATCTCAGTAGCCAGCACAGAGTGAGGAATCTCTCAGATCGTGAGAGCCCAGAGCTCCAGGCTCGCTCCCTTTCCTAATATTCTACTGGGAAAGAATCATATTAGCAATCAACTATCTACCACATTAAAACTCCTTAATGGTAAACATTGAATTGGCTTTTAGGAAAAAAACTTGGGGGCTGAGATGAGTGGAGAACTCAGAGTAACGACACTAAACAAAGGAACAGGAGAATGAACAGAAGAGTAGCAGTGGTAATAACATTGAGTAAATTCTTGTTCAAATGCAAAATTCTGATTCAGTAAGTCTCCAACATGAGATGGATGCTGCTGGTCAGGGGATAAACTTTGAGTTGTGAGGGGCTAAATGCTTGACATGGTGAATTAGAGTAAAATGAGAAAGACAGGTTCAGAAAAAATGGTGGAGGATCCAAAGACTGGGTTGAAGGGTTGATTTCCAAATGTAAACAATGAGGCACCTATGGTTGGACTTAGATGAACTGCCATGAAATGAATCATCATTTTAGGACTAGTCATAATACAGGCAACAAAGGGATCAGAAAGGATGAGATAGTTTTCTGAGATGTTTAAAAGACTTGATAGGATTTGGAGATACATAAAATATGTTTGAGTCAAAGAAGATAGTCACTAAAAGTCCCAAAGTTGTAAGACAGGACCAAGAGGAAAATATCTCCGTTACAAAAATTGGTAAGTGAAGAGAGTTGGTGGATGGTGAAAATGATACTTGAGAACACTGCCCCTTTGTATCTAAAGAAATGCTAATATCATTAATAATATTGGCAAAAAAAAGTAAGTAAAATCCAGCCTTTGGCTGAGAGATAATAAATATGTGCATACAAAAGAAGATGAGAAGTTCGGGAAAAATTAAATGTTAAATGTTTGAAAGAGTCTGATTATGAGCTGCAGAGTGAAAGAATAAAGGAAATGAATGGAAATGAGAGCTTATATTCAGAAATTGATATGGAATTTCTAAAGCAACTTATAAACATTGCAGGGGAGAGAGCAAACAAGCTTCAGCTGAAGTCTTATTCATAAAACATCAGCTAGAGGGTGTCATTCAAGCTCCTTACATAATTAGACTTCAGTATTTCTGCTGCATTTGCTATTTATGTGACTCAGTTTATTATGCAACTTAGGACCAGCACTTTTGGTGGTTCATTAATGTGTGTGTGTGTGTGTGTGTGTGTGTGTGTGTGTGTGTGTGTGTGTATTTCTTTTTAAGCTAAACATGGCTTACCCGCATTTAACTTTGAGAAGATTTTGATTGTGAGGTGATTCCAGTGAGTGTTTTGATGATAGACAGAAGCTTGAGCCCTTAGGATGTTATTTTGTTCTCGTACTGAAACATCTGGTAGTGCTGCTGTGGCTAGAACTCCTTGTTGTCTGTCAGTAGTATTTTTCCCCTTTTTCCATAAGATTACACTTTTATTTATATAAATGTCTAGTTAAGGACTACTTGTCCCGGCTTTCTTCATGGCTAGATACAGTCATACAGCTAGGTTTTGGCCAATGCAATAGGAGTGAAAGTGATTTATGAAACTTCTTCAAAGAGGAATAAGGTGGTGCCCTCCTACTGTAGTTTTTTCCGTACCTGCTCACTGAAACGTGGACATAGTGGTAAACTACCTTGGGCTATGTAGAACATGAATGTGACACAATGGAAGGGTAGGGCGTTAAGATGCTATAAGGCTGGTGTCCCTGGATCCTTAAGTTGCCAGGTGCCGACGCACTAAGACTCTTTCACGGCAGAGAAATATATTTCAATCTTGTGTATTTGGGGCTTTCTTACAGCAGCCAAATCTGTATTCTAATGAATACAAGTAACTTTGAGAAAGAGGTTCTCAAAAACCTATTGCTCCTCTAGACATCTCCTCCCTAAGCAGAGGCCCTCTCATCTATTTCAGTGGGAAGTTAACTATTAGGATTAATATTAGAGATTTTAGAGCACCCTTCCTTATTTGCCTTTGTCCCTAAACTCTTTATCTGTTCATTCATCCCTCTCAGTTCAGGAAAACCAAACATTTTCTTCTCCCCAAAGCCCACTCTTCCACATATATCCCCAATCATACCCTTTCTTAAGTCATTAAATGACATAGCCTAGCCATAATGAAGTGCCCTTTTCTGGTTTCTTTTCTTCAAACAATCATAGCTCTCCTTAAACTGGGAAATGAAATCTCCAGTTGAGTATCCTGTGTGGTTCCATATCTTCATTTCTATTTATGCCAAACTACTCAAATGAGGAGGCTGTGTACACTGTTGCAGTTTCCTTTTCATTCACTCTTCAACTAGTGCTCTAAAAAAGGCCTTTCATTCTAATGATGTTACTTAAACTGCCTTTTTAAAAGATCATCTTTCATTTTTCACCCCTGATAATTACACCAATAAATCCCAATTCCAAAACAGCAGCATGTATAGAAGAGAACTAATCCCCAATCTACCATCTGGGATATATGTATGTATAATAAGTGTGAGTATTATAGAATAATTATCCCATTATAAATATTAGAAGTTACACAAATAGTATGTATAATATTTATAGTATAATACTTGTATATAATGATATATTTTAATAATTTTATGTAATATACAATCTATATTTATTAATACTTATATACTGTCTGATATGTCCTAATATTTCTAATATTTTATATATATTACACATAGTAATATATAAATTTTGGTGTATATTATAAATATTGGGATTCATGGCAACTATTTTATACATAATATATAATTTTATAATATACATTTTATTATATGTAATATTTGTTATGCATCCTAATATTTACAGTTATATCTATTCTTATATTTCTTTTACATAATGAAATCATGTCCATATATATTGTATTCTGCTTTTAATATAAATACAGTCTTGGACATCTTTCCTCACCAGTGTAGGTATCATGCTAATACCAAGAGAATATTATATTAAATAGATACACATTAATTTATTTAAGCAATTCCTTGTGGTTGAACATTTGGACTGTTTCAGTTTTTGCCATTATAAACCATGTTAAAACATTCATCTCTATGTGACACGTGTGCTTTCTCCTTTTTTGTTCTCAGTGGTGTTGGTCTCTTCCCCATGAAAAGTATTTTCCTCTTTAGTCTCCTATATATAGTTCAGGCAGATTAAGATAAAGATCTGATATAAATTCTACATGAAATCTGCCCATGTTCCTCACCTCATTGGTATTGGTCTGTCTGAATTTATGAATCCATTTCCCCCATGCATTTTGGTATTTAATTATATCTAGCCTTCAGTTATTCACAACTGTATGTGTGTTAATAGTGAGACCTATTAGACAACAGATAGGCTTCTTCTGTAACTTCCAACTGACTCAGCACCATTGCTTGGTGAAAAGCTGTATCCCCATTTGAAGAACCTCAGGTCTCACTTATAGGAGGTGTGTGTGTGTGTGTGTGTGTGTGTGAGAGAGAGAGAGAGAGAGATTGGAGGGGAAAGGGCTGGGCAGAGAGGTTTAGTTTTATTCTGATTTATTTTGTATATAACGCTATCACTGCACTCAATTCCCAGAATAAATTTGCCTAGAATCACTTGTCAAATTAATTTTGTCAGTTCAATTGACATTTGAACAATGATATCATATTTATGACTCTAATGGAGTCGTGGGGTAACACATGTAAGAAGGGAACACAAAGACAAAAATGGAGCAGGAAGCAGCAAGGAGAAGAGCTGGGGAGATCTGGAAGTGGAAATGTATCAGTGAAACAAATGGGTTTAGCTCAGTTACTCATAATTAAGTCTATGGTTTGAGACTAAGAACCAGAACTTTCTTTTTATATGACTCAGGTTAGCAGTCAGATTTTGGTTCCTTTCCCACCCAGACCACAAACCAGAAGGCCAAAATACTAATTATTTACCCTTCACAGACCTCAGTTTGTGAAGTGGAGATAGTATTTACTGTCCTGCCTACTTCAATGCAGCTTAAGTATCCAATTATGTAACAAATATACTTCAAAAGCTTTAAACACTGCAAATCTGTGGTAGATTGCTTTTTCTAAAGATAGCTGTGAGGCATCTCCAATCTCACATGACCTTTGACAGTGTGATATTACTCCTCTCCCATCAGAAGATAGGGATCTATATCCCTTTCCCTCGAATCTGGGTGGTCTTGTGACCTTCAACCAATAGAATATGGCAGATGTGATGCTGTGTGACTTCCAAGGCTAAGGCATGAGAGGCAATGCAGGTTCTGCTTTGTTTTCTGGAATACACTCATGAAGCCCGAGCTTCCATGTAGGAATATCCAGCTACCCTCAGGCTGCCATGTTCTGAGGAAGCACTGATCACATAGAGAGGCCCTAGGTAGGTGCAGAGTAAAGATACTTCCACGTGATTCCTACCCTACCCGCTATCAGCCATTCTAGTCTTCTCAGTGGAGGTCCCTGGACATCATGGAGCAGAGATAAGCCCTGTTCACTTGCCCTCGCCCTTGGCCAAATTCTCGCCCGTTTAATTTTTTACCATAATGAAATGGCTATTTTTTTATGATCTAAAGTTTGGGATGGTTTGTTATACAGCAGACATAATCAGAACAAAATCTAAGATACAACAGCTACTATTATTAAAATGAATTGGCTTGGGAAAACACACTAGTATCACCCTATTTAATCTCTGACAAAGACCAAAGGTGAATGAGTTGGAAGCTATGGTAGGAAGTAAGGAGATTTGATATCATCGGTGCTTTTTTCAAAAGTGAATTTTTAGGACAGAGAGTGTCTGTAGACACTTAGTCCAACAAGTTAGAGACCCCTTTCCCTGGCATCAGCTGGAACTGTGGAACTCACTGAAACATTTGGGTTTTGTTCTTTAACAGCGAACCTGGGAGAGGTCTAGGCTGTCCCATCCCCAAGTACGTCTTGTCTCTGCCAGACCCAACATTGTGAGCCAGCACATGCAAACTGTCTCCCTGATCCAGAGCAGCTGTCTAATTACAATTTTGTTATTATTAATTACAGAGTAGAAAATCATTTGTAATTAGCTCAGCCTAAATCATAGTTTAAACAGCCAAAAATTACATTACAAACTAAAGTGTAATTAAAGCACTACACTAAAGTGTTTATTTAAACCCAGTTTAGTTACTGCAAATTTTTCAATCAAGCTTCTCAGGCTCATACATAGATTTAATTAGTCTCCAGTACTGACAGTTTAGTGCATTTATTCATTAAGCATCAATATTGCTGAACAAATGTAAATAAAATATAGACAGAGATGCTTTAAAGGGGCAGTCACGAAACATCTGGGCGAGATAATGAGGCTGGGAAAGATGTGAATGTTAATGAGCCTCCCAGGCTGCTGGAGGAGCACTGGCTCTGGGAAGCAGGGGATCTCAGTACGGAGTACACTTGCAGTGTAGGTGTGCACTGCACATTGGCTGGAATGGTCCTGTGAGGTGGGGGGGATATCAGTTTAATTGGATTCTTGCCCTTGCTGTAGGGTAGATTTCAGGTGCTGCTCAATAGGATTCCAGATAGAGATAAAAGAGAACATTCCACTCTGTCGACCTCTGGGGCTCTATGTATCTGCTTAAGAAACAGGAGAGCTTATAAAGGGATTTTCAGGACAAAGTAGCTTCTTTTTTGAAGGGTTTTGAGAAAGTGATCTCTGTGGTGATAAGTATCAAGCACATTCCAAGGAGTAAATTTTCTATTCAAGGACTATTGTTTGGAAAACCGCCCTTGCCACACATGCAAAAATGCTTGCACACACTTCTAAATGAGTTCTAGTTTCTTGAAAGTACTCTTCAGAGGAGCTCTACACATTCCTTGATAGGACTGCCATTTCTCAACGTGTTCTTGGTAGTTCATTTTAAAATGCCTTCACAATTACCCTCATTTTTTGCCAGATTGTCTTCCTAGCTTCCAAACAAATTTCCCATTTTCCAGACCTCTTTTCCCATCTTTTTTGTCTTTTTTCATCCAACTGCGAGAATTACTGCTCCAGAATGCAAGCCTCTTTAGTCATTCCTCTGCCTACAGCTTTAAGGCAGTGCCTCACTCCCTCCAAGGTTCAGAAGCTGTACCTTATCACCTGAGATCCTCTCTGAACTGTCTAGTCTCTACTTCTCTGTCATCATCTCAGCACTCTGTCCTGTGCCCTAATTCTTCAGGGTTCCCTAAAAACATCACGTGTCTTTTGCCCCCATGCCTTTTGCACCTGTGGTATCCTGATAAGTGAACTAATTTCTTTGCCTTGGCTTGACCAAATCCTATACATCACTCAAAACTCAGCTCTGGTAGTATCTTTGGAAAGTGTTTCCTGACTTGTTCTTCACTTTAAGTGCCTACCCTCCGACAATGTTTCCATGCTAATTTTCCTTTTATATGTACACTATATGTAGTTACCATCTAGGCCTAGGTTTTATGTAGAAGCTCAGCATAATTTAAAGCAGTCATTGATACTTGGAAGGTGAGCAGTTTTAATGCAACAGAGTTAAAATGAGCTTGTGGATCTTCATTTAGATGTTGATATTTGTCTAATTATTTTACTCTCATCTGTATTCATGGTATTCATATTTTTGATGAGAAACAGATAACACATTTAGAATGTAACTGGCAGTTTCTCCTGCACTATGTATATATTTACCTTCAAAATGTAATCATGAATAAGGAGAGCTATATAAATCCACTTACAACCAATGAAAGAGACTGGACTTTAGTTGCAAATTGTCAGATTGCTTCTCTTTGAAAGTAAACAGTCTCCAAAAGCATTGAAATACTTGGTCTGCAATTATGAAACATTCAGATTTTGAGGACTTACTCAAATACATTTGACCAGCAAAGAAAGAATTGACCTTGTCTCTAACCATTCATCTTTGTAACCATGTAACATCCATTTATAGAACAACTTCTGTACCATGTACCTGACCTACTAGTTCTGGGAAAATTTTGGTTCTCCTTAAGTTAAAGCCAATACTCCTAATGAATTTAAATGTCCCGATAGAATTCTTATTTTTAGAATAAGTCTTTGGTGTTATTTCACTGGCCTAGATTGAGTAATGTCATCACAAATAATCCAGTGAGACTTGTCACTCAGTTTGTTGTTAGAATGATTTACTCATTACACAACTCAACTTCCTTCTCATAAGAATCAATAAAAGAATTTTCTTTTTGTGTTTTTTGGTTTATTCAGAACTGGCTTTGATTCCATCCTTGTTTAGATGTTTAGAAAATCCAGAGTCAAATCTGTGACCACCTTTAGGTAAATAAATAACATTTTGCAATGTGCAGTTCACATACCTATTTTTATTACTTCTTTCTTACTCTCATTTCCCTTTTGTTTTAATACCTCATCCATTTGTTTCAATATATTATTATTGAAACAGAATATATTATTGAATGTGATATGTATTTATGAAACCACTATGTGTGTGTATATGTGTGTGTATATATATATATATTTTTTAGAACAAGGATTAGTATAAATTAAAAAAAAGATGGAGGAAGGAAAGGGAGAGAAAGAAAGAAGGAAAGGAAAGAAAAAGAAAAGATGGAAAAGTTTTTAAGCACCTTAAGTTAGTCCACATGTAGACTACCCTATGACGAGATTTCTTATGGGCAAACCAAATGAAGTATATTCCTTATAGAGTAGGATGCTAGTAATAATGTGTAATGCCTGCATCTATGCAGACGTGAGCTCCGTCACCTGTTTTTACTCTCGCAATTGTTTGCAGAACATTCTGTATTATCACGAGAAGAAGTCATTCAATTGAGTGATAGGTTGTATGTGAAGCATGTTGTGAAACCCAAAGTTGTATGGATTCTAGTAACTCAAGAGAGCACTTCTATCATGAAGTTAAGTCTGTCTGATACATGCATTTCTTTGTGCAGTATGGTGTTCATTAAAAAACAAAATCTGTTCGAACTTATACTATGATCATTCCAAACCTGGGGATACCATACAAGGTCATTGAACTTGTTATTTAAATTCTGCCTCTTATTTGGATTTTCCTTCCTTTTATTGTATTTGAAATGAATTCAAAACCATTATAAAAGCTGGCAGCAGCTTTCAGCAGATCAGCCACTTCCACCAAAGTTCTTCATACCCTGATAGCAAATTGTTTGAAGTTTCCAAGGTTATAAAAAAGTTGGTCTAAAGAAAAAAAACATTGTTTTCTTTTGAATCTTCTTTTGCATTTTTCTTCATATTGTAAATTTTAAGTGGAGAATGAAAATTTAGTGGAGGAATACAATACTATTGTTATAGTGTGAGTTGAGAATATAAAATTCAAGTCAGTAAATGGGCTGCAGTTTCATCTCAGAAATTGTAGAAGGAGCTAGTCCTATGCATTATAAGCCTTGGACTCCAAAAAGATTTCTTTTTCCTTCCCCTAAAATTCCTCAGAGGAAAAAGCTCATCATGCCATAATTGGATATAAAGATTATTATACAAACACCCTAGGGAGAAAAATGTGTTTTCCTAAATTTATGCTAATATAAACAAGATAAATATCTGCCAGCTGTAGGACCGCAGTTAGGAGTTGAACTCTGAGACGGCGTACCTCTGAGCATAAATTCAAGTTACATTCCAGCGTCTGATGGTAGAAGTTTGTGGTGCTCTTTCATATTCCCTTTTGCTAAGATGCTATGGAAATGAGACCTGAATCTACAGGCTCTTTAATGGGACAGAGAAGCCGCAGCCTGGCATATGGAGAACTGCCTCCTGCTATGTGGAACCCTCAGTGTGCGATGGTTCTGGAACTGGCTGCCAGGAACGCATCAGATCCAATCTGATGGTTTTAGAATTGGAATTAATTGGGGGCCAGATATCTGGAAAGAATAATTATACAAAAATTGAGACTTCGCACCACTACAACCAAGAGATCTGGGTTCTCTTCTTCTAGTAGCTGGAGTGGGATATGTCCTCAAAAGAACAAATCCTGGACCCGTTATCACTGGAACAAGCCCTGGCCCCTCAGTTCCTGGAGATGCGATACCATGAGATCGATCCTTCCCAAACACAGCTCTGTTCCTGTCATTTCTTTAGTTAAAAGACTTGATGGATCAAGTTCTTCTTAACATACCAGATTTTCTGAGTATACTGCAATTACTTTTGGAGCCCATGGCCCATATGGCAGGAGTCTTTCCTCCTATTCCCAGTTCTTTCTCTCTTTTTCTCATTAACGGCTTTATCCTCAGCTGTTGCCCAGAATCCTCCTCTAATCTCCGTGAACCACCACAAATGACCATGCTATCAGTGGCCTGCTTCAAGTTTTCATTTGGTCTCATGGTTGGCTTCCGTTACTCATAGCGAGTCTTGGGCCCACCTTTGAATTCCAAGCACAATGCTCTCTTCTCATGTATTCTTCTTCTTTGGTGTTCAGATTATCTGCTTATTTGCTCTCAGATCCATTTCCCATGACTTCCCCACTCTGTGTTAGAAGAGACTGGACTATGCTGACTAGATTTCCCAGGCTTCATGGTCTGTTGGCTTTCATCTGAGATTTAGCTAATGCAGCACAGAGGTGGGATGTCAGAGGAGGGAAGGAAGTAGCAGGGTCTGGTGTACCTATCGTTCTCTGCTCCAGGGGGCTGTCTTCCCCTCCATGATTGCAGCTCCCATTGGGTAGCTCTTGCCATGGTTCCAGCATCCACAGGGTGGCCTCAACTCACTTGGCTCGGGTAACCCCACCTCCTCATTTTGTCCCTCCAGCCCTGGAGGTGTAAGGGGTTTCTGCTGTTGCTTTTCTGTCACTTGCTTCACCATGAAGCTTTTCAGGCCTCCTAGCACACTGAGAACATGTCCCCGTTACCAGTAGTCCCTCTCTCTATTCAAGCTTTTGTTGGGAGGTGCTGTCTTCCTCAGTGGATTTTTATTGATACAACACAGTTCCTGGCATTATTTTCCTCTTTCTGCCCATTACTCAAACCAAACTTTTTTAGTGACTAGTTATTTAGCAAGAAGAATCTTATTTTACAATGAAGAACAAAATAATTCATTTAACTTTTCCAGTTAAACATCTGAATGTCTGCTTAACGTCATCAGACAGTGTGAAACACAATATCCCAGGCCTACAAGATGGTAAACAAAAGAGGAGCAAGTTTCTAGGCCTGCTGCTGATGGTGCTAGAAAATCAATCTCTTGTGAGAAAAAGCTCCCAGCAATGTAGATCGTTTGAGCTACTTACCATTATGTCAAATTCACTTTAGCATCTGCAAACAGACATAATGTATGAATACTGAGAGAAGCACTGTTTTCTCTGTTTGCACTTACGGTCCTAAAGTTGTATAGATTTTTATAATCAAGCAAACTTCATAATTCAATAACGAGCCCTTTACTTAACCCTTAAACACTTGATGTCTTGGGTCAATTTCTGTCTCTCTCATTTAAAATAACAAATTCACACATGATTCATTCCATCAAGACGTAACTAAGAAGTTGGGAGGAAAGTTTCATTTCGAATGTTGGTGTCTCATCATTCTCCATCCCCTGAAGACTCATGTTCCATTTCTCTTCTACCTCGAGCAATGGTGACATTACAGCCAGTTCAGTCAATGAAACTTACAGAGGAAAAGCAAAAGCACATTTCCGCAAGGCTTTAGCAAAGTGTACCAGCTGCTTCAGTCCTAGGACAAATTAGGTACAAACTGTGTTTTCAAACTCTTCAGGGCTGATAGTCAAGGGCTTTGCTGGTCTGTGTATATTGATGAGCACTGAGGAGATGACTGGATGGGGGATGCAGGTGTGTTCCAGTTGATAGGATGCTGACCCAGAGGACAGAGGGAAAGGATTCTTGGGCTTCTTTCCTGGAATCGTGTCTGTTACTCTTCAGAACAGTTCACCGTGGCATGGTCTCCTTGCCACTCTCCAAGTAATACTTCTGCATATAGAGCGGCTTGTATTTAGTCATTCACTCATTCAAGTGCTCCTCTCCCAACTCCCCTACCCCAATTTCATACCAATGACCTGGAAAAAAGGGCCTGCATAGTTCATGTTCACATGCGTATTTCTCATAAAAGAGATATTTTTACTTTTTGTTACACATAAAATCATGCCTGACCACTCTAAACTGCAGTGATGTACTCATAACCCCTTATGGTCATGTGTTCAGGGCTAATTTCAACTATGATGCTCCCGTGCACCAAAGAGGTGGGGCCCTTACCAAACCAGTCATTTAGTATTTGGAACATCTCCTGCCCTTGTCAACACATTTAATTAACAAGTTCCTAAAGTGTGCCAGGCACTGTGCTGTTAATATATTGTTGGGTAAGATGGGCATGATTCTGAGCCCACAGTGAGAAAACACTATTAACAAATAAGAAAAATAAAGTATGAAGCACATTGCAGGCAGTTTAATGTAACACAGAAAACAGAGAAGGCCTCCTTGAGTAAATGACATTCAAGATGAGATCAGATGGATGAGTGGAAGTTACGTAGAAAATGTCTGAGCTATCTGAAAACTTACATGTTAGGGGGAAGGGAGGGAAGGATGGCCGTTTCAGTAAGAGGGAAGAGCATGTACTGAGATGTCGCAGAAAGAACAGTGATGAAAGAGCTGAAAGGGTCTAAAAAGATGGGAGTGTCCACTGAAAAAGGTAGATCCCCACTATGTAGGCGGTGGTGTGACTCTTGGATGGGTTTGTAAAATATGTTGTGAAGTTCAAATATATCCTAAAGGCAAAGGGGTGTCTTTCCAGCGAAGATTGTCATTTTTAGATGATCTTTCTGCAGGGTTAAAAAATGGTTTTGAGGTTTGAAAGAGATAAGAACAGTCTCTACCACTGCAATCCAAGTAAAATAATTGGCTCTGGTGCGGGCTGAATTCTAGTAACTGAGATGGAGAGAAATGGATGGATTCAAGAGGTAGTTAAGAGGTAGGCCGTTTGTCACTTAATGTATGTTGTGCAGTTTGAATGCTTAATTGGTTTTGTTTTATATGTACATATATAAAATCTTACATATATAATACACAATGGTTTCATTATTATGTATATAATTTCTATGCCACTTGTACATTGTGAATCAAAAGGGAGGACCCCTTATTCATCAATGGGGCAAAAAACTTGAAATTATACCTGTCTTGGAGAAATCTGGGAATTTGATCTTCCCAACTGTATTAAAAGTCTGTAAAGGGTGTATCATGGTGTGTCTCACAGTATCTTGCACAGAGCTGAGCATATAGGATTAGGTGCTCAATAACGTTTGATGAGCTCAAGTGTGTCTGTGTGAAATTCAACAACTGAGCAGTCCAAATTTAAAAGGCACATGTTCTGACCTACTCCTACATGAAGGGTGGCTGGATTGTTTGTTGCTGGTATACTTTTCTTTATGACCTCAGTAGAATATATTTAGTAGAAAGTGATAAACAATGTGGTGGTTCTGGAATATCTTGAGTCTGATGACCCCTTGACCAACACTGAGTTCATCACACTTCTAGCTCATAAACACATTCGCCCTTAGGCTGTGTTTGAGAAGCAAAGGGCTTTCATTTAATATGAAGCTGATTTTATTGATTTTTCTCCCACACATAGTGGGGTTGTGATAACCCAGACCTTATACTTATTAGCCCGACTAATCATTAGTAGTGGTCGAACTTCAGAAAGTTCAGGGCTTTGGTGGAGTTTCAAGTACTCAACCCTGGATGCTCATCAGGAGTGGAGGGAAAGCACTGATTTTCTCCTAATTCCTAAACTGTTTTCTTTGGTATTTGTTTTCCCTTATCTCAGCCTTTCTATTCAAGAATAATTCCATAATTAACTCATTTATAAATTCCTTTTTTATGCTTTTTTTGTTCCATTCTGAAGTTTAAGCCCAATTAGTTCTAGAGAACTCTTAAGCAGATCCATTTTTTAAAAAATTACTGTGGGAGGTTATTTTTTCAAATATAATTTCTCCAGTGTACAACACAGTGTATTAGAAAGAACATAGGCTGTTGTCAAATACTACAGTATGGAGACAGTTTTAACCACTTACAGTATGAAGTTAGTGAATGACTTATCTTTCCAGCTTTTGTCCCCTGGTTTCCTGGATAGGGGTAAAAATAATCTAACATATGTAAAGGGTTCTCTTTTTTTTTTTAACACAACCTGACATATAGTATATGGTCAAAAATGCCAACTTTACCATCCCATTTCCTTTTATTATCAACTTACTATTAGTCAGAGATTGAACTGAGAGTGCCTGATGCTTCCTGACTACCACTCTCAGACTTCAAGTAAATTATAACAACATGAAGAGTCATGTCCATGATGAACTAATTTTGTGTTTCCCAGTCTTCACCTGGCATGTGCTCAACAAGCTTTTTTGAATATACTCACGAAATAAACTTGTTGAAGAGGTTGGAAAAATTTCCCCGTCACTGAGAACATTATGACAAACAAGGGTGTCCCTGTCAGCAATTTAAGAGAAAGAGCAAGCCTCATTCACTGTTATATTCCTGGTCTTTATTTCAGAGGAGGGACTCAATAAATATTTGTTATTGATGAATAAATAAGTAAATGAATGAATGAAAATAATGCTCTGTTCCAACCTACAATGATTCAGTGATGCAAAGCCCCAAGAAGATAGAAAATTGTATCTATCAATGTAGGATGGGCTTTGATTGAGTAGCCTACAAGAAAAAACATAAAAAAGGAAGAGAAAAAACTGCAGAGTGAGTAGATTTGGTCTGAGAAGGCCCTTTACAAGGAGTTTAATATTGTTTTAAATAAATTCAAGAAATGAAACTAGAACATTTAAGTGTTTCTGTTGAAAGTTTAAGTCAGTTTGTCAGTGATCTGGCATAAGTTTAAGGATGGTAAGGTTTATCTCTGTACCTCTTCTCTCTTTTATTCATTATCTTTTTTTTCTTTTTCACTGTTTTTAAAAACAAATATCTCCCAAACATTGACTGTTCCCTTTTAACCACACTGCATGTTTCCTGGAGTCCTGAAGCTTTTCCCACTAGTCATTCGTTCAACAATTAACAACGTTTGTGAAGCATAATTTGGATGCTGGTGCCGCACCCCTAGATGCCTACAGATTTCCTTTACTTGTTCCCTACACCCACCCTCCAATCCTTTCTACTTTCCTTATAACTACTTGTACCTGCAACCTTCTACCAACATTATCCTTGGGTCAGTGGAACAGCTTCCCCCAGACACAGCTGAAAGCTTCTGGGAGTTTACAGCCCTTCAAGGGCGGCCTTAGCCAAATGACTGACTGATGGCAGGTTTGAAAGTCCATCTTCTTGCCTTGAGGCAGGTCAAACTCTGTGATATCATTTATGTTCAGATCTCCCTGGAGAATTAGGGTGGGTCTGGAACTTACCCCAAATTATATCATTTCTTAATTCTCTCCGTGGCCTGTTGTCTGACTTCCTCACAGGTATCTCTAAGGAGCACTTGCTTAATAAATCACTTGTACAGGTACCCTCATCTCACGGTCTGCTTTTTGAAAATTTAAACTAAGATACTGAAATACCACCATAGGCCAGTCATTTCTCCCTAACTCTGTCCTTGAAAATACTACTTACCAGATACCTACTGACTAGTGAAGTTAAGATGAAGTCACTCTAATTACTCTTGAGGTAATAATTTTGGACTACTCAGAACTTGCTTGTTTATTGTAATTAAATTAAGTTTCCTATCCTATCCTAAGTTTCCTATTTTTTATTCCAGTTTCCTGTAAACATGTAACTTTCCCTGTGATTTTAAAAGTTTTATTTTTACTCTTCGAAGCTCCTAACTTTGACTCCAACTCAAAGATTCTGGTTTGGATTGACCAGTATACATTCCTAATTTTGGTCTTCATCTAGTAGTTGGATGCTTTCCCCAGCTGGCTCAGGCCTAGGACTCAAGTGCCTTCTTATCATCTGCAAGCTTGGAGAGGGGTGGGGGAGGTGAAGCTTCAGGTACTCTGCTAGACAACATCACATTTTATGTTTCTGCTGTTTCTCTTGTCACCATTTGGTGTCGCTGTGGAGCACGGATTGAGTGACGCATGGTGAAGTCCTTTAGAATTGTAGAAGCATGATGGTGACCCAGGGACATATGGCTAAACAGCTGGCACTCCAGTAGGTAGTTAAGCACTGTCACAAGCAGTGTGGTGACTGAGGTCAGAGTTACTTGCCTGACAGTAATTTATCAAGCTTTAAAATAAGTGGAAGTCAATCTTCCACATGATTCCACTAAGCTACAGTAGTCCCGCTATGCCTGCAGCTCTGCACGTACAATGTCATAACTCTTTGCTACATCATTTCCCAGTGCACAGAAGTCCTTTACTTTGCCAGTCCCAAGACTTGTTTCATTTTCTGCTCTAGGACATCTGACATTTCCTTGTTCAAATGGACAAGGAGAAAAGGTGATACTGAATTGGTTAGTTATAATTACAAAATTGAAAGTAATTTCTTTTTTCCTTTCGATCTTTGTAGGATTATTGTTTGTCATTCATTTTCTTAAAAAGAAACCTTCTAAAAAGTATACTTGGCGCATTCTTGACTTGACCTCCAAGCGCTGCATTGTCTCCATGCAGATTAATCAGTATCATACTCCTTAAAATTGTCAGTCTAGTGCCCACCAGCTTTGACCAGTTGAAAACAATCAGAGTGGCTTTATAGCACTGGTGGAGAGACGGACAACTGTCTTCCTCTAAATTGTGCCTGCTGCCCAGTTCATTACTCTCATGAGTGACTCCAACCTCCTGGGAAGATGAAGTGCTTTGTCATACACTGACTGGGCTTAAAGGAAGATGTCTTCATCCTCTACTTTTATTATCAAACAAACAGAAAGTCTGTTGTCTCTCACAGTTCACTAGGAACAGTGCAGGAGGCAGGGGCAGACAATGCATACCAGGCCTTTGCAACGAGATCTGGGAGGTCTCCTCAGGGAGAGACCAGCAGAAAACTTTCCAGATAGACGCTGTGCCCAGCTTCCTTCATCCAACTTACGCTCCAGTCGAAAAGACCTCATGATTAATAAAAGCTGGAGCATTTGGACATGCTTTGCATTTGATCTTCAAGTCTTTATTTTTGTTGCCACAAATGGATTCACAGAGCGGCTTCCCAGACCCAACCTCAAGGCAAGGCAATGATACATTTCTTGGGCTTTGATTAGTGTTCGCTTTTCTGGGTTCATTTTTAGAAAATTCTAAGCTGAGTAATTTTGTACTTGTTTTAATACGTAAAATGTCTCTCCTCCCCCCCCCCCCCACATTTATCTGTTGAAGCCCTAACCCGCAAGGTGACTGTATTTGGAGATAGGGCCTGGGAGGAGGTGATAAAGGTTAAAGGAGGTCATAGGGGTGGGACCCTAATCTATTAGGGCTGGTGCCCTTATAAAGAGAGGAATACCACAGCGCATGCTCTCTCTCTCCCTCTCATGGCTATATCTGTATCCAGTATTGTTACAGGTTTGAAATATACCAGCTTTTTGGTGATGTCTAATGTTACTATAATCCCTTATTACTCGTGTTATCCTCATTCCCCTTATAATTCCTTGTTCAGTGCCCATGTTCTCAGTTGTAGTGTAAAGTCCTATGATACAGTTTGTATCTGTTTCACTCATGAATTTAGCCCCGGTGACTACCACAGTACTTGCCAAAGAATAAGTGCCCAATGAATATTTATTGAATGAATGAAATGGAATAAATGAATTCCCATTTCATCATGGCCTAATTTACATTGGCACTCAAGCCAAAGTCCTTGACATCCTAATTAAGTTGACAGCTCTACATCTCCTGGCAAGATGACAGATCACATGTAAAGATGTTTGGATGCATGTGCTCAGTTTGAGTAGGAGGGACATTCATCAGAATCTATAATCACTCTTGTCTGTGTCAATTCCTCTCTGTTGGACCCGCTTCCCATGCAACCCACACAAAACATTTGTAAAATTCTTTTCCCCTTTCCTCAAATTGAGGGACTCTGAGTTAGATGGCTATGACCTACCACAGTTTAGTCCTAGAAAATGAATCTGATCAAGCAAGTCTAAAAGCTGAATGAAGAGGTTAGCAGTAAATGGATCCAGTCCCTGGATGGCTCTGACTAATTCTTAGGAACCTATACCATGCAGATTCAAGCAATTTCTGAAATTATTTTGGCCAGCATGGCATATAGTAAGATTAAAACATGCATGTAGTTGAATTCATTAAATTGGCACAAGTTAGGGTCACACTTCAGTTACGCACATGTTTGTGCATTGTGAGTTGGAGTCTCGTCTCTGTGCTGAATGACCACACCCTAATCTCAGAACAGATCTGTACTGAGAGGCTGCTCAGGACAGGCAGAGGGAGCTGAACACTCCAGCACCTTGAGAATTGCCCTGTTTTCAAAATTAAAAAGCACTGTTATGGATCTGGAGAGTCATGATTTTTCTACATTATCTCTTCCCTGTCTCTCTCTTGTCAGCACGGAGTCTCACAGTGCCACAGAGACAGAGATGGTGGCATCCTCAGAGATGAACTATTGATAGCATTTGTCCTTCCAGGCTTCACTGATGGGGAGGGGACCGTATTTGGAGGCAGCCCATTTTATTCATAAGCAGTCTAACAATAGAAGTTTCTTATGTTGACATGAAATCTGTGCCTTTATGCCTTTTACATGGAGTGTGTCTGTGTCTGTGTGTCTGTGTGTGTATATGAAAGAGAGATTAAGAGACAGAAAGAGAACCAATGGTGTGACATTTCACAGATTGTAAGTGAAACAATTTTATTCTTCCTCTTGCCTCTGGCTTTTCAACCTGTGCTTTGGAGTCAGCTTTTCTTTTGCAATTTGGATGACATTTCAGATGGCCCCTGTACTTCTTTGGTGACTTGTAGAAATACAAACCTCTTCTGGTTATTGCTAGTCACTAAAAATCTCTTTTCAGTAGTTAAATGTCTATTTTCAAGCAATTGTCAAAACTCTGAAGTTAATGCTGCTCTAGTACCCCAGCTGGCTGCTCCAGGCTCTGAAATCCTGCAGTGGGGAAGAATGAACTGGTCTGCCTTACTTTTCTTTCTCCAACTTGAACTTTCTCCTTTCCCCCACTCCAGCTGGCACCTTTGGAACTGGATCAGGTAGAATGAGAAGCATGCAGGTGTAGGAAAGTTCCTACCTAACAGGTACTGCCGTGGTTTAGTACTGATGGTTTGAGTTTGGAGAGTATTTAAGCTGATTCTTTCTCTTAAGTTGGGCTTTCACTGATGATCTGGAGATTGTACCATTCATCACTGAGAATTTCCTGCCTGTACTTCCCTTAGCACAGGAGATGCTTCTTCTGGTTGGCCATTCACAGCCCTGCAGGTATCTGATGATTCAACCGTCTCACGTCCTCTCTTGGAGTCTCACCTCCTCTCGAGGTGGCTCTCTTGGGCAAATTCCTTTTCAGATGATTCCAAGCTGACTTTTTCTCCTGTGGTCCCCCATCTGGTCCATGAGAAAATCTTCCTTTTCTGCCTTTAGCTTGTGTGGTGCTTTTCTTTGAATTAGAAAAAGGTGACCCCTCTGGAAAGATGCAGCCTTGCGGAGTACCTGGCTTGGCAAGTTGCCAGTGCCTCTGTCCAAAGAAACACACACCCCTTCAAGTAGGCAGATGCAACCTCACCCTGGTGGGTCAGAGAGAGAGGGTGTATTTCAGCTTTCATTGGCCATCTCTGTCCAGTACCTTTCTGCGTACACAAACTTTGCCACCTTCTGCATGGAAGACTATAGGCCCGTCCAGCTCCTTAAGTTGTTCTGTAGTCAGATCAGAGAGCCTCACAAGCTGCAGTCATCCACCTTTGGGCTATTGCTGGTGTGGTGCTGGCACCAGTTTGTGTGCTCCTTGAACCCCAGAGACACAGCTTGAGTTCTCTGAGTGCTTCTACCTATCTCACTCTGCTTCTCATGAACCTTGGCACCCCACTCCTTCCTGCAGAGTAGGGAAAATACCACAGCTCTCCAACAACTCTCTCTCAAAAAAATTCTACTCTTGCACCCTACAATATTTTATTTTATTTTATTCTTATTAAAGTGTAGTCGGTTTACAATGTTGTGTTAATTTCTGGTGTACAGCATAGTGATTCAGTTATATATATCCCTTTTCATATTCTTTTTCATTATAGGCTATTACAAGATATTGAATCTAGTTCCCTGTGCTATACAGTAGGACCTTGTTGTTTATCTATTTTATGTATAGTAGTCAGTATCTGCAAATCCTGAACTCCCGATTTATCCCTCCACTCCCTCCTTTCCCCCGATGGTTACCATTGCTTTCTATCTCTGTGAGTCTGTTTCTGTTTTGTAAATAAGTTCATTTGTGTCAGACCCTAGTTTTAACCCTTTTATATCCTCGAGGTAGTGTTAGACTCAAGCCATGTTGGGCCACTTCCTTTGCAAATCCAGCTCAGATGGTCAGGCACCTACCTCCCTTTGGAATGTGGAGACCATTGTCACCTGGTGGTTTGTTGCCAGCCTCAGGAGATCTCAAAGGGGAGATTAAAAAAAAATGCTCCATTTTAGCATCCTCTCATGGTGATAGAAAACCCAGTTCATTCTGCTTCTGGACAATGTAGAATTCTCTCTCTCATTTCCATTGAACCAGTTCAAATATTTGCAGACAGCTATTTTGTCACCTGCACTGCCCAGTCTGCTTTCCATTGCCTGTTCCTCACAGACGACAGCGGCTTTCAGACCCCTCCCCATTCTGATTTTCTCTTCTGGTCATATTCTAATTTGCCATGGTCCTTAAAATGTTGACCTGTAATTGGACATAATACTCCAGATGTGGCCTGATCAGAATATAGAAAGACGATTACTTCCCATAAACCAGAAATTACACTTTTATTAATGCAGTCTAAGATCTTGGCTTTTTAGCAGCCACATCACACTGCATTACAGAGTTGACTGTAATTCAGAATAATATCCAATTTAAAGCAAGTGCTATTCCCCTGCCAGCTGGATAGGGTTTCCCATTTAAATGGAGCATTTAAGCCAAAATGAGGTTAATATGTGACCAGAGGTGGCATTAGACCACCAAAGCACGTTGTGCTCCTAAATTGGTTGACTAATAAGTGTCACAAATCAGCTCAAGTGAAACTGGAAGTGTCAACTACCCTGACTACTTGTCAACAGGAGGAGAAATTGGGGCGGTGGTGGTAATAAACAAGTCATTTTTCAGAATTATTCATAGGTGTTTTGTCTGAAGGAATAGGCCCATTTATTATACAGCTTGCTCTCTTCAGATTTTAAAATGACATTTAAAATTCAACTCCCTTTAATTTTTCAGGACAACAGGTTTCTGATTTTAAAATACTTGTTCATTGTAGAAATTTGGAAAATATGGTAAGTGTAAAGAAGAAAAATTAACCTATATCCACAGATATAACTACTGTTTATATTTTTTTCATTTAAAATTACTTTCGCAGGAGGCAACAGTCACGTGAACTAACAGAGCTTTATAAAACTCATCTTTAGTAGCCAAAGATAAAGGCCCCTGAGTTTTTTCAGCCAGGAAGTGCTTCCCTGAACAGTGCTCATGGAGGACATCACTGATAACTTACTGTGCAAGAATTAGAGAAATGTGATCCACAAGGTGTCTCTATCCATTAGATAGAACCATACAATGCTACCATATTTGTAGGTAAAAGGTGGTTGAACATTGTCAGCATCATATGGTTCAACATAGTCAATTTGTGGCAGTCTTGAGAAGAGTTTCTTGAATTTTGTGGGTGTCAAGACAGTTCTTCTGTAGTTGGTATCAGTGGGTCCATTTGGCAGGAGAATGTCAAAGACTAGAAAAAAGCTGTCCATTCTTAGGTTTTTCAATGATTAAAATGCAAAGATACACAACCAAAAATCTGCATAAATGTTGAGGTGTTAGTGTATTTTAATATAGCTTTCATGTGTTTGGTAATTGTGGGCTTCAGTAATGTATTTCTCAGTATGAGTTTTTGATTGGTGATGTCTTTCTCTTTTTCCTTCTATTTCTGAAATAGATAGTGCTGACCAGGAATTGTAGATTGATGTCCTCAGGAAGGTTTGAATACTGTACGAGTTCTATTTCCACTCTTTTTCATTTTAAGGAATCCCAGGCCTGTATGTCCATGCAAACACATTTTCAAATAGGTTGAATAAAGCATGCCTCTCTTGATCCAAATAAAATATCTTGAGAAGAGGAGCATAAATCTGATTACTGGTACCAGTCTTCCATGTGGGCAGCACTTGGGTGAAACAGAAATACATTTCTTTGTTGTGATTATTGCTTAGTGATCAACTGTTCAATTGAATTAGCCTTAATTTTCCATTTTGCATGCCTTTCAAGGTATAATTAAAGCCTGATGTCAAATCTCACTCCAGCACTCATCAATAACTTCCACTTAACCACTTTTAAGAAGACAGCCAGCCTTTAGGCTCAGACAAAGAGGCTACAATTCACAACTTACTGTTTAGATGACCCTTGAAAGCCTTCCCTGGTCAATAATTCAAAACAGTGTCCAAGTCTCTGTATAAAGAGGAAGGAATTAACCTTTCATGCCCTCATAGCAGTGTTTCATCTAGGTAATGTAAATCATTTAGATTGAAAACATAACAAGATAAAGAGCAAATTTTCTATCTACACATGGGTGAAGTGGGCTGACTAAGAAAAGAAAAGCAGTCAGTTCCCTTGTATTTTGCTGGAAACAAAAAGAATAATGCTGCTATGGTCGAGCTGAGGAAGCCCCTTGTTAGGCTGGTGTTGGAAATGGAAGGAGGTCAGAAGTGGCACCAGATCGCTGCAGTGATTGCCACGAAGCAGGTTACATGGGAAACAAATGACGTGCGAGCTGCTGTATTAAACATCATTTCATTACTTACAATAGAAAAATACTCTATTTATAACCTCTGTTAATCCCTCAGTAAATCTGAGTGATGTTGGTATTACACCTGCTTTACACAGAAGAAACCAAAGCAAGAAATAATGAAGTCAGAACTTAAATTGAAAACTTCTTTTTTTAAATCAAAGTATAGTTGTATAATAATATGTAAGTTACAGATGTAACTTATAGTGAATCACAGTTTTTAGAGGTTATACACCACTTACAGTTATTATAAAATATTGTCTCTATTCCGCATGTTGTACATTATATCCTTGTGTCTTCTTTTATATCTAATAGTTTGTAACTCTCGCTCTTCTGCCTCTATATTGCCCCTCCCCTGCTTCCCTCTCCCCACCAGTAACCGCTAGTTTGTTCTCTAGATCTGTGAGTCTGCTCCTCTTTTGTTATATTCACTAGTTTGTTGTATTTTTTAGATTCCATATATAGGTGATATCATAAAATACTTATCTTTCTCTGTCTGACTGACTTCATTTAGCATAATGTCCTCCAGGTCCATCCATGTTGCTGCAAATGGCAAAAAAAAAAAAAAAAATTATGGCTGAGTAGTATTCCATTTTGTGTGTGTGTGTGTGTGTGTGTGTGTGTGTACACCACATCTTTATCCATTCATCTGTTGATGGACACTTAAGTTGCTTCCATGTGATGGCAACTGTAAATAATGCTACTGTGAACATTGTCTTCCGTTTTATGCTGAGTTGGGAATCTTAATCATGATCATGGCATTTTGGCTACTGCTTTCTCCTCAAATACTTCTGAACCACTTTTCTGTTTGCCTTTCTGATGGCCCCAAGAATTGCCTCTTCCCCTTTATTATTTCTGGATCACGTGTCTTTCTGATCAAAATTTCAAAAATTTTTCTTCGTGATGATGGCATATTTGTCTAAATCTGCTAATTTAATACAGTTCTACTTCTACCAACAAAATATAACATACAAAATAGTAAATTTGTACTCACTGTATGAGTCTTGGGCACCCTGAAATAAATTCTACACACATGCGTGCACACACACACACACACACACTTAGAAAGCAAACAAATGAATATTCTTTACATAACTGTACTCAGAGTCATGAGTTCTGGCCAAGATTCTGCTCTTCTCTTACTGCCTTTCACATCTTCATCAGGTCAAATTATCACGTAAGTTTTTAAGGATATCTCTCTCTTGAAACAGAAAGAGGGCCTCAAAACTAGAAGCAAAGTTTTTCTTCTGATCAACACAGATGTAGATGTCTGTAGACACTGCATTTGATCATTAAGAAAAACTAGAGAGATTTCAATATAGAGTAACGGTTTTGTTTTGCCCATGAAAACTCACCTTCCATGCATATGCTAAGGAAAAGTCAAATCCTGTGTTTCTCCTCTATTGTCAGTGACTTCAGTTCTGACACTGGATATGTAGATTTTTCCACACACAGAGCCATGCTGCAGGACCAGCTGGGTGTTTTACAGTTAACTCTATTCTGACACTGTCTACCTGGAGTTAATATCAGATCGCACAGGTAAAGGACTCAGGCCCATGAGCCTATCTTCATCCTCCCCCCAACTTGAGACACGAGTTGCAAGTCTAGGTTGTTACTTGTGCTTCTGACTGGCTATGAATCAGACTTGTGCACAACCCCTTCCTCAGATTCAATTTAGGTGAGAGGACAACTCACAGAACTCAGAAAAACCATTTACTTGGTATATTACCCATTTATACAAAAGGATGTATAGTAGCCCCTCTCACCTGCGGGATATAGCTTCCAAAACCCCTAGTGTATGTTTGACACTACGGATACTACCAAACACATACTCTCTCTCTCTCTCTCTCTGTCTCTCTCTCTCTGTCTCTGTATAAAATGTTTTTTCCTATACATGCATACCTATGATAAAGATTAATTTATAAATTAGGCACAGTAAGAGATTAACAATAATAACTAATAATAAAATAGAATAACCATAACAATATGCTGTAATAAAAGCTATGTGAATGTGGTCTCTCTCTCTCAAAGTACCTTATTGTACAAATTTAATGCCTTTTCCATTTTATCTAAGCGTTTATCACACACTGTGGCTGAAACTCTTGCATTTTGGGGTGCAATAGCAAAATTAGCATGAATTTCTTTTTCTTTTTTCACAATTTCATGAATAGAAGATTCATTCTTATAGTAGATCTTAGCTTTCTCCAAATGATGATTTTTTTTCTTTGTAAGTCGGGAAGTTTTCCCTTTTCACTTACAAGAGGCACTTGACGGCTTCTTTTTGGCATATCTGAATTGCTAGTATCACCACCTTTGTGATTTGGGTCCATTAGTAAATGAAATAAGGGTTATGTGAACATGTGCACTGTAATAATGTGACAGTTGATCTGATAATAAGACACTACTAAGTGACTAAGAGGTGGGATACCTGGACAAAGGGATGATTCACATCCCAGGTGGGATAGTACAGGATGTGTTACGCAGAACGATGATCAATTTTAAACTTATGTATTGTTTATTTGTAGAATTTTCCATTTAATATTCTCAGACTGCAGTTGACTGCAGATAACTGTAACTGCAGAAGGTGAAACCACACACAGGGGGACTACTGCAGTTTGGGATCGGTCAGATGGAGGGATGCATAGGGGAAAGTATGTGGGAAGGGGTGCAGAGCTTCCATGCCGTCTTCAAGGACACTACTCCCCAAATTTCCCAAAGTTCAGCAAGCCGGAAGCTCTCTCCCGAGTTCATGGATTTTTATGGAGGCTTCATTACATAGGCACACTTGATTAGGTCATTGGCCACTGGTGATTGAGTCAATGTCCAGCCCCATTCTCTGCCCCTGAGGTCTTGGTGGGCTGAAAGTTCCAACCCTCTAATCACATGGTTGGTTCCCCTGGTAACCAGCATTGGTCCTCAGGCTTTCCAAGTCACCTTACTGACTTAAACTCAGGTGTGATTACAAGGGGCTTGTTGTGAATAACAAAAGACATCCATTTCACCTGTATGGACCTGAAGCTATTTCAGGAATGGAGGCCAAAAAACAAATATTAAATATGCCCACATTACTCAAGTCACTTAGGAAATTACAAGGGTTTTAGGAGCTGTGAGCCAGGAACCAGTGGACAGAGACCAAAATATATATTTCTTATTTTAAATCACAGACAAGTGTTATAAACAAAGGTGAAATTGATGAGATTAATTCCCTTAGTAAGATGAACTATTTTTCTAGGTTTATAGACCATTGTTTCTTCTTTACCAAAAATGATATTTCTGCTTGGAAGGATGTATTTAAGAAGTCAGCAGTTTTTCATCATCATCATTTTTAGGAAGAGAAGCTGTGAAAGTTTTTTATTAAGTCCTACTGCAAAATATGTCACAGTTCAATGGTTTTCCTTAAAATATGCTTAATCACCAAGTATTTCACAATCTACAGTTTTCTAATACACAGTTTCTAAATAGAAATCTGGAAAGTAGAAATTTTCAGGACCTGTAATAATTAATAATTTTATATTCTAAAGTTGAAATGTGATTTGATAAACATGACCAATAGCAGACAATGTTACATAAAAATGATCTAATATTACTATAAATTTCATGTAAAAGTCTTAAATTCCTTTTCCTGCATTTATTAGGGATTTTCTTCTACCTATAATTTTTAGCTGACTTAGAGATATAAGGCGGAGTAGGCACTGTTTTTTAAGATATTCCCCATACTATTCTTTCTAACGTAAGTACATTTCATTTACATACAATTTTAATACCACTGAAATGACTAGGAAAGTAACATCGTGAGCAGTTACAGTTAATTTACAGACATTTTGATTCATCCTGATTTCTGTCACATCATTCATACATCAGTAAGCTTTTAGGGATGAATGAGAGTTTTGATCTATAAATCAGTGGTGGGTAGTGTTTGCCCACTGGGCATGGTGTGTAGCAGCCTCTGTCTGTGTGATGACTGTCATATGTTATACTCCACCGACTGTGCAGTATTGCTTTAATACATGTACATCCTCACAGTTTAATGGCACATAAAATTAGCTGCTTACACAATTGTTTTTGATAATCGTATCCTAAATACGTATCATGCTTGAGGGTAACTCTCGTTGATCTATTTTCTCATTTTTTCCGATTTTAAAAGCTGTTTTCATGTAATTGAAAACAGTCCTCTAATATTTCCTTGACTATTAATTACCACATGTCCATCATTTTATCATTAATTAATAGTAATAAGTGTAAACTTCATTAATAAGTATATGGCTGTTCATAGTACCATGTTAGTTGATGTGCGAAACGTCTGCCAATTTTGAGCTTTTATAAATCTGAGATAATATTGACATGGTTAGGTTTTTAAGGACCTTTAAATAGCCAAATAAAATAACACACCTAAACACTGTAATGAGATTATATATTTCACACATCAATCTGAGTGAGTCCTCTTTAGTATGAGAGAAGGAGATTAGTGCATAATTGGGGGACTAGAGAATAAAATTCCAATTGTAGAGTAGGAATTTTAGGGGAGTTCAATTAAGAAGAGCTGCATTTGTTCAGCATCTATTACCCAGTCCCATGGATAGCTCTGTAAGGATCACAACAAACAAGAGAAATTCCTACTATATACAGGTTTGGAATTCATCAACTGTCCTCTGCTCTGTAAGGAAATAGAATTTAATTTTTAATTTTTTTAACTGGGAGATTTGGGAAGCATAAAAGTGGAAGAGCAGCAACACAGTCCCATGCTAATGGTACTCACTGATTAAAGGCTGACTAGCTGATGAGTGATATGCTTATGAAATAAGTGAGTATAAGAAATCGTGTTAAGATGCTCATAAGTTGGGTAGAGGTGACTTCTATGGGTAGAAAGTCTATAACTCAGATATTTTGGGGTAGCTATAACTGATCTTATTCAGGTTTAATGTTTTCATGGTCAGAAATATTACCAGTTGTTTTTTTTTTTTTAAGGTGGAAAAAGAGCATTGTCAAAATATGCATCCTGATTTGGGGCTTAGAAATTGAGGTCACCATACTTCATCAGTGTGTATTTTAATAATTAACTGATGGGTTTTAAGGTCTTGGGTTATGCATGTTTCCTCTCAGACAACATAAACCACACAAAGATTAACTTCTCCAAGAACGTACTCTACACTAAATATCAAATATTTGAAATGAGAGGATTTATGAGAGGTTTTATGCTTGCTATTTTAGCATGACCTATCCTCTTTAGCTTATATACTTTTTTTTTTCCTTTCTGTAACAGATCGATAAATTTTACCTGAGTAATAAAGCAGTTACTCAATTCTGATTTATTCTGAGTGGTTTGCGTCAGTGACTGGGAGATAATTCACAAGATCTGTCTGCTGTTTGTCTGCTAAGGGGTCTCAAAGGCTGGCCAGAGAACAGTTGTATCTAATCCTCCTCTTTGAGTCATCCCCGGAGAGCCTTCATTCAGCTGGCCTATGAAATTGCGTGGGTGGCTAGCCTTCAGGAGCAGGGACTTAGAAAGATTAAGAGATCAAGGAGGGGGGATGAGCAAGAGAGAGGTAGAAAGAATAAGTGCAAGAGAGAATTTTAATTTGGCCTGCTGGGAACAAATTTTTGTTGTGCGTGTTAGGGGTGGGTGTTTCCTATCAGGATAAAATAAGCAATAAAGGTGGGTTCACAAAAGGTCCTGGTTTATTAAAGGAATTGTGGTAATTTTGTCAATTAAGATAGCTCACAGGAGGAAGCAGTAAACAATCTCAATGTGTGACTTAACAGCTGTCCTTTGCAGCCACTAACATTTTTAATAGGGTGGCAAAAGACGGAAAACAACATTGTAGACTTTTCATATGTCTCTTCTTTCAACACACACATGCATATGGCAAATGTTTTAATGATTAACTCTTCAGACTTTCATCTGAGACAGATAAAAATAATAATAAAAAATTAAAAAATAATAATAATAAAAGGTGCCAGCAAAAACCACAGCTCCGACTGGCAAGTGGAGCAGACCTATAAAGGGCTTTTATCTCCTGCCCATCATCTCCAATTGTCTTGTTTGTCTGCCCCCCCCCCCACCTCCGAATCCTGATCCAGCACCATTACTGTGCTCAGTGTCCACAGCACTCTTGTGAAGGAAAAATTAATTCTGAATTACTGGCCCTGTAACTGCCTGTTCTTCACAGTATCTGTCAGGAAAATAGGCAGACAAGAGCTAGCTAAGTGGATTTCTTAGCTGCCATTCAAAAAAGAAGGGACAGGTGTTCAATAGGGGTTCTTTCTTTCCTCAACTGCTATTTAACAATACATACAGGAGGAGTTTAATTGCCTGAACCCACCTGCACCCTTGTCATTTCTTGGTTTTGTTGGTTTTAATGAAAATACTAAGTGCACTCTAGGACCAGCGGCTAGGTGACATTTTGATTGAAATATACTGGGAAATGTATAATGGAAACAGGCAGTATTACAATTTTAATAGAAACTGAAAGAAGTAACATCCAGAACAACATTTTTGCTATTGTTATGCATATAGCTAGTCCTGAGAAGGGTAATTGAGGACTGAAAAAAATGGCTGTTGTTAAAGTCTTTCACTTTAGCTATCTGTCTTTTTTTTTTTCCTAGAAGAATAAAGTGGCCAGGCTTTGGCATATTTTCTTTCACTAGGTACCCCTTAGGTAGCATCCTTAGTCAAGTATGCATTGTACCTTTCCTCTTCTCTGAAATCATAACACATCAGAGTTTCTAGAGAGAACTGGGATTCATTGACAAAAGTGTGGGATGAAAAAACAATGATTCACTGCAGCTGACCAGGTAGAACAGGGACTAGTGACCTTCCTCACCAGCCAGGAAAGCTTTGTGTTTGTCTGAGTTCATCACTCAGACTCAAAAGAGAAAAAGAAAAATGTCAGAGTAAAAATTGTGCTATGAATCATCCTCAGTGCATATAATGGCTTTAAATTTCACTGTATTTCAATCCTGTTCATTATAACAACAATAGCTTATTATGTAATAAGCATAAAATAAAATAAAAATACCATCATTCCCACATGCATGCTCATACAGGCACACAAGTACACAAATTACACCTTAGAATTTAAATTGCTAGTATTGGAAATTAAGGATCCCATAAGTTTCCCATTTTTTTATATTAAACTTTACAATTTATTTTTGTCCATACTTTTTGACATTATAATATAGTTAAAGTATTATATTGTTAATTCAGTTTTATTGCTCTATTACAAATTATTCTTTTATTATATTATAATATTTTAATTTCTTAAAACCAAATACTTTTTAAAAATTCTGTATCAAATATGCAATGTGTATATCCTTTCTTTTTAAAATTTTATTTTTTAATTGAAGTACAGTCAGTTTACAATGTATCAGTTTCTGGTGTACAGCATACTGTTTCAGTCATACATATACATACATATATTCCTTTTCGTATAATTTTTCATTATAGATTACTGCAAGATACTGAATATAGTTCCCTGTGCTATGCAGTAGAAACCTGTTTATCTACTATATATATATATATATAGTATTTAGTAACTGCAAATCTCGAACTCCAAATTTATCCCTTCCCACTCCTTTTCACCCCTGGTAGCCATAAATTTGATTTCTGTATCTGCAAGTCTGTTTCTGTTTTATAAATAAGTTCATTTGTGTCATTTTTTTTAGATTCTGCATATAAGTGAAGACATGCAAATGATCGATAAGCACATGAAAAAATGCTCAGTATCACCACTTAAAGAAATGCAAATCACAACTACAATGAGGTATCACCTCACACCAGTCAGAATGGCCATCATTAGAAAGTCCACAAATGATAAATGCTGAAAGGGGTGGGGAGAAAAGGGAACCTTCCTACACTGTTGGTGGGAATGTAGTTTGGTGCAGGAATTATGAAAAATAGTGTGGAGATTGCTCAAAACACTAAAAATAGACTTACCATGTGATTCAGCAATCCCACTCCTGGGCCTATATCTGGAGAAAACTAATTTGAAAAGATGCATGCACCCTACTTTTGTAATTGAAAAGTTAGAATATTTTCTAGTAATCATTGGATGGCAGAGAAGAACAAGTTGTCCTTCACTGAGAATATTCCTAAATGTATATAACCGTGTGACTGGGTAATGTGTGTACTCCTTTAGTAAGAAGTTCTGTTCATCCAGGATAAAAAATAAGAAAAGTTTACAGTATATTACAGTGCTAAAGGATAAAGTAAAAGTTCAATGGTACAATACATGTAATTGGCCTAGATATTTTTTGCTCAGTGTACACCTAGATAAATGATCTTATTCATTCATTCATTTATTCATCCATTTGTTCACTCGTTGCAGCTTTTGGCTGCATGTTATAGAATATTCAAGTAAAATTGCCTTAAGAAATAAAGGTCATTTGTTGACACTTAACAAGATACCTTGAGGCAGGACAGTTCTATATTTGGTGCAATGACTTAAAAGGTCATCAAAAAAAGTGGGGTTTTTTTTTTCCCCATATTTCTTTTCATTCAATGTAAGCCTGTTTTTCATTTCTAAGCTTGCCTCTCTTGATTGCAAATTGGCTGTAAGTATCACATTTTTAAAAGACAATAGTCAAAAGGCAGGAAATCCATGCAACTTTTTATTTCAAAAGAAAATCCAAGAAAGCCCAAGTCCCATTGATAGAACCGAGTCACAGGCCCTCCCCTTAATAGTTCCTGGAAAGTGAGGCTTGAGATTTTCATTATTGGCTTAGACCACTGTGATTCTGGCTGGGCCAGTAGTGTGCTGATAAATGTTTAATAACCTGCTCTCTGGGGAGAAAAAAAAAAAAAGCAAGCACTGATTGTAGCATCGGCTGATTTCTGTGGTGCAAATACTCTCATCATGGCTGATGATTTCAGGTTACCAACATGACTCCACTAGGCAGAGTTGGGAAGGGATGTGCATAACTGACTCCCACAAACCAATGCGAGCTATCTCCAGTACCCAACCAGGCTAGGTCCACGTTCCCTGAAGCTAATGCCACGCAATTTACAGCTAAAGTGGGATTATTTTAGAGAGAAATAAGGGGAAACTGTTTGGCATGTTAACTACAGTGTCTCCCACATGATTTGTTCATTCATTTAACACATTTTTGATGCCCCTTAGGTATCAGATATTGAGAATAAGCACGGGACACCTTTGAGGGAGTTGCTTTGTCTGTGCTGCTTCATTAGAGATCTGCTCATGCCCACAACTTTTGCGGCGTGGGCAGTGAGCAATGTACCATGTAACTGTTTCCTCTCATCCCCCACTGAAACTGACCTGAAGGGAAGTACGTACGAGCTGATGATAGGCCCTGCAGAGAGAGGAACTGGATAAATCAGACCTTCTCTATGAGCAATTTGAAGTCATTTATCAGTGTTTTATGTTGAGTCCAGGGGATTTTGTTGAATTAAGGCAAGCTGGGTTCATGGAATATGAATAATCAATAGAATGTGGTCATGAAAGGGAAAATGGAGAGCTACTCCGAGAGTAGAAAAAACAAGAGACATGATGGGGTCAGAGAGATTGAAAAGGGTGATGTCAGTTCCTAACTTTTGATTCTAGTCCACCTTGAGATCCACCTGCATCTCATTTCCTGTCCTTGTATAAAGCCTTGAAATATATTCTTGTGGGCCACCATTTTATTTTCTCCATTGATTAGTTTTTTTAAAAGAATTACTTTTATTGTCTCAAAAGTGCTCTTGTTCCTTGCAATCAAAACAGCCTCAGCTGGAATAGCACACAACAATGAGCATGAAACTACTCCTGTCCTTGATGAACTCATGGTCTAGCAATGGCAATTCTGAAATAAACCAATAGGCAGTGACTCTGCAGTGAAAAAATGCTTCATGTAGACAATGTATGCAACATAATGGGAACACACTGGAGGGCCACTTTTTGTCTGGTCTTTATGGAGCAAGAGGAAGTTCTCTGGTGAAATTTTAAGAGTATCAGAATTATCTTAATGAATTATACTATCAGAAAAGTTCCTGCTTACTCTGATTATAAGATTACATTTTCAGGTATAAAATTTTTGGTCCCAACTCTTCCTATTCTTTCAGATTCTGGATTCTGGGTACTCTCGTTAATTGGATCACTTTCAGACTCAGATAAGAAGATAATTCAGTGTCATCAGTGCCTTTAAGTCAAGGCAGAAACTCTCCCTAATAAAATAAGGGAAAGATGTGTCTCACAGCCTTTAACGCCGAGCACATCTGTGCAAGGGGCCTTAAGGAAAGGACATGGTGTCATTATTTTTCTAAAGTACTTCTGAAGAATTAGGCAAATTAGGCAAAAAGAATTCAGGCAAAGCAAAACAAAACAAAATAAAACTACAATAAGGAAAAAAATATTTTTGAGAACACCTTTCTTCTGAAATGTAATTTAGGAGTCCTACCTTGTGGAGGTAAAATAGAGTGTGTGGCTTCATAATCAGGATTCTCTGTCTTACGGGACTGTTGGCACTCAGTTAAGTCCTTCCCAGTGATTTCTGGGTTATAGACAGTCTATTTTGGAGGTATGTTTCTAGGTAAAACACAAAGGAATTGGTTATGTTTTCCAGAAAAACCCTTCCTCTTCCTTCATGTTGGCCTTGACTCCCTAGCTCAATTCCAGTTTAAGCACTTACACCCTGACAACCTGAAGCTGATCTTGCCGTCACTTCATTTACTTAAGGGGTCCTTCTTTACCTCCTTCAGCAGTCCTGCAAAGTGGCTGTAGAGACTGTTACTGCATTTGCTGCATCTTCTGTTTTGACTGAAACCATCTCAGGGCCACATATTAATAGAGAGACTACCAGTATTGGATGGCAGAAACCACACAAGTGTGTTAAAAATGTCTTTGTCTTCCAATGAAAGAGGTGGAAAATGTATCAGAATGAGCATAAAAGGTATGTCCCATCAGCCACTGTACATCCAGATCTGTGGTAAAAGGTAACCCCTTATAAACTGACCTTAATAATTTATTTTATTTCAATGATTTATAATTGCCAAAATAATTAAAGCTGTTTTTCTTAAGTATGATTCATGGATCACCAGCATTAGGATTCTAGGAGTAAAGAGTTATTATTAAACTGAAGATTTCTGTGGTCCATTTCAGACCTCCTGAATCACAGTATCTGGCATTACAGTCAGGAATCTGAATATTTTAAAAGATTTCTAGGTAATTCTGATAGGCAATAGAATGTGAGGACAACTGATTTAGATGACACTTCTAGAGAAACTGGCAAAAAATGGGAATTATTGTCAACTAAAGTTCTCTGGGCTTACCAAGAGCATGGTGTATTGTATTTCATCTTTATACTCCTTACTTTTATTTTTCTTTGGGTTCTCCTCAGACCATAGCCATCTCCATTGAATTGTTGAAATAAAACACTACCAATTAGAAGAGGCTGTTATAATACATGAAAAAATAAAATGCCTAAATATCAGTGGCTTAGAAAGAAGAAATTTTTATATCTCACTCATGCTACATGCCATTGTAGGTTAACTGATGGCTGTGCTCCATGTCATCTTTAATCAAGGACATAGGCTACCATCTTAAACATGGTAAAGTACCTTGAAAGAGGGAAGGGCAGCTCTGGGGGATCTCCATGAGGAACTGAAGAATCCTTCTGGAAGTGATTCCTTCCAGAACTCCAGTTATGCCAACTAACTACTAGGAAGTAAAATTCTATCCTACCGCAGGGAAAGAGAGAGAAAGAATTAGTTTTTGAGGGAATATTAATGACTATGTTGCACAAACTTGGGAAATTTCTCTTGGACAAGTCCTCTAAGCAGAAGGAAAATCATACATTCTTGCTTCTTAGTTTTTACTCTTCTTCCCCTCACAGAGAAAATAAAATCCAAATACTGCAAATTACAGGCCATAGAGAATACAATTTGTTCTCATTATTCACAGTAGTTGTATTATATAAAATTATTGAGAACACTGAATTCATGAATACTGAACCATTGCTTCTAGAGGAAATACAGGATTCGATTCCTGTGGACCTCTAGTCACATTTTTGTCAACTAATCAATACATAATCTTCTTTTATGTGTGATTCTGTTTAAAGACACCTTATTTAATATATATTGTTGACTCATTTACATTGAACTCATGGCCAACAGCACTGTAACGCATGTCTAAACAAATCTTATCTAATGCAGGTATTTCCTCCGTAAGGCACACTCCAGCCTTCTTGCCCTTAGCAACACGTCTATTGTCTATCTAGCACTTCTGCACTATGCTTGGGGGACAATTTAAACAGTGAAAACACCAACAAAAAGCACAAAAATGAGAAAAATTTGGTTCTGCAAATAGTCTGCAAAAGGAATACACCTACACACCTATTAAAATGGACAGAATCTTGGAACACTGACAATACCAAATGCTGGCAAGGATGTACAGCATCAGGAACTCTCATTCATTGCTGGTGGGGATACAAAATAGAACAGTCACTGTGGAAGACAATTTGGCAGTTTCTAAGCATAGTCTTACCATATGATTTAGAATCACGTTCCTTGGTATTTACCCCAAGGAGTTGAAAACTTATGTCCACAAAAAAAACCTGCACACAATGCTTATGGCATCTTTATTGATAATTGCCAAAACTTGAAGGCAATCAAGATGTCCTGTAAGTAAATGAATGGATAAACTGTGGTACATACAGACAATAGAGTACTATTTAACACTAGAAAGAAATGAGCTATCAGGCAATTTAAAGGTGTGGAGGGCACTTAAATGCATATTAGTATGCAAACGAAGCCAATCTGAAAAGGCTATATACTGTGTGATTTCAACTGTTTAGATGTTGCTAACGGGGAAGGCTGTACATGTAGAGGGCAGGGAGTACCTAGGAAATCTCTGTACCTTTCTCTCCAATTTGCTGTGGACCTGAAACTACTCTAAAAAATACAGCCTATTACTTAAAAAAAAAAAAGATGCATTTACAGTATAAGAACTCAAACAAGAAGGCAGAACATCACCTTGTTCAACCTCAGGTGGGAATATGCATGTCAGGCAATGCAAATCTTTTGCCAATCTGCACATACCCACAAATGACCACATAAGTCCTATGAGAATTGATTTTGGGGTTACAAATAAACTTAAGGGAGTGGGAAAATTTGCACATACGGAATCTATGAGATATAAGAATTAACTGTATATCCAGCTTCATTCTGAGTTAGTCCCACCATGATTCTTAACTTACATATTTGGCTTATGATCGATTACATTTACCATTCCTTTAACTTTTTAAAAAATTTTAATGGAGGTACTGAGGATTGACCCAGGGCTTTGTACATGCTAAGCATGTACTCTACCACTGACCTATACCTTCCTCCATTCCTGTGATTTTAATATAAGAAATTTCCCTTTTCTCATAAGATCTCAGTGTTGATTTTCACGCTTATCTGCTTTCAAATACCAGTTTTACCACTCATTAACTGTGTGTCCTTTGACAAGTTGATTAACCTCTTTGAACGTTAGATGAATCATCTATAGAGGGGAGGAAATATTACCGAACCCTGCATAATTCTGTGAAAGTAAAGAGATGATGAATATAAGACAACTACTACCCTACTATGCCCATGGTAATAGTTAATATATGGTCTAATATCTATTACAATAGTGACCAAAGGAAAATATAGTCATCCTTCAGTATCCATGGGAAGTTGGTCCTGAGACACACACCCCCACACACATACCAAAATATGCAGGTGCTCAAGTCCCTTATATAAAATGGCTTAGTATTTTCATATAACATACATACATCCTCTCATGTTTTAACTCATCTCTAGACTACTTATAATACCTAATAAAATGTAAATGCTGTGTAAATAGTTGTATATACTATATAAATGCTATATAAATAGTTACCAGCACACAGCAAATTCAAGTTTTGCTTTTTGGAATTTTCTGGAATTTTTTTTCTGTATATTTTTGATCTGTGGCTGGTTGAATCTGCAGCTGTGGAACCCATGGATATGGAGAGCTGACAGTGATTAGGTCCCATGAGTTTGACATAGGTGCATATGGGAACTCACTTATGTGAAGATTCATTCTTTAATCATTCATTTATTTATTCATTCATAATTTCAGTATTTACTCAGTACTTACACACCAGACATTGAGCAGGTGCAAAAATGCAATAACTAGCATTGAATTGAAAAGACATCTAAGCAAACCATGTAAAAACAAAAGAGTACATCTTTGATTGAAGACAGCACAGACTACCAAGGTTTGGAAAGTCTTCACAAAGGAGGTGATACCTAAGCTAAATCTTCAGGAAGTGTAAGAATTTACCACATGAAGATAATTAAGAACAATGTTTCAGGAAGAGAAGTTTGCATGGACAGAAGCCTTGAAGTGAGAGAGAATATGGCATATTTTGAGAATACCAAGAATCTTGATGCCACACAAACATGGGTTGGGTGTCAAAAAAGGAGGGAACATGTATGAAGAAACCAAATCAGTCTACCTAAAATCTTTAGACCTTACTCTGAGGTTGATGGAAAACCAAGGAAGTGTTAAAACAGGATTGACATAATTAAATTTCCATTTATGACAATCACTGGGTCACTGATACGAAAGACAGCTTGGAGGAGATATAGAGAAGGGAGGGAGATAATTTATCAGATTGTTATACTAGGTTGTGGTGGAGGGGTTGGAAGCTAAATAGTGATGTGGAAATAAAGTCTTACTGAAATGATAAAATTCAGAGGCTTTTTATTTCAGAACTTGCCCTAGGAAGGAAGTCAGCGATCATCACTTGCATTTGGCAGACACTCAAAGGCAGACAGAAGAGTGGGAAAGCTTTATCATGGAGAGACATGGAAAGTCTTGAGTACCCTTGATTGGAGGAAGTTGGCGTGAGGAAGCTATAGGCAGCTAACATGTTATATGATGGGTTAGGGGGTGCATATTTGTCTTTCCCTGGTTGGTCTGAAATTGGAAATAGAAGAAAAATTAAAGAAGTTGTTAATTGTTAATCAAGTCCTGGCCATTTTGAGTCAATGGTTCAAGGGTTATTATTTGGCTTTGTGGACTGCTTAATAGAAATAATAGACTTCTTGGATTTATTACTGTAGGTAATAAGACGACTTCCTGGGATGATTGCTGCAAATTGCAGATCAGAATTCCGTTTTTACATATAGTCTGGCCGTTTTCTGATTGTGTATCCAGCCTCTAAGTGGGTAGTGCATTCTAGGTAGATTGCAAGTGAGCACTGAAGTAGAAGAGAAAATGTATTCAGACAGGATGTGTGATTTGCCCATACAGCAGAGTGAAGTGAGGCAAGATTTCAAATTTCTTAGCCCTATCTAGTGCAATTGCTAATTTGCAAATCTGCACCTAAACTAACTGATGAATAGCTAGGATAAAAGGGGTGAGCATGACACATAAAATTCCTCTTCTACTCTGAGAGCAAAAGTAAATTAGATTAGTATATACTACCATGTATAGTCTTGTCATAATGTCTATAATGGGGGGGTCTCTATTGTTTGCACTTCAAAATACTATCTCCTATCCTGAAAAAATGCTCATTTTCGTCAAGAGGCAGTATTATTTTCCTACTACTGTGTACTTCAGTATATCCTGCACAAACTTGAGATTAAGAATGAAGTAGAAACGGAGAGGATGGAACAGTTTTTATTAGAATGAACTGCCTGAACCCGTATGTCTTACGTCTCTGTATTCCTTTTCTTCATGCCATTTGAAGTATTCTTCTTCTTCCTGGATTGAAAGATACACAGAATGATTTAATTTGAGACATTGGATTAAATGTTGGAAAATTTTCAAATTTGATTCTGAGTAATATGGATGAATGTCTGAAGATTCAAAAGCTGTGAGCAGAGCAGGGAAGCCTGACAAAAGCTACAGTTGAAATCAAGCTAATCAGCCTAGCAGCTTGGTCTCTCTGTGCCCACAAAAGCCCAGGAAGGAAAAACTGATGACATGAAAGTGCTTTGTTAAAAAAAAAAAAAAAAAGGAATTAGGGGAAGGGATGAAAAGAAACTGCTAGGAAATTGTTTCAAAATGTCAAAAGCAAAATATTTCCTCTGCCTCAAATACGGTTTTTCACCCGGTCGGTAGCAGAGGCGGAGTGAAGTGTAGAAGCTGCTTGCCTAGAACTCACGCCTTTTGTGCCACACCCTCTTAATTTATTTAACCTAGACAGAATCCTTACTTTTTGTAGGGGAGTTGCACCTCAATGAACACCTTAAAATGCCTGACTGACCCTCTTTCACTTCCTCATTGCTTCAGCTTTGCTTTCTCTCACTGAAAACTATGGGAAGAAACAGTTTAGCACGAGAGCATTTCCCGTCTCCTCCCTTATAAACAGGGAGCATTAAAGGAAAAAATATTTCAGGGAGGGGAAGTTCTCCTCCCATGTGGGGATTCACATTCCCCCTAACCCTCTCTGTGTTCCCAGAACTAACTGCTTAGTGTCAGAACTAAAAAACCGTGACTAAAACCTCACTGTGAGCTTTGGGAGGAAAACACTGACCTTGGATGAGTCTGAACTCATGCTCAAGTTTTACTAATTGACAGTATGAAAAGAATATGCATAATCATGTGGATCAGACCCTACCAATCTCCTTTCATTCTTTTGCCAAAGTAGGCCCTCCAGTTAGTCAAAGAAGGATGCTATCAAGACCTCATTTCTGGATAACCACATACCCCAAAATAAGGTCTGTAGAAGGTGCTGGACTGCTGACTGCAGAAAACCCCAACCCTTCTACTTCCTGGGAAGAGGGAGAAGCAGCAAGGACCCAAAGAGCCAAGGCGCAGAGCTGTCACGTTACGTTAAGCCCGTGAGTCAGCGTGCCGCACTGATAAAGATGCTTCGGCAGCTCCATGCAGTGTGAGTGAAGGATTATGCTGTGGGCCAGGCGTGTTCAGCCTTTTAATGACCTGGCCCTTGGCCAGTTCTTCCAGTTTCTTGTGCTGTCAACCCACCCGATTCCCCCAGACTCCATTGCCCCCCATGTGCCTCTCCAGCTATAGAGCATCTGGGTGGTTCCTTCCCTCCTTACACTCTGCCTGCTGACCAGCTTCCCCATTTCTCAAGCCCTTAGACCATTATTATTTTTTCTGTGAAGACTTTCTGACTTCCCTTCTTTGGACTCAGAGAATGATCTCTCTTCTTCCTTTGTTCTACCACCGTTTCTTGTATTGACTCAGTAATCTTTGCACTCTATAATGTTTATTGCAAATATGTCTGTCTTCTCTCCCAGAAGGAGAGCCCCTTGAAAGCAGTAAATGGCATTTGTCATCACTCATTTCCAGAGTCAAGCACGTTCCCTGGCATGATAGTAGGTGCCTGGTGATTATTTATTGAATAAATGAGTTAAAGTATGACAGAGGCAGCACCAAATTCTGCCTCTGATGATAGACTCAACACTTTATAAAAAGATATACCCAAATAGCTTTTGTTTCTCTTGTTAAGGCATTGTAAAAATAGCATTTGTAAATGTAACTAAAGCTTTTATGACATAGATATTTTTTAGCCAGCACAACCTCTTTGGGTAATGAAATTTATGTTTATTTCACACTTTGTGTTTAATTCATCTCAGTTTGCGGGGGTACTTCAGGGGATCATACTATTTTCTAAAATCAGCTGCGTAAGTCCAGTCTAGCTTTACACTATTTTGTTTCTTTGATTTTCTGGTTATACTTTATCCCTGTGGAAGACTGAAAAATCATTACTTTTAAATAATGTATTGGTCAGGATAATGGGAACCAACTGAGAGATGGAATTTGGAATCCTGGCCAGAGCTGTATCCAAGAGTTCAAATGACATCATTAGAAATCTCACGCTTTTCCTGTTTCTCTGAGCTCTGCTTATCTGTGTGTAGCTTTCATTCCCCATTAAGCAATAATCATATGATGGCAAAGATAGCCATTGGCGATTTTGTTTCCCCTGGTATTTCCAGTACGTGATCCCAGTTAAAGACTGTATTTCCTTCCCCACAGCATATGCATATATCATGTAAATGACTTACTGGCCTGGATTATGTCTCACGTCTCTCCCTGGATCAGCCACTATGACACTGACACTAATTGGATCCAACTAGGTCATAGACAGATCCTCATGTTAGGGACGTTCTGAGATTCATTCTTGTGTACTCCACCAAAACTATACGTTTTACCAGTTTAAAAGAGAATCTCTCCAAAGAGATGCCAAATAACATAAAACAACAAAAATGTTTTGGCCCACCACGAGCATCTTTGCTTGTTCTCCACAGCTTTTCTATGTCTTCCTTGAAGTTAAAGCAATCAGAATGCTGTAAAGTATTCAGTATTAAAATGGCCATCATGTTATAGAAGACAGTAACATTTTGTTTTCCTTCTAAACATGGTACTAAACATTAGATGGTTTATGGGTTTCTTTTTTTTTTTTTTTCATAAAGCTTCATCCTGAAGAGGTATTTATAAAACTCCTTGCTCCCATTCCTGAATCATATTTCATTGCTTTGATCCCAGGATACTCAAAGAAAGTTCAACTCCTGTTTTTCTTGGGTGTTTTGCCTTGCTCTAAGATTATATTAAATTCACTTGCCACCTTTCTGCTCACTTTCTCAGCTTCAAAAATTTCTCTGCCATTTATCCTACTCTGTATCCATCCAAGGGTGGAACACTCAGAAGAGTTTACTGTAATATTTTAACTAAGTAAGTTTTCTCTGCCTACTTTCTTCAGAGTAATTTGTGACATTGTCATCGTTATCATCATCATCATCATCATCATCAAAAAGCAAAGACAATAAACATAACAACAAAATATCCAAGCTTGGCAACTCTTGCTTTTTATACTGTGAGTGTCTGTCATCTTTCTCTAATCTTCCAAGCCACTGGTAGATTTGGGGTATGGGATAATGGCAAAGGAAATTTCTCTTTGTGGAGTGCAATAATGGTGGGGGAAACTGCATTCCTATAACAAGCCAAAACCTGATTGCAGCTGATACATAATTCCCAAATATCTGTTTGAAATTCTTCTCACCATAAAGAAATAAGGTTTCCTTTTCAAAAAGTCCCTTTGACCAGTTATACAAAGAAAAGTGTAAAGAAATAATAAAATGCTTCAACAATTATATGGTTAATTGGCAACTTTCCAATTACCAAATATAATAAATCCTACCTTCTTCAACATTATCTCTGACCTTGATTTCCATGACACACATGTGTACTCTGGACTCTCTTTGCAGTCTTCTTTATGTTCAGCTTTCCTACCTTTAAGACTATGTCCTCACCATCTCTCCCTAGACTCTACTCTTGCCCCTTTATGCCCTCTCCTTGGCAATTTCCTTCATTTGCATCACTTCTATCAATAATATGTAAGTCATTATCTTTAGCCAAAATTCTCTCCCAAACTCTAGGCATACAACTTTTATTGTGCACTGAATATCTTCACTCAGGCAGCCCATAGGACCTCAAATTCTTCCCCTGTAAAATAGAACTTAACACCTCTTCACAAAGCATCACTTTCTCTTAATTTTCCACTGTTTCCTTTCTTTTTTCCTTCATTTAGTTCTTTATTTCCGTAATTAATTTTATTCTAATAACAAAATAAGAATGAGTATAAAATTATTTTTTATAGCTGTTATGTAATTTTTAAAGCAAAAAAATTTCTTAGAATTTTAGATGCTATGCAACTATTACCAAAAAAAGCTCATTATAGATTTAAAAGTCAGTGAACAAAGGTGAGTTTCTTATGATGACCAATATTTTGTTGAAACAAAACTGATATTTCTAGTGAAATATTACATTGCCATTCATTCATTTTTTACCATGTATTAGGTACCTTGTGATAACTATCATCCTTTTTGTCCTTTTGAACTAGAATGAAGACTTTGTTCAACTTAAATTTTATGAATACATCATTTAGACATTGATTCTGTCTCAGGTCCTTTTGTGGAAGATATCAGAAATGAAGGAGGGTATTTACATATATATATATAATTATGAAAAATTATTAAATTAATATTCATGTCTCCTCTGTGTAGTTTAAGGGAAAGTTAAAAGCACCTTGTATAGTCTCTATGCACCCCTCTTCCACCCACCGAAGGAGCCATGTGTTTTACTTTATGGATATATCACAAAAATATGCACCATATTGACCATATATATGTGTGTATATTTATACCCCCATATGTATAGTTTTCTTTTTGAACTTCTTAGAAATGCAATAATTCTTTGATTTTTCCTACGATTTACTCTTTGCTCAACATTTTGTTTATGTAATTCTTCCATGTTGAAATGAAAATCTTCATTTTCATTCTTTATAATATTCCCTTATATGACTACACCAAAGTTATTCATCTATTTTACTACTGATGGTCATTCGGGGTGCTTCCAAAACTTTTATTATTTTGAACAATGCTTCTAACACTGCATCGATCTATCATCTATCTATCTATCTATGTAGTAGACTGTTATAATAAACACCTTGTCGCCATCACCTATATTTAAAACTTGTCATCTCTTAACCAGTGTACCACTGGATTATTTTGAAGCAATATTGTATATCATTTCATTGTATGGACATTTTAAAGTTATCTTTCTGTCATTAACTTACAGCTCAATACTACTGAGAGAATATAGACTTCATGATTCTAATTTTTGAAATTTGTTGGCATTCCCCTTATGGAAAGTCAGTTCTTATACAAGTTCTTTGTGTCTATGAGAGAAATATATTATGGGAGCTAGGAATCAATCTATAACTACTTAAGCTGTACAAATTATCTACCATATTGATTTTGGTTTGTTTAGTCTATCACTTGCAAAGGGAAGTATACTAAAATTTTAAATGATCATGGTGTTTGTCCTAGTCTATTCAGGCTGCTATAACGAACTACCATCGACTAAGTGGCTACAAACAACAAAATTTTATTTTTTCACAGTTCTGGAGACTGGAGAGTCCAAGAGCAAGGCGCTGGCAGATTCAATGTTTGGGGAGAGCCCACATCCTGGTTCATAGACAGTGTCAAATGTCAGAGGAGGGAGATGGAGCTCTCTGGGGTCTCTTTTATAAGAACACTAACCCTATTCATGAGGGCTCTGTCCTCATGAGCTGACCACCTCCCAAAGACCCCACTTGAAAATACCATCACATTGAGGATTAGGTTTCAACATGTGTATTTTGGAGGAACATGAACATTCAGTTTATAGCAGTCTTTTTGCCAGTTTTTCCTTGTGATTTTGCCAGTTTGCCTTGTATATTTTGAAGTTGTGTTACTAAGTGCACACATTTTATAATTTTTTATCTTCTTTGTGAATTAAAACTTTTATCAGTATATTGTAATTGTTTTGTATCTTCTAATAATTACATCTTAATGAATTTTTTCTTACATTAATATGTCTATAACATGTTTCTTTTGGATGGTTTTTATACATATAAACTTATTTTTATCACTTTAATTTTCAGTGTTTCTGGGACTTTATGTTTGAAGTGTGAATTCTGTAAACAGGAACAATTGGATTTTAACTAGAGTGCTTACAGAACTTTAATTTATTTTAATTATTGATATATTTAGTTTAATTTCCTGCTTCAGGGTTTATTTATAGATTTTAATATATACTTTCTTTTGGTTAATTGGTTTTTCCCCTTAATTTCTAGTTCTCCATCTCTAATGGTTTAGAAATCATACACTTTGTATCAGTTACTTTAAATGGATAACTTACAGAATCTACATATACCTTTTAACAATGAATTCCAGAGTCAGTTGATTTACTGTCTGTTGCTTAGTTAATGTTCTTAGCACAAATTTAGTGACTTAAAACACACGTTATTATCTTACAGTTTCTGTGAGTCAGATGTCTAGGTACAGCGTGGCTGGGTCCTCTGCTTAGGGCTCACAAGATTACATCAAGGTGCCTTTAACCCAATATGTATATTTGGATTATAATAGATATTTAGTTATTCTGATATCTGTAGTCGTTTAGGGCCTGAGTCTATGTTAGTTATATTTTCTGTATTTAACTCATGGAGGCTTATTCATATTAAGTTTAGTGATTTATTTTGTTGTGAGTTTATATACCGTTTATGCTTATCTGTGGAAATTCTTTGAGATCAGATCTTAAGCATGTACCACCAAAGAGGTTTTTGTTTAGTCATGATACATGCCTCAGGGTATCACCAGCCTATGCCAAGTTTAAACTTAAGTTTTCAGACTAGGGGACCAAATTCTATTCTCAAATTCACATTTATGCAGGCTTTGGTTAGCAATTCTCAGCGCATGACTTTATTTCCTTTTAGTTTTACCGGAGCAAAGATAAACATAGGAATGTGAAATTTAGGAAGTCCCCTTTGCCACCCTCAGTTCCAATGATTTGCTAGAAGGAATAAGCAAACTTAGAAAAGCTGTTAAACTCACGCTTATAATTTATTACAGCAAAAGAATATAAATTAAAATCAGTAAAGGAATGAGGCACATGAGGCAGGGTCCAGGAGAGTTTTAGGCGTGAACTTCCAGTTGTGTCCTCCCAGTGGAGTCATGCAGACGACATGTACTGCTCTTAGCAAAGGTGTGTGAAAATAATGCACGGGCTACTGCCAACCGGAGAAACAGAGCCTTGAGGTCCGGAGTTTTTATTGAGGGTCAGTCATATAGACATGGCTGGCTGGCTGTGGGGCTGACCTTAGTCTCTAGCCCCTCCAAGAGTCAAGCTGATCTTGCATGGCCCAAGTCCCTCACCGTAAATCATGTTGTTAACATGGACTGTCTTGTATGGTCCAAGAACATCAGGTAAACAAATACGTTTATATCAAGCAGGACATTCCAAAGGCTTAGAGGTTACCTCCCAGGAGCCGAATACAGGGGAAAAAACCTCTTCTTAGGGCAAGATTAATTCTTTATTGAATAGCATGTGTCCCAGTTCTCTTCCCGTGTGGGTTCCCCACCTCCTTTAGTTCACCCTTTAGAGTTGTTACACTCAATAGGGCCTAGATGTATTTGAGGCCTTAGAACCGATCTTGCCCCTATTTTATCCCAGGCTGTGTTTCTTTCCCCAAATGAATGGTACATCAAGATTTAAGTTCTGTTCTACCTGGAATACACTTTCCCAGGGCCAAACACTGGCCCCAAATTTCCCTCACCTCTGTAAATTCATGATGTCTTGTCATTTTGGGTTTCTGAAGAATTATACTGTCTCATCCTCTCAGCCATGATGAACTGAAATAAAAATAATAGTTTTAACATCTAAATTTTTTAATTGTAATAAAGTATGAGTAGATTTTGTAAACATCTAATCATCCCTATTTTTAATAATGGAAATTATGGCAAATGGAATTTAAATCTTACAAACATTTTTGTATCCTTGCATTTCACATGGTATCACCTGGTGAAAGAGCTGTGTACTATCGATCTAACCTGAAACTGTCTTCTTTAGTGTAAAATTCCTATTAAGGTAGACCCTTAAGAAAATCCCTTACATGGAACTTGAGAGCCTCCTGACCTCCATTTTTCCTTCTCATGGGAGGCAGATCAAATGAAAAGATTTTAATTATCATGCATAAGCAGCCTACGCAGAAATCTGTGACTCTTTCGAGAGGCTCTCTGTTTTCAGCTAGGGAGAAGAACATGTGATGTCTGTGAGCCCCCTGTTCTTCTCTTATTTGTTTGCTTTTTTGAAATACCTTTATGGTCTCTCTCTCTTTCTCTCTTTTTCTTTTTCTGAAAAGAATTAAGGGAAAATTTGCTTGCCTGAGTCATCAAGAAGGAGAAAGAAGATAAGATTGTAATTCACAATGGGTATTTTCATTTTGCATTGAGCAAGACAATCCCCCGTTCAACATTTTCTTAATTGTCCCACTGGGGACTTGATTATAGGCAAGACTCTGGAGTCTATTCCCATTTTAGCTCTCTCTCTCTATGTTATAGTAACAAAATTCTCAAATTTATTTTCGTTTAAAGCCACTAAGGTAAGTTTTTAATAGAGATGATATTCCACTGTGTTATTCAATAGTGAATAGCTACCATCTGTTGCTTACAACCTTGAATAAGATGAGATAGATTAATATTGGAGGCTTCATTCATCTCACATCGGTGATAACACATTAAAAACCATTCAGTTTTATTAAAACATACGAAGTTCACACATAGTCTAAATACTGCATACACACACACACACACACAGTCTAAATACTGCATACACACACACACACACACACAGTCTAAATACTGCATACACACACACACACACACACGGTTTAAATCCAGCACTTCAGACCTACTAGGACATAATTAGACTTTGATTTTCACTGTCTTACTATTTCAATTTCTTACAATCAAAAGACTTAAAATATATCTAATGGAGGGAGAGGAGGCAGCCTTAATTTGGAAGAGTCCAAAATAATTTATTTTTGCCATAACTCTTTCAGCAGTCAAATACCCCTTTTGTGGCCTACCTGTACTTCCTTCTTGCTTGCATCTGATAGTCCATCTTCATCACTAGGTTGTGGACTCACTGAAAGCAAATATTAAGACTTTGAATCTTTGTGTCCATGGGTCCACCACAATAAACAGCAGATGTTCGCTGAAAATTTGTTGACTAGAAAATCAGCCTACCTTCTATTATCTCTACTTAAACTTACTTTTTAAAGCAGATCTTACACTTGACACTGGGAACTCTCCTGTATATATCACTGCCCTATCCAAAAGCTTTTCATTGAATCTCTGTTATCTAAATACTTAAGTTCAAAATTGTCAGCCTGGTATCTTGCACAGTCTGTTACTACTATGACTGTCTAACTTCATTTTCCACTTCTCTAAGGAACTCTTCAATTTTATAGTTAGCTGGTTTATTCTCTGTATATATGCTGCATTCCTCAACCTGAATATGTTTGCACAAGCCATTTCAGAAGTCTGAGGTGCCCTAATTTCCATCTTCATGTTTCCAAATCCTACCAACCCTTTAAAGTGTCCCTCAAATAACACCTTCTATGCAGACACAGCCTCCTGTCCTGATCCCTCCTGTGCCAGTCCTTTATCTGCACCTTCATCAGGGCGCTTCCTCCTCATTTCCGTTATTCTGCATATTACTCACTCTCCTAACCCCAGGCCAGACCGAAGATTGCTTGAAGTCTGTTTCTGATTTATGTTCTTTCAGTGCCTACATCTGTGCCTTACACTCAGCAGGAACACGATGATCATTTCCAAACAAATAGGTATTTAACACCTGTTATATTTTACAATCTTTTGCTGGGTACTTTTCAGAACATCATTCTATTTAAACATGACGGTAGTCCTCTGTTGTTATCATTGTGATTAACCTCATTTTGCAGAGGACAGTCTGAGACTTTTTGTGTTTCTGTGACAGAGCTCATCAAACTTTAGGGTGTATCAGTTTTACCTGGTGGGATCATTAAAAACAGATGGCTGATTTCTCATCTAATAAATCTAGGTGAGTCTAAGAATTTGCATTTCTGTCAAGTTCCCAGATGATGATAGTGCTGTTATTCCAGGGACTATGTTTTGAGAACCATCCTCTGTGACACTGCAGCTGCATCCCTGTCTCAGTTTCATTGAGTGAGGTGGAGTGAGTGCCTGGGCAGTGATAATTTTTTGGTTGAAGTACAGTTGATTTACAGTATTGTATCAATTTCAGGTGTACAAGATAGTGATTTGATATTTTTATAAATTATACTCCATTTAAAGTTATTATAGAATAATGGCTATATTCCCCTCTGCTATATAATATATTCTTGTTGCTTATTTATTTTATACATAGTAGTTTGTACCTCTTAATCCCCTAACTCATGTTGCCCTCCTCCCTCCCCTTCTCTCCACGAGTGACTACTATTTTGTTTTCTATGTCTGTGAGTCTCTTTCCTTTTTTTTTTTTATTTGTTCTGTTTTTCAGACTCCACATCTAAGTGATTACATACATGTTTGTCTTTCTCTGACTTATTTCACTAAGCATAATACCCTCTAGGCCCATCCACATTGTTGCTAGTAGCAGAATATCTTTCTTTTTATGGGTGAGTAATACACATTTAGATACACACACATGCACCACATCTTTATCCATTCATCTGTTGATGGATACTTAGGTTGCTTCCATATCTGGCTATTGTAAATGCTGCTGTGAGCATGGGGGTACCAGTATCTTTTCAAAGTAGTGTTTTCATTTCAGATATATACCCAGGGGTTGGATTGCTGAATCATATGGCATTTCTCTTTTTAGTTTTTTGAGGAACCTCCATACTGTTTTCCATAGTGACTGCACCACTTTACAGTCCCACCAACAGTATACAGAGGCTCCCTTTTCTCCACATCCTCTCCAACATTTGTTATTTACAGATTTTTGATGATAGCCATTCCAACAGGTGTGAGGTGATGTCTCATTGTTGTTTTGATTTGCATTTCTCTAATAATTAGCAATGTTAAGCATCCTTTCATATGCCTTTTAGCCATTTGTATGTCTTCTCTGGAGAAGTGTCTAGTTAGGTCTTCTGTCCATTTTTTGATGGGGTTCTTCGGTTTTTTGATACTGAGTTGTAGTAATTTCTGTTTACATGTTTTGGCTATTAACCCTTTTTTGGTCATATTATTTGTAAATATTTTCTCCCATCCCATAGGTTGTCTTTTCATTTTGTCAATGATTTCCTTTGCTGAGCAAAAGCTTTTAAGTTTAATTAGGTCCCATTTGTTTATTTTTGCTTTTATTTCTTTCACCTTGGGAAACAGATCCAAAAAAATATTGCTACAATTTATGGCAAAGAGAGTTGTGCCTATGTACGCTTCTAGGCATCTTATGGTTTAAGGTCCTTTGTTTAAATCTTTAATCCAAATCTTTATTTTTGTATATGGTGTGAGAAAATGTTCTAATTTCATTCTTCTACATGTTGCTGTCCATTTTTCCCAGCACCATTTATTGAAGAGACTGTCTTTTTTTCCATTGTGCATTCTTGCCTCCTTTGTTATAAATCAGTTGAGCATTAGTGTGCAGGTTTGTCTCTGGACTCTCTATTCTGTTCCATTGAGCTATGTGTCTGTTTTTGTGCAAGTAACATGTTGTTTTGTAACCTTGTAGTATAGTCTGAGGTCAGGGAGCGTGATTACTCTAGCTTTGTTACTTTTTCTTAAGATTGTTTTGGCAATTAGGATCTTTTATGGCTTCATATAAATTTTATGATTATTTGTTCTAGTCTTTTGAAAAATGTCATGGGTGTTTTGATAGGAGTTGCATTAAATCTGTAAATTGCTTTGGGTAGTATGTACATTCTCAAAAATGTAGTTTTTCCATTCCAAGAACACAAGATATCTTTCCACTTCTTTGTATCCTCTTCATTGTCCTTCATCAGTATTTTATAGTTTTCAGAGTATAGATCTTTCATTTCTTTGGTTGAGTTTATTCCTAGATGTTTTATTCTTTTTGATGTGATTTTAAATGGGATTGTTTTCTTGCTTTCTCTTTCTGTCAGTTCATTATTAGTGTATCAAAAAGCAACAGATTTCTGTATATTAATCTTATATCCTGCAACTTTACTGAATTCATTTATTAGATCTAAATTATTTTTAGTGGAGACTTTAGGGTTTTCTACATAGAATAACATGTCACCTGTAAATAATGACAGCTATACTTCTTTTTAATTTGGATGTCTTTTATTTCTTTTTCTTTTCTGGTTGCTATGGCTAGGACTTCCAATACTAGGTTGAATGAAGTGGCAAGTGTGGGCATCCTTGTCTGGTTCCTGATTTTAAGAGGAAAAGCTTTCATCTTTTCACTGTTGTGTGTGATGTTAGCTGTGGATTCAACATAAATGGTCTTAATTACATTGAGATAGTTTTTCTGTATACCAACTTTGATGAGAGGTTTTATCGTGAATGGATGTTGAATTTTGTCAAATGCTTTTCCTGCATCCGCTGAGAAGTTCCCATAATTTTTATCCTTCCTTTTCTTAATATGATGTATCACGTTGACTGATTTGCGGATACTGAACCATCCTTGCATCCCTAGAATAAATACCACTTGAACATGATGTATGACCCTTTTTGTTGAATTCAGATAGCTAATATTTTTTAATAAAAATTTTTAATGTGTGCTTTATATATTTAGCTGCTTCTATATTAGGTACACATATGTTAACAAGTGTAAAAGTCTCTTCTTGTACTGATCCCTTAATCATTATGTTATACCCTTGTTTGTCTTTTGTTAAGATTTTGTTTTAAAGTCCATTTTGTCTGATACAAGTATTACTACCCCTGCTTTCTTGTCATTTTCATTTGCATAAAATATCCTTTTCCATCTTCTCACTTTCAGTCTGTGTCTTTAACTCTGGAGCAAGTCTCTTGTAAGTAACATAGAAATGGATCTTGTTTTTCACCCATTCAGCCACCCTGTGTCTTTTGATTGGAGCATTTAGCCTATTGACATTTAAAGTGATTATTGATGGTTATATACTTATTTCCTTTTTGTTACTTATTTTCTGGTTGTTTTTGTAGTTATTCTGTGTTCTTTTCTTCTTTAAGTTTCTTCCCTTATGGTTTGATGATTTTGTTTAGTGATGTGCTTGTGTTCCTTTCTTTCTAGTTTTTGTGTATCTATTGTAGGCTTTTGATTTGTGGTTTCCATGAGGTTCATATATTTGCCCTATAACTGTATCTACTTGTTTTAAACTGGTAGTCATCTAAGTTGAAACACATTTTAAAAGATCTACAATTTTTTGCCTTTCTTCTATATTTTGTTTTTGATGCTGTATTTTACATTTTTATACCTATCCTTTAGCAGTTTATTTTAGTTATACTCAGTTTTACAATGTTTGTCTTTTAATCTTTGTACTATCTTATTTGAGTGGTTGATCCACAGCCTTTACTGTATATTTGCCATTACTAGTGGGATTTTTTTCCTTTTCTATGGATACTTCTTGTTATAGACTTTTCTTCTCCACTTAGAGAAGACCCTTTAAATCTCTTTAAGATAGGTTTTGTATTGATGAACTCTTAGTTTTTGCTTGTCTGAGAAGTTCTTTATCTCTCCTTTGATTCTAAATGATACTCTGCTAGGTACCTAGTTTGCAGATTTCTCCCTTTCAACACTAAATATATCATGCCACTCCCTTGTGCCCTGCATAGTTTCTGAAGAAAAATCAACTGATAGCCTCTGGGGGTCCCCTTGTATGTGACTCTTTGTTATTCTCTTGGTAACTTTAGAATTCTCTTTTTTAACTTTTTCCTTTTTAATTATGATGTGTCTTGGTGTGGGTGTGTTTGGGTTCATCTTGATTCAGACTCTGTGCTTCCCATGCCTAGATATATGTTTTCTTTTTCATGTTCATAAAGTTTTCAGCTATAATTTTATCACATACATCTTTGACCACCCCTGTCTCTCTTCTCCTTCTGGGACCTCTTTAATGCAGTGTTGGTACGCTTGATGTTGTCTCAGAGGCCCCATAAACGATTCTCATTTTTTAAATCTGTTTTTCTTTTTGCTCTACTGATTGAGTGATTTCCATTCTTTCTTCCAGACCACTTATGTGTTCTTCTGTATCACATAGTCTGCTATTAATTTCTTCTACTGTACTTTTCATTTCAATTATTGTATTTTTCTGTTCTGATTTTCTTTAAAAATATTTTTTAGTTCCTTGTTAAAATTCTCAATGTGTATATCTAGTCTTCCCCCTAATTTAGTTAGCATTCTTGTTACTAATGCTTTGAACTCTATCTGTTAAGTTATTTACATTTTATAGTTGGCTTTTTGAGGGGTTTTATCTTGTTACTTCAGTTGAAACAAATTCCTCTGCCTTCTCATTTTATTTAACTTTCTCTGTCTCTGCAAAATTAGGTGAAACAATTACGTAATCCAGTCTTGAAGGAGTGTCCTTGTGTGGGAGCATCCCTACATAGTCTGTGTGTGCCCAGTGGCTTTAGTGGGAGAGCTGTATCTGATGTGAACATGAGTTTCCTTCCCCAGGGTGTGCTGGCATTTTCTCCTTGGTAGGAGATGGGGCTGGAGATGGAGGGGATGAGGTGAAAGCCAGGAGTGAGCTAGGGCTTCTCCTCTGCTCAATGACCAGCATCACCTTATTAAAGTCACAGCTGGGTCCCAAGATGCTGGAGCAGAAGCCTTGAGGATCAGATCCAAGTTGGCTTCATTATCTCTCAGTGTGTGCTCGCCTCCCTCCCAGCACTGGCACTCTCACCCCAGAGGGGAGCAGTGCTGCAACAAGAGAAGTGGGAGACGGTGCTTGGCATAGATCTAGGTATAGGCAGTGATGGCCCGAGCCGCAGTCAGACTCCTGGACTGCTTCTGGTATGTTGCCTCTGTAAGTGCCAGTAATGACTTCCCCTGCCCTGCTTAGATGCCATTCCAGGCCTGAGCCGGTTCCATCACTCACAACGGAGCTCTCCCTGCAGCTTACCCTAATGCAGAGCTGTAGCACAAAGCAAGCAGGGCCAGAGTGGGCACTAGGTTCAGGCTGGGGTGCCTACTGGGACAGTCACAGGAAACTGGCCAGAGTCCTGGGCAGTTTAATTCTGCTTTCTTCACCTTGTTTTTGGAGCTAGAAATTGTGTGCATGCTCTGTACAAGAGGAGTCTAAGTTTCTTACAGCCTTCCTTTTAGTCCCACTGGTTTTCTAACCAGCTAAGTGGACTCATATTCCCAGCATCTGACCCCAGGGCTGGGGCACCCAATATGTGACTCAAACTGCTCATCCCAAGGGAGCATCTCTGTTCATGTAATCCTTCTCTTCTTTTGTGTCCCCTCCCAGGAGTATAGGTCCTGACCTGATCACTTCTTTTCCCTTCCTACCCAATTCTGTGTGTATCTTTCTTATAGCCTTGTTTGTACAAGAGTCTTTCTGCCTGTCTCCAGTTTTCAGTGAGAATTGCTCCATCTGTACATACACCTTTGATGTGTTCGTAGGGAGAGGTGAGCTTGGTGTCCTCCCAGTCTGCTGTCTTGATCTCTCCCCACAATGATAGATTTTACATTATCAAAAGAAATAGTGAATACATTTAATTCCAAACTGCCTCAAGTGTAACTGATATTTAATTTAATTTTACTTATGAGATTAAAAACAAATTACAGGGAAAAGCTGCAAAGTGAAGGAAGGGAAGGAGGGGAGAAGGATGAAGGGAGGGAGGAAGGAGTTTTATGAGAAGGTCTGTATTGTTAGTTTATAATAAAATATGTTCCAGTGATACTTGGAAAGAGTTGAGAATGTTAAATTATGATTCACTGCTGCCCAGTGGTAAAATTGTAGGCCAATTGAGGAGAATATAAAATATTTCTACTATTTCAACTTTATGGATGAAGAAAGGGGCTTAGGGAGCTTAATTGTACTTTACACTCAAAAGTGTGCTTTTAAATATCATGTTGAAGGGATGAAAAATTTGTCTGCCAAGAACAAGTTTTCTGACTTTTAACCTTAATTTTCTCACAAAGGAAATAGGGAAAGAGGCCTCTGAGGATTTTTCAAATGCAGTCATATTTTACTTCTTGGATGCTGTTAATGGGATCATTGTAATATACATTTTCTTTTCTTTCTTTCACTCTTAAAAAAAAATCTTGAGAAACAAAATAGAGTAACACTGAAAATACAATAATATAAAAAATGCTCCCTGCCCCCACTTTTGGGGCTTTCAGGACTGAAATTAAAGTTTCTCAAAGGTGATTTTCCATCAAGTAGAGCAAAGGTTCACCAGTGTGGATCTTTCCAAGACTGAAATTTTCATTTTCCCAGAGGTTTCTGAGAACTGGCCTGTTAACTGCTCTTTGGCTGTCTTTAGAGATAGTGTGACCTGGTGTGTGACCCTCAGCATATTAAAATTCTGAGATAATGAGTTTAAAAAAGAAAACTCCACAATTTATGAGCTGTCATTAAAGGCACAAAGTTGTAAATAAGATGATTATTTGAAAATAGAAAAAAGACATTTTTAGGGGATATTATTTGGACCCTCGTTATCTCTAGCTTGTTCAGCATGGTTAGCAGCCTCCTGCCTGGTGACCTCCATCCAAGAGCTTTTTCTAATATGATGGTATTATTGCCCTGCTTAGAATTCCTCAATAACTCACCATTGTCTACAGGAAAGAAAAAAAACTACTAAATTTCATTTTGTATCTCAGAGAGTTGTATCTGAGCCATTCCACTGTCTGTTTTCTCTGAAGTTACAGTACCAGTGAGCTCACTGCCCTTCCCTCAAACATGACATTCTTTCTCATGTCCCGCTACATGATCCCCTTAGCTTTCTTCATTCTGGAAAAACCCTTCTATTCCAAACTCCATCTAATCCCTCTTGTGCTTTGTTGTTATTATTAATTTTTAACAAATAAATGCTGTCTTTAGTCCTTGTACTAACACTTGCTCTTCTGTGAGGCCTTAACTACCCAGGTTGACATGGGCATACCTTCTCACATACCCCTCTGTGGGTGGCTGAATAATGGACATCCAGGTCCTGAACCCTGGAATCTATGAGTTGTACTTTATATGACAGATACGACTTTGCTGATGTGATTAAGCTATTCTGGATTATCCAAGTGGCCTTGAATGTAATCACGAGTGTCCTGTAAGAGGGAAGTGGAGGGAGAAGGCTCTGTAGTGACAGACAGAGATTGGGGTGATGTGCTTAAAAGATGGAGGACGAAGTCACAAGCCAGGGAATACAGGCAGCCACTGGAAGCTGGAAAAAATGAAGAAATGAATTATTTCCTAGAGATTCCTGAGGGAGTACAGCCTTGCTGACAGTTTGATTTCAGGGCAGTGAAACCCATTTTGGACTTCAGACCTCCAGAAATACAAGAGAATACCTTTCTCATGTGTTAAGCCACTAAGTTTGTGCTAGTTTGTTACAGTGCACCTTCTCTGCATTGTGCATTCCTCCATTTTAGCAAGGGTTTCATGTTTCTATAATCATTTGTGCACTTGCCTTCCATCGAGATCAATGGATCTCTCCTCTGTCAGATCAAACAACCTATCTTGTCATGCTCCTTTCACTATCCTGAAGTGGAACTCACCTATACTCATAATTTGAAACATCTAACACAATGCCCTGTGTATAATATATGGAGAAATTAAATGGAAGTAATTTTTAATAAAATGATATTTACTTCCATATTCTAATATTTGGGCATGATTATATGTCAAGACAACTAAGATAGTCAGACACTAGCTCCTACAATAGAATCATATGGCAGCTACAAATGCAAACCAGTGCAAGTGTGTTCTGTTGGTGATTCAAATCCCAAAGGAGACATAACTTTTCCTCACATTCATGAAACCGTGCAGAACTCTTGGTAAGTTCCAAAAAATGAAAAAATAAAAACCAAAAGAAAGTATAATCATCCCTTGACTTTCATGGTAGTTGCATTGTTAGAAAATTCATTGTTAATTAAACTGTATGAAAATTTCTCTGTGTTTATTGGTGAATTTCTGGGCTTAGATAACTTGAAAAAAGATTTTCGCTACATGTCTGGTAGGAAATTGGGAAATCATGTTGTATAAGAGAAATTTCTTCATGTGTGAAGCATCCTGTGATGTGCAGAATGTCCAACATCTTGAACCTTTCTCCACTAAATTCTAATTGTATGTTGTAATTATTATTGTTACAATGATGTCCCCACAAATCCTCCACGGAGAACCACTCACTGCTGTATATTTGCAGAATTGCTGCATCATGCATTATGAAGATTTTAGGCATATATAAATTTATAGTTAATATATCTCCTAGCTGTATTAACTCATAATTATGAGATGTACCTCGTTATCTCAGATAATACTGTTTGCCTTAAAGTTTGTTTTAAGTATATCATTAAATACAGGTCAACTTTTTATACTTCTGTTTGCATCATATTTTTCTATGTGTTTACCTAAAATTTTCTTTGTGTATAGTTAATCTTGCTTTTGTATCTGCTCTGGTAATCTCTTTCTTTTAATTGTAAAATTTAGTCTACTGACATTTACTGGAATTATTCTAATGTTTGGAATTAGGTCTACCCTTATGTTATTTGTTTTCAGTTTGTTATCTATGTTTTCTCATCCCTTGTTTTCATTTCCTCCCTTCCTCTGACCATTACAGAATTCTGTTCTAATTTTTTATTGACTGTTTAGTCCTAGCTCCTTCAATACATTATTAACTCCTCAGTTTTTTTCTTTAAAGTCATATATGCTGTAAGTAAATTGTGAGATAGAAGTCTTTTGTTGTTACCCATGCTTTTGCAATCCTTTGTGTAAACATTGATTGCCACTTTGGATGCTTTTCATTCATTCCTGAAGCTCTGAAATTCCCTCTGATATAATTTCTCCTCAGCCTAAAGAACTATTTTCCCCCCAGCATTACCTTGTCAGGACAAATTCCCTTAGCATTCCTTTATTTGACTTGGTATGGTCGTCCAGATATGGATTCTTGGAATTAAGTCAGTTTGAAGTTTGCTAAGCTTTTTGAATCTATAAATGTTTATCTTTCACCAAATTGGCAAATTTTCTGTCCTTATGTGTTCAAATACTTGTTCTGCCCCATTTTCTCTCTCTTCTTCTGGAATAAATACCTGTATGTAAGACCTTTCAAAAGTGTCACATCAGTTCCTGAGGCTATTTCAGCCTTTATCTCTCTCTCTTCTTCAAATGTTATGCTTTGTATCAATCTGTTTTTAAGATCATCAACTTTTTCTTTGCCGTCTTCTATTCTTCTATTACACTTACCAAGTGAATTTTTAATTTAAGATTTTATATTTTTAGGTTAAAGTTTCCCTTTGGTCCATTTTTTTCTATATTTCCTTATGTGTTGCTTCTATTTTTCCATTAAACACAAGTGTATTTTTTTTTAACCTCACTGATCATAATTAAAATAGTGGTTTTAAAGTCCTTGTCTAATGGTTCCAGTGTTTGGATCATCTCAGGGTTAGTGACACCATGGGTAATCGTTAATCAAATCCATTTCACCTCCCTTCATTATTCAAGGTCGTCTGCAAAAGACTTGCATGTCCTTGAAGTGGTGTGTAGCCTAAACAATAAGATGTTTGCTTGAGTTGTTTTCAGGAACTTGGAGTCAGCTATGTCTAGTTTGTGCTGAGCCAGATAAGACTGGATAGGACCACTGACTGTCCAGCTGGGCATGCCCAAGTGTCAGGTTGGTGATCTTTTGACATCAGAGGGCTGAAAACTAACCCCTCAGATAGTGCTGAGTACCTCCATTTTTGAATGTGCAGAGTAAAGAGTCCTGTAACTTAGCTGCACCTACACAGAACAATTACTGCACATTTTTCCAATCCCGTTTCCTCACACCTCAGATTGCCCTGCTTCTGTATTATTTTCCCCATAAATACCCCAAGCCCCTTGCCTTCAGGGAAGTGGATCTGAGACTTGTTTTTCTGTCTCCGTCTTGGCTATCTTGTGGATAAATCCTTTCTCAGCTGCAAACCTCCACATCTCAGTGTTTAGCTTGCTGTACACTGGGCAAAACGAAGTTGGCTCTGTAATATTAGCGTATATCAGTTGTCTTTTCCTTTGAGAAAGGATTACATTTGCTCTCTGGTATGTCAGTTAATTTTTGGATTATATACTGGTATTATAAATGTTGTGTGTGAATTATCTGAATTGTTGTATTATTATATTGCTTCAACAATTGCTGATAGTTTTGTTTTGTCAGACAGTTAATTCAGGTAGATGAAAATTGCTAACCATCACTACATGTAGTGGGTGATGGTTCGGTTCTGAGTTCAGTTATTTAAGCCTCAGATCTTAGTTGCTTTCAGTCTCCCTCGTGCAAGCCTGATTCAGGGTTAGCCAGTGATTTTCTTCTCTGCCTCTCTCCGCTCTATCATTCTCTAGTGGTTGTGGGTACCCTTCGGCTCCTTTTCCTGATTCCTCTGGGTAAAAAGATGATTAGCTTTTTAAAAATCATAATTTCATCACCACTTCAACTGTAGTTGACCTCACAGTGAAGCTGCAACAAAACAAGGAACTGACTGTATGCACTAGCTCCAACTTTCAACTCTCCTCTGAAATACACCTGCTTATCAGTCCCCAGATCCCTCCAGATCTTTTCATTTGTTTTTGTTTTTGTTTTTGTTTTTTCCCGTTTTGGCCAGGTCTGATAACTGTTCTTTGTGGGAGGGTTGGTTTCTTAAAGACTCTTCCGTATCAGAAGCACGTTCATTTTCTTTTCAGAAAATAAAACCTTACAAAGGTATTAAAATAAATAATTTCTAGTTAAACGCTATATTATTTTACATGAACTTGAAGTTGTTAAGCACAATTCATGCTATGTGCCCTGCTTACATAGATATTAGACTGTCTTTTGCTCTAGAAATTCAACAGTTTCTTCACCTGTAAGAGTTCAGACCTCTGGCTAGCAGTGTGCTTGTTTAAAGCTACTACCCTGTCTCTGCTGAAAGTGGGAAGGTTCTGTGATAATTTTGCAAATGGATGAAAATACTGGTGGGCTTTCTTTGAACTCACCCTGGGTGTTAATTGCCCCTATTTCTGAAGGCAGCAGGGGAGAGGGAAGTTGGCAAGGAAGAGTAAGAGCAGCCAACATTGCCTTCTCTTTTCTCTGTGCTCTAGTGAAAGGGGATGAAACATCACAGAGAGATGAAAATCTTTTGGTTTGCTCTGAATCAGGCCAGCATGCTTGATGACTCAGGGAAGGCATTGATGGGTACAATGTTAGAAGAAGAAAGTAACAGCAAGGGCAGGTTATGAACATATTGTTCTGCCTGTAAAATAGCTACTTGCCTACTCGCCCTGAACAAAGATTGATTTATCCAGGCAAGAATGCCCTGTAGGGAAGTGGATCAAAAGAGAAAACCAACAAGTGAGATGAACTAGAGCAGGGCTTCTCAAACTTTAATGTACAAGCCAATTTCCTGGGGAACCTTGTTCAACTGTACATTCAGACTCGGGAGTTCTGAGTGGGCCTGAGATTCTGCATTTCTAACAAGCTCAGGGATGACGCAGATGCTGCTTTGAGTAGCAGCAAGCCAGAGGTTTTCATAGAGCAGCATTTTACCTAGAGCTGACGCTGGTGCCAGGTGAGGAGAGTTAAATGATGATTTCACTTATTTTACTGCTAAGAAAAATTCCGTGGGGGAAAGTGGAAACATTTTTGCTTGGGTTGGTCAATTCTTTGTGCATATTCAAAGCACAATGTTAATTTATTACCAGGGATAGCACTTATTAAGTTCCCACTCATTCTGGCTGCTGTGCAGCAACACAGCTTGTTACGTATTGTGAGGTGTCAGCAGCTGTGTTATTGATGCGAATGCAACTTTTCTCACTCGTAATTATTATAAAATAGTCTTATAAGTTTGAGACTACTTTATCCTGCTGTTCTTTTTGGTGCATTTCACACTGTACTTTAAATCTTTGGGGATTTTTTTTCCCCTTGTGTTAAGAAATGAGCATCTATTACTATGTAATTAAGCATGGGTTTTATGTTGTATTTTACTCTTTTTTTAATATTTATGATTATGAAAAACAGAAAAAATGAAATAGTTTATGCTTTGTAACTGTAGTCTGTGAAATACAAAATGAGACTGGTAGAAGGACAGAGGGTTGCCTTTTCTGAGTATGAAAGGCAGTTTGGAGAGCAAGGACACCAAATGTTAGAATATTAGGAATCAGAGTATTATGATGGTTTAGTTGGGCAATGGAAAATAATATCAGGGAAATAATTCCAAGGAAATTTGATAAATATGCTTGACTGATCTTTAAAATGTGATGTCAAAAATAGTCTTAACAGTTTATCTGACATTGCTCCCCATTTCAGTCAGCCTGATCTTAGCATTGTCCATCTAAAACTCAATTATTTTGTCTTTAGTCACACAAACATATTTTACCCTGAAAAGTTGGTTCACATTGAGGATTTATACTCTCATTCAGCAAATAGTCTATTATTTCTAAAACACATTGTTGAGAGGCACAGATGAAGAAGTATGTTTTAATTCAGTAGACAAGAAAGACCTATTCTCAAAAAAAAAAAAAAGACAATTGAAGAAAACTAAATCAGCCGCATAAGTGAGAGGCAAAGTAATTTTGTGATTCAAAAGAGGTCAACAAAACTACATTCCTTTGGAAACTTTAGGGGAAGCTCATAGCAAAGGAGAGTCTTAGAACCTAGTCTTGAATGATTGGTGGGTTTTTAACAGGCATATGGGAATGGCTATGCTTGGAGACAAAAGGAGCTTGCTGTCAGAGGCTCACATGATCATACACTTAGAGATAGGAGAGTGTAGTATGTTTAGAGAGTAAATGCTGTGTATCAGTTATAGGTAAGCTGAGCCTCACCCTGGTCAAATCTCAGCTTCAGCTCTTTACTCCATTGAGGTATACAAATGTTATCATTTTCACACAGATTTGGGCTAGTGTTTAGATGATCTATTACTGTGTAATAAACCACCCCTAAAGGCTTAAGAGAGAACCCCAACTTATTTTCTTCTTGTGATTTTCTGGGTTGACTGGGTAGATTTTATGCTCGTGACAGTCAGAAGATGACTGGGTCTGAACTCATATATATAGGCTTGACAAGCGTGCTTGACAAGAATGCTGTGATAGCTAGAACTCTCTCTCTTTTCTTGTGGACTCTCCATATGGTTTCTCCAGTGTGGACCGTCTGTCAGGAAAGCAGGACTTCATACATGGTGATTCAGGGTTCCCAAAAGTGAGCATTCAGAAAGAAAAGCAGTGAAATCTGCCTGTCCTCTTAAAGTCCAGTCCTGGAATTGGCACCTCTACCATATTCTGTTGGTTAATATGTGTCACAAGGCCAGCCAGCCTAGTTTCAATGACTTGGCTGACTTGTTGGCTTTGAAGATGAAAAGAGGTCACAAGCCAAGGAAGGTGGGTGGCCTCTAGAAGCTGAAGAAAGCAAGGAAATAGAATCTCCCCCTAGGACCTCCACAAAGAATGCAGCTCTGCTGATAACTTGATTTTAGCTCAATGATACACACTTTAGACTTTTGACCCCTCCCTCAAATTGTAAGGTTAATATATTTGCACTGTTTTAGGTTATAGAATTTGTGATTATTTCTTACAGCAGCAATAGAAATTTGCTTTTTTGGTATCTGGGATGGGGCTACTGTAACTTTAAAATGTGGAAGTGCCTTTGGAATTGGACCATGAGCAGAGGAGGAAAGAATTTTGAAGAGCCTGATAGAATAAGGCCAGATTGCCTTAAAGAGGCTGCTAGTAGAAGACTTCTAGTCTCTGTTATTGAGGGCTCAGAAGGAAGAAAAGAGCAAGGTAGAGAAAATATTTATTGTTTGAGAGGATATCTAAATCCTCATGAATAGACTTAGTAGAAATATGACATGAAAGGCTCTGTCATTGTGGGTTCAAAAAGAAATGAAATGAGCATGTTATTGGGAATTGAAAGAAAGGGATTCTTCTTATTGGTGCTGGAAAATTAGCTGAATTGTGTCCTGCAGTCATGTAAGAGGGAAAGCTTGTAAATGGTGAGCTTAGGTGTTTAGCTTGGAGATTTCCAAACAAAGGGTTGAAGGTGTGCCCTAGTTTCTTCTTGTTGCTTATAGTAAAATGCAAGAAGAATGAGTTAGATTGAGGAAGAACTATTAATCAAAAAGACACTGGAACTTGATGATTTGAGACATTCTTAGTCCATCCCAGTCTGAAAAAGAAGCTAACATGAGGATATTCACTGTCTGGAAAGTGTGCTCTGCAGAGAAAGCCGAAAGTATGTCTGGACAAACTTTTGCTAGTGCCTTACTTAGAAGGATCAAAAGGTCAGAGTATTCGGTCAGACAGAGAACTTTCTAATCATTATATCATAACTTTATTTATCCATAACAGTGTTTTCCTGTCCTTTGTCCAATATTATGTCTTTTAGGTAGGTTTTATGTGGTGCTTTTTACCTATCCCTATACATTAAAAGTTTTTGATTTTTGTTTTAGGTGTTACTTTTGAAGTATGTATATAGATGAATTATATATTTTTAAAAACAAATTAATAATATATCTTATTTTAACTCATTTATATTGTTATTACTGATATATTTGCTTGTATATCTACTATTTTATGTTGTTCTTTTATTGATATGCTTTTCTTTGCTTTTTTGATTTATCTTTCCTACATTTTATAGGATTGATAGAGTTTTCTTTTCTATTATCATGTCTTCTTTCTACTGGTTTGGAAATTATACTTTCATATCTGTTATTTTAGTATTTACCCTTAAATTTTTACAGAGACAGAATGTCCAAGCTACTTTTCTGCATTTAAAAAAAGATCTTAGCAATATGCTCACTATCATTCCATCAAATTCCACTCTTTGGTTAATTCTTGGTTATTTGAATAGTCCCAGGAATGTTCCTCTTAATACCCTGACTTTCAGTTCCTTGACCTTCTTCTCTAATGAACTTAATCTTTCATCCAACCTAAAAAGCCATTTTATTATCCTACCCTGGACTTTTTCATTACCAACAAATGCACTTCTTCCATAATCTTAATTATAAAGCATCTTACTTTCCAACCATTGCCTCCTCTCTTTTTATCTCATACTTTCCTCTTGTGGTGTAATAGTTTTTAAAATCCTACTCTGATCTATAATTCATTGATTTTTACCCCTCTTTGATTTTTTCTAAAACTGAAATAAATTAAAAACTTGACATCTGAAATTTCAGCCTGATATTTTTAATGGCATAATTTCTCCTTCCAAAAAATAAAGAAATATAAGTTGAAAAGAAAACAAGAGATCCTAACACTAACCACAACTTCTCACATGTTTTTTCTTAAAAGAAAGAGCTGATAGAAGATACTGGGAATAAGATCTGTAATGTAGTACTGCATCTGTCCATTTAGAGCAACTAAAGGAAAAACTCTCAGTTTCCTGTATTTTAATTACCACTTCACTGATAACTATTTGCTTTCATCATTTGGGACTGAACTCAGCATGAAAACTTTTATAAGAAGGTCAAGTTAGAAAAAGGGATCTGAAAATCATACATCTAGATACATACAACCAATTGTCATAAATCTTGTAAAACATAATTTATTCATCCATATATGTACTAAAATATTTACTAAGCATGTATTTTTTTGTCAAGCATTGGAATAAAAGCTGGAGAATCAAAGGTTAAGTAAAAGGCAGACAAAAACAATTGCCAAATGTATTTATTAGAGTAAGAGTAATTTATAAAGAAATGGATAGTTTATTTTCCCTGCACATATTATTTAAAACAAAAGACCCTGATGATGCCCTTACTGAACCCCTTCTAAACATTTCTGTGAATAAGAGGATTGAAAATATATTCTAAATTCAATCATTTGATTAAAATGTACTCAGAAGCATTTTAAAATAAAGCAGAAGAACTGAGGAATAAATTCAAAGATTATACCTCCATAGCACAGCTTTCATTAAAACCCCAAAAATGGTTGCTAAAAACAAATATTTATATCTTTTTCAGATTATCTTCGTCTCTGGGTCATCTTACTATTCCTTAAGCATTCTGGGTCCCCAGCTGAGGTAGCATCCCTTACCTGAGGTAAACCATTCTTGAGGGAGAGAGGAGGTAGCAATGGCGAACAAGGCAACGGCTCTTAAAGCATCTACTCATACATAGCTTAGGTTCTGCTCACATTCCACCGGGCAAAACAAATCAGATGGCCAAGTTACTGTCAATGAGGAGGTGAGAGGAAATATGTCTTTAAGAGAGAAGGAGAGAAAATAATTGGGAACAATAAATAGATATTTATTTAAATAAAATGTAAATGATCTTTTTAGAAGACAGTAGAAAGACTGAGGGAAAAACAACATGTATTCAAAATAAGTGTGTCAGTGTTTTAGAAATTCTAATTAGTATTGACCTTATGTGGCTAAAGAGGACACTGATACATTGATGAGGGTTAAATTGCAGGTGACAGAATTCACTCTGGTAGAAGGACAGTTTTTCACCAAAAAAAAAAAAAAAAGAAATTTACAATATTATTGAAGAGGCTAGGAATTTAGGGACCTAGGCTAAATTTAAGGAACCATTTCTAGGCTCAGAATTGATCTACCTCTGCTGCAATTGTTAAATCTCCCTCTGCCTTTACGGGAGGCTGACAATTTAGGAAGTTGCTGTCACCACTGTTGACTGCAAAACACACTGCCTCCGCTATGACCAGGAAAATAAGCTGCAAATTGGGAGCTGCATTAGAGCCACATAATATCTACTATATTTTGGGCGAGCAAAATAGATGCTCTCCTCCTGATCTCCTCATATGACATGTTTACTAATCAAAGTTTACACAAAGACATTATTTGGTGGAATATAAGTCACATTAAGAAATCTAGCTACAAGACAGTCTGGGAATATGTTGTTTTTTTGTAATAAAAAGGCTTTATTTAATCTTTATAATATTTATGCTATTTGATTACAGTGTTCTTTTGGTTTACACCAATCACACAAATAAAGAGAAACAAAACTTAATTAGAAATTTGATCACATTACTTTTGTTTTATATTGCCTTTTTTCAGAAGTATGGTCTGTTAGGTAGAAAATGTAGAGTACTAAGAACTGAAGGATTCTCTTGAAGGCTAATAAAGAAAAACAAAATTAGCAATGATTTATGTTTCATGAACTCATTTAAAGAGAGAACCTACTCATTAAAATTTGACACGAATTAAATACACTTTCGTTTATTTACTTATTTATTCACTTGTTTTTAAAAAAGCACTTTTCCCCCAAATTTTATTTAAAAAGAGAGAAAAGAAGTCTACAGGCAAACTGAAAGAAAAGTATTTGAATACCTGTTTACTGTTATTTCAGCAAACATTAAAATACTGGCACATTTGTATCCCCTCCCTCTCCCACTCTCTCACAAATGCGTGCTTTATTAAGGCCCTCTACACATGACTCAGTTTTTGCAGGATCATTTGAAAGTAAGGTGCACACATCTTGATACTTCACCCTTAAATGCAGACTGTTTTCAACTATGATGGCTGGACTTAGTGATTTTTCAAGTTTATCGTGGTTCAAAAGCAACCATTCAATGGAAACCATATTTCACATTTTGCATTTTGACCTTTTCTCCAGCCTGCAATATGTGGTAGGATACTCCCGTGATGGTAGACGGTCGCAGTGGTACATAGCTTCCAGTCAGCCTTGCCATCACAGTGGTAGACATCTGATACACTTACAGCCATTCTGTACCCATACAGCCATTCTAGTTTTCACTTCCAGTACAGTAGTCAATAAATTACTTGGGAGATTTAACACTTTATTATCAAATAAGCTTTGTGTTAGATAATTTTGCCCAACGTAGACTAATACAAGTGTTCTGAGCAGGTTTAAGGTAGGTTATGATGTTCAGTAAGTTAGGTGTATTCAATGCATTTTTGACTTATATTTTCGACTTACAATGGGTTTATTAGGATGTATCCCCATTGTAAGTTGGGGAAGATGTGTAATTCAACATCAGTATCCTACGAACAAGGACATTTTCCTTCATAACCACAATACTATTAGTACATCCAAGAATTTTAGCTTTGGCTCAAAGGGAAATGTAACTTTTAGCTTTCTCTGCATTAAAAATGAGATTGGAATGGATGTTTACTGAACCTGGGTACATTATCTTTCATTTTTAAGTTCAAGAAACACCTTCCCTTATATAGGGGTTGACTTTGATGTCTAATGCTGTTGGTATCCTGTCATTCCCTGAGGTGAATTTTCTACTTAATTCCATTCAGAATCATTTTCCTTCTGGAAAGAAATTACCATAAATATAGCAATTCATTCCTGTTATGTCCTAAGAATAAACTCAGGGTAGGTTGAATTTGCACTGCCAAGTCAGGCTCTGACAGAACACATCTGTTTGGTGTCAGCTGTGGCTTTGGTCATGGAATTTCTTTCCAAAGTGATGAACAGGGATAGAATGGGGTGTTTGTTTTACCTGTTAGGTTTTGGTGTCCACAAATAATTAGGATGGAAGTAAATATACTGTAGTTATTGCCTCTGTTACTTCTATAACTGAGTCTGAAGTACATTAATACAAAATGAATAAAATTCAGAAGGAAAGGCTAAAAACAAATCTGTTTTCTTTTATAAATTCTGTACGGTAAACACAATTCAGTTGAACTCCCTTTGTGGCACTAAGATGCACAGTCACTACCCAGAACTACAACTAACTACAACCTGTTTTATGTTACTCATCTTTAGAAAGAGAACCTTTAAAAATATACAATTGGTTGTTAACCTGCTTTGAGAGTAGTCCAAAATGGTGGGGGAGAAAGATATGGAGACTTTTGAAACAGAAGGAATCAGATTCCTGGGTTGATTTCCTCTTGATAACCCTAGATTTCCTGTGGAGATGTCATTACTGTAAATAAATTTTTAAAATGACACAATCTTTCCATACCCCCAAGTATGAGCATTTCTGGAAAACTTTAAAGCCCACCATTCTTAGATGTTCCTTTAGCTGTCCCAGCCTCACAGCTTCCAATACAGTGATGAAGAGACTTATTTTATTCTTTTCTTGTAAGACTTTAAAATTAATCTGGGGGGAGGGTATATAGTTCAAGTGGTAGAGCTCATGCTTAGCATGCAAGAGGCCCAGTACCTCCATCAAAAAAAATTAATTATCTCTGCCCCCCCAAACTAAACTAATGAAAAAAGAAAACATTAAGTAAGTAAGTAAATAAGTAAATAAATAAATAAAGTAAATACCAAAAAATTGAATCCAGATTAAAATTTTCACTGTTTTCATTTTCTTCCTAGAAAGTTAAAAATTTTGAGTTTAAAATTAAAGATAAGAAAAGTGGTTCATGAAGAAACCAGTCTCCACTGAGGGCTGAGATACCATCTATGGTCTCCTCGATCATTTTGGAAAATGTCTACAGATTATTTGATAGTATTTTGATGCACGTGTATGAGGTGCTAATAGATGTTCATTTAATGTTTATTAAACACTAAGATACATTCACACCTTTAGGAAAAGCTTTATTCATTTCAAACATAAAAGTCTTAACAGGGAGGGAAGACATTTGCTCAAGGGCTTAATTAAGGTCAGTAGTAATAGGAAATGTGTATCTATCTTTTTATATTTTATTTTAGCTAGCTGGGAGATACCATGATGCTTAAAAGATGGTCTCAAGAAGTAAAAGTACATTGTTGTAGAACTTAGAAAGAAAAGATAACCATTTAAAAAGATGATTTAAGAACATATTTGTGAGGACCTGCCATGTTGAAAGAGCTCTGTAAAGCATATCTCTGTGAAATAGTGAAAAAAAGTTTCGTATGTTAGTTCTTTTTAGAAAAGAAGTACCAATAATCCATCTGAAACCAAAGAAGACAATCTTTCACAACCTTCATGCCAAACCCCCTTTCACTCCAATATACCCCACCTTTCGTCACTTAACTGGTACTAATTCATCAATGGCAAAACATTAATTGATGTATCGAGAGATGCTGTTTCCATTCTTATAATTTGAAGTAAAAGAAGTGTTTTATTTTTCCATCTTGACTTTGCTCTTATCCCTGTTTACTGCCCAGTTAATGTCTGATACCTTTGTCTAGTCATACATCAGTTACAGTGTTTGAATTATGGAGCAATAGGTACAACCCATCTTTTTAGTTTTATCTTCTATGATATCCCAACATGGACCGTGCTCCCCCACCTTTAAAATTTTTTCCTCATTCTTAAACATTTATATTTTCTTAGTTTAGGTACCCCAAAATGGTCCTGGGCAAGGATTCACATTTGTTTGAGAGGTTCAGGAAATACCTGTGGGAGATACGTGAGACAGAAAAGAAGTCAGCCATTAATAATTATGAATAAAGGGTTACAGAATCTCTTCTGTTGCAGGTAACTGGAGCTTAAATTCCACTGCGAAAACTCTTGAGAGGCAGGGTAGAATCATCAGAGTCAAGGGAGCTGTGCATTGATACACCAGCTATAGGAAATGTTACTTCCTCAGCTCTTTGGCCAGTTGTATCTATGGGAAGAGTGGCATTCTGCCACTTCAGAGAAAGCAGTCAAGCAAATGGATGAAGATACTAGTGGTAGGAAGTTGGCCCCTGAAGTAGGATGCCCAAGGGATATGCCCAGCATGCATCTGCCATTTGTGACCTTGCTTATTCTTCTCCCTAACTCTTTGCTCCTTGTCTCCTCCCACCTTCTCCTTAACCAATTTCTTCTCAAGTTATCTGAAATAGCATCTTCTTGATGCCTCTTATGAAGGTTTATTCCTTTATTGATTATTCTCAGTAACACCTACAGTGGTTCTTGTGCTATTTTTTACTGAGAATATTTAGGTACATGTTTCATTTTCACAATTAAAAATGTGACTGAAAAAATAGGGACTTTGTAAATTTATACATCTTTCAGTGTTTAGCAAAGAGTCTTGTACACAATAGGTAAACCAAAAAACTTATTGAATGAATTTACTGAATTCAGTGTGCCCTGAAAATGAAGTATCATGAGGAAATAAAATGCAAGTATTTTAGTATCATCTAGCAAAATGTATATAAGTACATTTACTATAAAAAATGCATTTTATTCATAGTACCCAGTGAAGCAAGGATTTATAAAGAAAAGTTGAAAGCATGATTTTAGTATATATTCTTTTCAACCTGATTTTGATAACTTCTCTTTTGCTTTTTCTCTCAGCTTTTTATCATCTGGTTTCAAGCCCTCAAAGTCCCACTTGTTAAATACATTTTTAGTATTTTTTTTTTACAAAGTTACTATAAATCCTGTAGGATTGAAATCACTACAGTTGAATCTTTCATTATTCTCATAGCAGGTAGTATCTGTTCATCTTTGTTATTCTGAAAGTATCTCTTTTTACTAACATCCAAAAAATATTTTTTTTCTGCTCTGTATGCCTTTTTAGTGAATGTGTCAAGTGTCATTCTGTTTTTGTTTTGTTTTTTTTTAATTTTCCTGCCAGCACCATTGCCCTAGGCTCTCTCTTGTTTATAGTATTATTTCAAATTTGAAGTGCAAGCTGTGTATATTTAATTTATTAAAATTATTTAAAACCACTTCACATTTGTAAATAGATTTTTATTACCATGGAAATGGGGGGGGTGAATCTTGATAATTAGGCATGTTTGGACTGATAGAGAAATTAAATAATAGAGAAGGTGAAATTGTAGGAATTTATTGGTTGGCTTTCATTCAATGGTTAAGATTTTTCTTCTAGCACTGTTTGAGAGATAGACATTTTATTCTAGGATTTTTAAAAACTGTGCTCCATGATTTAGAAAGCATTTCAACCATCTATGTCTGTCTTATCTTCAGTTGTCCAGCATTTAAAAGTGGTACTTCATGAGTGCACATGGACAGAAATATATTCAGGGATTACTGACTTAACAGTTAGATCAGATTATGATGACCACGTGAAAGACAATGCCTGAACATGAATGGATATATGCATAATACATGATGCTATTCCATGACTTCATAGATGAATAGTACTATCCATATGTAAATCTTTGGCTAAATTTACTACCATAGATAAAACATTTAAGAAAAATAGCAGAGGTTTTAATCATTAATACGGAATAAATGAGTATGTACTCATTTTCCTCTTGAGTTAAAACTCAAAACATAATGTTTGTAATACTCTTTCTTAACTGTATGGATATCACTACCTTTAATCTCTAAAAAGGATGAGAGTTAGATACAGCCCAGTAAGAAGGTAAAAGTAACTATTATAATTAAGATGTTTCTTCACCTCTGCCATGTTTTGTGCAGAATTTTGTATGTTTATAGTATATATTTCCACACTGAGAATTACAGAAATGAGTTAACATGTAATATTGATCTATACAGTGTCTCAGAAAGAAAACTCAAATTTGACAATTTTCTTATCAAACAAACCATTTTCTAATGAGTTCTGGGCTGATTTCAAAAAGATAAGATTTAAATTCTATGTACTTTAGTCACTTATTGCCTGTATTGATATGGGGTAAATTATATAAACTTCCTGAAGTTTACATTTCTTGTTTTGATAAAGAATAATGATTAAATGAGATACTGTACTTGAAAGATAGCCTGTTGTACTATACTTTAGAATTCTTTATACAATTTATATTTTAGATATGAAAACAAGAAATCACCTCGAGAGGAAAAATAGGTACCTTTATCTGATTTGACATTTAATCTTCCTTCACAGTTTTAGTTGTTTTTAATATTAAAAAAGTCTCTTTCTGTCCCATCTAAGTCCCATTTGTTGCCTGATAATCTCAGAGAAAACTTTTCAGCAGTTAAATTTTACCAGACAAGCAAATAAACAAATATAGCTGAAGTCCATTAATTCTAGGCTGGAGATTATTCCTAGTGGATAGCCTCAATCTCAGCCAAACAAATAGGTTTACAAAGCTTCATGTTGTTGAGTGAAAGCAACCGTCCTGTAACTTCAGTTATGAAGAAATGCTGTAAAATCAATAAAACAGCAGGATTTTCCCAACCCAACATCTTTTCTGTCAATAAAAGTATACAATTATATGATGGGAAAACATGGCATTTAGGGAGATTTCACTAGAACTGAAAACTATATTCCACTTAATATATTCAGGGACAATTTGTAGGTGACATGTTTAAACTTGCCCCTAAAGAGTATTAATTTGTTATGGCTGAAAGGGAACAGCTGGGGCCAAGGACTGAATTGAGATCACAGCTGGGTAAACAGCAGCCTTTCATCCCCAATAAGGGTATGTCTGGTCAGAGCCACCATTTCCTGCCAGTGCTGTTTTACCCACCCAGGAATGTCCCCCAACTTATCTTCGTGAATTGTATTCCCCATATTCCCAGACATCTGAAATTTTATCAGTTCTGAGAAGAGGGGATGTTTAGAGTACTAATATATTCTGGGAATATTTCTACTCCCCTCAGTATTGACTCAGTATTTGCCTCAGTATTGGAGAAACCCCAGGAGATTTCTCAAGAATATTGTTCAGGAAGATCATTCTAAATTTTATTTCTATGATGGTGGGAAGAGGCAAAGACTAGTAATTTAGGTGAGCATGAAGGACAAGTTGACAGTGGTTCCTCTACTTCCCTATACTTTAAAAGATAACATGCCTAAATATTTGCTCATTTCTTCTCTTGGTTGTTTTTGTGATTTTTTTTTGCTACATTTTGAATGAATTGTGTTTTTCTTACTCATTTTTAGATAGAAACATTGTTCCTTTTATTTCTTAATATTTTTAATAATTTATTTTATTGAGGTAAAATTCATAACATGAAAGTCACCATCTTAACCATTTTAAAGTATGCAATTCATTAGTTTTTATTATGTTCACAATGTGGTGCAACCATCACCACTAACTCCAGAACATGTTAAGCACCCTAAAAATAAATCTCATGTCCATTAAGCAGCCACTCTCCATCTGCCCCTCACCCCAGCTGCTGACAGTCACTAATCTACTTTCTGCTTCTGTTTATTTGGCCCAGTAGAGCTGTTGGGTCACATCGTAACTCTATATTTGACTTTTTGAGAAAAGGCTAGAATTTTCCCACAATGGATGTGCCCCACCAGCAACATAATTTCTCCACATCCTTACCAATACTTACAATATTCTGGGTTTTAAATTTTTATTTGCTTAAAATATAACTATCCTCAGGGATGTGAAGTAATATCTCATTGTGGTCTTCATTTGCATTTAGCTAATGACTAATAGTGTTCAGTGTCTTTTCAATGTGCTTAGTGGCCATTTACATATATTCTTTGGTAAAATGTGTATTCAAGTCCTTTGTCCATTTATTAATGGTCTTTTTGTTGTGAATTGTAAGAGTTCTTTATATATTCTGGATACTAGAGCCTTATGAGATACATGATTTACAAATATTTTCTCCCATTCTATGGATTGTCTTTTCACTTTCTCAGTAGTGTTCTTCGGAGTACAAAACTTTTTAATTTTGACAAAGTTCAATATATCTAATTTTTGTTTTGTTCCTTGTGCTTTTGATGTTACATTTAAGAAACAGCTAATCTAAAGTCATGAAGATCTGCCCCTTTGTTTCCTTCTAAGCGTTTTATAGTTTGAGTCCTTACATTTAGGTCTTTGATTCATTTGGAGTTAATCTTTATATATGGTGTGAGGTTCAAGTCAAAGTTCATTCTTTTGCTTGTAGATCTCTCACTGTTCCAGTAGCAGTTGTTAAAAAGACTGTTCTTTTCTCAGTGAATAGTCTTGGCAGCCTTGTTGAAAATGAGTTGATCATTGATATATGGGTTTATTTCTGGATTCTTGATTGTATTCCATTGATTATTATGTTTGTCTTTTTGCCAGTACCACACTGTTTTGATTATTGTAGCTTCATATTAGGTTTTGAATTAGGAACCTATGAATTCTGCAACTTTGTATTTCTTTTTCAAGATTTTTTGGGCTTGTAATTCTATATCCCTTTTAGGATCAACTTACTCTTTTTTTTGTAAAAAAGAAAGTTAATTTTGATAGGGATTACATTGAATCTGAAGATAAATTTAGGGAGTATTGCCATATTAACAATATTATATCTTCCTATCAATGAACATGGTATTTCCATATTTAGGTCTTCAGTTTCTATCAACAATTTTCTACATATCTTACACATCCTTGGCTAAACTTACTCCTAAATATTTTAATATTTTGATGCTATTGTAAGGGAAGAGTTTTCTTAATTTCATTTGCAGATAGTCATTTCATGTTACAGAAATATAATTATTTCTTTTATTACCTTATATTCTGCAACTTTGCTGAACTAGTGTATTAGTTCTAATAGTTTTTTTTTAAGTGGATTCTGTTGGCTTTTCTGTATACAAAGATTATGCTATCTGCGTGGTTCCTAGTATAGATCATTTATTCATAATAATCTATTCATAATAGATAGTTTTACCCAAACTAGATGCCTTTTTATATCTTTTCTTAACTGCCCTGGTGTGAACCTCCAATACGATGTTGAATAGAAGAGATGAGAGTGGACATCCTTGTCTTTGTCCTGATCTTAAAGGGAAGACTTTCAGTTTTTCACCATTAAGTATACTGTTGGCTGTAGGTTTTTCATGTATGCTCTTTTATAAAGTTAAGAAAATTATCTTTTATAACTAGTTCATTGCTTGTGTTTGTCATGAAAAAGTGTTGTATTTTGTCAAATGATTTTTCTGTGTCTATTGAGATGATCATGTAGGGTTTTTTTTTCTTCATTCTATTAATATGGCATATTGATTGATTTGTTTGTATGCTGAACTATACTTCCATTGCTGAGGTAATTCTCCCCTGGTCATGGTGTTTAATCCCTTCAACATACTGGGGTTTTTGGCTTGCTAGTGTTAATGTTGATGATTTTCATATGTATATTCATGAAAAAATAGTTGTCTGTACTTTTCTTTCCTTGTGCTATCTTTGCTTTGGTAATAATGGCCCTATATAGAATGAGTTAGGAGGTATTCCCTCCTTTTGTGTTTTTTGGAAAAGTTCGGGAAGAATTGGCATTAATTATTCTTTAAATGTTTGGTAGAATTCACCAGTGAAGACATCTTGCTCTGGTGAAGACATCTTTTGTTTGTCAGAAGTTTTTTGTTTAATGATTCATTTCTTTTCTTTTCATAGGTCTGTTTCGATTTTCTTCCTGAGTCACTCTAGTCGAGATTTTGAAAAATTCGTTCATTTTATCTACATTATCAAGTTTGCTGGTCATACAATCATTTATACTGTTTCTTTATAATCTTTTAATTTCTTTAGTCTAGCTGAAGGTTTGTCGATTTGTTTCTCTTTTCAAAGAACTGACTTTTTATTTTGTTTATCCTCTCCATTGCTTCTTGAGTCTCCAATTTATCTGTCTCTGCTCTACTGTTAAACTATTTCCTTCCTTCTTCTTGCTTTGGGTTAAATTTGTTTTTCTTCTAGTTTTTTAAGGTAAAAGGTTAAGTGTTGATCTGAGATTTTTTCATCTTTTTTAATGTAGACCTTGAGAGCTGTCATTTCCCTCTGAACACTGCTTTGTCTACGTCCCATAAATTTTGGTCTATTTTGTTGTCATTTTTTCATCTCAAAACATTTCTAATTTTTCTTGTAATTTCTTCTTTGTCCCATTGGGTATTTAAGAGAGTTGTTTGATACACATATATTTGTGAATTCCCCAAATTTCCTTTTGTTGTTGATTTCTAATTTCATCCCACAATATTTAGAGGATGTATTTTGTATAATTACAGTACTTTCAAATTTATGAGATTTATTTTGTGGCCCAGCATATGATCTATTCTGCAGAATGTTCTAGTGTACTCAACAAGAATACATATCTTGCTGTTGTTGAGAGAGTTGTTTCAGGTCTATTAGGGCTAAGTACAGTGTTGTTCAAGTCTTGGATTTCTTTGCTGATCTTTGTCTAGTTGTTCATTATTGAAAATGGGTATTGAAGTGTCTGACTATAATTTTTGAACTGGCTGTTTCTCCCTTCAATTCTGTCTGGTTTTGCTTCATGTATTTTTTGGCTCTCTTGTCATTTTCATATGTGTTTATAATAGCTATATATTTTTAATGGGTTGACCATTTTATGTAATCTTTGTTTCTCAAATCAATGTTTGTCTTAGTCTATTTTGTCTGACACTAGTATAGCCACTTCAACTGTTTTTTGTTACTATTTACATGGAATATCTGTTTCAATCCTTTTTATTTTAAATAATTTATCTCTTTAGATTAATAGTCCCTTATAGATAGTTTTTAGTTAGATCATGTGCTTTTTGAAAAATCCATCTACTCTACCTGTTAGCTGGAAATTTTAATTAATTTATTGTTTGTTTATTGTTAATTACATTATTGTTAATGTGATAACTGATAAGGAAGAACTTACTTCTCCCATTTTACTATTTGTTTTCTATATATCATATTTTTTTTGTTCCTCAGTTCTTCCATTACTTCCTTCTTTGGTTAAATGGTTATTTTCTTGTGCATTATTTTAATTCACTTTAATTTCTTTTCATATACAATGCTAAATTAATTTTAGGGTTGTCCTGCTGATTAAAATGAACATGTTGATTTGTAACGGTCTAATTCAGATTAATAACAACTAGTTTAATAGTATACACAAATTCCAGCATGGCCCTTGTAGACTTTTATGTTGTTATAGTCACAAATTACATGAATGAACCCACTGATATTTAATATTGTTTTACACAGCTACATTTTAAATCAGATAGAAAAAAAGGAGTTGCAAACAAAAATACATAAGTACTTAGTTTTATATTTACCTCTGTAATTACCTTTACCTGTATTCTCTTTCTTTTTGAAGATTTGAGTTACTGCCTGAAAGATTCCCTGTAGCATTTCTTGCAGGGCAGGTCTACTAGCAGAATTCTCGATTTTTGTTCGTATGAAAATGTATTAGTTTCTTTTTTTATTTTTAAAGATGTTTTCACTGGATATAGAATTTCTAGTTCACAGGCGTTTTTGTTTTGGTTTGGTTTGGTTTTAGTATTTGAACATGCCATCCCACTGCCTTTTACCTCTAATGGTTTCTGATGAGAAATCAGTTGTTGGCTCCCTTATATGTAAGATGCTTCTCTCTTGCTGCTTTCAGTTTTTCTTTTTCTTTTTTTTTTTTTTTGACAGTTTAATTATGATGTGTCTTGGTATGGATCTCTTTGAATTTATCCTAGTTGGAATTACTGAAGTTTCTGGGATGTATAGATTGAAGTTTTTCATCAAATTTGAGAAGATTTTGGCTCTTAATTCTTCAATCATTCTCTTTCTCTTCCCCGTCTTCATTCTTCTTTGTCATCTTCTTTTTTTGATCTTTTTGCTCTTTTGACTAGATAATTTCAAAGACCTATCATCATGTTCACCGATTGTTTCTTCTGCCTTCTCAAATCTACTGGTGAGGAGCTTTAGTGAATTTTTCATTTTAGTTATTGTAGATATCAACTACAGAATTTCCTTTTTCTTTTCTTTTCAAATTTCTATCTTTTTATTGATACTCTGTATTTGGTGAGACACATTTTCATTGTTTACTTTTATTCTTTGTCCATGGTATCTGTTAACTCTTGATCATATTTATTACATTTTCTTAAAGTGTTTTCCTAGTATCCAGTGCCTGGGCTTTCTCAGAGATAGTTTCTACTAGCTATTTTTGTTCCTATGTATAGAACATAGTTTCTAGTTTGGGCCAAAGCACATTCTCTTTTTAATAGTGACTTAAATAATGTTAGCTATGTAGAGCTTGCACCCCAATTATCAATTTCATACACTAGGGTATGAAATACCATGAGGATGAAGTAGGTTTCCCCCTACCCTTGTATCTCATTCTGTAACCCACTAAACTGGTAAAATACAAAGAAATATGCATGTTTCTGTATTTTAATACCTAATACTTAAGGACAGAATAACTACCCGTGTAATTCCTAAGCTCCCAGTGTTCTCCCTACCAAATTCACACACATTCTGTGTTACATACTGTGTTACTCTGTGCAACTTCAATCCTGAAATGGTTGTAGAAAGATTAGTCATGAGTGGCATAATTTTCTCTCTGCCTCTAAAACTGGAGGAATAGCTACCTGGTAGTGTTAATTGGCTTGGAGCAGACAGTGAGGAGAGGTGAAATAACTTCTTACCCTATTTATTTTCTGTTTCATAAAACATTGCTTGTAAAGCTAAAAGTTATTTTTCTTAATCAGCACCTAGAGCTGAGTAGCAACTGAAAATTCCAGACTAAAGTAATAGGTTTTCGATCAGTCTTTATTTTTGGAAGGTGTGAATTTTCATCTTGTTCTTCATAGATATTTTAGTGATAAATTGGAGAGGCTGCTGCAGTAGTTCCCAGCCAGATGAACTTTAAGCTGGAACAAGAGAGTGTGTTCTTTGTGTTCACACCTGTGATGCAGCCAAAGTGTGCTATCATATTCCTTTGGATTTTATTTTTAAAAAACTTTTTTCTCCCAGCAGAACCAATTCTAACTCAAAATCTTTGAGGTTGATGGACTATAAAGTGATCAGAGTCACTTGACACTATGAAAAGCACAAAGCCTTTGGGTTTCATTATTTGTGCTGGATTTAATGAGTCATATGAGAAAAATAAAATTAATATCTCATCATTGTGGGATGTTTAACACAAAGATCATTAGCAGCACAGGGAGATGTCCAATCTAATCTGAGGTTCTAGCAACCCTTAAGGGTTAGTTTTGTTGTTCAGCATGCTTCCCAGGAGTTGTGGACTGAAATTCTGTATGGCTAGGTCCTAGCTTCGGATTAAAACTGAGAGAATGAGCAATCAGAGGGATGAACATGCTGGATGGGTCCTGTCATGCTTTGCACTTGCCTCTTAGATTCTGATTCACTTTATAAACTTTAAAAAGAACAGGGGTTGCAATTAAATAAATGAGCCACCAGGTGAAAAATAATTCATCAACACAGCACATTTGTGGGACAAATATGGCAAACAAGCAAGACAGGTCACAAGGACTGCTGACATGGACTGTTCATCTCACTTCCATCAGAAAGGACATTTAGTTTTCTTAAAACAAAGTTCAAAAGAGGAAGCCATCAGTCTTTAAACATACACACATGCATGCATGTAAACACATGGGTTGCCACTGGTTTCATCTATCTCTGCTCCAAATTCATGTTACCATGAATGGTGCAGGCTGATTAAACGTCCATGTAGGGAACATCAGAGAGCACTTGTATGGGCAACCTAATTCTAAGATTGAATATTTATTAGGAATAATAAGAAACACATCCATGGCAATGGTTCAACTAGAAGTAGAGAAATAAGTTGAATTGAGATGAATTTATTTAAGCCTGTGATGTTGGTTTACTTTGCAAAAAACACGTTCCTGTACTTGGCTTGATAGCCTTCAGTAATGTGGCTCATCCTACTTGGTTGCTCCCTGCACTTCTATACCAAAATTGTATTTCCTCTGCCCCTTTTCCCTCTAGATCAGTTCTATCCAAAAGGACTTTCTGCAATTACAGAAATGTTCTCTGACTGCAGTATCTAATAAGGCAGACAATAACCACACATGCCTGTTGAGCACTTGAAATGTGGTTAATGTAAGTGAAGAAGAGAATCTTAAATTTTATTTTATTTTAATTAATTTAAATTTAAAATTAAATAGCTACATGTGGCGAGTAACTTCTATATTGGACAACATAGCTCTAGACTCTTACTATTAAAGTTTGGACCCTACACCAGTAGCATCACTTGAGAACTTTTAGATATTCAGAATATTGAACTCTAATCCAGATACTCTGAATCTGAATCTGCAGTTTAATAAGACTTCATATGATTTGCATGTTCAATAAAGTTTGAGAAGCACCGCTCTAGACAATGAGTCATCCTTCAAAATTCAAGTCAAAAGTCATTTATTTAGATAGCCAGGACCAATTTATCAGCAGTATGCACAGTGCCAAGGGTCCACAATACTTTTAGGGACCCTTGAAAATGTTTTACATTCTTTTAAAATCAAAGGGAAATAATGAACTTTTAGATCAAAGAAAATATTTTAATATAATATTAATATATTCATATTTATGCAAATATAGCCATGTTATCATAATATATATAATGATCCATGTATATATTCATACATATATTTGCATGAAGGCAAAAATACCTAGAACCTGTGAAAGTCATAACACAGCCCTTTTGGTAGCATCTTTGCCTCCCAAGTCTGATTCAGTGCCATCTCTTTCTCCCTCTCGTGGCTTGCTGATCATTCTCATCACACTGTGCTACAGTTATGTGCCCATTGACCCATTATTCTCTAAGCCCCTTAAAGACAAGAACAGAGCCTTACATGCAGCTGTAGCACCAACTCTGTATTGTATCATAAATCTGATGTTCGATAAATGTACAAAGAAGAAAGGAAGGAATGCAGGATTAGATACTGATAGGATTTAGTAGCTTACTGGAGGAAGTGAATACTTACTGCCTGCCATCTCCCCTTAGTTAATGTTGCTAAGATTAAAAATGGAGGGCAGAGATCAAGATGGTGGAATCGAAAGACATGGAGCTCACTTCCTTCCACAAATACATCAAAAATACATCTGCATGTGGAACAATTCTTAAGGAATACTTACTGGCCTCTGGCAGAAGATCACAACCTACAATTAAAATATAAGAAAAATTACCACGTAACTGGATAGGATGAAAAAAAAATGGGTACAGGATCTGTGCCCCTGGGAGGGAGCTATGAAAGAGGAAAGTTTCCTTTACCCTGGGAACCCCCTTCAAAAGCTGGGAGATCAGACGGGACAGATAGGGGGCTTCAGAGGCTAAGAGGAGACCACAGCAACCAGCTTGTGACAAGCAGAACAGAGAAAGACCAGCACAGTCAGTCAGTGCCACCTCACTGCATTCTGCAGCCTGAGACATGTGTCTGCTGGTGTGCACGGGGGCTGGGTGCTGAAACTCGGGCTTCAGAAGACAGACTCAGGGGAAGGACTGGGGTTGCCTGCAGGGACAGCCTGAGGGGGCTGCACCGTGGTCTTCGCTAAATAGAAAAGAAGCAAGAGTCTATAGAAAAGAGAAAGTCACGATTGGAAATCTGATGATAATTGCAATGAATAGCAAAAGAATAAACAAAAAGATGTAAAAGAAGACATCACAATCATAAAATACGGGGGAGGTGAGTTAGAAAATGTAGATTTTTAAAAAATGTGTTTGAGCCTGTATGAATCCCAGTCTAAAGCAAGTAGATATAGTAATGGATTAACATGTATCAAAAACAGCATACCCACAAATCAAAAACATGCAGTAGATTCTCAAAACCCAAAAAAAAAGGGAATTCAAGCATAGTGCAAAAGAAAATCAGCAAACCACAAAAGGAAAAACAAAATATAAGGAGGAGGTGACAAGGGAGAGAATTGAGTCAGCAACTTCAGGGCTTACTTTGGTGGGCTGGGCGAAGGAGGGTGTGTTGTGAACACTCTTGTGTTTAGACTGTTTCATCAAAGCAGAATTGTGTTGTTAAGATGCCTGCAATCTAATAGCAAGCAAAAGACATATGAGTAAAAAATGACAATGCTAAAAAGGGATGATTTCCTATTAGTATGCTTAGTTTTTGTGAGGCAGGGACCTAGATGCATCTTTCGTTGTTATTGGCAGGGTTCAGTTCCTTGCAGATTATTGGACTGAGTTCCTTGACTCTCCACACACAGCTCACAACATGGCAGCTGGTTCCCTGCAGAGCAAGCAATTCAGAGAGCCAGGGAAAGTGAGCAAGATGGACACCACATCTTTTCTGAATCTAGTCACATGAATGATACCCCTTATTTTCACCTTACTCTATTTGTTAGAAACAAGCCACAAAGTACAGCCCTCAGCTGAGGGCAGGGAATTAACACCAGAGGTGGGGATCATGGGATTCATCTTAGAGAATACCTAACGCATTGTAGTTACCACTTCAGAAATACGTTTTAAATAAATGAGTACATTGTGAGAGGTGCAGATAAGGGGCTACATAAATTAGGGGAAAGGAAAGGGATATATAGGACAGGCTCTTTAGAGAAGACACTTTAGTTGGATTGAATCGGTGAGTAAGATGAGGTTGTGTGAATGCAAATGAGACGTGTAGGTAAAGAATGGGACAGGAAGGCTATAAGATCTGAAATCATTAAAGGCATCACTATACATATACCATAAAGACTTCTATTGTTTGCTGAAGTAATGAAGTTTGATTCTTGGTCAGTGGTGGCCTGTTGTAGTTACCTTGGGATGCTATAAAAAAAAAAAAATCGTCAGGCTGGGTGGTGTAAGTAACAGATGCGTATTTCCCACAGTTCCAGAGGCTGGGAATTCGGAGATCAGGATGCCAGCATGGGTCAGGGTCTGGTGAGGGCTCTCTTCCTGGCATGGAAACAGCTGCTTCCTTGAGGTATCTTCACATGGTAAAAAGGGGTTGAGAGGGAGAGGAGAGATCTCTGGTCTCCTCTTACAAGGATATTAATCTCATCATGAAGACCCCATTCTAGGGCTTCTTCTAAACTTAATTACCCACCAGAGACCCCACTTCCTAATCTCTTAAGGATTAGGGCTTCCTCATAATTAATTTGGGAGTGGGGCACAAACATTCAATCCACAACATAGCTTTGTTCAGAATTTCTGCAAAAAACCCTAAAATTTAAGAAGAGTAAAACTTGAGTTCTTAAGTGGTTCTCTTAATGTACAGATTTTAAAAGGCAGATGTCATTGTGTTCTTCAGTTGCATTCCCCCAGTTTTGAAAGCCATCCATGCTCACCCTTCCTTGCTCTCTGCTGCTTTGGTTAATGTACTTGCCTTACAGTGATTTTGCAGCACAACCATCAAACTTTTCAAACCCATTTTCACAATTTGGATTGCTTTAGAAGTTAAAAAATAAAAATGCAAGTGATTCATGATGGCAAAAGGTTTTGAGCTCTGCAATGAATAATAGAATTAAGTAGCAAGCATAGCTTTCGTTTTTGTTACCAGTCAGAAGAAAGTTCTTCCCAGGAGATTGCCTGAGTCTGAGAGAAAACACCAAGTATTAGGCTTATACTAAAAAGACCAGTAGTACATTTCAAGTTGAAAAGGAACAGAATCTTAAGAGTCGTTTTCACATTTTGTTGCCTTTTCCTTGCTGTCAATGACAGTATTGGGATAAGAGAAAGAGGCACATTTATCTAAGTGGAAGCAAATGTATCTGTAGGGTATCTAAATAAGGAAATCTAAAGTATATGCATTTGGTTAAAAATAAAATAACTCACACTGATTGCTTGAAAAAATTATGCAACATTGTATGTATCAGGTCAGTTCCTGAAAATAAATATAAATGTTTCAAAATCTATGGCTATATTTTAAGTAGCTTGTCTTTGGATGATAGAGAGGATGAATAATGGAGAATAGCAATCACGAATTGCTTTGTTTTCCATTTATCACATTTTAAAAAAGAATCATTCATTTTTATTTAAAATTCTGGGCAAATTTCAAAGTGATACTTTGAGTCATCTATTAATACAAAATAGAAAGTTCTGAAATTTTAACTTTAAAAAGTGTTTTGACATTTTTATTCATTTTACTGTTCAATCTGTTACTTTAATGCCATCAGAAAATAGGGGGGAATCTTAGGATTTTAAATGACTGAAAAGGGAAGGCATACAAATGATCTGTTGCCAGAAGTAAAAATACACTCCTTAAAGGTGCATGTTAACACTGTATGTGTTGGTGGCTGCGGAGGGCAGGCTTGGGTTGGTGGAGATGGTGGGGGAGTGTATACAGTGGAATGGAGGAGGGCTGTGTTGATGCTAATCTGTCGTGTTATCTTGAACTGTGGCTTGTCCTCTTTCCTTTCCTCTCTCTATCATCCTTTCTTCCTTCTCTCCCTTTTTTTCCTCCTTCCATTTCTTCCTTCCTTAAATGGATAAATAAAACAATTTCCTGTAAATTTCATAATGAGAAGTGGATCAGTGCGAAGTTGGAAAGATCTGGTCAAATAGGCAGATGTATGATTTAGGAGAATCCTGAAGTCCATCTAGAGCCTGCTTTCAGTCTTATCTAGAAAGGCATTGTTGATCACATATGGAGGCCCTATGCAAATAACTTGTCAGCTGTCTTTGTGTATAAAATAGTGGACATCAGCAGAGTCGACCCATGCATTTCTTCTGTTTTGACAAGTGACGGTAATCCTAGGGCAAAAACAGATTCAGGGGCAATTTTCTGTTTGCCTGTCTTCCAGAGACCCATTTGGCTTACTGTTGCTCTTTCTCCTGCGCTCTGAGGTACCTTTCTTCTCTCGGTGAACCAGTTGAGCTTCCAGAGTAAATCAATACAAGAATCATTTTTAATTCATACCAAGACATCAAACTGACTGAATGAAGCTTTGTTTAAAAAGATTTTTTTTAAACTGTATCCTGCCAGTGTTCAATCAATTAATGAATCGGTCAACCAACTCCACCACTTCACAGTCTATTGCAGCCGATTACCCCACCTCCTTATTCTCAGAAGATAAAGACATCATCAGGCAGGGACCACCCCTAGTTTCCTTCCCTGCCTGGGACCCTCTGCAGATTCCTCTCTCTCCACAGCAATTCTTGGCTTCTAGGATGCTGTTTCAGAAAATGAGATTGATCTGTGTTTTGGATTCTGTGTCCTCCTAAAATACCTTGTTCCATCAGTTTTTCCCTAGTCTGCACCCCCACCTGCATCCTTCACATCTTACTCTCAGTTTACCTATTGAAAGTGGCTTTCCCTTAGCCAATAAAATAGCTTTTCTATGAAACAACAATAAAATAAAGCCTCCTTTAAAGTTATGTATACTTCTAGTTATCATCTCATTTCTCTCCTTGCAGTTCATCTTACTAAAAAAAATAGGCATCTTGCATCTGCTCCTCTATGTGATAACACCTAGTTTCTATTTTCCCTTTTCTACTGCATCAGCTTTTGCTAAAATTAGACATTTGTGTCAAAGATAATCGGTACTTGCCAGTCGTTGCCTTAGTGACCTCTGTGTAATCTCATGCCTTTGGCTACTCACTCTCCTTAGAGCCTGACTTTCCTTCACATCCCTGACAACATTTTTGATTTTCCTGCAGTATCTCTGAATGTAATTTCTCTTTCTTCTTTATGTATTTTCCTCCCTGTGTTCCTCCTATAGGGAGAGTGCTCCAGAGTACAACCCAGAGCGCCCTTCAGGAAGTAAGCACTATCCCCCCAGCAGTTGGGGGTGCTGCCAGAAGTTGGCCTTTGGCCCCCAGCCCTCTGTGGGCATTGCCTTGGTAGCAAACAGCTGCTTCTCCTGAGGTCACACTTCACCACAGGAGAGCCTCCAACCAAACACTGATCAGCACAGGGGCATTGAGACCCCTTGACCTCCATTCTGAAGACTCATTCCAGCTCTCTGGGGCTGCTGATGACTCAGCTGAGACTGTAATGCCACTCAGCTTCACCCTTTGTCCAGTCACCCTGTCTCTCCCTTCCTTCTCCACATGTACACCCCACAAGAACTTCCTCATAAATATTCTGCATCCTAATCTCCATCCCAAGGGTGCTTCCTGAGGAGCCCTATCTGTAGGACCCCTGAAATGTTTGAATAATGGACCACTAAATTAATAACATTAGATAATTTTAATGAGTATTCTGAAAATTATTGACCTGGCCTTTTCAGAAATGAGGAGCCATCTTAGAGTTTCTACTCTCAAACACTTTACAGTTTGATGAGAGAGAAATAGAAAACATTTTTTAAAGTAACTAAGATGTCAGAAAAGTAAAACTAAAAATTTTACACAGGGCTATGTCACCTATAATGCATTTTTGCCCCCAAATTCCTGTATAATCTAACAAGAGAGACAAATAAAGATGTGAAAGAATAGCTAAAATATGTTAGAATGAGTAGTTGTAACTTTTATGTGGAACCACGCAGGTGGTAATGAACTTTCATGAGCATTATCTCATTTGATCGTTAAACTGTTGCTTGAACTGAGGTTATTAGCGCAAGTTAATAAGTGAAAAATTGAACTCTTGAGAGTTTAAGTGATCTGGTTGGGACCACACAGCTAGGAAACAGCGTTTATTCAGGTGGGAAGGAGATGAGAACAGTCACATTCCTAACTGCTTTTGTCATTTGTTCATCCTCTGCTGCAGCACTGGATTGATGGAGCAGGAATGTCACATGCTCCTGACCTTGTAATTAGCCTTTGTCTCAGCTCTCCTTTGACAATTGTTTATTAAAGGAGAAAAAGGTCCTCAACCAGTGTCCTGTCTGCCCACAAGGTCTAATACTCTAGATTTCTGTCTAGGTTCTTATTTATTTATTTATTTATTTATTTTAATTGAAGTAGAATCAGTTTACAATGTGTCAATTTCTGGTGTACAGCATAATGTTTTCAGTTGTACATATACATACATATATTCATTTTCATATTCTTTCTCATTATAGGTTATTACAAGATATTGAATATAGTTCCCTGTGCTATACAGAAGAAACTTGCTTATCTATTTTATATATACTAGTTAATCTATATAATATATACTTGTAAATCTCAAACTCCCAATGTTTTTTTTTTAACATTGCTTATCTCTTTGTTAACTCTGTCTTCTCTTTTCCTCATTGTTTTAAGCCAGTGCTGTCCAATATAACATTTTGCGATGATGAAAATGTTCTATATCTGCATCAGTCATTACGGTAGCCACTTGCCACTGTGGCTGTTTAGCACCTGACATGTGATTAATGGACTGAGGAATTTTTTAATTGCATTCAACTTCAACTGATCTAAATATAAATTTAAATAACCACAGGTGGCCAATGACTACTGCATTAGACAGTATAGTCTATACTTTCTCTGGTGCCAGAACCCAGCTCCCTTTTGAGTCTCCCAACTTCCTTCTCCCATCCTTATTTCCTTCCTATGAAGAGGCTGTGGTTCTCTTTTCTCTCTTTATCCCACTCTTTGCCTGTCCAGCCCCAGTACCATAGATACTAGTTCCCACTGGGCACTTCGGAAGCAGGGGGGTTGCTCTGAAGGTGGATACACCAGGCAGATGTTGCTGCAATGGGGACTATGCCCAAAGAGATGACTTGGCCTTTGTATGACATTTTATTCTAAATTATTACAGAAATACTCTGAAATCCACCTTGGTTTGTTTCTCATGGTGTAAGGGAAAAAAAAAAAGCTTTCTTTAAACCTTCCCTGGTTTGTACAGATTTTATGTATGACTGGTTATTTCACCATCACTCCAAGTAAATGGTTTGACACCTCTGAATTACATAGAGCCTTTTTTACTCAGTAAGGCCCCTTCTCATTTGTCTCTGTCTATACTCAAAATGTTACTTTTGCCTAGTGTTTCTCAGGCAGAATTAATGACTCAGTTTTGTGTGTCTTCATAGCTTTCTATTGCCTCACTCATTGCAGCCTGAACTAGAGTAGGTTTTGTGTTTCTTTTGTCTGCTCTACTGGAATTGTGGATTCTTTAATGACAGACTCATGCTGCATGCATCTTGGTATCCCTCACTACAAACAGGGAGCCCAGCACATCATAGGATCTCGGTAACTCTTCATAGAATTGACACGTCCACTGGGCTCTGAAATTTACATCTTCTCTTCACTAGTACCTCTGTTTCCTGTTCCTGAGGTCCCACTCTTGGAAAATGGTGTTCTGAGATGGGAAGTCATTTCACACACTCCCCTAATTGCCCTCTACTAGTGCCAGTGTAGATTCCACTTAAGTAACATGGGTCCTAGACATTTATCGACTTACATCTCGGTGCATGTGTTATTGTTGCATTTTATTCATTTCTGGTATATTCATTATTTATTTATTTTTATTTCTCATAAATAACACAACAATAGAAGCATCAGTATCTATTAAACATTTCCAGTAGTTGGAAGCATAATTATATGGCTTGAAGTCGTCTTTACAATCTTTGTTTCTCTAATCTTGCCTCCACCTCTTCTGTTGCCAATAATGGGCTGCCCCCATTGTACATTCTCTGTAATTATTGTCTTCTGCATATGCCAAATGCATCTAAATTCACAGAAGCTCAATATGCATTTAGCAAGTTATTAAATACTAAACCAAAATGGGGCTGGATTCTGGAGGCCCGCTGCTGGGCCAGCTTTTAACCCTCTAGCTAAAGGAGAGTTCTTGGAAGTATCCAACACGAAATGTCAAGTCAACCAAAGCAATGATGACAGTTGAGGTCAAGAGGGCAGCTTTTGCCAACTGGGAGGGAGTAGTTCAGTATCAGTGCATACCTGCTAGATATCAGCCTTGGTGATGTGCCTATTTAGGAGCTAGTAGAAAAGAAAATAGTTGTTTGGGTGTTAAGGATGTGTGTTAGGAGAGCTAATGCTCATCTACCTCTAAACTTTTTTGGCTTGCACAACTGCATTTGTCATCAGTTATAAAGAGGACATGTTCTGCTTGGAGCAGAATTTACCGTGTTGTTCTGAGAGAGAGTTAGTGTGTTGTCTGGCAGGTGAGAGATCTGAACACACAGACTCACCCTTCAGAGCTCAGATAGGAGGTTGGGGGGCTTTTCCTAACTGACCCTTCTTCCTGAGTCCACGTGATAAATAGGAAGGAGTTCAGCCTGGGAGATGGGGGAAGTGGAGGGAAGAACATTCCAGGAAGAGGGAGCATTATGTGCAAAGGCACGGTAGGGAGAAGAATCATGCCATGCCAGCTTTAGTCAATCCTCAAGCAAGTTAGAATTGCTGGAGGGTTGGGGAGAGGCATGGTCTCAGGGAGGGTGGGTAAGACAAGGCTACAAAGGTGTATAGGAGCTGGGTATAAAAAGGTCATAATGAGAAGAAAATGCCCATTCATTTCAGGACAGTAGCAATCAAAGGATTTGGAGCAAAGAGAAATGAGATCTATTATCCTCAATATAGAGGATAATAGCAGATCATTGTAGACCTTGAAGTGGGGCTCAAAGGAGTTAAGCCTCCCATATGGAGAGAGACAGAAATTGCCTCTTTTCATTTGTAAAATCAGAACTTTTCACAACTTTTATTACAGGAAGCTTCCAATGGAAGCTTTTTGTAAGCACTGAATGGCCTTGAGGAAGTACTAGTGTAAAGCTTATGGTCAAGTCAAATCATATTTATTGTTTAAAAAAAAAAAAAGAAAAAGAGTCTTTAGGTATGAGGCCAAGATGCTGGAGGCTATCACACTGTCCTAAAAAGATCTATTTGATTGCCTCTGTTTGAGTCATAACCCAGGTCACTAATGACATGAAAATTCAGCTCCCAGCATGACTTTCCCCTTTCAGCAAAGCTGAGTTAGAAGCAGCCAGACAATTGCCCAGTGATCAGAACCCATTTGCAGCTGGAGCTCTGTGTGTGTGACATGACAGGCATGAGGGGCAGAGGCCTGCTTCATGACCAGGTTAACAAGGAGTTGATCCTCTTCTCTGAAGCTTCCAGCATTAGCACCTCTGACGGTAACTTGGAGATACTGAGCCCTTGAAGAGGAGGGAACATCCCCTGAGGAGGTTAAGTGGGAACCAGTTAGCTTCCCAAGGCAGACTTACCAGAAATACTGCTTTGTTTCCTAAATGCTAGTGGGTTTGAGATGTTGGTTGTAAAAATCAGGTAATTAGATTAATAGCTCACTTCTGACTATTTTGCTAACTTTGGGGCTGTATTAATTATTTGCCTCAATAGAATGAAGCAAAGTAAAAGTTTAATTAAAATGGCCCTTTCATTGCAGTGCCTAATAAAATTTAGATTGCCTTTTAAAACTCATTGTGTTGGGCACAGAATGGGTCAAATCTCAATCCATAGCTTAGATGTATGAAGTATATGTTATTTCACATAAAAAAACCCTTACATATCATTACTATATTCCAGATACTTTTCTAAGAGCTAATCTAACCTTTGGCTAATCTTCCTCACTTCCTATTTAGTAGAAGAGAAAACTGAGACAAAGGAAGGAGCAGTTTGCCCGAAGTACCAGCCAGTTCTGGCGGATGTGGGTCTAAATTGAGTACTGACTTTTTACTAAGCATTGGAGGAGCTGCTTCAGTCCACACAAGTGTTCTCAGAGGTATCTGTTGTCTCTTCTGGTCTTTAATGAGCCTTTATACAGTTCATGTATCAGTAGCACCTTGACCTTAACTGTCTAATCCTTTTGGGTTCACATGCACTGGCTCTTGCTACTTTCATGGCCACATCTAGGTAGATCAAGACTCATGACCTTTTTTTCATGCTGGATCATCTAAAGTTTCATCTGCTTGATAAACTATTAAGATATTTCTTCCTGGAGTGTTATTATCACCACACTGATAATTGATACATTCATTCAACTAATATATTTTGGGCACTGTCTGTGTTTATGTGGAGACCCTATGTTAGGAAAATAGTCATTAAATATGCTTGCAGGAAAACATCCATTCTAGTCGGGGCATACAGGTGGTAAACAATTACCGAGCTAGTGACAAGGGCTGTTGGGCCCTTCATTAGACACACTTTCATCACTTAGCTTGGGTTTTCTCCAAAAGAAGAGGCTGAGCCACAGACTTGTGTGCTGGAGATGAACCCAGGAAGTTGGAGGGGGGTGATGAAGAGAGTGGAACAGAAATGGAGAAGTATAAGCATACATAGTAAAATTGATCACCACCATGAACATCTGCAGATTAATTTTGCCTATATTTTCTGAGGTTATAGAATGTCTTTCAGATTTTGCATTTCAGGGTCAAAGGAAAAAGCAGGTATACATTGGCTTCTACTCCCCCTTATTCAAGATACACCCCCATTATTTGAGGTAGCTTCTCTGCCCTTCCAGGCTGCACATGCCTGCCTACCAAGTAATATGAAGATGCTGTCATTGTGTTGTGAATTGAGATTCATATGGAACTGTTCAGTGAAGCCATGTCTGGGAGCAGAGGTGAGGCCACAGTGAGGCAACAGGAGGTGTTTGATATAGTCTAACCATTACCCTGCCCATACTCATTCATACCTACGTTAAATCAAAAATGTCTGTGAGTCTGCAAGGTAGTGGCCTCTCCAATCTCTTCAAATACTTAACACCCAGGGATTAATGGAAGAAGTCTTAGTTTTTACAGGTGTAAATGGTCTCAAGGCCTTTGGTGATCTTCAAGGATCTCCCTCCTCAACTATCCATTCTAGATTCACTCACTTCAGTTGGTCTGAGTTGTTTGCCTGGTGGGGTGAGCCAGATCTTCATTCCTGAGGGGTTTAAGCCTTTAAATTCTTTGCCATTGTTTGGCAGTGCTTGCTACAATTATTTTCTCATTGCTATCACCAGGAATGGAGATAAGACATACCCCAGTGAAGAGTTCAGACAGCTTCTGTCAGCCCCCATTCTGTAACAGCAACCCTGGGCTCGTCATGACATTCTCTGTCAGTTACACCCAAGAGAAACTCCCATTGTTGTTGTTATTTTGTGTTTTGGCAGATGCTCTACTATAATGAGTTCCTTGACATAACTAGGTTGTAATTGCCAGTTCTGGTTCAGTGGAATCCTTACTGTGTCTTTTGATGGAAACATCCCTTCCCTGGGAACTATGGTGACTAACTGAGAAGATCCTAAGGTGTGGGGACAGGAAGTAGTAATTCCTTAGTGAGTCACTGAGAGCAATGGTAAAACAGACAACCTCTATGTACTCCTTGACTCCTGGATTCATGTAGTCTGGCCTTTGGGGCCAAGGTGCAGGATATTGGCTATTGGCCTTGTGCAAAGCTTCCTCTGGAAGACAGAAACAACGCTGCAGACTATTAGCTCAAGTTAGCACCTTTATCACCATTATATTATAGATTGGCTCCTTCCCATAATGTAGTACACAGCAGGACTAGGGGATACTGTGATCATGTGCCCAATATTTCACCTTCTTTGCCATGAAATATATTCCTTACTTGAAGGTAATATTATGTAAGATGACTCTAGAGGATGAGCCATCCTACCCACCTCATTTAGTGGTTCTTCTGCAGTGGATGATCTGTGGTGATAACTAACATGAAATACAGTAATCTACATATTCCATGGCCTCACCAGTAGGTCCACATGAAACTATTTTCCCTGCCATGGCTAGAATCAGAGGAGAGGCTGAAAGGAATGTGAGATGGACACAACAGGACACAATGCTGGTTGAATTACCTATACATCTTACTACATTGATGTCTAGATGATGAGATCACTGAAGGGAGAGGCTACATCACATTAATCCTGATATAGCTAGCACTTAGCACAGTGTTAAGAGATTTAGTCCATGTATCATTTTATTTTTTAACGTGACACATGCATCCAAGTGTGATTAGAGATCTTTTTGGTCAGCCTCTCTCGTGAATAGGAGAGGGAAATAAAGGCTAATGATGGGAAAGGACTAGATTAAGTTCTTATATCATCCACTTGGTGACAAAGGAATCAGTCTGACCCCAAGGCTGCAAATAATGCCATGATAATTCCTAGGGTGAAATCTTCTTGGTGGAGACTGGGCATGGTTTTTAACAACTCAAGGCAATCAAAGAGATAATAGTTTATGAGCATAAGGTCAAGTAATAAAATTATAAAGAATTATGAAATTAATCTGTTCTAATACAGAAATAGCATATTCATATTATATATCCTTTATAAGATGAAAACCTGAAGTCCATGTTACTGAAAAACATTTTCCCGCTGACCAAATTAATTTGAAAAATTACCACTTCTCCATGTGTTCCCACCAACTTTTCTCCATTCTCTTTTGTTATTCCTTAATAGAACTTACACTTAAACCAAGCAAGGGTTGAGATTACTAAAGTTGTGCATTGAATGAAAATGAAAGAATTGAGTTGAAGGAAATGTGTGGAGACATTGTGCAGCATTATTAGTATGGTGGTGGGGAGTTAGAACATACTCAATGTCTCTCACCAGAGGAATGGATAAATGTATTGGTTTGAGTACCGGTACAACTGCACTAAGAAAATCCAAACTAATAGTGGGCTAAACAAGACAGAACGTATTTATCTCCATCTGAGTTTCAGCAGTCTAAGGCTAGCATGGCAGCTCTATGGTGTCTGTGGCAAACATTCCTTCTACTCTGATTCTTCACCATCCCAACACATACTTCTGCCTTGTGGTCTAAAATGATTTACCTGGCTCTGCCAGTGGGAACAAGGGAAAGAAAAAGTGGAAGGGTTTTCACTTCTATGTAGGAGGACATCCTAGAAGCCTGACATGTTATTAACACTCATAGAAACTTAATTAGAACAGAAGTCACATGGCCACATCTAGCTTCAAGGAATTCTGGGAAATGTAGTTTCTAATTGGATAGTCATATTCTCACCTGTCCATTATTACTAGAGGAAGAAGGAGGAATGGATGTTGGAGAAGAATTAGCTCTCTGGCATTATGAGTAAGATTATGATGAAAGCACATTATTGAATAAATTGTGGCAACAATTAGAACCAATGAACTATATGTATTTCATCAACATGGATAGTTCTTAAGAAGAGAATGCTGAGTGAAAAAAAAGAGGGAATGAGAATGGGCTAAAAGAGAATACATTAATAAATAATCAGGTATATACATATATTTCCTGTAAACAAGTATTAGGCCTTGAAAGGACAAACAGTTACACTGTGCTAAGAAATAAAGGTTTAGCCAGCCAGATCTGTATACTAAATCTAGTTCTAGCCATATGGTCTATTGGAAGTACATAAATGCTCTAAGGCCTATTTTTTTCTGATCTGAAAATGGTAGTCATCGTATACTCATCATACAAGAGTAAGATGAGCTTGTATATTTAAAGCACTTGTTATAATGTTTGACACATAGTAAATTCTCAGTAAAAATTAGCTGCATTACTATTTCTTTATTATTGTTGTTAGAGAAGTTGCATGAATATGTGAGATCAAGACTTTGTGTCAAGTTGATTCTTGGTAAATATTGGTTGGATGCATAATAGCATAACAAAGAGTGTATTGATCACAACTGTTAGAGAGGAATGAGCTAAGAAGTAGTCAGTTGTAAACTGAGTGTTTATTGTTTCTTAATGTGTCAGGCCCCTAGGATACAAAGGGTAGTCAAAATGAGCATGGACTTTGCCCAGTACAGGTGACAGTAATTAATAAAAAATCGTACAACACATGGAGAATTCCAACTGCTACAAATACAGTGAAAGAGAGAAATATGCTTCTCTGTGTGTGTGTGTGTCTGTTATATATACAGGGAAATTTGATCCACTCAGTAAGGAAAGTCTGCGTTGGCAAGTCTGGCTCTTTCTGGGGGCTCTCAAGGGAGAATCTGTCTCCTTGCATTTCCAGGTTTTAGTGGTTTCCTGTATCCGTGGCTTGTGTGCCTTTCTCTTTCTTCAACATGCATCACTCCAATCTCACTCCAGTCTCTGCTTCTTCAATCATATCACCTTCTGCTGACCCTGAGCTCTTAGGCATCTCTCTTAAAAGGACCATTGTGATTCCATCAGGCCCACCCAGATAATCCAGGATTATCTACCCATCTCCAGATCCTTAGTCAATTACTCCCATTCATTTGCAAAGTCCTTTTTGCCATATAGGGCAACATTCACACCCTCCGATAAACAGAAGGGCATAATTGGGGGCCACTTATAATAGTGATTCAGCCTACTATGGAAGGTTTTGCGTTTGTTTAAGCAGAAAAATTGGTATGCTCAGATTTGTATCTTTAAAAGGTCACCCTTGCTGCCTTGTAAAGGACAAATAGGAGGAAAACCAGATGTATCGGTGAACCAGTTGGGAGGCAAATGCAGTAGTGCTGGCAAAGAGAGAAGGAAAACAATTTCATCCAGGAGATGTGAGCTGTAATACTTTGGCTAAAAGAGTACTAGGCTGTTAACATTTAGCAAGAATCTTAGAGAACACAATCAATGTTGTACTGAGTCTGGCTCATACTTGTTTTCTAGAACTGCTGTGTGCCTGTAGTCCAAGTCCACGTTCAGGGATATGTTGATGACTTAAAATCAGCCATGGTGGGAGTATTTACACCATGGAAACTGGCACATACTACAAGTCAGGACTCCCCCAACTCCCCAGGATCCATTTTACCACCACTACATGGATGCCACGTAACCTGCAAATTGGGCTGAGTGGTCTCCCTGTCTTCTCAAACCCCGCTTCCAGTAACAGTGAGCTCACTCCTCACCTTACTGTTGACCAGTCCTATCCTTAGACATTTTTGTATGTGTGGAGACAGAACAAAGGTGATAGAGGCTGATTTTTCAGATTGAGATCTCTCCCTCTCATTTCAGTATTTTCTATGAGTTTCACAGTAAACATGCCAATATTTTTATCATTAGAGAAAAATAATCAACTTTACTTTATGAATTAAATAAAAATACATGTGAATGAGAGCACAATGAAACACTTACTTTACGATGTCGATTGCTAAGCTATGATCTCCTTACTATAGAATGGATTCCTAGCCATTATATACAAGTTAGTCTTTGAGTTTTCTGTGAAATTGTCACAGGGATTGTTCTCTTGATTTGTTCAGGACAGGAAGGCTGCCTGAGTGATGAAAATAAGAGCAGTAACAAATATTTGAAAGTAGTAAGCATTCAAATTTACGAAATTATGGAACATAAGACATCATAGGGAACATAAGACATGCAAAGGAATTTCATCTTGGCATTACACATGCACTTGAGGCAATAGGAAGTAACTAAGGGTGGGGTCTCTGGAGCAAGACTTCCTGGGTTCAGATCCCAGCACCACCACACTTGTTTTCTGTGTTCCCTAGGAAAGAACTAAAACTCCGTTTGCCTCAAGTTTCTTCACTCCATTGTGAAATGGGGATAATGATAGTTACTTAGGGCATTAACCGTTTATGAAATTTAAATTAATTATACCACATGAACCCCTCCAAAAGAGTGCTTGGTACATATTAAGCCCTCCAGAACTATCAGCTATTATTTCTTGATATTTAGCTGCACATATCCTCATTTATTTATTTCAACACAGATTTTCCTCTAAGAAAAGCAATTTTAAGATTGACCCTAATGATAGCCCTCTACCACCTTCTTTTCCCAACTGATCTGCCCAACTGAGAAAGCAAGTGATTTAATCAAGTGAAATTGATGTAAAGACTTTTCCAAATATAGCAGATATTTTGTGTGTTTTTTTCCCCCTCATTTGTGTATTGAACTTCAGTCCATCTCCATATGCTTCACTTAGGATTTATGAACACTTGTGCTCATCTGGCTATTAAATCCCCAAAGACTGTTCCTACAGCACCTTGTTTCAGGTGTTTCTCCCTCTACGTGTCCTCCCTCCCCGATTGAATACACACACCCATCACTCCTCTTTTCTTCTGGCAAGTTTTCTGAGGTGTGTACCAAGTTCTCGAAGAGCTGAATATCATCCTGCCTTGAGTTAAACAGAAGCCAGCTGGCACCATCTATCTCTTCAAATTACAAGAAAATGTGAGAAACAACAGGGTGTCTGTGTGGGGTTGGGCAGAGCCCTAAAGGGCAGCCATGTGTGAAAGATTATATCGTGGCAATGAGCTTGAGAATTAGGTGTAATCCTGGAAGGTTCAGACTTGACAAGACTTATCTCAACATGGTTGCACAATCAGATTTTTAGATTTTTTTTTTCCCTGCCCTGTCTAGCTGCATCTTCAAAAGTTAGAAATTTCCATGAGAATGATAGCAGAGGAAGGAAAATAATTTTCTAACTTTTGTGCTAGGATCAATACACAGTTTTTTGATGGCACCCTCAAATCCCAGAAGATATAAAATATTTGTTTTCTAATTCTTTATTTTTTTTGAATTCTGTCATATCATCTTTTGATGTAGGCTAAGTTTTATAACGCATGACTTGGAAAGAAACAAACACTCCTTTGGGAGCATTTTGTGTCTCATAGGGGTTTAATATCAGTGAAAATTCATAAAGGATTTTTATTCTAGTCAAAATGTTAAATAATCTATTTGCAACCACATACAGAAAGATTAGCCAAGATGAATGTATGCATGATATTTTTAGAAAGCAGAAATAAGTAGAAATCTTTCTTAGCACTTCTTTTTGTGTATATGCCTTAGTGAAAGGAGAAATTATATAAGAAAAATCATAAATTTTAAATCTGGATTATTAGAAAGAAAGCATAAGGGTTTATCCTAGAATAGACTTTTATCACATATTCATTCTTGTTACTACATTTAAGAAAACGTAAGAACACAAGGTCAGGATAATTCACTTTAAAATGTGTTTAATTATGGGAGATTGCAAATCTAGTTGAAGTGGGTATAACCTTGAGAAAAGTTGGCATATTTAGACTAAATAAAAGAAAAATTTTTTAATTATAAAGTTTACCCTGTTGCATGAATAGATAGTCTATATTTCAGAGACTAGTTTAGGAATTAGGATTTTAAAAAAAACAAACTGTCTACTATAACTGACTCATTTAAGAGCCTGAATAAAGAAAATGTGTATGCAATTTTTTTTTACAAGAACCAAATCTTATACTTGCAGAGAAGACAAGTTAACTTTGATATGCAGGCAGGTTCTAGAAATAATCATCAGGTAGTTTGTAATTTCCTATACAAGCACAGTGTCTAGGGCCACAACCAACATCAGTTTCCAGGAAGTAGATTTTGGGGAACGTTATTCAAATATGATAAAAACGTGTTTGGGTATACGCTACAAGACTAAAAGTATACAATAAGCATGCACGTACAATCTTTAGAATTTTGAATCTGTTCTTTGTGCCAGTCTTTTATCACACACGAGGATTCACTGTAGGCCAGCGCACTGCTAGAGCAGAAGTACTCAAAGTTTTTGGTCTTGGGACCATTTTATAGTCTTAAAAATTATTGAGGAACCCGAAGAGATTTTCTTTATGTTGAGGCATATCTATCCGTATTTGCTGAACTAGAAATCAAAACTGAAAATTTAAAAATACAAGCATAAACAAACACACGTTCCATTAGCCATAGAATGACAGTATCATGTCCGTCTCTAGAAAACTCCACTGGACACTCAAGAAAGAATAAGAGTGAAAAGGCATAAATAAGTTCCTGGGATTACTGTGAGAACAGTTTTCTCACAGACCTCTGAGTCCTAGGGGCCCCCAGACATCCCCGGAACACACTTTGAGAACTGCTGTGCTGTGGGGTTGGTAACTAGAAGACTGTCAGGACATTCAAGGACAGGAACTCGAAGGGACCCAAGGGAAAAAATGATCAAATAGCATCTCTCAGGGTATAAATTCTGTCTGTATGAAAGTTTATATTTCTATTAAAGATCCCTGGTGATGTCTTTACACATGTGATTTTTAATCAGGGAATAAAACAATACTATTTAAAAGGTAAGAGAGGGGAGCATTATTTTACAAATATTTATTGGGCACGCATGTTATATAGCAGGTATTGGAGAGACAAAAATGATAAAGATGTGATCCTCTCCCCTGACATGGTCATAATCAAGGGAAAGAGATCTCAAATCCAACAGAATTAAGAAGAAAATCTCAGACAATCCAGTGGAGGGAATGACTTCTGACAAGTGGTTAATTAAGAGAAGAGCACGGCGAGCAGAGAATGACTGTAGATGGAAAGATATGGAAGGGCCTGGCTTCAGGAAAGGGTGATGCTTTCAGCAGCTGGAACATGGGTGTGGAAGGGAAAGGGATGGGATAAGTCGGGTTGGGGGAGAGGCTAGGTCAGATTGCAGAAAGATGGAGCATTGGGAAACTGCCGAAGTATTTCTTAAGCAGAGGGATGATTTGTTCAGAATTAAGTTTCAGAAAGTCAGCCTAGTGCCTTTGTGGAAAGTTAAAGGCATGCAGATGGATCTGGAGTTTGAAAGAGCACTTTGGAGCATCTGCAAGAGTTCACCTTGCAGTGGAAAAAGCCATGTTTCATAGGCTCTAGAATCAGTCTGCTTAGGTTCAGACATTGATCTCTCCCTTTGGGGACTTCCAACAATTACCTGGCTTACTTATGCCTTAATTTCTTCATCTGTTGGGTAGAAGAGTAACAGTAACCACTTGACAGGGTTGTTGTAATGATGGAATGATTTGATGCAATAAAATAAAATGATACAGAGTTAAATGAAATAGCATTGTGATATTATACATTGCAGTAAATGTTATTATCATTACAGGAGCATAAAATAATAGGGAAGAGAGCAAAGGGGACAGGTTCTAGAGAGATTTAGGGGCCAGGACTCACAGGATTTTTGTGGCTCTGTTGGAAGGTAGTGAGAGATAGTCAAATTATTTCAAATGTTTAGATTCAGGAGAATCCAGGGGAACATTAGACGGTAGGTGATGAGAGATGGGGACAAAGAGCGCAGAGGGAATGCAGCGAAACTAAGAACTATTTTTACACAGATTGTCTTTATCAAAATGGGAAATGCTTACCACAGTTACTTCACATGGTACGAAGGTGTGGTGTGCGTGGCTGATGATCAAAGATCATCCTTAAAACCAGGAAGTTTTAAGGAACAAGAGGAAGAATTCATTTGTGCACATCTCTCAGACCACATCAGGTGAAGAACAGAGTAAGGTGCTCACACACACACACACACACACACACACAAATATGTAACTTCTCATTAAAGTCAAGTGCTTTTCTTGAGAACTGGAGGGTGATGTGCAGCCTTTAAGGAAAGAATAGGTACAGATTGAAAAACTAGGAATTAAAGCTTGACAAGATTTTTCTTTTCTTTAGCATGGGGAAAAAAAAGATTAAAAAACTATCAACATATTACAAGGAGGATGAAGTACTGAAATCAAGGCAGCCAAAAGGCCCAGACTAGGTAAATTTCTGTTATAATGGGTCAGATTTGGAGTAACGAAAGGTGTTAGGCACAGAGAAATTTTTATTTACCTAAACGTGCTAATTTAAAAGAAACACAGATTCTCTAAAAGATGTGCCAACCTTGTCATAGAGCCATCAGCAGTTAAGAAGGAGGGAGTGAAAACTAGCACAAAACGGCACTTTCTCAAACACAAGTAATCAATAAAGTAAAATGCCCACGATATCAGAGGAACATGTCAGACAGGCATCTTTCCGTACTGTCCTTATGTTATCTACGATGATGTGAAAAAAATTCACCAAAAAATAATTACTTGGAGAAAGAAATTTCCTAATCTCCGAATAAGGCAGAGAAAAAGATAGATTAAATCAAAGGATTTATGTTACAGTGATAATATTCTGGATCCCTTGTTTCTTCAGAAAGGAGAGGAAGCGGGGTGGGGAAGTGTCCTTTTTGAAATTCGAATAGCTCAGAGAAGAATTTAGCCAACCAGCCCCATGCTGAGCATTATTTAAAATCTGTGCCAATTCATAGACTCTTTGCATTCAGATTCAGGTCATATTTTATTATAGTCACATGTGGATTTGCAAAATGTGAAGCGTTTTGTTTTTACGGTTCAACAGAATAAGTTCTTTACTCCCACTGCTAGAATGTATTGCTTAGATTCAGGGAGAATTGCTAATGTTCTCTGAATGGCTGAAAATCTAAATAATAGTATTACCAAATTAGAGGCTGCTCTTAGAGCTTTAAGTCGATCACTGGGTGTGTCTAGCATTGTCTTCTGTTCCCCTCCTGTTCCTTTACTGAAATACCATCGATAGGCAGTTAAAACGGGAATTTGGATTCGTAATTTCCTTGGTTCAGGAAAGGATGCCATACGAGGGTGCTAGCCTCCTACTCCAGTAAGAGAATTCACAGTCTCTGGGATAGATGTAGCACCTCACACTTGTTACTCCCCCTGTCCCCCCACACACACACTCCCTTCTTGCTGGTAAGCCCTCCTTGGGGTTATGAAATGGATGAGATCTTTCTGGGATCTAAATATACAGGAACACAATTTTAACATATTGTGTCATTAAGAAGTTTAGGAGCTTTTAGACACAATCTGGAGGTAGTGGAAAATTAGATGCAGTGTTGCATTAGACATGTTTTTAGTATTTTCTCCTTTTTGTAAAAGCTGTAATTTTCAGAGTTTAGAACCAATTTAATGTCCCTGGAGTTACAGCTTTTTTGTATCCATTGTCCATTAGGTGAATTACTAAGCCAAGAATGGAATCCATTTATAATGTATAAAATACTGTGAAATGTCTTAAAAACAGTCTTTGCAGGGGGAAAAAAAGCACTGGGAGTCCATTAAATTTGAAGACAGTGAGTTCTGAGGTTCTTCTTATAATCATTTAATGGTTTTTTGTGCTTTGATAATATGATGCATTAGATATTGGAAGATTTATTTGAAAGTTTGAATTCAATGCAAATTTATAGAACTATTGCAAAATGCATTATATTTGGCATTCCAGACAGCTTTCAAAAACTGTATGTAAAAGAAACTTTAGTAATATTTGTTATTTTTGATACAAATTAATAAATAACCAATACAGTTCTACCAAATGTCTTATAAATGATGGGTTCACTATTACTGGCATTTAGTAATCTTAGAATATTTGACTTTAAAATTCTTATTTTGAAGAAATTCTGGTGCAGCCAGAAAATGAAAGTAATTGGATCCAAAGAGAATATTTATAAGATATACTTGATATATATGTATGTGTGTTTATGTGTATGGTATGCTTAGACACACAGACCCATCCCCAATAATCAGACTTTGATTAGTAACAGATTGAGGGTTTGTGTGCACTACGTTGGGTCCCATGAAATCCCAAATCATAATTAGAAGTTTTGCTGAATTTTCCCTTTATGTATAAGAGTAAAACTTGAGGAAAACAAGCACATTTCAAAATTTTAGTTTATTCAATAGGCAAATAGATAAATAAAATGTAAAATTGTTACCCCCAGAGTATGTCCTGGAATCCACTGAGCTGCTGCCAAACCTCCGGAACTTCTTACACCTCTAGTAACAGGGCTGTATATTGTGTTGAACCTAATGAAGTTGTCACCTCTGCTTGTCAAAACCAGGTGACTTGCAGCTATTTCATAAGGTTTAACCTACTACTGATTTTTGGTGCTCAGAAAGATGAGCCTGTGGCACTAAATCATGGTTGAAATACCATGAAAAAGTCACATCATGCTTTCTGTATTCACTAACACAGAAATGTGACATATTTAATATCAACTCTAATAATGCTTGCTACAAAAAACCCTTTTCCTAATTTTCATTGATGGGATTTTTTTTTTTAACGAAAATCTTGTTACCCAAGCCCTGATAATTTTTCATATGTGTCTACATACACATTCATGTTTACCACTGTATTGGTTCGGATTTTTTTAGCTGTGTGTTACAGAAAACTCAGAGGAGTGGCTTAAGTAATTGCAGGCTGGTTCTTCTCACTTAACCGAAGTCTGGAGGTAGAAAGCCTAGGGCAGATAGGATGACACTGTGATGTGGTCGTGAACTCAGGTTCTGCCCATCCTTCTGATCACGTGTTCAACCTTTTAGCCAGCTGACAGCTACAGCATCAAACCCAAGACAGGAAGATGAGAGTAGGGACAGCATGGTACCAGCCTCATCTACACCATTTACTAAGAGAACAAGTGTCTTTCCAGAAGCCCTGGCTAATGTTGTATATGTCAGAAAAATGTCATATGACTATACCTGACTGTGGCTGGAAAGGTAAATTTTCTTTTCCAAACTCTAGGAAGTATGAGAGTAGAGGTGAAGAAATATTAAGGAAGTGTTGGATTACCAACCAACAAATCAACATTTGCCAAATTTTACTTGTTTCTTTTTCTTTTGTAATCTTTCTCATGTTGGCCAATCTATACATTGTCAGTATTTTATTAGACTGAACTATATAAAGCTTCTAATATCTCTACATTGTGGGTTTATAGAAACGGCAATTTTATATGACTTAAGCCACTACTACACTAAAAGCTGTTGATAAAGGCACCCCTCTTATTACCAAGTACTCAGAAAATCATCTGTAAAACCTTAATGTCTAACATTCTAGTCTATTTTAGTTTTCCAACATCTTTGAAAAAAATCCACATTCGAGTTCACATGATAACCATAAATAAATAATGAAGTTACTGAATTTACTGAAGTTCTGAATTGCCATGCATTTAGTTTTGAGGTCATGCTGCATATGTTATACTGGGCATGTTATTAACGTATCATCAGTGTGCTAAACAGGACTGACACATGGATTTTGATCAAAATGGAATTTTAAATTTATGTTTTACCATCTCTTTAAACTTCATTTACTAGGAGTGATTTTTTTCCTTGTCCATAAGCAAAATGCGGGCCAATGATTCTTAGATATTAGATGCTCCTACAGTCATATTTAATCATAAACATAGTCTCATTTCATAAATTTGCATGTTTAGACCCATAGACATTTTGAACTTCTCCTCTTTCCCAGTTCATGCCTGCTTCAGACTGAAAATCTGCCTGAAGGAGAGTTATCAGTTACTTCCTGCTTCAGAATAAACCTAGTGGCTCGAAACAATAATTATTATCTGTTACAAGTCTGTGGATCAGCAATTTGGATGAGGTTCAGTGATATGGTTCTTCTGTTGGCTTGAACTCATTCATGGGTCAGCAGTCAGCTGATAGTCAGTAATTTCACATATGTATCTGGTTCTTGCCTGGTTACTGGCTGGGGCACCGTGATACAGATTTCTCCTCCTCCAACAGGCTGGCCCAGGCTCATTCACAAGGTGGTGGTCATAGGATTTCCAAGACCAGCAAGAGAGGGCACACCCCAAATGTGCAAATGCTTTAAGCATCTTCCCAGACTTGGCCAAAGCAAGTCAACCTTGAAGATGAGGAGAAATGGACCCCACGTTTTGATGAAACAATTTGTAATACTGCATTTCAAAAGGGAGGCTGTGTGGCCAATTGTACAATCCACCACGAAGAATTTGAGCATCTATTCAATACTTTTTGCCATCTCATGTCATCTTCATGTCTCTGGCTACTGGTCACTTTCTGCCACGATCAAAAAAGGAATAAGGGAGAGAGATGAGGGGATGGGTGTTTACTCAGCTGGGTGGCTTCTGGCTAAAGATGACTCTTGTGGGACAGCCATGCTTTCCTCAGTGGTTCTTGTCACTAGAGATCTCTGTCATTCTTGACCTTTGCCAGAGGCACTTGTAGTCTGAGTGCTTATTATTTATTTCTTCCTTGGTCCTAGGCCTCCATTTTGAGACCTCTCGCCTCTTGAATAGAACCCAAGACAGCCAGATATCTGCGCTCTGTCTGCACCATGGCTCCCGTCTGGTCGATAGAATACACTTTGTCCTGACGAATCCCAGAACTGTAGGACAGTCTCAGCACAGCAACACTCTCCTAGGTCTGCCATCAGAACAGTTTAGCAGGCTTTCTCTTGCTCTCTTGGTTTCCTGGGTAAGAATCAGACCTGGGTTCTCAATCTGTGTTAGCTTTATTGGTCATGAGAATAGCACCAAGTCTCCGCTTCTCCCATGTGAACAAATTTCAAAGTTTTCATTGTGTCCCTCCAGACTCTGGATTAGAAAGTAGCACTCTCATCCATTCCCCCGACAAAGGAAGGAGCAGGGGCTTCCAGCCTAGAGACTCCAAAGAAATCTTTTCACCAGTCTGTTCTCTTTAATTTTTTTTTCCTGATCCCTGTGTATGTCTTTGATCTGGCTGAGGGGTACAGAAGTCACGGAACAGATTCCATTTGTAAATTCTGCATATGGTGTGTGTATTGGCAGAAAATCTTTATTCTCTTTGTAAATTCTGCATATGGTATGTGTGTGGGTGTGGGGGATCATATTGGTGTCTTAGTGAAAATTACTGGGGCAGGAAGGATTCCATCCTGATGGAAAGAAGAAAGGAAAGGAAGAAGGGAGGAAGGTAAGGAGGTAGGGAGGAAGGAAGGAAGGGAAGGGAAGGGGAGTGGGAAGGGAAGTATGAAGGGAAAGAGGAAGGGAGGAAGGAAATCATTTTTTCAGTGTCTCACTTTAGAGCCTGCTCCTCTTTATTTGGTGGATGTTGACTTCAGTACACAGAGTAAACAAGGTGATTACACACATATACTTTATAGACTGCCATCTTCAGTGATGAAATCTTTATTTTCTAAGATGAGATATATCTTGGCCTCTTTTTATGTGATACTAAAATCCCCAGAACCAACGAGACAAACTGGAAAATTCCTTCATTTGAACAGCTCATGGGTCTTGACTTGCAGGATTTTGAAAGGAAGGGCTATTTAGGGATGCCCAACCATGCAGGCAGACTTCAGGAACAATTGCCTGGAAACTCATGTGAAGTTAAATTGGCAATCAGCCCTAGCATTTCTGATGGCAGAGCTGCCTATTGGGTAAATAATATGAATTTTATAAAAACATTCATAAATGTAAATTCACACAAGAGAGTGAAATGGCTCCTTAGGGTTAAATGAAATACATATTAACAACACTTACGAATAGTAAATAGCATGCACTTTTAAAAATGTGCTCAATGTGTATTTACATAATAGCCTGTAAGAGTTCCACTGTCAAGTAAATAATACTATACTTGCCCTTAAAAGTCTTTAATTACCTACGGTATTTGCAAAGTACGCTGTAATGGATTTCTGGTTTGTGTTAGCACTCCACTCTCTTCTCAGATTTGTCCTTTTTCTTCCCTGGTCTCAAATGCATATGTATTTATGAAAATAATTTTCAATTGGCATTGAAAGAAACCACCCATCTAGGTACAATGGCCTTGAATGGGGTCGTGGTTGTGAAAAGGAAACTTTTAGAGTGAGATGGCAATATCGTGCTGACAGTGTACTCATAAAGAACATTTTAGAAATGAAAACAAGTAAACAAAAACTGGAGCACCTGAGGGGATGGAGCAGTCAGTCGTGGGCAGACCAGGCTTTGGTGGACTGGAGCCAGTGTTTCAGCCCTCTTCGGTGCTGTGTGGGACCTGTTAGCTCACAGGTCCATTTCCTCTTCTTCCACTGTTTCACAGGGATTGACCCCCGCCAACTGTGCTTCCCAGTCCCTGGTACCAACTAGTTTCTGGCTCCTTTAGGGCAATGAGAAGTCAGGAAGAAAATTTCTTCCTTTTTCTCCCTGCTTCAGGCATATATCCAACAGTGGCTGTGACACCACACACCTCTGTCCGGCCTTCCATCCTACTCCCAGGTCTGCCATGGTTCCATGTCCACAGTGGCTCGGGCTCCTGGGCTGCAGTACATTGCTTCCGCTCTCCAGTCCTCAAGGTGGTAGCCACTTCCTGCAGTTGCTAAGCTCTGTGTTGCCTCATCCTCTCTTGTTTGACCTTCCAGTTCTTCTTACCTCTAGTAACCAATTGCCCAACTTAAATGATCGCTATTGAATTGCTTGGTGTGATAAGCTTTGTTTTCTTGTATGGTCTCTGACTGATAAAACTGGCGTGTGGAAGTTCTCTTCTCTGAAGAAGTTGTCTAGATACAAAGATATAAGTGCTCTCTTTCCTACTCCTTGTCTCTGTGACTTCACATCAAATCTGTTAGAACCCATCTGATATTAGTACTTTTTTAGAAGGAAGGAGGAAAATTTAGACATTACGTTAGAGCAGAGATGTCTAGATATTCAAAGCCAGCTCCTTAAAAAGATAGCATTGCTCCAGAAATCTCACTAATATCTCATTAATACTAACGCAAAAAAAATATTGTATTGGACCAGTTTGGGTCCTGCCTTACTGATTTAACATCCTCAGCTTTCAGAGGCTCCCAGCTATACGAATTTTGCTCCCTGCTTGTTTACTATAGCAGTGGAAGTCAGTGAAAAGGTGGGGGAGGAGATCTTGATAAAATGATGTGCCTTGACTAGATGCATTCAAATTTTGTTTTTAAACTGGCTCCATTTGAGCCACACAAAACACAGTTGTTGCCAACTCTGATCTCCTGGGCTTCCCCATGACTTTCTCAGATGACTTCTTCATCTGGCAAGAATCACTCACTGCTTTTCTTCCATATTCTTTATCTGCCACTCCCTACAGTCACATTCTTGCCTCAAATTTGATGTGTTCATGGGTCTTACCCCACCCCCTACAGTTAATACCCTACAGCCCTTATGTCCTATGCTCAATCTCAACCACACTCATTCTTCCTCAGTCCCTGTCGTTCTCATCCTGTCATGAGAAATGTATGACATTTGAAAATCAACTATTAGAAATTCAATATTTTTAAAGTGTCTTATGGTTAAAATTTTCCCTCTTATTTTATTAAAACATATTCAACTACTCTACATTTTTCTTCGTATTTATATTGGATGTCACCATTGCTAGTAGGGAGAAATAGGGAAAGCCCTGAGGGCTTACTGTGAGCTGGGTGCTGTTTTAGGTGTTTCAGTTCATTCCATCTCATGTGACCCTTACCCCACAATATTCCTCTCCATGTAATTATAACTGAACAATGTCCCTGGGAGAAAGAGATTTCATTAGAGTAGGCAGAGGGTGGGGACAGGTGAGGAAAGATCCTGAAAACAACTTCCTTATCTTATGACATTGCCTGGAGCTGACAGTTACCCTGTCGAGAGATGTGTGGGCACCCAGACTGCTGGAGCCGGGATGGCCCTCTATTTACTCCTGTTTGTTAAGAACCTACTCTCCACTAGTTATTATCCCAAATGCTGGGAGTAAACTGGTGAGAAAGATACTCAAGACTCTTTTCCTTATGGAAACTCTGATTCTATAAGGGGAAGGGCTGTGAATGGACATTAAACAGATGAACAGTTACATCAGAAGGTAATTTTGGAAAGTAAAGTTAATTAAATGGGATGCTATAAGCAAAAAAAAAAAAAAACTAACAGAGCAAGGAGCAACATTGGATTGGGAGATGAGGTAGAGACTCTAAGGTCATATTTAAATGATGAGAAGTCAGCCATGTAAAGCTCTGGGGGAGTAGAATTTCATGTAGCAAGGAAAGCAAGTGCCAAGGCCTGATTCCAGACGAGTCTGGCACATTTGCAGAAAGGAAAGAAGGCCAGCGTGGCTGGGATCATAGGGGAGGGAGAGATAGGAACAGATATGAAAGTGAGAGAGACTGTCAAGTGATAGATCAGGTAGTGGTTTTGGGGGACAAGTAGGTTGTTTGAATTTCATCCCAGGTGCATATGGACAAGGAAGCTGGGCTCCAAGAGGTGAAGTGACTTGCTGGATTTCACATGGTTTGGTACTTGTAGAGATGAAAACTTTATTCAGTGTTTACCATCTGCATTATTTCTGCAAGATTCATTTTGATATATTTACCTGCTTAAAAATAACAACTACCACGGCAAGCATCTTTTGATCATTTCTTATTTTTAGATTTCCTGGCTGCAGAGGTCCTTTAGTATCACTTGATCTGATTTTGTACTAGTTAGCAGAGCAAAGTCTTAGTAGTCCTTGGGCACAGGAGCTCCCCAGGGAAGACCACAGGGGCTGTTGGAAGCATGGAGTACATGTAAATGAGTATGTGGCATTTAGGTGTCATTCATCACCTGGAGTTTGTTCAAAGTGCTAAGTGGAGCTGCCCTCCGAAGATCCCAGCCTATGCTGGAGCTGTAAATCTGAGGCCACGCTTGCTTGTGATTATTAAAGATCCGCTGGCAATTTTTGCAGGAGATGAGGTGTTAATTCCAATGCCCTGGCTCGAATCCAACCCAGGAAATTACTTTTTGCCTGCCTAAATTACACTTAGACTTCCAATTGGAAATTAATTCTCAAGTTCTTTCCTGAGAAACATTACTGTTGCAGTGCTGCAGGGAGTCCCAATGTGCCCAAGAATTTCTGCCTCCTCCTAGCCTTCTCCCTAGCCACTTTCCCTAACCCACTCCCCCAAATGTGCACACTTAACCAGAATGGTTTGATTTGGATGTACCCAAAATCTCTCTATGCAGCAAAGTAAGGTGAATACCCATAATCTTTGTGTTTCTAGGTGTGTTTCTTTCCATCAACACTATTACCTGCCTTGGAACCATTAGAGCTGACTCATTATGTTTTTTATTCCTTTTTAGACCAGTCTCCATAAAAACCCAGGATGCATAAGTAATTGCTTTTCTCCTGGATTCTATGTTCTCTTTTCTTCCCTTCCCTTCCCTCTCTCTGTTTCTCTGTCTCTCTGTCTCTCACACACACAAAGATCAGAATTCTTTATCCTCTTTTCTTCATTGTCAGTTTCTTTTTAACCCCAAAGCAGTTCTTGTCATTTAACATATTATACATTTTATTCATTATTTATTCCCCAACTCACCTTAGAAGATAAACACTATGAATGAAGGAATATTTTTTAACTTCCTTTCTTTACTGTCCATATCCCAGTACTAAAAATAGTGCCTGGCATGTAGTAGGTGCTCAATAAATACTTGTTAAATAAATGAACTGTGAAATAACTACCCCAAGCCTAGTTACTTGGGTAACAGCTGAGAGATGGAATTGGCCGGACACTCAAGTACTGTTTGTTCACTAAATCATTCATTATTCATTCATTCCTTCATTTGATGAACATCTATTAGCACCTACTGTATCAAGAAAAGTACGACTTTAGGAAGATGGACAGACATATTCTGATTCTCTGAGAGCTCTTCATCTAACAAAGGAGAAACACGTGTAAGGAACTAACTAAAGACCTGACTATAAACCAGTGCGATAAAAGCCAACGTCCTGATATGCTGGAGGGTGGTAAAGGCTGTAGAATTACGACTCAGTGCTGTTCATGGATAGCTCTATGTGATAAATTCCTCTTGGAATTTAATAGCAGGAGAAAAATCCCTTTCCTAAAGAGATCGAAGATTCTTTTCATCAGAGAACAGTCTCTGTTCTGGTTCTCTCTGTGCTTTATTGGCTAGTCAGTGAAAACCTAAATAATCAGTTGCAGTCAAAACTGTGTAACAGGTGTCTCCTAGATTTGTGTGCTTTTCTGTATTTGGTATGATTTCTGATTTTTTTGTTTAATCTGTGTGTCAGTTACTGTGTTGTATCTGTGTACATACACAAACACATGTGTCTGTGTGTTTGCTGTCATTTAACCTTCCTTAAATCCTATGTAAGACCTGTAGGGCCTAGATAATAAATAAAGCTTCGTGGGTACTGATGCTGGAGATGAAACAGTTGATCCTGCTGACCCACGCTAAAACATTAAATACATAAACAATGAAAAATGCCCACAGTCCAGACCCCAGACTCCTGGTCAGTAACACAGGTTTGAGGATTTATCCCAGTATTTTGCACATGGCTCTTCTCAGGCTGTGAAAAACCTTTTTGGCACCTTTTTCCCTACAGCGGCTTTTGATGTTTATTTTAAACCATTTTATGCACATACAAATACTACCAGTTGGAGAGAGAGAAAGAATGTGTAATGTAACTTACTCTTCACAACATCCCAAGATTGGCTTTGTGTCCCAGCTTCTGCAAAGGGCCCTAATGCTTCTAGACCACTGGTGTGGGCTTTTTTATGTTAGCTTCTTCTCTGCCAACATTTCACTTTCTTCATTTTAATTTTCTCTCTTTTTTTCCATAATTCCTTTAAATTGATCTTTCTATATTTTATGTGTTCTGGTCAGCCACTTTAAATCCATTCTGAAACAAGGTGGAAAACAAACAAGCAAACAAATAAAGCTTGGTCACATTAGGGTTATGAAACCATGTCTGCACATTGAAATAGAGCATACAGACAGAGCTTCCAAGGTAACATCCTAGACCTCCTTATTCAGTGATCAGGTCTAGAAGTCTATATTTCCAGATGTAAGGATATATGCTATGTGGATATTATCTTAGCTTATTAGCTGTTATGACAACATCATAGACTAGGTTGCTTATGAAAACAAATTTATTTCTCACAGTTCTGAAGGCTGAGAAGTCCAAGAACAAGGTGCTATCTGATTTGGTGTCCAGAGGAGCCCCGCTTCCTGCTTCATAGACAGCTGGCTTTTCACTGTGCCCTCACATGGCAGAAGGGGCAAGGGAGGTCTTCCAGGTCTCTTTCATAAGGATACTAATCTCATTCATGAGGGCTCCCCACTCATAACTTAATCACCTCCCAAAGACTCTACCTCATAATACCAGCACATTAGGAGCTAGATTTCAACATAGGAAATTTTGGAGGGAAACAAACATTTAGTCCATAGAATTCCACCTATGGTCCCCCCAAATCCTTCTCACACACAAAACATACATTCATTTCATCTGAACATCCCCAAGGGTCTTAATTTGTTCCAGCATCAACACTAAAATCTAAAATCCAAAGTCCCATCTAAATATCGTCTAAATCAGATATGAATGAGATTCAAGGTATGATTCATCCTGAAGCAAATTATTCTCCAGCTGTGAACCTGTGAAACCATATAAGTTATGTGCTTCCAAAACACAGTGGTGGGATAAGCATTAAATAGACACTTCCAAAATAGGAAGGATGCAAGGAGTACAGACATATTGGAGGTATTGCAGGTTGGGTTCCAGACCTCTGCAGTAAAGCAAATATCACAATAAACCGAATCACACGAATTTTTTGGTTTTCCAGTGCATATAAAAGTTATGTTTACTCTCTACTGTAGTCTCTTAAGTGTGCAATAACATTATGTCTTGAAAAACAAAGTACATACCTTAATTTAAAAATAGTTTGCTAAAACATGCTAATCATCACCTGAGCCTTCAGTGAGTCATAATCTCTTCACAGGTGGAGGGTCTTGCCTCGATGTTGATGACCACTGACTGATCAGGGTCGTGGTTGCTGCAGGTTGGGGTGGCTGTAACAATTTCTTAAAATAAGATAGCAATGAAGTTTGCTGCATCGATTGAGTCTTCCCTTTGTGAACAGTTTCTTGGAGACATGCAATGCTATTTGATAGCCTTTACTCACAGTAGAACTTCTTTAAAACTTGGAGTCAGTCCTCTCAACCCTGCCACTGCTTTATCAACTAAGTTTATGAACTATTCTCAATCCTTTGTTGTCATTTCAACAATCTTCACAGCATCTTCACCAGAAGTAAATTCCATCTCAAGAAACCACTTTCTTGACTCATCCATAAGATGAAACTCCTCATCCACTAGTTTTATCATGAGATTGCAGCAATTCAGTCCTATCTTCAGGCTCCCCCTCTAACTCTAGTTCTTTTGCTATTTCCAGGACATCTACAGTTACTTCCTCCACAGAAGTCTTGAACTCTTTCTCAAAGTCATCAATGAGGGTTGAAATCAACTTCTTCCTAATGCCTGTTAATGTTGATATTTAGACCTCTTCCCATGAATCATTGAATGTCCTTAATGACATCTAGAATGGTGAATCCTTGCCAGAAGGTTTACTATTCACTTTGCCCTAGTCCATCAGAGGAATCACTCTCTATGGAAATTATAGTCTTATGTAGTGAATTTCTTAAATTATAAGACTTGAAAATCAAAATGACTCCTTGATCCATGGACTAGAGAATAGATGTTGTATTAGCAGGTGTGAAAACAACATCAGTCTCTTTGTACTTCTGTATCAGAGCTCTTGGGTGACCAGACACATTGTCAATGAGCTGTAATATTTTGAAAGGAATTTTCTTTTTCTGAGCAGTCTCCCAGTGGGCTTAAAACATTCAGTAAACTATGTTATAAACAGATGTGCTGCCATCCAGGCTTTGTTGTTCCATTTCTAGAGCACAGGCAGAGTAGATTTAACGTAATTCTTAAGGGCTCTAGGATTTTGGGATGGTAAATGAGCATTGGCTTCAACTTAAAGTCACCAGTTCCATAAGACCCTAACAAGAGGGTATGCCTGCCCTTTAAAATTTTGAAGCCAGGTATTGACTTTTCTTCTCTAGCTATGAAAGTCCTAGATGGCATCTCCTTCTAATATAAGGCTGTTTCATCTACACTGACTATCTGTTGTTTAGTGTAGCCATCTTCATTTATTACCTTAGCTAGATCTCCTGAATAACTTGCTGCAGCTTTTGCATCAGCACTTGCTGCTTCACCTTGCACTTCTATGTTATGCAGACGGCTTCTTTCCTTACTCTCATGAACCAACCTCTGCTAGCTTCACACTTTTCTTCTGCAACTTCCTCACCTCTCTTAGTCTTCATAGAATTGAAGAGAGTTAGGACCTTGCTCTGGATTAGGCTTTGGCTTAAGGGGATAATGTGGCTGGTTTGCTCTTCCATGCAGACCACTAACACTTTCTTCAAATCAGCAATCACTTATCGTTCATGTGTTCACTGGAGTAGCACTTTTAATTTCCTCTAAGAACTTTTCCTTTGCATTCACAACGTGGCTAAATGGCACAAGAGGCCTAGCTTTCAGCTTGTCTTGACTTTTGACATGCCTTCCTCACTGAGCTTAATCATGTCTAGCTTTTGCTTTAAAGTGAGAGACATGCAACTTTTCTTTTCACTAGAACATTTAGAAACCATTGTAGGGTTATTAATTGGCCTAATTTCAATATTGTTCTGTCTCAGGGAAGAGGAAGGCCCAAGGAGTGGGAGAAAGATGAGGGGAAAGCTGGTTAGTGGAGCAGTCAGAAGACACACAACGTGTATTAACTTCACTGACTTATACGGGTGCAGTTCAAGGCACGCCAAATAATTACAACAGTAACATCAAAGATCACTGATCTTAGAGCATCATAAAAAATAATAATAATGAAAAAGTTTGAAATAGTTTTAAAATTACCAAAATGTGGCACAGAGACTTGAAGTGAGCAAATTGCTGTTGGAAAAATGGTGCCAACAAGACCGCTCAAGGCAGGATTGCCACAAACCTTCAATTTGCAAAACCACAATATCTGTGGAGTGCAGTACAATGAGATATGCCTGTAATTGTTTCCAAATAAGTCTGAACTATAAAGCAAATTCCATGAGATCTTAAGGCCCCAACATAATCCTCTTTGGCTCAGTGTTCTGCCCTACTGCCCACAGAGATGGAGATCCCACCATTTGAACTCACTGGGGTGGTAGATTCTGCCCCACAATTTTGCTGGGTAGGGGTTGGGCCCCCCGAACTCTCCTTGGCCCTGTCCCCCTGGCTTTGGGGCTATACACCTGGTCTGTTGAAAATGAAGCCATGGTTTCCCCACCACACCCTTTTCAAATGAAGGCGACAGCTCTGATGATCTCTGAATTGCCTTTTGGGGTCATTTTTCCATTGTCCTGGAGAGTAGCTCCTGGCTTCTTTTGAGATGGCTGACCCACACTAATCTCCTTAGAGATGGTCATTTGACCACCTCTTAGTGTTCTCTTCCCACCATACTTTCTCTTCTTGTATAATATGGAAAGGCTAAGAACTCTCCAAATCTTTAAGTTCTGCTTCTTTTTGCCCAACAGTTCCATCTGTAAGTCATTTCTCTCTTCTTGTATTTTACTATAAGCAGTTGGGGGAGCCAAGCCATACCTTCAACAATTTGCTTAGAAATAGCTTCAGCTTAATTCGATTTTATTGCTCACAAGTTTTACCTTCTGTAAAACACTAGAACATGAACACACATCAGCCAGCTTTATAACAAGGATCACTTTTCCTCCAGTGTCTAATAGCTTGATTCTCATTTCCATCCGAGACCTTGTCAGAATAGCCCTATCCTATCATCCCTATGTCTTCTAACATTCTGCTCAGGGTTACCTCAGTATTCTCCAAGAAGATTGAAGCTTTCTCTACAGCTCATTGTCTTTAAAGGTCTGTTCTTGGCAATGTAGGCTTTTTCCAGTGTGTACCTCAAAGCTCTCCCAGCCTCTACCTATACCCAGTTGCAAAGCCACTCCACATTTTTAGGTGTTTGTTCCAGCAACACCCCCTCTTTTATCAGTTTCTGTCCTAATCCATCTGCATTGCTGATACAGGACAAATGTGGCATGAGAGGATGGTCATCTCCAAGGACTCAGTCGAGTCCCTGGGATGTGCCTGGCCAAGTGAGGGTCTGTGGCTTCGCACATGGAAGAATTCAAGAGCAAGCCAGAGTTGAACAAAGGTAGATTTATTCAGAGAAATATGTACTCCATAGACAGAGTACAGGCCATCTCAGAAGGCCAGAGAGGCCACAAGGCATGGGGGTATTTAAAGCAAAAGTAGATATATACACTGCATAGACAGTGTGCTGTCCTTCTCAAAAGGCAAGAGAAAAGGCCTAGGAGATTCACATTCCAAAGGCAGAATGCAGGCCATCTTACTCAGAAGGGAGGACGGCAGCCTCAGAGCACCAGGTGGGCTAGGAAAAATGAGATCAGCCATGAGGTGTAGTGGTTGTTAGTTTTTATGGGCTCAGTGGCAACTTCATATGCTAACAAGTTGGAGGATTATTCCAGCTACTTTGGGGAAAGGGCTGAGGTTCCCAGGAATTGGGCTGTCACCCACTTTTTGACCTTTTATTGTCAGCCTTGAAACTGTCATGGCACCTGACATGAGTGGAGTGCCACTCAGCATGCTGTTGCATTTTAGTGAGTGCATATTAAAGCTCAAGGTCCACTGGGAGTTGAATCCTCCACCACCTTGGTGCTAATTGCTGTGTCATTCTTTTAATGGTTGTGCCCTGCCCTCTCCCCTCCTGTCTCATCGCTATAACAACAACAAAAACATAGATTGGTGGCTTATATAAACAGAACTTTATTTCTCACAGTTCTGGAGTCTGAGAAGTCCCAGGTCAAGGTGCTGGCAGACTTGGTGTTTTGAGAGAGCCTGCTTCCTGGTTCATAGACAGGTGTCTTTTTCTGTGACCTCACATGGCAGAAGGGCAAGAGAGCTCTCTGGGGCCTCTCTTATAACAGCATTAATCCTGTTTATGGAGTTCTGCCCTCATGACCTAATCACCTTCCCAAGGCTCAGCCTCCTGATACCATCACATTAGGGATTAGCATTCATATTCAACATATGAATTTTGGAGGGACACATTCAGTCTGTAGCAAACATGTGTAAGATCCCTGGGCGATTTGGATCCCAGGACGAATCACTTCTCAAATCTGTGGCTGGTGGAAATGTCCTTTTGTTTCACAATAAATTCATCCCCATTCTGCTGCTACTCACATGGATATCATTTCAACTCATAACCAACCTACAGGTAAAAGTCATAATTGTGCATACTTCTGTAAATCCAAGTTGTGAAGACTTAGATGATGTTGTAGCCTTCATCTGATTGCAATGACAATACTTCTGACACAATGTTAAATAATAATTCCTGACATCAAGAAAATGTCCCCATTGAAACTAGTGTTTCCCCATTTAGAGCTGAGTTGTATTTCTATCTCTACCTATCTATGAATATAATTAATATAATTATAGATATAGATAGGTTAATTACATTATGATAGTATTCATAAATTCCATTTTTATTGAGTTTCTGTTCTATTGGGAACTTTGTTGAACTTTTTATGAGCATCTAGAGCTAATGATACTATTTTTCTCTTTGAGCTGTAAATATGGGAAATATATCGTAGGACTGTCTGTATTTGAACTATCCCTGCATTTCTAGAAAAATACACATGTTCAATGTGTTGTTGGATTCCATTTGTTAATATTTTATTTTAAGTTTTTATGTATTTTTATGTGTCTAAGATTGGTCTACAGATGTGTGTGTGTGTGACCTAACTTTATCCATTTAAAGCCAGTATCTAATTTAATGGAGAAACACTAGAAATATTTTCCTAAAGTCAAGAAAAAGGCAAGAATACTGAGTATCCTTACTACAGTATAAAAATTACAAGTGTGAGAATTGGGGGGAAAAAGTAAAACTATCTCTATTTGTATATGAGATGACGGTATACTTGGAAAATCCATGAGAATAAATGACAGCATAAGCAGAAATAATAAACAAATCACTAATGCTGTGAATTTTTAAAAAAAAAATCAAAAGCCTTCCTGTATAGAAACCATCTAGAAGATAGACTAAAAGAAAAACTTTATTATATAATAGTGACAAAATTCTTAGTAATAAAGTCAACATAAAATAGACAAAATCTACAAGAGATAAACTTCAAAAGATTTTTGAAAGGCATGAACTAACCTTGAATAACAAGAAAGACTTGTCTTGTTCTCGGTGGGCGTCTCACCATTAGAAAGATGTTAGTTTTCCCCAAGTAAATATGCAAATTTAATGCAGTTTCATTAAAGCATAAGCAGTATTGCTTTGTCTTGTTTGGTTTTTATTTTGGAGTTAGCGTGATTATAAAGTTCACATGAAAAATAAACTTGAAAAATTACTTGGAAGAGCCAACGAAAAGAAGAACAATAAGGGAGACTGTCTTTACCAGATATTAAAACTTGATATCAAGTCCCTGTAATCAGAACAGTCTGGTACTGATGCGTGAATGCACTCACACAATAGTGAACATGAAAGAGGTTATAAAAATGGACCTAATCTATTTAACTTACAATGAAAGTGTCATCCCAAATTATTGGGAAAAAAAGAAAAATAGATCTATACCTCACACCATATACCAGAAAGCACTGCTAATCAATCAGAGATCTAAATGTAGAGAATGAAATCATGAGTACTATAAGAAAATAATGAATTCCTTTATAACCCAACTGTGGAGAAAGCATTTCTAGCTATCCCTAAAAAAAAGATAGTGAGAAAGAGAGACAATAACAAAAAAAGGTTTATAAATTCAATTAAATATAAAATTTAAATAAATGACACAGCAAAGAACTCTATCAGGAAAATCAAAATATAGGGCAAGTGGCAGGGAGTTGACTCTTATATCCTAGTGCCTCTGGCCCCTGGGACCCTGGATGGGAAGCAGACACCATTTGTTGGCAGTAACAAAAGACAGGCCACGATAGCTATCAAACATTTTGAGTCTCACTCTTAAGGAGGTGTAAGGAGGAAAGGTAGAGGGGGAGGAAATGCCCCAGTGGGTTTCTAAAGAAATGGAGATATTTTATCCCTAAACCTGTGAGGTAGTTACACAGGTATTTGCCTTCTTTTATTTCTAAAAATTGTACACATACATTTTACATTTTCTTCTGTGAGTATGTAATCCACAATAATAAACATCTTTAAGGAACTGTCTTCCCATTCTGTATCTCTTGGTAATGAATTACAGGTTCTCTTTTTATTGCTCACTGACTCCAATATTCAACCAAGTTTCAAATGATCCTAGTCAAAAAGTCCTATTGTATAGTGTTAACTTAAAAAGAACAAAAAAGGAAGCAGAACTGTATATACATAGAAGCCCCATTCTTAAAAATATTCTTATCTAGAAAAAACTGAAATTCTTTGCAATATTTTCCACACTTTCTACAAAGAACTTGTATATCTTTTATAATTGAGAAGCAATGATATATATAAAAATACTAATGCAAGTGAATATAGCCTAGAAAATACAGTGCAAATTGGTTGTGAAATATTAGAATTTGTTTCCTAAAAGAAAAAGAAGTTCCCAATCTCATCTTCACTCTGGGCTCTTGTCGTTCAGAGAGAGCTATCTGCCAGGAAGAGAACAAGGAACAGAAATGTTTTCAAATAACTTTGACTTTAAAAAGTTTTTTCTCATACAGTTGTTCTGTTTCAACATCACAGGCGTTCTCTCAGCTCAGCCGAGCAGAAAATGGACTGATGAGGATTTGATCAAACTCATGCCTTATTGGACCTTTACTGGGTTCAGTTCTAGTCACTTTCCTGCGCCTGGATATTGTCTCATTATTCCTCTCAGCAAACCTCGAAAGTGGGTGCCATTTTTCCATTTTATGCATGAAGAAACAGGATTAAAGAGGTCAAGAATTGTGCCTTAGGTCACACAGCTGCTACATAGCAGAGCCAGAATCTGGGTCTCAATCTCATGCCAAATGCCACGTTCCTGTCACCATGCTCCTTACTGAGCTGTGACCAGAACGCAAGGCTCCGGGTTCCCAATCCTGTATTTTCTCTACATCACGCCGACTCCCTGCAGCGCTGAGATAATTCTCCTAGAAACATCTTTAATGGTTGTTTTGACACCTCGTTAAACAGAATTTTGTTCAGACTAAACATTCTTGGCAAGGCACTAGTTCACCCAAGTGCTTTGTTAATTTTAAAGAGCAATGTAAGCGGAAGCCCTTGTTACAGGAGATAGTGCCGTGAGCAGTGGAAAGAGAGCTTGGCACAGTCAGAAGTCCGGCTTCAGCATCCCCGCTTTTGCTAACTCACTTTGTAATGACAGGGAATACATTTGATAGTTAATCTTGACTGACCTGCCTCCCCGTCTAGCTGCTTCAGCCTTCCCTCCTTCCTCCCTTCCCAAGGTTGGGAGTATAATTGGTACAATGAACAGCCTTGACTACATAGGGTACCTAGGAAAGGTATTTAGTTTTCTTCCATCACTGCCTTCATGCTTCATCTTTTGAACTTTCCTTTCATATCCCTTGATAACATCTGGAGCACGTTCCAGAAGGAACCAATCACCCTTGCATAAAAACAGTCTCACCTTGATATTTTTAATACTGAAGTATGAAAACCCTCCAGTCCAATCTTAAAGCTTCCATCTGGTATCCAATTCAAGACTTTTCTCTTCCATGCCATTTGGATGCCCTGCGTCTTCCTGCTTTTTCTGCCTGCCCCTGAATTAGGAATTGGATAGGGAGGAGTCAAAAACAAAGAACCAACATCTTTCGTTCCCTGGTACCCTTTTTGGGGCAATATCCCAATGTCGGCTTCCCCTGGGCAGCTGTGTGAGTTCTGCAGAATTGTTGCCCACTTCACAGGACCCTGTGGTGACTGTTCTCCAGCTGACCTCTTCAGTTACCCTCTTCAGCTCCAGGTCACTGAGAAACTCCCTACACTCAGTTTGTACTGTAAGAGCCCTACTGAGTAGGGCATCAGCAAGGTGTCTCAAGGTAGACCACTTCCTAGGGGCCGCTGTGGCCCATGGGAAACTCCCACATCTTGTGAGAGGTAAGAGTGGAGTTTGCTCCTCCCCTTTTTTCTCACTTTACTCTGTGGTCTTACCTCCAATTTCTAGGCTTTTTGTTTCTCTCGTTCTCTCTCATATAAACCAGAAGAAGGCACAGAAAGTCCACTGTTTAAGCAGATTCCTGTCAGGAAGTAAGATGCCAGTTTTACCTTCTTGCAAACATCACCTCTACAAATAATTCTCTTGCAGACTTCTCTCTTGGCTAATTTGGAGGGGTAGACCCTGCTCCCTCTGGATGTACTCGTGCCCCAGTTCTTTGACTCAAGACTTTAACATGTCCTCACATTCTCTGTATGTGTCTCTTAAAGAGGCGTGGAGGAGATAGGCAGTCATGGTCGCAGGACCAGATTTTCTACTTTTATAAGAACGACAGGGATGTTTTTAAGATCTTTAGTTTACCCTCTTTGGAATGGGGAGGTACTAGGTATCTGTTATTCTCCATTTAGAAATTTTGTCTCAGTTATAAGACAATGAAAGAATCTCATTTAACATTTTGTTACATTAGGATCAACGGATAGTTTTTTATGAAACAGCATAAAATTGCAGGTGATTGCCAGCAGAAAGCATCTCTGTTGCTTGTCACCCTAAAGTGATTTGTTCAAAGAGCATCTGTACATTAGGCGCTACACTAGACATTGAGCATATAATGATGAATACAACATAATTCTTACTCTCCAGAATCCTGCCTGGACTATGTTAGGAAACCCCCCCAAAAAAATCATTAAAATTAACTATTGAACTGAGTTTAGAAATTGACTTTGTTTATGTAATAGCCGAGAGGAAGTATTTAATGGTATCACCAAGGAAAACTATTTCGAGAAATATTAACGCTATAAAATACTGTTACTACTTCAAACAATAATGATACCGATAATAATGATACTAACATAGTTACCAGGTACTGCACAGTGACCGTGACTAAGAGTAGCTGGATGTTTTACCTGCATTATGTGGTCATCAGTATCATCCTAGATGAGGCGGAGACTCCAATTATCCCCATTTTTACAATGGAAAGTAGAAAACTCAGGCTTAGTAAAGAGTGAGAGGCTTTTTCAGCGTGACAGATCTGTTTTTCTATTATCCGTGCATTCTTAGCCATTAGGCAATACTGTCTCCTTGGAACCATGGTTTGCAAGCATATTGTGAGGAAGATCATGTTTTATGATAGCGATAGTATTAAAGTAAAAGTACTTAAAAACGATTTTGTGTATAATAGACAGTTTAATGAGCGATCTAACAGATGACCTGGGTGGGAGAAGAGCAATTAGAACTGGGACCCCTCCACCCCTCATCGTGTCCTAGCCTTCATTCGAATCTGCTCTTCACAGGCGAGGAGGGTTTGGCTTCCAGAAATTTGCCTTCCATTGTCTGCTTCCTGCTCATTCGAACTGGCTGACAGAGTGGCAGATTCGGAAGCTGAGTTCTGCTCTTCGTGAACTTTACAAAATGTGAGGTTGCCAGTTACTCTAAGTTGAAAATAGCACCAGTGTTTAGCCAAGAGTTTCCAGAATTGGAAAAAGACTCTTCGGAGGTTCTTAAGAGCAAATGAAAGGAGGTAGAATTTTCAATAATGCCTAATAGTAAACAGATCTAAAGAAATGAGGCTAATATTTTAAAACGCACACATGCAGAGAATGCTAAACTGTATGAATAGTCCCTGTTTTCTTAACTTCAGTAAAAATAATTTCCCAGAACCTCTGAAAGAGAAAATAGGTACTACTAAATCTGACTTCCTTGAAATCCTTTTCACTGGAAATTTTATGAAAGTGCTTTATGCAATACTGAATAAGTTGAGTCTTTGAAAAGGGTAGGTTCTGTAGCAGAAGGAATACTGTCAGAGTTGCAAATGGTGGCTGGTTAAGAGTTATCACTGCCAAAAATTTAATCTAACAATTTAAACTCGCACAGCCCCCAAAGGCCAAACATGGAAGGAAATCAGGCTGTGAATCCTGTCTCCTGGAAGAAATGCTTCTGTAGATTCACAGAATGCTAAATCTGCAAAGGAATTCAGGATTCCAGTACCTTCCATCTTTGGCTTTACAGGTGAGAAAACTGAGTTACAGAGAAGCTACCTGAATTACCCGCAGAAAACTTGTTTGTGATAGAACCATGAAATGAACCAAGATCTCGTAATTCCTGGGACATCATCATCATCATCGAAGACGGCTCTTTCCCCATTTTAGCAGGCGTTGACATACATGGATATAGTGTTGTGCCACCGCTATGATAGAAATATATTTTGTTCTGGTAAACCGAACAAGCAATGGAGAAGGTTAAAATTCTTTTTTCCAGGACTGTGTATATGACAAAGGGAACATAATACATCTTTCTCTTTTTCTTATTTTTTGTTCCTGTATTTTTCTTATTTACCAAAAAAGCAAAAAACCAAAAACAAAACAACAACAACAACAAAAAAACAACAGTAGGCTATTGAGAATTATCAGTATTTAGTTGAAATTTTTGCTTTAAATGTCCATTACTCTGGAAATAATGACATTTGAAGTGAAAATATCGATCAGTAATGACATCCTGCTGCATGTCAGTTTAGGGGCTTTACCAAGCAAGGGCTTATACTTAGGTTATAAAAAGTTTGATGGCATACAGTTCACAGCTGGCCCCAATTCTGCGTCTCCTTATCCTGATCTTTCTTATCCATCGTCTGAAGAGTGTGACTTTCATGTCCATGGGTCATCTCAGTGTCATGCAATTGTGGCCTCACCTCTAGTCTTGTATCTGCATTCCAGGCAGGTAGGAAAAGAAAACAATGAACAAGAGACAAGGCATTATTTCAGAAAAGTGAAACTTACCCTGAAATTGCCTTCGTATTTTCTGCTTATAACTTATTGGCCAGAACTATGTCTCATTAATAGCCTTACACATGAGAGAAGCTCAGAAATGTAGGTTTACAGATAAGCAAATCACTACATCTGTATTACCCAGGTATATAGTTTAGTTATTAAAAAGAAGAGGAGAATGAGTATTTGGTAGGCATTAAGCAACATTTACCACAAAAGAGAAGCAAATATGGTACTCCTGCACAGCTGAAGAGAACTGTGTAATAACTGCCCCAGATGCTCAGATTTAAGTTTTCTTGCTTTATATCCTTGGACTAATTGCTTAACCTTTCTAAAAATTTTTTTATTTCACTTTTAAAGTGTGATAATTAGGTTAAGAATAATCTTTAGCATTAACTCCAAGGATTAAAAATTCAGACATCTCTTAAAAAGAGCTATGTGGTCCAATAAAATAGCCACTAGCCACACAACTTATTAAGAGGTGAATTAATATAAGTCTGAATTGAGTCTGAATTAGTCTGAACTGAGATGCTGTGCAGGCTTCACTTACACACTTGATATTGAGAAGTTAGGATGAGAAAAAGAATATCAAATCTCTGATTAATGCTTTTTATATTGATTACATGTTGAAATTATACTGCTTTAAATATGCTGGGCTAAGGAAAGCATATTAAAATTAATTCCACCTGTTTTCTTACTTTTTTTAGTGTGACTACTGGAGAGTTAAAATTACATATGTGGTTCCCTTGTTTGCGGCTTGTATTATGTTCCTGTTGAAAAATGTTGACATAGAAGAAAATATATTTTGACTTTCAGAAAGATTTCCTCAACTTATGACATTCTGTGTCTACTTACAAATTACCCTGGTATGACTGAGTAACTAGTGCAATGATCTACTCTTGCGAACGTCTGGGAAAAATGCCAGAGAGTTAAATGCTCAAGAGCAGCCTCAACTAAAAACTGATGAAAGGTGGTGTCTGAATACCCCAGCTTCTTAGCCTGTTGACGGGCTATCTCTGAGCGTATATTTTAAGCTAGATTCTAGGCTTTCTCCGTGGGTTGAAGTTCTAGACACTGATGGTGGAGCTCTCTTGATCACGCTGTGAATCGACTACCTCCACTCCTTTCTCACTTCCCCGCTTCCCTGCCAGTCTACAGAAAGTGTATGTAGATTGTCCAAGAGCTAGAGGAGGAGAGAGGCGTGGTTGTTAAGGGGTACAGGCTTTTTGGGGGAGTGCTGAAAGTGTTCTAAAATTAGATTGTGGCGATCTAATTTCTAATTTGCAACAAAAATAATTTGCTCATAATATGGCAATGTTAGTCAAGATTAATAGAAGTTAGAAACCTTAGGAAAGTCAAGAACTTTATAAAGACGGGTTCTGCAAAGTCCCAAACAGCGGTCTATTGGAGACAGAACAGAAATGTGGATTCAGTAAACAGTTTTCACATGTCTTTGTGTTCTAAACTTTTCCCATATGTTCTCTAATAGCAGGCTATAAGATCAGCCAAAAGGAAGACAAAAATATGGTTACTTCTCTCTTGGTCTCTCTCTTTCTCTCCCTATCTGTCCATCCATCCATCTGTCCCCTCCATTCATCTACATAACATAGAGGTAAAGTAGAATATGTCCAAGCCACTGAATCTACAGGCATCTGTGAAATACAAATCAATACTGTCAGTGGCTAGGAAAAACAATAAAATCACTTAAGGACAATCAGAAATGAGACACATTTATCTCATATAAGGTCCCATGCTGAGAAAGTTCGTGTGTTGCTAGAACTGATGAAATTATAGCCATGTCTAAATGGCAAGGGGCTCCGGGGAGGGGGAACAGCAACAACCCAGGCATTCTGCAGTGAGAGCTATGCCAAGCAGAAGAACTTCAGAGTCCTGTGAAACTCTGAAACTCTCTTGGGCGGGAATTCTGCTTCTCACCAACTTTCTTTCGCTTCATCTGCCAGTCCCTCTTCTCTCCCAGCTATGAATTCACAGTCAGGCAGCGTCAGTATATGCGGTGTGTTGCAGTGAAAATGCAAACACATTTTCTATAATGAACATATGGGAGACTCCAGTTGAAAAGAGTTCCGATTCTATCCCAAGCATGTTATTGGCTATGACTGCAGAGAAGCAGGCAGCAGACGGAATCAGGAAGCGTGGAGGCAAGAAAGGAAGGATGTGTACTTGACTGCTGTTTCAGGATTCTGAGTCTTGCCATGCCGTGCTGCAGTCTCTTTCAAAAAGCAAACTGGTTTAGCTGAGTGCTATCCTGATTTTTCAATACTTAGCTTTCATTCTACAGTCCATGGCCTTACCCAAGGGGGAAACAAATCTTCGTACAAATTGTTTTTGTCTTGAAATTTTCATATTGATATCAGTATTTAAAAGTTTTTAAATTATAAAAAAAGTTAAGCATTCAAAAATAAAAATAAATACATAAGTAACTCTTGCATGTCCATACCTCCTAGGTTTAATATTTATTAATTACTTCTTCTTTTTTTCTTCATACAAGTGCATTCTATAGTTACATGGATATAACACATGCATATCCATACACACACACACACACACACACACACACACACACACAGCCATCTTAATATAGTACACTTGACCCTTCCAAGCAAGGACATTCTTAAACATGGCCTCTATATAAGACATCGGTATTTTTGAAGAGCTTTATCTTGCCTTGCTATCAGTTTTCACTAGGATGATACAAATTCAGAATGACAATAAATTAAAATTATTTCTCTCCCCCAAATCAAATTACTTGTTGAAATGTCAACTCAAGAGTGTTTTCCATCAAGATTCATCTTTTCATTCTGATATGAAGGAAGACATATATCCGTACAGATCTGTCAATGGTGAGCACAGCCATGGGATATGTTGGGAGTCAAAGAAATAGCATTACTGTTGACTGCACTGGGAAAACTAAAGGTCATAGAAGCAGCTGTCAGGTTGGTACATCAGAAAAATGCAACCGTCTACTTAGTCAAGGATATTACCACCCACATAAAATTGGACTTGCTGATATGTAATAATTTCTCCTCCAGCAATGGGGTTTCCTGATGTGTAGCAGGCTGCTTGGAATAGATGTCCAAGAGCTTATCACCTTCAGTCTCTCTCAGATTTATAGGGGATTTCTTCATTTGTGTTGAATTAGATCTGTTTTTATTTTAGTATATGCCAGAAAGGAGGTTATGTGTTAAAGTAAGAGAGATTACAGTAAATGCAGGACAAAAATGTAAGGTGATGTCAAAATTGGGGGTACATTTCTCCATATTTTACAGGACTGAAAAACTGGTTGCCTCTCTAAAGTGGAAGTGGTCATCTTTGAATTGGCTTTCTCACTGAATGTCTCAGAGGACATTACTGAATGTCTGCCTGTCCTATCCCGTTGACTATCCCTTTGTAGTAACTTTGCTCAAATATCTATTTCACTAGGTTCTTAAATAAGTGGAGTGTCATTTCCAAGGGGAACAAAGGAAAACTTCTTTTGGGAATCCTTTTATTTCCCTTAGATGTGGGATTTCAAAACTTAGTGACACGGGAAACCAGTTAAGTAGTGATTCAGGGCAGTAAGCTGGGAATTCTGGAGGTTTTGTCCTTCAGTGACCTTTACACTCTCTGCCTGGCCTATTTTAATTCTATGTGTAAATCTGAGTGGATAAGGTTATCAGGAAAGAGTGATTTCCTTGTACCTGTGAACAGGAATACTTAAGTACCAACGTTAAAAAATTGTATAGTTTAAATCTTTTCTAGGGAGTGTGGACTATAGCTCAGTGGTAGAGTGCATGCTTGGCATGCACGAGGTCCTGGGTTCAATCCCCAGTACCTCCACTAAGGGGAAAAAAAATATTTTCTAATTTCTCCCATCTTGTCTATCTCCATTTCTATTTAGTGTTTGGACTTTTAAATCATATTTCAGATATTTTCTTCACAATTATATGAAAAAAGATCTATTTTATGAATAGGAGTGTCTCAGAAGAATTAAGTTATATTTATAGGATGGCTATCTCTGCATATATAATGATTTTTACCCTAAATGATAAAATTCACTTTCAGAACTCTTTTCTATCTATGAAATAGTTTGAACTGGCAACATTACAGGGCTTACATTAAACATCTTACCTGCTTATGTAATTTCGAAGTCTGGAAATCTACAGTGAATATAGTAGACCTTCAGCCTTCAGATTTACTATTCACAACCTTGATTATCCTTGCAGGATACTCACGGTCCATGATACCGAGTAACTGATAGTTTTGCTGCAGCAAGAAACTAAATTGGCATGGACTAAGATGCTAGTTTGTGTGACAGTCACTTTACTAGTGAAAGCAGCTGACTATCACACAGCCTGTGCATCTCAACAAAATGTTGTCTTCTTTACTCAATATCATTTATGTGGTAACACAAATATACTTTTTTGAGAAAAATGTAAGTCAGCTGAAAACATACATCTTTCATAAAAGTTGAAAATATCGTTACTTTGTCATATAAGGATAGTGTAAAAGCCAGGAGCCAAGGGTCTTCTGTAATTGGTTGGCTTGCTAACATGATCCCACTGATGGTGTATGTATATTGATATCCTCCGTAGTTGAACTATGAAAATAAACCTCTGTTTTATTGAGAGAAAAAAAGCCTGTCTTACCAGTTGCAGCTGCCAGGTTCTGCTATTCTGCTCTACCTTGCCCTTCCGAAGCTTCTGGAGATCCGGGGGGGTGGGGTAGGGAGGGGAAGCCCAGGCCATCTCTTAAGTTCTGTTCTGAAGAAAGGATAGCAGTGGAGTATGAAATCTAAAGAAGTCAAAAGGAGAACCACACACTACCAGAGAGTAAATAGAATGCTCAGAATTGCATCCATCAACCATAAGTAAGCTTATTTTTGTTAATGGAATAAAGCACTGAAGACAGAATTTCTTTAGAAATACAAAGGGACAAAAGAAAGGAATATGGCATGCAATAGAAAAAATAAGTCATCTACTCTAGCAGAATATTAATCCCAGAAAGAAGAATAAAACTCTGGACAACAAATGCATTTCTCATGGTTATAAAAGAGAACATAGATTCTGCACGGAGACAGAAAAGAAAGAGATCAAACATGAGCTCCTTTGACAGCAAAATGTGATGAAAAGAACACAGGGAGAGCTAAGAAAAAGACAATGTGGCTGTCTTAGTCCATTGGGGAGCTCTAACAGAATACTATTATAGTGGGTGGTTTATGAACAACAGAAATTTCTTTCTCACATTTCTGGGGGCTGGGAAGTCCAAGATAAAGGTGCCGGCAGATTTGGTGTCTGAAGAGAAGCCATTTCCTAATTCATAGCTGGTGACTATCTTCTCACTGTCTTGACATGGCAGAAGAGACTAGAGAGTTCTCTGGGGCCTCTTTTGAAGAGCACTAATCTCACTCATGAGAACTCCACCCTCATGACCTCATCATCTCCCAAAGGCTCCACCTCCCAATGCCATCACATTGGAAGGCAGCACTTCAGCATATGACTTTGAGGAGGACACACATGTTCAATCTGTAGCAGTGACAATAGAAGAAAATCTTCCATTGATAACAACAACAAGAAAATACCTAGACAATAAGGCAAACAAATATGCAGACCCATTCTGAGAAAAAGATAACACTCTACTGAGGCTCATAGAAGAAAAATTATCCATTAGTGAGACTCTCATGTTTCCTCCTTCCTTATTATTTGCAATATTTCACACAATAAGCATAAATCCATTTTAAATAGAAAAAGACAACTCAGTAAAATTTGAGTCTGTGTGGTGTGGAGCTACTGTATGTGCCAAGATGTGGCTGAAGGGAGTCTGGTGTGTGTGTGTGTGTGTGTGTGTGTGTGTGTGTGTGTGTGTGTGTGTGTGTGTGTGTGTACAGTGCACAAAAAAGATCGAACACCATTAAGGCAACCTTTCAACTTTCCAGACAACTTACTAGACAGAAAAATTTACTGCCTAATTCCTGATGACTCGTGATTTCACTAGTTATTTCTGTCCTACCATGCACATGCACATTGGACGAAATAAATCATGTGAATTGGTGTTTCCACATAGTCTCAAAAGAAAAGCTTATAAGCCTTTTAGGGAATTGAGAAAAATTCACAACTGTCTTTGTTAGGTGTATCAAGAATTTATACTTCGGAAACCTCTGCAGAGCTATTTAATATAAGAGTAGGTACATATATACTTTCAGAATGTCCACATGTGACTAGTAATACTGATCTGGGAAGAGGAGAGATGGCAGGACAAAATCTAGGAAGGGACATCAGTGACTGGTAGGAAAAAAAATGGCTAAGTATATAAATGTACATTAGTTATTAATAAAAGACTCAATAAAATTAAGATGCTCATACTTCTTAAAAATCCTCCAAATTCAAATAAAACCAAAAGAAAATTTAAGATCCGATTATTTTAAAATGACAAGAATATTTCCAAATTAACCTGGAAGTATAAAGGTACGAAGACTGGAAACCTTTTGAAGCAAAATAATGAGTTAAGGCTAGGTCTACTATATAATAAAATATATTATAATGTCATAATATTTCAAATAGCATGGCTACAGATCCAAATATTTGTAAATGTGTATTGGAGTTTAGAATAAGAAAAGGCTAACACTTCTTACTGACTTATATAGTCAGCAAAAGATGAAATTACATTTCCAGAATGTCTTCAGTTCTGTTTACATAATAAGAGATTATCCTTTTATATAAATTCATGCTGGTCAGTCTCTCCATCCTTGGAAATCCAAAAATACTACGTACCACTTGATAGTCAATATACTGTGTATCTCAAACCTAAACTTGCTTCCAAGTGCTACTGTAACAAATCACCACAAAGTTAGTAGATTAAAACAATACAAACTTACTGTCAGAGTTCTGGAGGTCAGAATCTAAAATGAGTGTTGTGGAGGTAAAATCAAGACGTCAGCAGGGCTGGTTCCTTCTGGAGAATCTATTCCTTACCTCTTCTGATCCCACGTCTCATGGCTATTTTGCCCTCTCCTTCTATCATCACATAACCTTCTCTCTAGGACTCTGATCCTCCTGCCTGCCTTTTATATGGACAGTTTCAACTACATTGGGCCCACCTATATAATGCAAAATAATCTTCCTATATCAAGATCCCTAATTTAGTCACATCCATGAAGTCCCTTTTAGCACGTAAGACAACATAGTCAGAGATTCCAGGGTTTAGGACATGGACAACTTTGTGGGGGGAGCATTAGTAAGCCAGTCACACCCTCCTTTGTTGTTACCCTAATTACCTAGTAGTAAAAGGGCTGAAAAACTGATACCTGTCATCTCTGCTTTTATGACAATAGAGCAGTGAAGAAAAATTTCCTGGATGCTGAATCTTACACAGTTTATTATCTTCAGTTCAGCTCTGTTTTTTAAGAAATTGATAGACAATGAAAAACTAACTTGCTTATTAACAAATGAGAAAGGTATGAAATATTTTTCTTTTATTTGCATTGTCATTTCATACTTATGTATTGAATACCTAATAATTACAATTATTATTAGAATAATAGTGGCTATCATTTATTAAGTGCCCACAATGGGTCAGTCATTGTACTACATTGCATGAATTATCTCATTTATTCTTGATGATTTTATAATCAGGGTATTATTATTTCCGACAATTTATAGATAAAGAAACAGACTAAAAGAGCTTATAAGAGTTGCCCAAAGTCATACAGCTAGCAGGTGTGAAAAACAGTATTTGAACTCAGTGACTCTAAGGACCCTAACCTGACAGTCATTAGCTTTGTTCCCAGTACTGTGGAAGGCACTAGGCAACAGGGACAAATGGAGTGACCTTAGCTGTAAGCTTCTGTTCTGTGGGAGATCTGGACGAATAGGCAAGAACACAAGGGTGAAACACGGACTATAATGGGGAAGATTAGAATGTGACAGGAACATGGACGAGCATCCAACTTAGACAAAGATGGGAATTCATTTTTTTCCGGGAGGAAGCTGAGGAATGAAGAACTGGCAGAAGGGCAGGTTGAAGAGCAGTGGGTACATGGACTACAGGCTGATTTAAAAGAATGAGCAAATGCCTGGGGGCAAGAGAGCATGGCGAGTTTAAGGGATTAAAGGAAATTCATTATGGCTGGATAACAGATGTCAAGGAGGGGATAGCAAATGGCTGGGGAGGGAGGCATGGGCCACATTATGCAAAACCTTATAAATCATGTTAAGGAGTTTGAGCTTCATTAGAACTTCAGTCCCTTTAAACGTTGTAAGCAAAGGAATGACTTGATCACATTTACACTTTAGGATGTTAGGAAGCGTGGTTGGGATGTGCCAACTGGGAAACAGTGAGGCTAGCCAATAAGCTGTGCAGGACTTTAGTTATTACAAAGTTGTTACCAAGCTATTGTTTTTTTACATTAAAATATACATGGAAATATTGTGAAAAATGCAAAATTTGTGTGAATTCTTAATATAAACCACCTGACTTCAAAGAAAGTTCATACTTGTGGCACAATCCTTAAGTCTCTTCCTCCAACCCCCTCACCACCTCTCCCTCTTCTCCACCCGGCCCCCTACCCTACAGCACTTCTACCCCAAATAGATTCTTCTCTGCTCTAAGAAGTCCACCAGTAGACACAGCTGCAGAAGCACAGTATTTTGTATGATACGGTAGCCTAGCTATCACCTTAGAGCAGAACATGAGACAGAAGCTTGCGTGAAAGCAGTTTATTTGGGAACAATTCAGGAGTGAGGGACAGGACAGCGAAGTATGGAAGGCAAGCAAACACAAGGATGCATTTTCAGTTGGGTGGTACCTTTGGAGGTGCCTAGCATAATGCATCTCAGAACTTTCCTCTGTGGAGATGAAATAGGAAGCACATGCATCTTCCGTCACCTGTTGCTCAGAGTGGCAATTTTGTGAGTGGGTGCCTAGCAGACTCCCAGGGGCATCCAAGCTGAAAAGCTCTGTGGCAGGCATCGGGCCGCAAGAGAGGCACCAGCAAGCTGTGCTTGTCTGAAGATGCTTAAAGCTTGCGTAGAAGCCATTGCCACAGCCATAGCCAGAGGCAAGTGGGGAGCTGTTACGTGTAATTGTACTTGTTGCTATCTGAAGTTATTTTTTGTTGTTGTTAGACTTGACATGTGTGTACTGCCTGTCTCACTCTTTAGGTTTCAAGATCAACTTGTCTTTTTTTTTTTTTTTACTGCCCATCACTTCCAGCCTAGAACACTACTTGCCTCCTACTGGGTGCTTAAATATTGTTTAGTAGATGAGTGACTGTGAAATCCTGAGTATCTGCAATGGAGAAGTTGTCTTTTAAGACAGTGGTCCCAACTAGCTTTTTTTTTTTAATTTTTTTGTTTTTTCCCTACATTTATTGCTGCAGTTCACCCAGCGTGCTGCTTGGGAAGTAGTCTAGCTGCAGCAGATTGGACAGGAGACCATTGCAAGGACTAGAAAGTAATTCTATACACAAATCAAGAGAAACCCCAGCCACCATTAGGTATCCTATTCCATAGAGTTACTCCAGATTGAATGATTCCAAAATAATCCGTTAAATCCCAGTCTTTTGAAAATGTCCCTCCAGGGGAAGCAAAGGAAAAGAGGCTTCACACAGCACTATGTTTCCACTGACTGATGAGCTATTTCTGCCTGTCTCAGAGACAGGAACCCTGAAACTAGCAGTAGGTGTGCTGGTGACATGAAAATTGACACTGCAGCAAAACCGCCACCTGCCCTCAATAACTCCACCAACAGGTTTGGTGCAAATTGTTTCTTACAAAGGGTGAGAGTTTATATTCTATTCACAGAGATCATTAAAGGTCACATCATAATATTGAGTTGCATATCCGTTCCCGACCCAATTTAAATTCTAGAATTAGAAGACAGTTTATAAATAACTTTCGTTAACTGTCTTTCTCCTCCCGCTGCTGCTCCCTGTATTTGGCTAAGAAGAAACTAAGACCCAGCAAAGTGAAGTGACTGCTCTAAGTTACCGGCTGTTTTGCGACAGAAACAAAATGAGAGGCATTCTGTGTGGTTTGGTTCTTTTTTCAGAGCAATTCAATAGAGTGTGGGTTACTGATAATGCTAAAGTGGCAGGTTTCATTTTTGTGTATAAGCCATGGATCCTTCCCTCCTTCCACCAATCTCCCTAAAACACATAAACGAGCCTGAAAATGCCTTGAGGGTTAGAAGTGTGTCTTTTATCCAGTGCCTAGCACGTTGTAGGAGCTCAGAAAATATTTGTTGTAAAATGAATTTCTATGGCTGTGGTATTAGTCATCCTGAAGGAAGATAATAACCTTTTTCCCCCCGAATACATTTTTCTCTGCTATCCTGGTTACTTTTGTCTGTCTTTGTTTATAGTCAATCAATATCACTATTAAGGTGCCTCCAGCCTGGTTGTATTCAGGTCTGAAGCCTTGTCTGTTGGATTCTCCGACTTAGCACAGAGATACCAAACACCCTTTCAAAATCTATTACTGGGTCAAGCTTCAACTCTACTACTTTAAAAATCATTTCTTCAAGGTTTACTTTGAAGTTTTCTTTCTCTCCATGTCAGCAGGACAGCCGTGAATTTCTTATTTTCAGCAGGCCCTTCTTTGAGTATGGTGACCCAGTAAGAGGGATTTTCACGTACGCCTTCAAAATGTTTCCATCAGAGGTTTAAGTTTTCTCCCTTCTGGAGAGAACTCTTAACTGGAAAAGGGACTCTTCCTTTTTTTTTTTTTTTCCCCTCAGTTTCTGCAGTCGTCATTACTGCCTTGACTAATGCCAATTTTAAAGCCTCTCTGGCCATACAAGGAAGACAAAACTAAAGAGAGGATTTCATTGGAGGATAAAAAATTGCATTTCTTTTCAAATGTTTCTCTTGCTGAGGATAACCGGCATCATTAGATGCTGCAGAAGATACGTTACCAAGGAATATGTTTAATAGTGTAATTTTAAAATAATGCCCTAGATTGGTATAATTCTGAGTTTAAGAGTTTGTACATTTCTTTCACATTGATTCATTTGTCGCCCCTAATATTTCTATGAAATAGACAAAGCAAGTATATCCCTCTTTGAGAAATATGGAAAGGTAAGGCTGTCCCAAGTTTGTCAGTTTCCTTGGGAAAACAAGGATTGGCGGATGTTGAGAGGATATGGAGTGCTGGGAGTATGAGACATGTGGCAAATAAAAAAAAGGAGCTGTTCCCCAAAATTCTTGTTGGGAGAACCAAGGCCATTCTTGAGGAAAAAAAAATAGTGGCATCAAATACAAGGAGCAAGACAAGAATACACAGAGAACATAGTTGATACTAAAGAAGTCAAAAGCTAAATAAGATATAAATGACAGATAGAGCCCCCCCAAAAAAGGGTTGTTATGATTCAGCCAATATAATGAATTGGTACCAAAGGACAATCTTAGTTGCCAAAAGCAATGTCATATCCATCTATATATTTGATGAACAGATAGGTCTCTTGTAAATATTTTTCAGCTTGTGCCAGTGAATGAAATCTATAAACAATGAATAGGAAATGGTACTAGTTAAGTCGCTGAACAACTCTGTTGAAGAACTACTACGAGTGGGCACTGGGTTAGATACTGTGCTGGTTCAAAGATGAGTTGGGGATGGTCACTGCCCTTGAGAACACATAACCATAAAGACAGAAAAGTAGAAATTAAGTACAAAATATGGCTGCTCCTGAACAGTTTATTAATAAGCCCTGTTTTAAGCTCTTTATATTATGTAGAAGGATATTAAAGGGTCAGTGGGTGGGGGGACTTTGTAACTATGTGGTATGTTAATGAATGTTAACTAGACATTTTGTGGTGATCATTTTGCAATGTCTATGAATATTGAATCATTACTTATATTAATTATATGTCAATTAGACCTCAGTTAAACAGAAAGATCATTGGAGACCACAACTGCCTAGGTGATTAGTGAAGAAGGTATAGACTTGAAAGTGGGGGTAGAATTTCCTTAGACAGGAAGAATACATTAGAGTTCCACTCAGATACATTGTACCAGGAAAAGCAAGGAGGGAAAACACTATAAGGTGGTGCCTGGAGGAGCACACTGGATGTCAGTTGTGATTGGTGCAGAGATGGTTTGTGCATCAACTTCAGGACAGGACAAGGACTTTGGTTTTCATTGTTAGGCACTGGGAAACCACTGAAAGTTGTTAGTGCAGATTCATATGATAAAAATACGTCAGTCTAGAAAATGGAGAGTAGCTGGGGGAATATCAGTTAGGTAGCCGTGACAGTAGCTCAGTCCTGTCCCCCTCCCCCACAAAAATGAGAACAATGCAAGAGAAAAGGAAGAAGGGATGCCAGAAGATAGTGCCATGTACTGTAAGTCAGTTGCTTATCTCTGCTAAAGGTCCTATTATGATGCAATTTGTAGCAATAACTGACATACCCGTGGAGATGCTCCAAGTATAACTGAGGAGGCACTTTGGCCACTATCGGCAACAAAATTAAGCTTGTAGAGTTCTTTTATAAAACAGACCTCCCTAAGTGTAAGCTGTGATCTAAGCTGTGAAACCAGTTACACACAAAATCCACATGTTTCTGGCCAGAATGCTCATAGAAGTCATTCTTCAAGTTGAAGAGACACATTTGTTCTGGAACAAAAAAAAAGGACTAATAACATTGAAATAGTATTTTGAAATTGTGGATGTGATTCATAGCTTAATAAAATCTTAATGTCTGACACATAAGGCTAAGAGAACATCGCTTGTGAAGGAAAGGGTATTTCTAAACTCTTGCCTATAGGTTGAAAAGTACTGTGCAACCTTTGATTTCTACAGTGGAACTTTCTCTTTTTCTTTCTTCTAAGCCCCCTTTTTCTCCCAAAAACCCAGAAAGGGACAATCTTCCTGCTCCATGACAAGGAAACAGAGAGGAATAGCAGTACATATAGAGGGTAGCTACAAGTGTACCTATCTCAAAACAGCTTCTACACGGAACCAGCAGATTGAGTGTCCCCATTTCTCAGGACCTGATTCCCTCTAGTCAGTTATGCCAGTGTATAGAACAGAAAATACCACAAGGAAAAACAACCACGTGGTTCAAATGGCAGCTATGTGCAAGACCCAGCACTTGACAGGTCTGCAATCTCTGATAACCCTTATAAACATGAATTAAATTATTCTTTATCCATTTGCCTGTTGATGAACTCTTGGGTTGCTTCCATATCTTAGCAATTGTAAATAGTGCTGCTATGAATATTGGGGTGCAAGGATCTTTTTGAATTAGTATCTTCCTTTTTTCTGGATATATACTCAGAAGTGGAAATGCTCAACCATATGCTAGTTCTATTTTTAGTTTTTAAAGGAACCTCCATACTGTTTTCCATGTGGCTGCACCAAATTACATTCCCACCAATATTACAAGGGTTCCCTTTTCTCCATACCCTTTCCAAAATTTGTTATTTGTAGACATTTTGATGATAGCCATTCTGACAGGTGTGAGATGATATTTCACTATTTTGATTTGCATTTCTCTGATAATTAGTGATGTTGAGCATGTTGGCCATCTGTATGTCTTCTTTGGAAAAACGTCTGTCTGGGTCTTCTGCCCTGTTAAAAGAAATAGAAAATGCTGTATGCCATCCTTAATAATACACATATGTCAAGAGAATATTAGGTGAAAAGGTAAGCATGTGATCAAGAATCACAAGCATTTTAGGAAAAACAATAGGATGAATGGAAAATAGAAGAAGAAGAACTAAAAGTTTAGGAAAATATGATTCATAATCTAATCCAAAGGAGAGTTTAGAAGAACTATAATTAGTATTCTCAGAGGAATCTGAGGTAAAGAAAATATGAGATAGATATATAGATATATAGATATATACACACACACACATATATAGTATATAATTACGTATTGTATAATTGTATGTTTATATATTTTGTATATTATAAAATTTATATATTATATAATTATATATTGTATATATTATATAAATTAGTAACAAATAAATGATATAAGATAATATGGTAATATTTATAATATAATAAATAATACATGTAATTTATTATTCAGCCTCAAAAAGGAAGGAAATACTAGCATTTTCAACAACATAAATTAACCTAGAGGACATTGTTGCTAAGTGAAATGTTAGTCACAGAAAAGCAAATACTTCATAATTTCACTTATATGAGTTATCTAAAATTAGTCAAACCTATAGAAACAGTAAATAGAGTGGTGGTTGCTAGGGGCTGGCAGGGAAATTGAAAGTTGTTCAATGGATATGAAGTTACAGATACGTGAGATGAAGAAGTTCAAGAGATCTGTACAACATGGTGCTGTAGTTGAAAATACAGTAATATGCACTTAAAAACCTATGAAGAGGGTAGATCCCATGCTGAGTGTTTTTACCACACACACAGGAAAAAGGCAAAGGGACACAAGAAAACTCTGAGAGGTACTGGATGTGTTTATTACCTTGAGTGTTCATGATATCACAGGTATATGCATATATCCAAACTCATCAAATTGTGTATATTAAATATGTGCAGTTTTTTTGTTTAACAATAATACCTCAATAGAGCTGTAAAAAAAAAAAGTACAAAGCAACAACTTTAATAGGATAAACTATGCATTTGTCATGTCAGCATCTTGGTCACCAGCAATTATAAAAAATTTGTTCCTTTAATATGAGCAGATCTTACAAAGTTCTCAGCTGCTTGCTGTAATCTGGTCATACCCTCTGTCTTATCTTGATTTTCTCTCTGTCTGCGACTCTGGGCCTCCCTCACTACTTCTTTCTGGTTCTCTCAGTGAAATGGCACCTAAAGAAAAAATTGCTTCTTTTGTCTGCAGCTGGCTCCTTCACAGTGGGGCTCTTGATTTGAACAAACCCGAAGATGTCAGGCTGTATAAACACTCAGGGAAAGATATGTTCACAAAGGTTCCTGCTCTAGGAAATTATACACTATTTTCAAAATGCTTTGCCACATTTAAAAGTGTAATTATACCCTTCTTCTTAATGACTGACGTGACATGTTTACACGTGTTTTAGCTGACTTATGACAGTACACAGTAGTGTGTTATACATTTGGAGGCAACATGTAGAATTTCATGGGAAAAACATCTGAAGCTGTCTGTTTTGCCCATGTGTTTTAGAATAAATAATGCAACTTACAAATTTTACAACACTTTTTAGTCTTTGTATAGTAAGTTAATTACCACTTTCCATGGTTGCCTACAAGAACTATTTGCTCAGCCACCCTGTTTCAGACTTCCTTGTTTTTCTTTGGTTGTTTCTAATTTAGTTGGGTTTTCTAGAGCAGTCCTGTCCAACAGAACTTACTGTAAAGATAAAAATGTTCTATGTCTACATTGTTTGATATGGTAACCACTAGCCACGTGTGCACATGAAAACTGGCTGCTACAAATGAGGAATTGAAAGTTTAATTTAATGTTAATTAATTTAAACTTAAAGAGCCATATAAGACAAGGCTGTTCCACAGGAATATATTGTTAGCCACACATGAGATTTTAAATTTTCTAATAGCCACATTTTTAAAAAAAAAAGAAAGCAAAATTAAATTTTAAAAATGTATATTCTTTAACCCAATAAACCCAAAACAGTAATCATTTTAACCTAGAGTAGTCAAATTCGCAGAGATTGGAAATGGAATGGTGATTGCCAAGGGCTTTGTGCGGGGGTGGGGGGGATGGAGAGTTGTGTTCAACGGATACAGTTTCAGTTTTGCAAAATGAAGAGTTCTGTAAATGGATGACAGTAATGGCTGTACAACAGTGTAAATGTACTTAATGCCACTACACTGTACATTTAAAAATGGTTAAGATGATAAATTTTATGTTATGTGTATTTTACCCACAATTTAAAAAAATGAAAATAAATTATTTCAACAATTATCCAACACAAAATATTGTTAGTGAGACATTTTGTGTTCTTTCTTACTAGGTGTTAAAAGTCTGGTGTTTATTTTACACTTGCAGCATATCAGGCTAACTTACATTTCACACTATATAACAGCTACAGGTGGCTAGTGGTCGTTATATAGGACAGAACTGGTAGAGAGAAAGAAAATAATAAAAATACTGTTAGTTTTTTACTGCTCTTCATACACTCCAGTTGGGAACCAGTAATTTTTAACCTATAGAATTGTTAACCTATAGAATATAGATTCATCTCCTACAACAAATGTACCACTCTGTCTGGTGGGAGATGTTGATAGTAGGAGAAGCTATGTGTGTAAGGGGTGGGGGTTGTAGGGGGAGGGGAGGGTGGGGGTGCAGTCAGAGGGTATATGGGAACTATGTACTTTCTGGGCAACTTTTCTATGAACCTAAAACTGCTCTAAAAATAAAATCCAGAAAGAAAAAAAAAAGGAAATTCTGATGCATGGATGAATCTTGAAGACATTAGACAAAGTGAAATAAGCCAGTCACAAAGGGACAAATATTGTATGAGTCCACTTACATGAGGGAGCTGCAGTACTCAGATTCATGGAGCCAGGAAGTAGAATGTAATCTCTAGGGGCTGGAGGGAGAGGAGAATGGGGAGTTATCTTTTAATGAGGATGGATTTTTTAGTTTGGGAAGATGAAAAAGTTCTAGAGATGGATGATGGTGATGGTTGAACACCAGTGTCAGTGTAATTAATGCCACTGAACTTTAAACTAAAAATGGTTACAATGGTAAATTTTATGTTATGCATGCTTCACCAGAATTTTTTTAAAATTCTGATCTTGCCCCAAACCTGCCCATCCCTCATCATCTTCCCCAAAAAGCACAGCGACAACCTACTTTACTCTTAAAAACCAACAAAGTATTCACTCTTGATTCATCTCTTTCCCTCACTGTCATCTGCAATCCAAGAGAAAATCCATCAATTCTAATTCCAAAACATATCCGAATTTTATCCACGTCTCTCTGTCATTACCATCACCTCAAGCTTATTCCCATCTTGGGGCTTTTCTACTTACTATTCTCTCAGCCCTGTAGACTCTCTACTGACCTTTCTTGAGATGGCTGGCCTCTTCCTGTCATTCAGGCTCAATCTTCCAGAACATTTCCTCAGAAAGGTCTTTGTTGTGTCTTTCCCTCCAACATAATATAAATTCCATGGGTTCGAGGACCTTTTAAATCTTGGTTATTGCTCTTCTTTCTCATCTAGTTCACTGCCTGGTAATATTTGGCACACAACACACATTTTTAAAATAAACAAATGAACGAAGCCGCCTGAATTCTAGTTTCCTCTCTGAAAGTGTGTAATTATAGTATCAATCGCATAGGTTGGTTTTGAGTATTAAATAAAATAATGCCTGCTAAAGTACTTAGGACAGTGCCTAAAGCACAGGCAGCACACAGCAAAGGTTAACTGTTACGGTCCTGACTATTAATATCATCACTAGGCAAATTATAGGCTGGTCCTGGTGCCTTGGGGCATTGCTATTACTGGTTATCTTACTACTTGGGAAGCAGAGAAGTGACAGCTGAGGGAGAAGCTCCTTGACCCATAGAAGGTAATAGACTACTTCTCGTAACAAAATCAGTGTTTGAATATTCAAGCCAGTTGCATGCAAATTTTATTGGCCAAGGAGAATTGGATGGACATGGAGAAGGTATATTTTTGTTACATAGAATTTCATAAGCAAGAGTGGTCTATCTGGATATCAATTATGGATCAACGGAGTGCTTGAAAGTTTAGCATGAATTTTACAAGCATTATCTGATTTTCCCCCTCATAGTAATGCTGTCAAGAAGTCAAGACAGATATTCACAGCTCCTTCTAGAGAAACACCCTGAAAAATTAAGGATGTATAACAACTAGGTCAAAGCCAAAACTTGAATCCAGATTGTACATCTCTAAATCTTTAATATCATTAATATCAAAATAATATGCAGTTTTAATAGGAAATATTGAAACATTCAGATTTATATAGTTTGGGTGTAATTATTTGGTATTTGCTTGATAAAGTAATTTTTAAAAAATAAGATATCAAAATTCAATTTTGTCTAGTTCTAAAAAGAAATCACACAGAATCCCTAATATTCAAACTTGTCCATATGAGTTTGAAGGATTTCAGGTTGCTATCTGAGGCTAAAAAAATCCTCTTGCTTATATTGAGCCAAAAATCCTCATGTAAAAATATCAGTTACCCAAGTTGTACTTGTTATACAAGAAGATTTTTTCCTCTCCCTTAAGATTTCTTACAAAGTTGCTCATCTTCTCTTGAAAAGAACAAAATCCTGGATTACATCAGTTCACCTTGGCAAAAGGAAAAATGAGAAGTTTCATAATGTTAACAAAAATGAAATATTTCACTCCACTTACATACTTCACTAAAGATAGAACACTCTCAAAATTTAAGATGTAGCAAATTTTTAAAAAATAGAAACATAAATGAAGTAATTTTCTCTTTAGTTTGTTAAAAGCATTAAATTAAAAAATAACCCATTTGAGGAAGATTATCTAAATAGACATTTCTCCAAAGAAGACATACAGATGGGCTACAGGCTCATGAAAAGATGCTCAACATCACTAATTATCAGAGAAATGCAAATCAAAACTACAGTGAGATATCCAACTCACATTGGTCAGGATGGCCATCATCAAAAAGTCTACAAATAATAAATGCTGGAGAGGGTGTGGAGAAAAAGTAACTTTCCTACACTGTTGGTGGTAATGTAAACTGGTGCAGCCAGTATGGAGAACAGTATGGAGCTTCCTTAAAAAACAAAAAAATAGAGTTACCGTGTGATCTACCAATCTCATTCCTGGGCATATATTCAAAGAAAACTCTAATCTGAAAAGACATATGCACCCCATTGTTCATAGCAGCACTATATACAATAGCCAAGACATGGAAGGAATCTTAATGTCCATCAACAGATGAATGGAGAAAGAAAATGTGGTATATATTATACAATGGAATACTACTCATCCATAAAAATAATGTCATTTGCAGCAACGTGGATGGACATAGAGATTATCATACTAACTGAAGTAAGTCAGTCAGAGAAAGACAAACATCATATAATGTTACTTATATGTGGAATCTAAAGAAATGACACAAATGAACTTATTTACAAAAAAGAAAAAGACTCATAGACATAGAAAACAAACTTATGGTTACCAGGGAAGGAAGGGGGAGGGGAGGATAAAGTGGAACTTCAGGATTAGCTGATACAAACTACTATGTACAGAAAAAAGAATTAATTTCAAGAAAAAATGGTTATTTAAAAAAACTGTTAAACATTGAGAAGTCTGGCAAATATTGGGTGCATAAAGTAATAATAATGAATGACGTAAGGTTTATTAATCAAGGTGGAACTAAAATATTGGAGAAAATATTATTTAAGACCAGAGTGAATGAGGAAAAAAGCCTTAAGATTTATACTGTTTAGAATTTAAGTATATTTAATAATTTCTGTGTGTGCATTTTAAGTTAAATATATATGTTGAAGTGTCTAAGGTTACTTTTAAAGGAGTAGATATACCTTGTATAACTTCTAAACCACAGCTGGACATTAGAATGAAAAAATAAAGAAAAATACAAAAAACCAAAATTATGAAAAGCAGGTTATAAATGAGAAAAAGCATAAAAATGTATGATATATAGGAAGCACTAGATTAAAATGATAGAAATAAATCTAAAATATTAATTTCACAGTGAGTGTTTTATAACTCAACAGTTAACATCAGATATTCTCCAATTGGATAAGCATATACACATACATAAAATTTTTCTATATGCTGTTCATAATAGAAACACATAAAGCATAAGAACACAGAAAAAGTGAAAGAAAAAGGGAAAATAACAAATTTCAGGCAGATAATTAGTAAAAGTCAAAGCCTGGCAGAGGTAAATTAACATCAGACAAATAGAGTATAAGGCACAGAATGCTTTTAAGGTAAAAGATATGGCAAATATTAACTACAAAACGTGGGTAGAACAATAATACTTTCTAAAAACATTATCAGGGATAAAGAAGAACATCACATAATGTTAAAAAGAAGCATTTCTTCAGGAAGATGTAAGAATCATTGATTTACATGCCCCTAACAACAGGACCTTGAACTGTATTTAGCAATAGCTGACTAAATTAAAGAAACAAATTCCCAATAACAGTGAAAGATTTTAGTATTTCTCTGACAGAAACCAAATAGAAAGCAGGCAAGAAAATATTATGCAGACAGTTTGGGTAACATAATTAGTGGCTGATTTACTAAGTGTGTTTAATTGATTCAAAGAGTTAAATGTATAAAACAAACCTTTAAAACTATTAGAAAAACATGTAAGAGAATTATGTTCAGGAACTTGGGATCAAGAAGATTTTTAAACAAGTTTCAAAAAGTAGAAATTGTACTAGAAAGATTGATAATTTGACCAAATCCAAATTTCAGATTTCTGTGAAATAAAGGAAACTACGATATGATAAAAATGTAAAGGGTGGAAAATGCTGAAAAAATAAATATTTGCAAAATGTAAAGCTTGCAAAGAACTAGAAGTAACAAAGGCATATACAAAACATCAGGGAAAACTAAGAAGAAGACAATAAAGAAAAATGGATGATTTTTTTATATATATACAAAATTCAAGGAAGACACCCAAATGGATAATAGATGTATAAAAGTTATCAAAAGCTAGTGACTATAGAACTGAAGTTAAAACAACATCGTCGCCGGTATAGCCCCATCAGCTTAGCGAAATTTTATTCATGTGATAATACCAACTGTTACCAAGGATGGAAAGCAAAAGGAAACATTGAAGTGTGGCTGCTAAAAACAGACATCAGTTTAGCAAATCTAATAAGGCTGACCAAGTTTTCCCTCTATCCAGTAAGTCCTTTTCTAGGTATACATCTTAGAGCAACAGTTTTCTAAGTGTGGTCCACTGACCCCTGGTAGCCTCTGAGATCCTTTCAGGGTGCCTGCAAGTCAAAACTACTTTTATAATAACAATAAGACCTCCTTTGTCTTTTTGTCTGTATAGATGTTTGCACTGGTGATATGAAAGCATTGAAAGATAAAACAGCTGATGCCTTACCCTTAACACAGAGGCAGAGCATCAAAATGTATTGTGGTTACCGTGTTCTTCACCATCAGGCACTTGCAGTTAACAACAACAACAACAAAAAGCTAGTTTTACCAAAGAATGTCCTTGATAAATCAGTGAGAAGTATTAAGTTTCTTAAATCTTGATTCTTGAGTGCACATCCTTTTAATGTTCTGTGTGATAAAATTGCGATTAAGCATGAAGTATTTCTGCTGCAAAGAACAACACTCGTGTGATTGACTTATGAGCAGAAATAGCTGTTTTTAGTTATGGAACACCATTTTTGCTTGAAAGAATGATTGACAGACAAACTATAGTTACTCGAGAGGGTATCTGGCAGTCACTTTTGTGAACATGAGTTTCAACAAAGGGAGTTTGCTGTTTCAAGGAAAATAATTGATAATGTTTGTACCAATGATAAGATTCAAATTTCTAAGCAAAAATTAGAATTTTGGAAAACTTGTATTGGCTATTGTGAGCTTAACAGCTTCCTAATATTTAAAGTCTTTTCTGATGAGACTGGTATGAATTATTGTTCATTATGAATTATGTATCTATTAAGTTATAACACTCCAAATTCATGATAGTAATTGCCACTGGGGAGGGAGAGAAAAGGCAGTTTGAGTACGGGATTTCAAATTAAAATATTTTATGTACATGAAAAAAATGAAAAGAATTTTATAGCAAGCCTTTTTCTTCTTTTCTGTAGGGTATATTTAAATGTATTGTATTGTATTTTCTTTTTTAGTAGTTTACACTGTTGTTAAAACACAAATGCTTTAATACCAATCTTTATTGCAGGTGTCATTATTATCCTAGAATAAGTTCCTCCTTTAGGAAGTATTGTGTGTTTGATTGTTGGCTCTCCATCTATTTTATCCAACACAAAGCTTATGTAAGTATAGAACAAGCAATACACTAAGAATGCCTGCTTCTAGGCACTCTTGCCAAGTCTGTGTAATATATATATTTTTAAATGTCTTGCCACTTTCATAGGAAAAAGTGACACAAGACTGTTTTAATTATTGTTTTGATGATCAGTAGCAAAGTCTAAGAATGGGAAAAACACAAATGATAAAAGTAGGATTATTCCTGCTTTGGAAGCTAGGAAACTCAGCATACTAGGCTGGTCTCTGGAGAATTCACTCTGCACTTGAACAATGGTAGTCTTGAGTCACACAGCTCTGGGAGAGGTTGCTTTCATGGTTTCCCTGTTCATTATTTCTCATGTGTGGTATTGGGGAGAAGTGGCTCTGTAGCTTCATGATTATTTACTCTGCTCAGTGTCTGCAAGAGATGCAATAAATATGGGAAACTAAGAAGTTCCCAAATATGCATACTTGGATTTCTGTATCTGTACATACAAAAATCTTCTGCTTCATGTGTTCCCATTCCTTAATTTCTATCTATATCCTTCTTTGGAGACATCTCACACTATAGGTCTGTATTTGTTCCCACAGTGGGTTCCTTTAAGAGCTGTTGTATAATATGGGGAGGATTTTCAGTGACCTATCCTTGCTTTGGCACTCCTGAAGTTCTTCATGGTGACGAGTCTCATGCTAGTTGATACTCTTCTAGACCATGTATGTCCTCTTAAATCAAACCCATGCTGAAAGCCAGCAATTCCCTGTAAGTTATCACTTCCTGGTGCTATACAGTGTGAATCTTGTCTGTTTCCCATGATCCTTGTCCTTCTGGTGGTAGCCTCTGGTAGAAACCTGTTTAGGTTCTTTATCCTTATTCCTTTTCAGAACAAGGAGTCAGTATTAAATACTTTCATATTTTTGTCCATTATTTCAATTTGTACTTCCCTTTTCATATTTTGACCCATTTTTACTGCATCTTACATTCTTTTCTTCCTGATTTTTTAAGGACTCTTACATACATACATATATAAGGAATCTCAAACCACATTAATTTGTCAAATTTGTGGCATGTTGTAAATTTCCTTTAAGTTTCTTTACGATCTTCATTTTGTACTCAGAAGTTTAAACTTTATATAGACATACTATATCAGCTTTTTAAGTGTGTAGCTTTTTCCATTGCTTTATTTTTTCCCCTTGCAAACCTACTCAAGGTCTGTCTGTGTCTTCTAATTTTGTTTTCATTTTTCTACTTGACTCTTCAAGTCACGCAGAATTTATTTAGTGTATTTTGTAAGGTGTGTACCTGTCTTTTTTTTTTCCTTTGATTATGACCAATTTTGCCAGAATAAGTAAATGAGTGGGAAAAAGATTTTCTCAATTATAATACCACCTGTATCATGTATTTAATTTTTACATGGAAAAAAATTTTGACTTTGGGCTTTTTATTCTGATTTTCTGGTCTCTCTGTGGATTCCTGAATAACTAATATACTGTTCTGATAATTTTACTTCTAAGTTTCATCATTTGTAGGTAATATTCCCTCTGTTCTCCTTTTTATTTTTTTCCAGGAAATTTCCTACCTAGTTCTACCTATTTATTTTTCTAAATGTCTAACTCAGAATCTCTTGGGTAAAATTTTCTGTGATTTTAATTGGAATTGCATTGATGACAGATTAATTTGAAAATATTTAGTGACATTACTATTTCTGTTTAGGAGCTTAGCCAATCTCTTTAATAATTTCCTTCCTTCTTACATAGTGGAGTTCCTTCCTATAAGTCTTTTGATAAAAAACTCCTACCTTATTATCACTGTTAATGTCGTAGGATATTATGACTTGTATTTTCTAATTGGTATGTATAAAAACTATTTGTACACTTATTTTGCATTAAACCCACATTGAAGTATTTTGTTCTAATAATTTTTCTTCCATGATTCTTCTGATTTTTCTAGATAGATAATTTATTCTAGATAGATAATGATACAATAAAAACTATATCTATTTCTTTGTACCATTGCCATAAATTTTGAAAACAGTTCATAAGTAATACAGAGGGTATTGTTTCTAGTTTTAATAGCTTTTATTCTCCCTCTAGGGTAGAGTCAGCAATATGAAGTTCTAATGCTGGTATCCCCTTCTCATGGCCATGGCAGACATCACTAAATGATCATTGCATTTTGTATTTCAAGTGTTCTCAGTAACTAGAGAACTATGTGCATTTGGTATTTTTTATTTGGACTGAGTGCCTCTACTTGAAATATATAACTCAAATTATGCCATTCCCATTTTGTCCATTACATCATCCCATTTTATTTTCTTCTTAGCACTTACTCCAGTATAAAACTATCAGTTTACTCTGTTTACTGTTGGTTTCCCATTCAGGACCAGGACCTCATTTACCCTTGTATCCTTAGTACCTAGAACACTACTTGGAACATAAAGGTATTCAACACAGATTCCTCAATAAGTGACTCCCATCAATCAGAGGTTATGCCCTCAACTGTCACTAGTTCTCTTTCCATCTCTAGTCCTGCTTACAACACTTTTCTCTAGGGGTTAAGCATCTCAAGGAGCAGTACACTTCTGCCTGTCTCCCTGTAATTTGCACAACACTGTGTCTTAGGTGTTGTTATTTCTGGTATTCATATAAAGAGAATATAAAAGAAAGATGTGGGGATAGTCCTAGCTAAAGCAGAATAGTTTGGTGGTACTTGGAGCTTTCTCTTAATCTTGGGATTAGGGGCATATGTATAATAAACAAAGATTTTGGTTATTTTCTTAAGAGATATTAATGCTATTTACAGATGAGCCAGAGGGAAAAGTATGTGGGGTGAAATTTGAAAATCATTTCTCAATCTATCTCTGTAATTAATGGCTTTAATAGGAATCTCATCCAGATTTTGGCCAATTGTTTTATTTGTAGATTATAATAATGCTATTTTTGATACTGTTTTTTATATTGTATGAAGCTTCATAAATATATGCAATATGAAATCAGAAGTTTGCATAGCCATAGTTACCTAAAAGGCAATGGTTTTATATATGTGTGTATGTATGTGCATATGTGTATGTACATATATATGTATAAGTATTTAGTGAATGATTTATTGATAAAGTGTTTGCACTTTTGAAAATTAATTAGATCTTATAGCAAACTTTAAGGTAAGTACTATTAACGTCATAATTTTACAAAGATTGGCACTTAAATTCAGAGAATGTAAGCAGTCTCTATACATTCATAGCCAGAAAGTTAAAAAAAAAAAAAAAGATTATTTGATTTGTTTTTAATACACTTAGATGCATTTGTCACCGTCTTCAGCCCCACTATATCGTGGTTGGTTCTTTAAATTTACATACAATAAAATGCACTTCTGGAGGTGTGTTCTATGGGTTTTGATGAATGCATAATGTGTCTACCACTGTTCATATAGAACAGTTTACTCACCCCCAAAATTCTCTCAAACTGCTCCATTATAGATAATCTATCACTCTCACCCCCGTCCTTTTCCTTCTCAAATTTTGCTTTTTCCAAAGAGTTATGTAAATGAAATTGTATAATATATAGCCTTTGGGGAGTGACTCCTTTACTTAGAAAAAGGCATTTAAGATTTATCTATTTTGTTGCATGAATCAATAGTTGATTCCTTTTTAATGTTAAGTAGTATTCCAAAATATGAATATATCATTTTTTTAATCCATTCAACAGTTGTAGGACATCTTGGTTGGTTCCATTGTTTAGTGATTATGAGTAAAGCTGCCATAAGCATTTAGGTACAGATTTTTGTATGAACATAAGGTTTTAATTCTCATAGGTAGATATATAAAAGTGAGATTGATAGTTCATATGGCTTAATATGCTGCTAGATTTCTTAGTATTTTGTTGAGGGTTTTTGCCTCTGTATTCATAAGAGATACTGGCCTGTTTTCTTCTCTTCTGATTTCTGGTATCAGAGAAATACTGGCTCATATATTAAGTTTTGAAGTGTTCCCATTTCTTCTGTATTTTGGAAAAGTTTGAATTTGTCAGTAATTCTTGAAGTACTTCATAGAATTTATCAGTAGCGCAGTGTGGTCCTGGGGTTTTCTTTGTTGGAAGTGCTTTAATTACTGACTCAATCTCTTTTATTCTTACAGATTTATTCAGATTTTTATTTTTCTTGAGTCAGTTTAGGTAATTTGTATGTAGGAACTGGGTTTTAATGTAATTTTAATGTAATGAAATTAAATGTTTTAATGTAATTTTAATTAAAAGCATTCCAAAGTGAAAAAAGTAGTAGTTCAGGGTTTCATATCTGACTTTGATGTGTAGGTGATCTGTTATTACCATTACTATTAAAATTTCTATATTAGGTATTAATATATAGGGTGAAAACTAGGATGTTGACCTGAGTACACCAGTCAGGAAGTATTTTACTGAATATTTCTCAGATACCAGTTTTGTGCTAGACATTTCTTAGGATAAAATGTGATTACTGTCTTCAAGAATTAAGTTATCTACCAAGAAATGAGAATAACTATGTGAGAAATAATTAAGCACTAAGCTATGAGATACTAAGAATAAATTCAGTGGGAGTTTAGAGAGAAAAGGTCATTGGTCACAGGCAGTGCAAAGAAGGGCTTCATAAAGCCATTGAAATAATCTTGAAGAATAAAGAGGATTGAACATGGCTTAGAAATTTTTAAATTCATAGCTTAGTTTGACAGTTCCATAAAAAGACATTTTTCTAATGCAGACTCTATTCAAGGCATTGAAACTATAAAAAATGAAGCTCTAGACCCCAACCTTAAGGAATTCAAATAGTTTTTTTAAGATTATAATGCAAAATAGTATGTTGTGAGTTTGTATAACATGCTGTAGACAAATGTAAGAAGCAATTACATGATTCCTACAGACACGTAGGAACTAAAGATAAGTTTTAAAACTCCAGAGAGCAAGTGGCTTTCAAGCTGGCCCTAAAGGATGAGGTAGTAGCAGTTGATTCTATTCCACTTACACTGCTGGGTGGACCCAGTCTTCTTGGGCATCGGTAAGGGGATATCAACAAGCTTGCTCTCATTTCTCATACCAGAAGAGCAAGCTTTTTCCTTCCTGGCCTATACTGTCTTCTATGCAGAAGAGGTAAGGCATTGTAGGTGGGCAGCTACAGGATTTATTTCCTGTATGAAAATCGGTAAGTACCAAGGAGAGAGTAAAAGGGTCTTAAGTACTCAAGAAATTCTTGGATTTACTTTCTAAAATTTTTTAACAATGTGTAATATGTATCTCTTACTTGGTTTGCTTTCTTTCTTGCATCTAGAGTTCTAAGTTTTTCTTCAGTCAGAATTAGAGTATGACAAACACTTACGGCTGCAGTTCTTCAGGTTCTTCTTTGTATGACGTTGTAAGGTAGGGAGAGAGTTGGTGTCCCAGACAACCTTACTGGCACCTGCATACACCTTCTTTGATGGTAGCAATTAATTATCTTATAGTCGGTTGGTTTCCTTCCAAGTGTACTGCAAACCATATTGTTAATCTTGTAAATGCCAGTTGGGGTTAAGCTGACTTGACTTTTTTTTTCACTGTCCTTGTGCTTTGGGTTCAGCTTATTTGGCGAGGCTGGTTTTTCTTTGCTTGTGTCTATTTCTAATGCACTATTAGAAGACTTAATTTTTTTTTTTACATCCCATCAGCAATTCTCCAGCAGCACAGGTTTGCAGAATAGCAGTCCAGGTAGAAAGATAAGCAAAGGCACAGGGTTTGGAAAGACCTGTCGACAGAACACAAGGTTTTCAGAATAGGTAGAGTAGAGGCCTGTTAGGAACTGGAGATCAAGATGAAAAAGTAGCTAATGGTAGAGCTCTACATAAAGCCAAGGCAATTGGACTTTATTCTGTTGAATAAATGGAATAGTGACTGATCTGTGAATCGTAAGATCATTCCTTAGAATGAGAATTGAGGATATCAGATATCAGAATAGAGGATAAATTGGGAAGAGGCAAATGACAGTAGTGTTAAGGTGAATAAAATAGTCACTAGGTATTTATCTATCTCTATTTGTATTTTGATGTGGTAGGGATTTTTTTTAAGCAATCTAAATTGGACAAAAATGAAGTTGTATAGAAAAGGAGAGAAATATTGATCTCATTATAAATAATCATCGTTTACTTTTTATAATTATTGATGTGACTAAGTGAATTATAATTTTGTTAAATTTAAATTGCTAAAATTAAACATTGCCACCTTCATACATTTTTTAGTATTAAAATTTCAATGTGAAAAATACTTTTATTGACACACTGAGAAAACAGAATTTTTGCTGACATAGATTTAAAGATTGCTTTTGCTCTCATTTTTTGCTCTCATTTTTTCCTCCCTGAGTATTGCTGCCTTTCCCTCCCCGCGAAATGGAAAAGTCAGGAAATCAGTTATCAAACTTTCACAGGAGTTGAATTGTATTCTCTGTGCTACTCCCTTCTTTTTGCATCATCTTTTTTTCTGATAGACAGCACTTTTTACTTCTTTTACAACTTACCTTTGAGAACCCTTTAAAAACTTTGAAGAATTATAGATTAAATGGTACCCCACTTCCCAACCGTATTGGCATTCTGGTGTTCACATGAACTGTGGTCAAATTGCCCTACATCTCATCACAGATTCTACTGTTGCTGTGTTAGAGATTACATTTACACATACCACCTTTTATATTCAGAATATGTGCTGAATATTTTATCTATAATTACTAGGACCCTGAGAGGATAGTAAGTGGATTATACCTTGAAAAATAAAAATTAAAAAATAAGCGGTTCCTTGTCTCTCAGGTTTATCACTAGGGTTCGCCAGTGCACAAACTGAAGTTTATAAAATTACTGTTTACACAGGAAAATCCAAAAAAAGTTTAAAACCTTAGATGAGTGATAACTAAGAGTCTCATTTAAATAACACAGCAAAGCCATGTTATCTCACACAGAATTTCTTCCTACTTATATTTGTAATACATTGGTGACTATCCAAAGTGTAGCTGTTTTGCTCAGAAAAAGACTCTAGGGTGTGCTTGTATCTAATATGTGTGGAAGGTAATGTCACTAATCAATAGGGGAAGATGATTATTCAATAAATAATTACTGAAAAATTTGTTATGTATTTAGGAAAAAAGAATTATCTAAATATACACCACACAGAATACGTAAAACGTTAGAGAGTGAAATAAAAAAATAATTTGAAGTATCAAAAAGAGACTGAAAAGAAGAGGTAGTGGTTTTTTTTATTATAGTTCTGAAAATGTGGAGAATTTCCAAGTTAAGAATCAATGGAGGATATCCCAAAGGAAACTGTTGATAGATTTAACTGTGTAATTAATAGCTTCTATTTGCTATTAAAAAATAGAACAAAACAATAAACGTCACATCTACCCATTTTAATAGAAATATAAAAATAGTTTGGTATCACTTTTAATAGAAATATAAACCTAAGCAGTCAGTAATAGAGTGTGGTTTGAAGATATTATCCACCCAGTTAATGGACATTACAAGTGATGTTTGTAAAAACAAATCCAAAATGACACACGAAGGCCATATATTTTAATATGAAGAAACAGAGATGGATTTAAAAAAAAAAACAACCCTGTATACACCAAAGGAGTACAAGTATGTAGAATTACTTCTGATACTTTTAATTTAAAAAAAAGTTTTAAATATACCTTCTATACAATTGCAACCAGTTTAGAGTGCGTCTTTCTTTTCCGAGTCCTGTTTAGGAAACCGTCTGTCATCAGAATCTTTTCGTTGTGTCTTTAGGTTAATTTGTCTTTTTTGGATGTTCATTTTAAAGAAACATCCCAAGTTTTTAAACTCAAAATTTGAAACTATTTAACCTTTCTAAAACAGGTATTAAAAACAAAAGGTAAATGACTGACATGGTGTAACATTCAGGAAACACAAATTCTTGGCTCCTGGATTCTTGGTTATAACCCTGGGGGGAAATTACCTTTATTTGCCATACTTTATTGTCTTTTGTTTAACTCAGCACATTGTTGTGGTGCTTATCCAAGTGCTGGTCAGTCTCTCCTGCAACAAAGTGTGGTTCTGAACAGGACAGGTGTTGACCCAGGAGACAGCATGTCCAGGAGACCTAGAACGCAGGGAGCAGAAATGATTAACCCTACACATGCGTGAGCACCGATGCCTCTGTAGCCCTACAGTGGGGTGCTTTCCCCACACAGGGAAGCCCTAGGTTTTCACATCAGGTCAGACACTTAAAACAAATGTGCATGAAACAGAAAGGGGCAATCCAGGCAGTGATAGAAACACAGCATGGAAAATCACACAAAAATAGTATGTATTCCTTCTTACTCTAGTACTTAACTATTTCTAATTTTAAAAAGATATTTACATTTTTGTCTAGTTGGTCCTTATCACATCTGCTCTCATTTGTAATCATGTGTAACTTTTCCTTGGGTTTCTGGGTTTCAGCACTGACCCTGTAAACCTCTCTCTCTCTCTGAATAATTCTAACTCCATAATGCAGTATTAAATCCATTGGCTTTCTCTTGTCCTGTATTTTATATAAATAAATATATAATATATGTGATATCTACAATATTCTATTTCTTTTATATATATAATATATATATTCTCTTGCTAATCCCCCATATCATAACCAGCAGTATCTTAGTTGCATTTTGTTTGGCATCTAAGACTGATGACTTGTCAGCAGTGCCCACAAAGGGCAAAATAGGTTTGGGGATTTATCTAAAATGTTCCACTTTTTCCTCTGATTCCTACTCCCTCACCCCAATTTGGTCACAGCTTCCTTGCTTTTCACATTCTCTCAGTTTTATGATTTCTTGGTCCTTTTTGTTTCTTGTGATGTATTAACATAAGCCAAAAGATAAGAAAATTCCTTCTTTTTTTTTTCTTTTCCCACCCTATACTACATGTTAATTTACTAGATGTTTCCACCTTAATGTTTCAGTATTTAACTTTACTTAAAGGGACCATAATGGGTGAAATCCAGATGGCTTGATTTATCCCAGATTGAAGTCATGATATTTTTAAGGCGATTGCTTTAACATTTTATTTCACCTACCTACCTGCATGCACACAGGCACACTTTTTTCTTCTTTTTCCTCCTCTTTTCTGAGCTTTTCTTTGCTGTATGTGACCTCTTTCATTGTTCAAGTATTTCAAACCCATTTGCACACCGATGTTCATAGCAGAGGTGTTCTCAGTACTAGAAGCAAGCCAAATATCCATTGATGAAATTAATGAACAAAATGCAGTATATGCATGCAAGCAGGTATTATTCAGTCCTAAAAAGGAAGGAAATCCTGTCACAGGCTACAACATGTTTGAATCTTGAGGACATTATGCTAGGTGAAGTAAGTCAGTCACAAAAGACAAATATGGCATTATTCCACTATATTATATGAGGTATCTGAAATAGTCAAATTCTTAGAAAAGGAAAGTAGAATGGTAGTTACCAGGGGCTGAGGGAAGGGGGGAGTTTGCAAGATGCAAAAATTCTGGAGATTGGTTTCACAATAACGTGAATATAGTTAACACTACTGAACTATACCCTCTTAAATGATTAAGATGCTGCTATAAACTGAATATGTCCCTTCAAAATTCATATGTTGAAATCCTAACCCCCAATACGGTGATATTAGGAGATGAAGCCTTTGGAAAGTGATCAGGTCATGAGGCTGGAGCCCTCATGAATGGAATCAGTGCCCTTATAAAAGAGGCCCCCCAGAACTCCCCCACCCCTTCCACTGAGGACACAGTGAGAGGGAGGCTGTCTCTAGCTTTGAAGAAGACCCTCATCAGAACTCAGATGTCCAGCCTCCAAAACTGGGAGAAATAAATTCCTGTTGTTTATAAGCCACCCAGGCTATGGTATTTTTGTTATAGCAGACCAAATGGACTAAGACAGATGGTACATTTTATGGGGCACTTTTTTCCACAATAAAAATAAATAAATAAAAGAAGAAAATACATGTTTCTCATTTTTGACACAGACGTGCTGGCTTCTGTGTCACTTCCCACTGAGCCCAGTTATTGGGCTGTTTAGTTTTGATTCCTGACACACTGGCACATAATTAACATGTAGCTTTTGCTTTAAACAGGAGCTTTCCCACCTCTGTCTCCCCACAGTGCTTTGGTTATACTTTCATTGGAGCACTTAGCCCATTGTATTTATCGCTATCTGTCTCCCCTGTCTGTCTGACTGTGGCAGGCTAAGACTGGACTTTCTTCAATTTTGTATTCACGAAGGCTGGGCATGTAGCAGGTGCTTGGTAAAGATTTGAATGAGGCATGGCTGTAATGGAAAGAGCATGGGCCCCAGAATTAGGCAGCTTTGTTCTAAGCCCATTTCTACTAGTCTCTGCCCTCCTCAGACATTGGTTTATTGATCCATAAGGAAGGAAGTTTGGACTATATTCTCTAAACTCTATCCTGGCTCTCAATTTCTATTCTTGTACATCAGTGGTTCCAAAAGAACATTGTGAGAAAACAAAGCAATGACCTAGCAATAAATGTGAATACTTACCTTTGGAATCTAAGCTGAGAAGAACTAGAATAGCTTTGGAGAGTAACAAAATCCTTAGATGGGCAATAAAGCAAAATCCAAGGGAGGACTAACATGTGTTTTTAATGACTGCACTGTGTAAGTTTTTGTGGGGGGAATGATCATCTTCTCTAGATACTTAATTTTTTTCAATTTTTTAATCAAAGTATAGTCAGTTTACAATGTTATGTTAATCTCTGGTGTACAGCATAATGTTTCAATCATACATATACATACATATATTCCTTTTCATATTCTTTTTCATTATAGGTTACTATAAGATATTGAATATAGTTCCTTGTGCTATACAATAGAAACTTGTTGTTTATCTGTTACATATATAGTAGTTACTATCTGCAAATCTCAAGCTCTCGATTTATTCCTTCCCAACCCCTGTTCCCCCCAGTAGCCATCAGTTGTATTTTTGTTGTTGTTTTTTGATCCTCTCTAGATACTTAAAACAATTATATTCTATTGTGTTAAACTCTTCATTGTCTTCTTGAAGAAGTTAATTTCCTCATTTCCTAGTCTTTCTGTATCAGATAACTTTTGGGGCAAACTGAAAAGAAAAGACTATTGTGCTGTGAAAACATCACTTTCTTACTTTTCTTTTTCCTTAAGAAAGGGCTGTGGCCATATGCACCATAATAAAGTTTGCCAAGGTAGGGGGCCTCATGACATGAGACAATTATATTAATTACTTTTCTTGAAAGTATCTAGCACTTTATGCCATATTCTGGAAACACAGGTTAAGTACTTTCTCCTTATCTAAAAACTAAGTGAACACACAAACGCATGCCGAGATTTCCAGTCCCTTGAATCTCCAGGGTGTTTGAAAATGTCTGAAATCTCTTTAAAGAGCATATTAACATGTATCCAAAAAGTTGGACTGTAATACTATTTAACTGCTCGATTTTTCCATTATGGGCCTGTCAGCAGGAATATGTTGCCCTATAGTACATGACAAGTGAAAACGCTGGTAACATTGTTTTTCATAGACAGAAAAAATACCAAAGAAGCAATTTCTTAGCTAAAATGTCACCTGTTAGATGTATAGGGCTCACTGTATTTTGTTGCCCTGGTAACGGATGGTGTAAAATGACTCCCTTGCACTGCTGCATCAGAGTGATTGCATCCTGTTTTTTCCATCATTTTACAAGAGGCCGTTTTCATTCTCCCTTCCTGACCATATTAAGTGTAAAGAGATTGAATTACTGTGCTGTACCCTCTCCATCCGATGTGGATTTAAGAGTTGATATTGATGTACTGAGAACTGTGTGCTTCTTCAAGAGGAAAAAAAAAAGCTACAAATTATAATGAATTTGACTTTTATGTATCGACCATTCAAGAGTTGAAGTAGGGTTTCGGCACCCAAGGGATAGACATGGCCTGATCAGCATTTTTCACTCGAGCAAAGCCAATTGATAAAGCAATATACTCAGTGTCACTTTGCTTGATCTCCAGGTTTAACAATAGTCATACTAAAAGTAGATACATTACTCTATAAATTTTACCCATAAAAAAAAAATGTGCTAGCCATAGCTTTCCACGGCTGCACTCCTTCCAACTTTTCACTGAGTAGGGCAAAAAGGAAGCCCGTTCCAAAATTGTGCTGAGACCGTGCAAGTGTGGGTAATATGTATTCAGGTCCGGATTCATGACAACTAGGAGCCAGACACCACTTTACTCCCTTGCCCCGAACCACTGAATCTGAAAGCACTTCCTGTGAAAACCAGCTTCTTTCTCTCTTTTAAATGGAAAATTACTCTCTGAGGTGACACACTGCTTTATAATTATCCAACTGTTTCACTCTGTCACTGTGAACAACTTAATGCCTCAAAAAACAATTTGGCTGAAAATTTCCTTTGTCCCAGATCTGAAATAAGAGTGATTTTCTTAAAGCAAGGGTTTTCGTTAATATACTTTGGGTAATTTAATTTTTGATCATTGCTACATAATACTTGTCATGTCACTACATGAATTTTTTTTTAACTTAGAACTACATAGACAAAACAAATGAGTGTGAGGAAAATGGAGACAGAGGAGGACATTTCAAAAGAATGGGAAACTCTCCCTGCCCTGGGAGTGATGGGACCATGGAATTATCTATTTTATTTACTTAACACTTAAGTCATAAGTCATAGGAAAAGGACCTCCAGTTAATTGCATTTCTTAAATGGTAGTTCACTCCCAGAATTGTATATAAAAGACTGTTTTGAAGTCCTATCGCTTGATCATAATTTGGGGAGGCAAGAGATTCTTCTACCCAAACTGCTAATTTGGAAAACTGTCTGTTTAGACTTTTTTAAGTGACTTCAGCCATGATGATAAATAGTCATTTCCCTTCATAGGGGAAGCACTGCAAACATTTAAATAGCTAAGTAATGACCTTTCATTGTTTGATTATTCTTCATATGTGTACAACAGGAAACTGTGGTATTAATTTTCTCTTTTAGTCTTCTCTGGTAAGTTGGCTATCAAAGGTTCTTTGTTTGGAATCAACCACTCTGTGTGTCTTTTCTCTGTCTCTGTTTGTCTCTCCTTTCTGTCTGTCTCTGTCTCTTCTCTGATTTTACCTTCCTCCTGCTGTCTTTCAATCCAGTTCCCTATATACCAGAAATTCACTAATGTAAGGTGTCTTGGTCCCAAAAAGGTCCTCAAAGAAAACCCAGCTCAGCTTTTCAACATCCATTTTCACTGACTTCTGTCACTGCAGTTATGTCTCTGTCCCCATGAATGTCTGCCATGTAGTTAATACCCTAAAGCAGTGGTTCTCTAAGTATGGCCCCTGGACCAGTAGCAACAGCATCATTTGGGAACTAGTCAGAAATGCAAGTTATCAGAGGTTATCTCTAACCTTAGACCTATAGGACCAGGAACTCTGGAGATGGGGCACAGTGTCCTATGTTTTAACAAGTCTTCCAGGTGATTCTGAGGCTTGCTATTTGGACCACTGTTCTTGAATCTCAGTTTGTTCACGATTAGCCTATTTTGGTGATTAAAACTATATGATATTTACAATCATGGGTGGAACCAATTGATTTCAAGTCAGAGAACCACAGCTATGGTAAGTGGTATTAGTGTGTGCCCCCCAACCCCCGCCCCGGAGTATAGTCATTCTTATCTCATGAATCTTGCCGAGTTTGGGGAGAAGAACCCAAACATCTTAATAATGTACCTTTAAACAAGACCAACCAAGCCATAAGTATAAGAGGAACTGGGGGGAAAGAACTATCAGAATCAGTGTCAAGACTGGATTCTACTCAGGCCTTGCTGCTAACTCTGTATGTTCCTCAGTAGCTCCTACAGCCTCTCCTCTTTCACAAATGGGAATAAAGCCATCTAAGTCGCGGAGTCATCATGAGTGATCAGATGATAGCTGAGGATAGGCTTTTTACATTAATAAAGAGCTACACAAATACAAGAAGATACTATTAATATTATAATCACTTTTTATCTTTAACGATAGCTTTAGAGTAATTACAGAGGATTTAGATAATGAACTATTGCTGACACCAAATGTCTTTCTTTTCTGTATGTTCCTGGAGAAATCAGGGATTTTTTGGTAAAGAGTTTCTTCCTTCCTCTCTCTCTCGCTCTCTTTCTTTCTTGCTCTCTCTGGGCTCTGGACTCACTGTATAAATAGCCTGGCGCATAGTACCACCTGCTTGGAAGATGGCATGAAAGAGCAGCTCTCATTTTGTGCTCAATCACAGAGCCAGTCCCTCACCCATATTTTAAGAAAGATAAGAGAGCTGCCAGGCATAAGTGCCTGGTTAATATCTTTCCTTTGTAGGATTACAGGACATGGAGGAACTGACAACCGTAGATAGTCCTTTCTGGAATGTGTCACATCTTCTTGGGCGGAGGGTAATCGAGTGAGAAGTTTTGAGGTGATTAGAACACCAAGATCAAAGAATTATACATATGTGGATGGGAACTCTCAGCCCCTCCCTCCGAGATTCACCTTCCTCCCCTCCACCCACCTATCCACATTAACGTATCAGAGACTGAAATATTTAGAGAAGCACTGTCCAGTAGAAAAGAATTCAAGCCACAAAGAAATAAGAGAGGGGGTAGGGAGGAAAAAGACCTCTTTACCAAAAAATCCCTGTCATTTAAGTTCTCAGAGCCACATTAAAAAGTGTTAAAAAACAGTTGAAATTAATTTTAAGAATATATTGTATTCTACCGAATATATCTGAACTATTATCATTTTAATATTAAGCGATGTAAACACTGATGCAGTATTTGACATTCTCTTGAGCATCCCAGATCTTTGAAATCCTGTGTGTATTGTGTACTGAAGGGCACATCTCTATTTGGACCAGCCCATGTCAAGAGCCCAGCAGCCACAAGTGCTGAGTGTAGCTACTGTTTGGGACACCAGGGTTTAGAGAATGTTAATTTGTAAATCTTAATTTGTAAATCAGATTGGTGAATCATCAGTGATCTTACAGAAAACTTGAAACCTCTTCAGAGTGTGTTAGAGCAGCCACTTCTCTGGCTTAGGTGCCCTTCTTTTTTCTCGCACGTTGTTCTTCCCTTCCCTGGATAGACACACACACACACACACATACACACACACACACTCTCACACTCACTCACTCACGTACAGGCAACCTGGCAGAAATTCTTCTCTCCTTTCCCCTTTCAGATGGCGTTGCTTTTGTCCATCCCAGCCAAGCAAGGCCTCCTCCCTGTCATCTGAACAGTGAAGGGAAAGTGCAGCTGCAGCCTTGGATTATTGAATGCACTGCATTCACACCAAATGGGACTTTGGTCCTCTCCCAAAGCAGAAGACTCAAAGTTGCCTTTTTACAGGCTCAAAGTTGTTTCTATTTGCCATTTCCCTGATCTTGTTAAGGCAAAAGAGAGAGCAGAATGAGAAAAAAGATTCTGAGAAGTAATTAGACGCTCTTCCCACATCATCCCTGACCTTTGGAGGAACACAAGCTTTGCTTAGAGGGGCAGCCTAAGCCTTCAGCCTTCCTCAGCCTAAACAATGTTCATGTTTGGGGGAAAAAATGAGATTTTCTAGGGAAGCATGGTAAAATTAAAAGATGACTAAAACCAGGTCACCTTAGAACCACTCAAAATGTTATGAGCCTTTAAAAATTAGTGTGTGTTAATTTTACCAGAAAATGTGTAAAAATACCTAGGCTACCTGCATAATGCTTTTTTTTTTTTCCTAAAGAATATTTAGGTTTTGATAAGTGGAATTTCTTTGGGGTCAGATAATAACCATGGTGGGTAAACTCTACAGCATCGTTACATCCCAGCACCTCTTCACCTCAACCCAATGTCTGGGAAGTATCTTCCTTAATCCTCTTGACAGGTTGACCCTCTCTGGTCATGTGTTCTGCCACTCTTGTCTACGTGTGCATGTGTGGCGCTCCGTACAGGACCGTGCCAGCTAATGTGGCCCTGCTGATTTGATACAACTGGGTAAAATTTATAGCTCATTGTGATTGTAAATATGCCTCTTCTCATTCACAGCCTGGGAAGGCTGGAGGGCCACTACATCTTAATTGGGTAAATTTTTTTTTTTTTTAATCTCCAAAGGCAGCATTCCTGCATCAGAGACACCTCAGAGCAGGGCCTCTGCTGCCAGCTGGCATCAAAATGTTAACAACTCCAGGATGACCCAGGACCTCATTCGTGGCCTAAGTCTTTTAGGACTTTAAAACAATTTCACTTAACTTGTTTTAAAACAACTTTGAATCTATGATAACAATCAATTTGAAGAAGAAAATATTTACTTCTTTTGCTCCCATTTTCTCTTTTTTTTTTTCCCTGTTGTATGCATGCTGCACTTCCAGAGATTTCAGCCAGCTTGCAAACCAGGTGATGACACGCCAAATGAATTTGTTCTAATTAACGTGCAGTTTGCAGAACGTGTTTGGATATAGATGTAAATATAAATATACACACACACAGACACACACATCTTAAAGCTCAAAGGAAAGGGGTCAGTTCTTTGAGTCCGTGAATTGCACCAACTAACTGTGCAATCCACAGCTACCATTTTGCAGAGGAACATTAAAACAAAATGAAGCAAAGTAGGTTTCATTTAGAATGAAAACTCCATTGTAAAAATGTAAAGGAAGTGATCTTTGCCCAACGTATTATGAACCAAACCAAAACAGAAGAAAAGGAATAAAGGAAACTGTTGCAAGAAGAGGGAGGAAGACAGAGGTAGGAAATAGCAGTGGATGCTGTTCCCACCACTACAGAATCTGCGCAGCAAATTGCTGTGCTTTAAGGAGAAGTGGCAATCAGCACCGATTGAAATATCCCTGAATGCAGCTATAATGACATTTCTCTTCTCCCTCTTGTGTCTGGCATGATAGGGCATCATCAGAAACACGAACCATCACACAGGGTCCTCTTTTAAAGACAGGAAGACCCCTGCATGTGATCCCAGACCACAAGCCTTCAGTGTGTGTGAGGCACGTACCCTGTGTCACACAGGATCCAGTGCTCAGAAGGGCTTCAGGCTTGATTAAATATTCTGATGTCACGATCTTGCATTTGAAATTCTTAATAATTTTGAACAAGTGATTGTGCATTTTCATTTTACTCCGGGCCCCACAAATCACGTAGCCAGACCTAGATGGACAATACAGAGCAATCTGGTTAGAGAATGTCCAATTGAAAAATATCTCATCCACAGCTTGCCTGACTCGGTAATCAGGAGTAGGGAAGATGAAAGCAACAAATATAACATTGTCACATTTTATGAGGATATTCCTTCCCCTGTCCTAGTTGGTTACCAAAAGAACTGTCAAAAAGTAGTCAGCAGCGCTAGTTGCCAGCTTTGTATCAAAGATCCACCAGGGCTGTTCCTGATTCCTCTGCTGATTGGGTTGAATTACATGGCACCCCGTGTCAAGTTACATCAAGCACGACTTGCTATGACAAGACATAACATGACCTGGTGAAAACCAGTAGGAGAATTGGAGGAAAGCATCTTTTGTTTCAAATGCCAAGGAGGTGGGAGATGAACCTAGGAAAGCAGAGGTGATCATAATAAAACAATGCTGCTAAATTATACATGATCGTCGGGGCTTCTCTGGCCCTTTGCATCTGTGGCTATCAGGGCACCACGGACCTGGTTAGGCCATCTCATAATTTCTTTGCAGGCCTTCACTGCTGCATGCTGTGGTGTGAGCGTGTCATGGCTGAGTTCCCCTCATATAAAAGTGAGTTGGGTGCATCCCTGGTAGGTAGCTACACGAAAGAAAGAAAACACAAAAAGCTTCACAAAGGATGTTAAGTAAATGGTTGTCAAAGGCTGACATCTGCAGAAGACCATCGGAAGTTTCCTTTTTGATTCATGAAGGGAAAAATGAAAAGGAGGTCTGTTTTGAAAACAGTTGCCGCTAGTGTCTTGGAACAAGAAGCCGGTGATTTGGGGAAGCGAAGGTGATGTGCTGAGATCATGTCACCTCTGACTTAAAGGGCACTGCCTGCAGCCAGGATTTGTCAGTGTTCTAGGGTAATTACATAAAGGGAGAAAGGGAGAAATACTGGCACCTGCCAATCCTTCCTCTTTAGGTAAGATACTGGTTAGGGTCCCTGTCTTCACTGGAAGCTGGGCATCTTATCAAGGCCTCCACATTAGCAAGTCTAACCTTTCACTGGTGAACCAAGGTGGAAAATGCTAAGTGGCCCAATGGACAGTGTATCAATTAGAAAATCTTGAGCAGATTACAGTGTCAGTAATCTGCTCTTGTTGTATTCAGGTTTATTCTGCCTTTGGTCAAAATCTAAATGATTATTCTTTTCAATTTCATACAGATTGTATAAATGTTTACAAGCTCTTCCTTCTCTTTTGGTTTTACAACAAGATAAAAACATCATCAACAACAACAACAACAAAAAAACCCCAAAAAACAGACCCTCCAGATGCATGAAATCAAAGAAACTAATTTGGTTCTTTCCACAGTGAAAAATAATTGTGAATGAGAAGGAAATGGAATTTTAAATGCATATAAACCTTTGGAATGTTCCCTTCGTTATATTACCAATGACACCTCTAGAGCTTACAAGAAAAGAAGTAGTAGTGGAGAGTAAATACTTCTGATAGTGGAGTGGAGAGAATATTAAATGTTCTATTTTTAGGTGTCATCATTGTGGAAAAAACCTACCTTAGGCTACTGAAAGGTGGCCTTTGCTGCCAGGATACTATCTCAGATTTTGAAATTTATTTCTATGGCTTTCCAATGAAATTTAAGAAAAGGGAGACTTCTTTCACATTTTGGGGTATGAATTTAAAAATTAATCCTTTAAATTGCGAGTTTGAGATTTGCAGATACCAACTACTATATGTAAAATAAATAACAAGTTTCTACCATATAGCACAGAGAACTGTATCAATATCTTGTAATAACCTATAATGATAAGGAATATATGTATGTATATGTATGACTGAAACAGTAGGCTATACACTAGAAATTGACACAACATTGTAAACTGACTATACTTCAATAATTTTTTAAAAGGATGAAATATGCTTAAAAGACAGAAAAGAATTAATCCCTGCTGGCTTTCCTTGTCACATAAAGTTAAACAGAGAGAGGTAATTTGTGGAGAGCACAGAGGCCACTTGACATTGAGGTCAGACAGACTCCTCCTTGCCCAGCATGGGCCGTTGGATGAGGAATTACACTGCCCCAAGCCTCCCTTGTCCAGCTAAAGATGAAAACTCTTGGGATTATCGTGAAGATTGGAAACAGCACATACAACGTGTCATGCAGAGTGCACGGTCTTGATGCCTGACAGTAGTAGGCACTCAGCAACACTAAGCTATTATTACTACCATGACCACCACTAGTATTATTGTATCATCATTATCTTTGTTGTTGCCATCATCATGATGTGCCTGTGCTGGGCACTCTACAGCATCTTCAGTAATTTAGTTACTATTTTCAAGGGCTAGTTGTCTAAGGTAAGTTCAGTACAATAAGTATATGCAATATATTAGTAGTGTCATTCTTTATCTGAAGTGTTTCCATTAGGAAAGAGGAGAGGAGGAAGCTGTGAGCCTGCCTGGCATGTGTGTTCACTTAAGCTAAGTGCTAATGCACTGACATTGGCAGCAGGAGCGGTGGACCTGCCAACCTTGTGGGGTTTCTAAAAGGGAGAGTTGGCATAGGGGGAATTCAGACAGAGCAGGGATGCTAATAACCTTCCAGCAAACATCATGGCTACTCCTCGGCGCTTGGTTTATTTATAGTTCAAAGCTGATCTGAAAGGCAATGAGAAAATGACTTCATGGCACCTCCTCAGCCTGAAGCAGGGCTTACCTTTTCACCTGGAGAGAGCTCTGGACAAAATCGCTGTCAGCCTGATGGCCACAGCAGGCCAGGGGAGTACTGTGAGGGATGTGGAGCTCACTAGGGGGCTGGAACTCTGAGTGGCAGCCACGTGCCTTTGTTTGCTTTGCTCTGTGTTCCTTCTCTCACTGAGGTGTCAGGCTTCCTGTGACCCTTGGCAGAAGCCCTTGTTGTGTGAGCCATCTTTGTGAGCTATTTGGAGAGGATCTAGAGACATACGACTAAAGGGTTGGACAAAGACCCATGAGAGATGACTAAAAAGGGTGAATTAAGCAGTCAGGAAGGGCTGAGGGTAGTTGAATAAAGGTCTTCAAGTACACCCAGTGGGTCACATAGAGAAAGAAAAGCAGTTATGTGCTGTCTCTAAGGAGAATGAACAAGAGGGTCGAAATTCCAGGCAGAGAAGCCCAAAGCCATCCCTTTGGGTTCACAGCCCTGCTGTGAGTTCCCCTCCCTACACACTGGTCGCTCAATACCCTGATGTTTACACACACACGGAAAAAACGAAGCAAAGGATCTCTCCTCACTGGGCCTCTGAGAGACGGGAGAAGATGAGGTTCAAGGAAGAGCGGCCTGGCTGTAGCCCATGGCATTCTCCAAAGCGCTCTTCTTCCAGCCCTAAAGGGGATTCCACTTGTATCTCCACAGCCTTTGCCTTTCTCACATCTGAAGTAGAACCATGTTAAAGTCTGGAAGGATTCATCAGGTAATAAAAAACAAGGTCACACACTCATTAAGGGGGTAAGCTGCTTGAATACCAACTTTGACATGCACCTACTTTACTAGTTTCCATCTGTGTGTGTAGAAGCCAGAGTTGTCCAGTGGTTGGAATTCTCAGAGTCAACTTGTCATGGTATCTCTGTATCCTGAGCTGGCCACAACAGCCTAGCAGGGCATACCAAACGGCAGCAAGAATGAGTTTATCTTGATGGTGGTAGAGCTGGACCAGCTCAGGCCCTTGTGACCATAGCAGATCTGTCTGGCCTCTTCTAAATTGGTGCACAGAAAGAATGAAGACATCTTCAACCTATTCTAACTCACCTAGATTTTTCTTCATCAAATACAGTGACATTCTGTAGGACCTAGAGTGAAATTGGGAAGCCAATGAAATATATTTTTAAACCTCCCCACTGATCCCAAGTCACCATCTTCTCCCTTCTCCACCACTTCTCAGTTCTGCCGAGTGAAAAAGAATCAAATAAATCACACAGAGTTATGGGAGACAGAAAACCAGTCTATGATAGAGACCACTCTGCTTAAATATGCCTGAAAGAGCTGAATAACTGTATTCATTGAGTTGAGTGTGATAACACAAGTTATGTAGCTTGGGTTTTCCGTCCTCTGATCAATTATGGTGTCTGTTATTCTCCACGTATTGGAAAAGTTATGAAGGAACAGAAGTAAGCAGAACAACCCCCTTTTTTAGAAACTTGAAAAAATTATCATATCTTGTGAATAGGCAGAAAATGGGCTTGACTCATGTGCAGGTGCTGATGAAGGAGGGTGAAAGAGAAGGTCACAGAATTAGATGTTGAAGGGTCTAGGTGCCGTGCCAGGAAGTTTGCACCTTGCAATACAACCCTTAGGCGATCATGGAAGCATTACAACGTAGTCGTGATATAACCAGATTTGGTTCCTTGTTGTTCCTGTGGGGTTTTGACTTTTGGTTTTTTGGTTTGGAAGTTTTATTTATTGTATTGTATTGTATCTGAAGTGTGAAGGATGAACTGAATGGAGGGAAATTTTACGGGAAGAAGGTCAATTATCCACTATAAAACATAGAGGTGAGAGATGGCACAGGCCTGAACGAAGGCATTAAAATTAGAAAGAGAAGGAGAGGACTTTGAAAGACACTGGAGAGGGAGAACTGATATAACTTGTAGCTCTTTGATATCTGTGCCTTCGAAACAGAGTATCTAAGGATTTTCCTTCTTATAAAAATGTGTAGAGTATGGAGAAAAAACTCTGAAAGGCAGCAAATAAAAATGAGTTGCCAAGGTTTAAGAAAGGGAGAAAGAATTGTCCCAGGTGCCTCCAAGTTCTGTATCTTACTTTGAGATCTGGAAAGGTACTTAAAGAAATAATCAAACTATCAATTTGCAACCTTCTATGAGAAAACAAGATCCTGAATTGCAACCACAACAGCTTTGGGAAGGTCAGGTTGTCCAGACCAATCTCATTTCCTTCTGTGTTGGAATGACATGCCAGGGTGGTCAGGGGAAAACAATAGTTGTAATCTACCTGGACTTCAGCTGGAGTTTTGATTCTGATTGCATTTTACATGATATTCTTATTAACAAGTCAAGGAGATACAGGCTAGCTCCAAGACTGTACTCCAAACGGGACCAGACTGAAAGGAAAGAAATAAGAGGGATTCCACTGTGCTCAGTCTGGTTAATATCTTTCCTAGTGGCCATTGAGGAGAGCACAAACCTTTGCTTCTTCATTCAGGAGGAGTTGTTAATATAATTTCAAGTCAATGAGAGTGAGGGAAATACCCTTCCCCCTTAAACATATTTGAAATAGAAAAGGGCAGGGGTCTCCATTGAGGGATAACGATACAAGATGGAAAGAGACAGATGAGGCCATGTGAATGAGCAAAGAGCAGAGGTTATGACTCACACGAGTGTGAAAGTTCGCCGAATTCCTTCACTAAGATCACAACCCAATCCTACCATCCTCATCAGGCTTCATGTCAAAGTTTAAGATGGGCTTGAAATATCTGAGCTAACTCAGTTCGAGTTACTTGATAGAGAATGAAAACAAAATAAGTTGTTTAAAGAAAAAAATTGCTTATTTTTCATATATGTAAGAAGAGTGAGTGTAGGATTCTAGACACAGAATAAGAGTTGAGTAATGGATATAGGATTAGCTCAATGCATACATATTTTGAGTAACTTTCTTGGAATGATTCTAAGGGGGCTAACCAAACCTATCTCTCCAGAAAATGCCAGTCCTCACTGCTGAGTGATAACTGAATTTTTGCCATTTCCCTTTTTAGAAAAGGGAACTAAAATGAATTGAGCCACTTCTATGAGCCAAACACCATGCATGGCCAATCACATATACCTTCTTAAAGAACCCTGCATGAAGTCAATACCCTCTTTACCCTACATCCAAGGACCTGGGGCTCAGAGAAGCCAAGTCACTTACCCAGAGTCACACAATCAGTAGTGGAGTCCATATTCAAAGCTGGTTTCATCAGCTTCAGAACCTGCCTTCTTTCCATTTTATCACATTAAAAACCCAGTCTTCTGAGTGACTGTTTTCTTATACCCTTGGAAAAGTTGACATTTCTATTGGTGGCTAATTTTTTACACTTTAATGTGAATATTTTTAAGGATCATCTTAGAACCTAGACGGGGAAAGGGTATTAGAAAAAGGTGAGAGTTGACAAATTAGGAGGACTGGGAGGGTACATCGCCAAGTGTAGGATAAGATGCAGCTCAGGAGACTGAGAACAGCAAAGACAAACTTCTGCAACATTTCTCTTGGCTGAGCACTGATGACTTAACATAGAAGATAGAATAAGAGAAATTAGCATAAATTCCAGCAATGGGGAAAATCTCAAGAGGCCCCCCTTCTCATCTACACACGCATACACTCACACACACACTAGACACACACACACACTAGCATAGACTAGCCTACAAGCAGCCTTAACATAAACTAAAACCTTATACACCCTCCACTGTCACTTGCTCACTTTAAACGTAATGATGCATTCCTACATACAGTTTTTAGCTACCTACGGCTAAAGTTGCAGGCCTTCTGGCTTTCAATGGCCAAGACTCCACTCCTGGGCCTATAGATTTTTTTATATGAATTTGGTCCAAGTGCTTTCCTTTGGGACCTTCTAGCTCTTTCACTCCATGAGTTGTTTTCTAGTTTAAGATACAAGATAAAACTAGACACTGAAAAGCTATTGGAGAGGATATTTGCTAGTTTTTGGTTTTTCCAAAACCCATTCATTTCCCCCTTCTCATTGGTAGCAGGGTGATTCCACTTGGGCTTTGCCTGCTTCACGTTCATGGAAGAGTAGAGGAGTTTAACTACAGAAAGATTCCCCTGCTGCTGGCTGCTACTTTTACTTGTGAGGATGTAACCCACTGTGGACAGATGAGATTGGAAGAGGTATTTGCTAGGGGTTTCTGGGACAGAAGTTTCCACCTCCTTTAGAGAGAGCTACAAGGAGAGGCAGCCCTTCTTCCTCTGGATGGTGTGGAGCTGAGCTATGAGTTCTAGAACGGGTATGGCCATTTCTCCTCCTATATTGGGATTCCAGCCCAAAGACGAACTCAATGTACAAATAAGGGGCAAATACATAAAGGTGAAGCATAGGGAAACAGAGGCGTGAGGGCACCAAGAATCTCAGCATCAAATATATGTTGACCATTAAGTCCCACTTTAAATTTAAGTCAGTTTGGGTTAAGTTTTTCCATCACTTGCAACATAGACATCTCAGCAAGATCTAGGTGTACTCTTTTTGTATCAGGAAAAATTAACTCACCGTATGGCTGGTTGAGCCTAACTGCAGGTTCACGAGACAGTGTAGTGAACATGTACATCGCAAAGCTGCCTGTGCACAAGGAGATAGGGAGAGTATTAGTGTTAATACAGGGACTAATTCATAGAGCATAAAGTCTAGTTAAGGAAAGGGGAGTAAACTACTGGGATAAACTAAAGGAAGATGGGCCAGGCAATACTATGTATTCCCAAGGTCTTGGTACAGAACAAGAAGCTACAGGTTTAGAGGAGTTTAGCGATGGGTAGGGTCCCATCAATTTGGGGTTGTTAGGGATGCTTTGGGAAAGAGGTGAGATCTGAGCTGGCTCTTAAAATAGAAAGTGTGTAACACTCATGGTACTGCTGTCCATCTGGATTCTATCTACTGTCTCTGAAAACCAGCTGGGAACCCCTGAGCTGCAAGGGTTTGACAGTTTCAAGGGACAATGCTTTCCCCATTCTAAGAGTTTCTATGTAGAGGACATTCATCTAGAGCATGCTCTCATACTGGGTTTCTAGACCAGCATCTGGGACTTGGAAGAAATGTAATGTCCAGGCTCCAACCCAGATTTACAGATTCAGAAACTCTGGGTATGGGGCATGGCAATCTGTGTTTCCACAACCTCTCCAGGTAATTCTGATGTACTCTCAAGTTAGAGAACCAAGGGGTTCTTACCATATCATTAACTGAGTGTCCATGAGCTTCGATAAGGAAAAAAAAAAAAAGAATTCTGTCTTTATTTTCACTAATCTCTAACCACAATCTGGCATTCCCCTCCATCGTGGACCATAGGCCCGCGTGGTGTGTACACTGCTCAGTAGATGTCAGAGGTATTTTCAGATCTCATTCCTGTGGTTGCAGGCATCTCGAACTATCACTGACACCCACTGCTACGTGGAAATTGTGGTAGTTACTAGGCCTATGCTGGATCTTACCATTAATGTGTTAATGAAAAAACACATATTGTTATATCTCAAATATTAAAAAAGTTTTTGATAACTGCATTTTAATATAGTAGCTTTCCCTCACAAGTCTATGTATTTTAGGTATTTAAACACTCGTCCTCGGAAGAGGACCAGAGTTCCTTCCCTGGACCGCTGAAGGGGAGCATGGTGTGGAAAATACAAACCCCTGAGCTAGGGGCAAGGCGGGTGTCTCTTCACCGCCCCTCATTCAGTGCCCACAGCAGCAGGAGGGGGCCGATCTGAATGGTGAGAGATGGAGAAGTTTTAGGGGAAGGCTTACTCCAGTCTTCTCCGTTCTCTGTTGCCGTATCTGCCTCTGTGCAGTGCTCACAGGCCCCCATCTGCTCTCCGCCAGGCATTCAGGGCTCCATGGTGGTCCAGCTCTGCCCTTGGCTAGTCAGAATGTTTGTCTCATTCAGAGCTGAAGCGCCAGAAAGCCCCCATGGACACAGATCTAGTGCCACATGCTCCCACCCAGCTGTTAACCACTTGCAAAGCTAATATTTTGATCTCCAGCTGTCTGTCTCCTATCTGCTTCTTAATTGGTTCCAAGCTCAGGCAGGGACAAAAAACATCATTTATTGGCCCTCTAAAACCTCACCAGTCTGCATCTCTCCTTCTCTTGTCTTCTGGGAATGTGCTAATGTGAAGGAGACAATCTAGGAAAACAGGCAGCCCCTTCTCTACCCAGGAGGTTTCTTAATTGTTCCTTAAGTAGCATTGGTACCAGATGCCAGACAGAAGCTGCAGTGATGTTCTTCCTTCTCGGGTGTCCTAGAATCAGGGCTGTAAATTAGTTGGGTCATTGCCCTTTAAAAGAGGAGGAAAATATGAGGTGATAATAGTCAAGGTCATTGTTGTGCATCCAATGAATTCTGTGAACCAGCTGTAAAGATTCTCCCTGAGCCTCCCAGCGTAGGGCCTAATGGCTCTACAGACAGACACTGGCTGACTTTCTAGATCTACAGATGAGACTTTTTCCCGAAGCAGCTCTTTTCCCTCTTTACCACTATTATTAGACGAAACAGAGTTAACCTTATTGTAAACTAAAACATAGCAATGTGATTAGAACATTTCGCTCTGCAGAATGCAAGGACGTAAAGCCAAAGGAAATGTGGGCCCTGCAATTGGAAGAAAGGTCCCAAATCAGCCTAGTTTCCATACACACATCTACTACTGGTAGAAACACTTATTTTGAATGAAGCCCTTGCATCATTCACAGTAACGCTATGATGGAACTACCATTATCCATCTTTTATAGATGAGGGCATGGAGGTTTAAGGAAGTTATGTAACTTCCCCCAAGTGAGTGAAAGTGGTGCCGCTAGGATTTAAATCCTGACCCAGACATCAGAAAGCCCAGGCTCTTAGCTACTCTGAGGTACCTCAGTCTCTTCCATGAGCTCTATTTCACCATCTCTCTCACAACAATCTTGTGTCTTTGGTTCCAAATCTGTGAACCTTTAGGGTGCTCAACTCGGTGTATTTCACAAGGTATCTAGTTTAAACCTCATGCCAGTCCTGTTACATGAGTTGTATTATCACCTCAATTATATAGATGGGCAAACCGAGACTTAGAAACTGGAAGACATGTACTTGAGATCAAACCATACAGCTAATAAAGCACCAGAGCTGACATCTAAACTCTAGTCTTAACCCAAGTCCAAATTATATAAATTCTGGTAAATATGGGCTTTGGTGACACGGACTCTTTATGCACAGAATCTCAGCCCACAAATCCTACTGGAAGTGGCTGGCAGGGCACACAGAAGGGTACAGCCTCGTGCAGCATCCGTATTTGGGGGGCACCAATGCTTCTTGTACTTGCAATCCACCTGCATTTCTAGGAAGTAGATTTATTTTCCTCCAAATCCTACTCAGTTCTTCTGATTCCTATTTCAGACAGACGAGGAATACTTTCCATAGCACAGCAATAGCATTTCTGCACATGGCAAGTAGCCCTTGTGGAGTTTTGAATGGAAAGACTGATAGAATTGTCAGATCTCCCAGTTCTGATGAAAAGTGAAGGCGAGGAGGACAGACTGAACAGAGCAGCTTTGACGTTTGTCAGCTCATTAGCAGGAATCTTCAAGACACATCTCCACCTCTTGATGGTCAGTCATGCTCAGTGTTAACACAAAGTGACTGGCCCTGTGGGCAGGGAAGAAATCTTATTCCCCCCTACAAAATAAGTGCATGAAGAGATTGGGATATAAAGCCAAATTTGGGCTGGCTAGGCATCAGACGGACCATGCATAGGTTGATTACTTAATGGGTAAAAACTGCTCTTTTGAGCAACAGTTGTTTTGGGCCACCCTTTGGAGGTATTCGACATAATTGTGCTAAGTAGTGTGAAAGGGAAACCTGCTTCAAGGCTAATATGATAATGAGTATTTTCTGGGAGATTGGAAGAAAGGCAGTTAGTAATATAATTTTTCATGGTTTTTTGTTGTTGTTCAGCTAAAAGTAAAAGTCTCATTAGAGAGTTTTAAATGAATTATATTTCTCCATTTCTCTCACAATTAATTTTTGTGCAGCCCAATTGCAATTTGCAACTTGATGCCTTTACGCCCAGCAAGGCAGCGTGAATTGCTTGGGGACCGGAAGAGGGCAGTGCTGAGCCGAAGCTGGCGCTGGAACCTTGCTTCTGGCTGTAAAATTGTGCTTGTTATTAAATGAAATCTTAAGGCTAACTTAGCCACAGAGGAAATTAAACTGCTAATTATGTGTGTCTAAACCACTAAAAATGGGTCCAGTTTTTGCTCAAGATTTCAGAAACACCCAACTCTTCTGCTTGGTTTTAAAATATGTAATTATGCCTGGAAATAGTACCTATTAATGATTCTATACTATAGAAAAAAATCTTTTAGAGTTATCTCTTCCCATAACTTGTCCCTTTCTAAGTAAATAAACAAAAGATTGGTGGAATTGGTTAATTTAGGTTTTTTATTTGGTCTTCCAAATCATCTCTGTCAATGTCTCTATAAAATCTGAGTCATCCACGTTCGGACCATGTAGAACATCGTTCTGCTGGATTCAGAGATGACCACATTATTTTTATAGCACTTTCTTAAAAACCAGACCTCTCTGGAGGAAAAAATATCGAAGATTTGGAGAGAAGCAGTTCTGATTTGGGATGGAAAAGGAGTGATGATTGCATAAATGTTCATGTGCAATTTAGAAAGGTGATGTCATTGTGAACTTATCCTCATGACAAGGAAATAAAAAACTTATCTCCAAGTAAGTGAGAAGTCAGTGACTGGCCAAGATTATTTCAGGTTCTTAGCAGAGTGCCAGGCAGCCTGGTAGCTGTCCATAGATGATCAGATAAGGGAAAGGAAAAGAAATTTGATACCAGGTTTTAACAAAAATATACAGATTGACAGTGACTGTGTTACAGAGCATAATTTGAATAATTTGCATGGCCCAGGCTCTTCAGTTTGCAAATCTTTTTTTAGTTAGAGCTCTTGTAGTTTCTGTTGATCAAGAGCATTACCTGGGAGCTTGTTAGAAATGCAGAATCTCGATCTACTGAGGCAGAAGTTTCATTTTAGCTAGTCTGCAGAAGAATGGATTGTGCCATCAAGTTTGTGAACTACCTATGTTAGGTCTTATCCGCCAGTGATTTTCTTCTGAAAAGGGCATCCCTCCAGCTTTCAGTTTAGAGATAGTTGATAAAGCCTGGCAAATTCTCATTTAGAATCAATTAAAAGAAGTTTTTATGGTTGTAGTCATTTTCCCCTTTGCAACAAATAAAGCCTTTTGAAATCTTTAATGTTCTTCTTTTTCCAGCTGATTTTACATGGCCCTAAAACATTGGCCAGTTATGACCTGGAGTCCTAGAAAAGTTAATGCACAGAGGGCATGGTATTTACACATTTTTTTTTTTTTTTTGGCATTTCTTGCCTTGCTGAAGATGGGGAAGTGTTGTAGATTCACCACCCCTTGCATTGACTTGGCTCTCCAATTCGTTCTATGCTTTTTATCGGTTTCATGAAAGGATGATAATGACCTATTTTACTTATCCATTAGGAGCTATGAACCAGAAGCCTTTTCCTCCTTCCTGGAGCAAGAAGGGCAGCATGGCTGGGTCAGCCAATCAGAGTAATGAGGCTCTCCTGCTTGGAAAAGTGAGATTAATCTAAATCAAATACTTTCTACCTTGGCAATTTTAACTAATTCCCGCAGGAAAATACAAGAAATACGTGAAGCCCCCGTAGTCCTGCAAGCCTCCTGATATGGGGAGGCAGGTAATACCTTTTAAGCTTGTTTAGTATCTTACCCTGCTGGGTTTTACAACTGACTCAAAGAATAGCTGTGAGTCCTCAACCCAGTATTACAAAGAAATGCAGCTTTCATGGAAGAAGACCAAAAGTCCTGGGCTGCACAGTGAATGGCTGTAGTCTGTGGCACTAGCTCCAACTGCCTTGATTAAATTACTTCCTTTATTGTCTTTCCGTCTCTGTCCCTGCAATCATCAGAGGATCTAAGCTGCTAAGATTTGAGGGCTGCGCCGTGAGATACTCGGGTTGCAGGTTAGAGAGGTTTCCTTCTTCCCGCAAGGTGCACGTGCTTTCCAGCGTATGATCTGCAGGGACCATGCTGATAGAGGCCCCGGTAGAGGGCCGCTCAGGTGTGCTGAGGCTCCTAGGGGCATGGGGAGACTCCCTTCTCTGCGATAATAACCTTGTCCAATGCCTGAGACCCACACAATGGAAAGGTGTCCCTAGATAACACTGCAGGGCTTCTCAAATGACCTCTCTCTTCCACCTTCAGCAAAAGGAAAGGTTTTACTTAACGATGGCCCCCACCTATCTTGGTTTGTCAAATAGAAGCTTCAGTAGAAACAGGCTAGGTTTTATTTGACTTTGTGAGCAGTGACCTAGGACTCTTCCTTGAAACTCTCCCCAAACTTCTTAGCAGGAATAAATTGTCAACCGTGATAAAGAGAAAAGTCCCTGTGTACCCAAAACAAGGTGTTTATCCATGAGCCTTTGGAGATTTTTATTGTCTTTTTTTAATATCAGGTTTATTGAGGTATAAGTTACCTGGAGTAAAATCCATCCTTTTTGTATAGTTATGAATTTTAACAAATGAAACTATAATCAAGATATAAAACATTTTGATTACCCTCAATATCTTCAGAACCTCTTTATAGTCAACTCCCACCCCATTCTCCAGCAACCACTAATCTGTTTTCTGTCCCTGTAGTCTTGCCTTTAGTCCTGAAAGATTTATTTATTTATTTTAAAAATAACTCCCTTTTCTCAAAAGAACTAACAGATAGGTCCAATTAGCACAATAAGATGTACTTAAAGGAGCAGCTCTGGGGTCAGATAAATACAGATTTCAGGGTTTCAACATCCTGACTCTGACCCTTTCCTCACACTGATGTGGAATCTATTACTTTATTTAGTTAAGGCTCAGTTTTCCCATCTATTCAATGGGGTAATAATAGTCAGCAACATTTGTTAAATACTCCACTACTTGCTAAGACTTGTTTAAATCATGGTGAGGTGCTACCCTACTGATGTGATAACTGTTTTTTTCTTTGATGTTACTTGTTACTTTCTATTTAATCTTACCGCCCACATCAGAGAGTTGGGATTTTAAATTTACACACGTTTTATCCTCCACAACGCCTGTCAGAGTGCATGTCTTAGTCTGCTCAGGCTGGTGTGAAAAAAAAAAAACAAACCACAGACTGGATGGCTTATAAACAACAAACTATTTCCCACAGTTCTGGAGCCTGAGAAGTCCAAGATCAAGGTGCTAGTACATTCCATGTCTGGTGAGGGCCCACTTTCTGAGCCATAGACTTCTGCCTCCTTTCTATAACCTCACATGACAGGAGGGGTGAGGGGTTTCTCTGAGGCCTCTTTTATAGGGACAGTAAATTCCATTCATGTAGGCAGAGCGCTCTCAAAGGCCCCACCTCCAAATACCATCACCTTGGGGGATTAAGGCTTCAACATGTAAATTTTGGGCGGTTACAAACATTGTCTATAGCAGTACACGACAGCTATGTGGAACACATAAATCAAGCAAAAGAGTATTAAATGTTACAGTGAAAAATAAGCTCATTCACATTGCTATATTATTGCTACATATATAAGTATTGATAAATGATGATACTGATGCATTTTTTAAAATTTACATAAACGGTATAATTTTGTATCCTTTTATAACTTTTCTCCCTATTTATGATTTTTTTAGACTTATCTATTGTTTAACCACTAAATAGTATTACATTTCATGAATAAACAGTCTATTTTTCTATTCTGGGGTCCAAGGACAAACAGGGTGTTTCCATGTTTTTACTGTGTAAATGGACAAGCATTGCCTTGAATAGGGATGATACTCACCAAGCTAAGAAGTGGTTTCTTTGGGAAGAGGGGAGAGGCAGTTGGGAGCTTTAGATGTAGCTGTAATATATTGTTTCTTTTTAAAAAGAGAAAAGAAAAGAAATAGCACACTGGAGCAATAGAGCTAGTAAATTGTTAATATCCATCTATTAATTCTGGTCGATGAATTCATGAGTGTTCATTACATTCAGTATTCTCTATGTTTTAAATTATTCTATAATTAAAAAGAAAATTAAATATAAAAAAATACTAAAATAAAATTCCACGATCATGGTCCGTCCTGGAATGTATAATCATTATTAGTGGCACTCTTGAATATTTCATAAATAATGAAATTTCTTCCATGACCAATGTAAAATATTTGTGACATATCCTAGTTAGTTTGGTAATAAAAAGTCAAGAGTCAGGATTTCCCCTGGTAAATGCCACTTCTTCAACCATGATAACTGCTCTGCAGTGTTTTCCTGTAAGGATCTAATTGTATTTTTTTTTCCCTGCTGTTTTTGTTTCTGCTGCTGTGGTTGCAAGTCGTGAGTTTTAAGCACTAAGAAACAGACACAGAGCCCCTTTAGAAATATCTAGAGGAGGCTTGTATGTTAAAGAGAGGGGTTACGGCGCATCTAGTAATTCATCTCATCGAACTCTGCAGTTAGCGGGACTTGGCTAATACAGGGCACTGAGGGAATAAGGATGCTTTTGCCTGCATTTTACTCATCTTTTACAAAATAAAGGGAACTGGCTTTGGACAGGAAATAGCTAAGCTTTGGAAATAGTTGTGAGGCTTATCCCATTCTTTCATTTTAATGACTTTCCCTGGTATTTAATCCCATCTTCGCCTTCTTCTGTGACTATGCTTATTAGCATGCTCTTCGGATAGCTAAGAAAACAAAGCTATCAAAATACAGCTTGCACCAAGTTCCCTGGCTGAGGTGGCAAGTGAGCATGTTTCCCTGCCCCCTTGTGGCTTGATCACAGAATTCCTGCTGCGTTTACCCCCAGGGCTTCTTACCCTGCCTCTGAAATGCTCAGGAATGAAAGGGCCAAGATTCAGCCCTGCCACTCACTGCAGAATAGATGGACCCCCTTCATGACTGGCCTTGATCTTGCTGACAGCGTTTGCTTCTTAGGAGCTGGGAGCTCCAAAATGCTTCTGCTCTCAGATGGCCTGAGAAGGCTTGGACTTCAAGCCCAGAGGGTCCAAGATCACATTTTCCATGTGGAGAGGCTGAAATTGTAAAATAGGTCATGAGCTGAAGCAATGGGTGCTTGAAAAAAGTCATGGCTTTAGAAGGAGACTCTTCCATTTGAGTTAGTGATGTGATCTCCAAAAGCAGCCCTACTGTAATTGCTTTAAGACAATGGAGGAGGCTGCATTTTTATCAAGGTCTGTTAGGTGGATTTTCGAGCTGATTGAGATGTGTGACGCCATACAGAGTAATGGAACTCGCTGTTGTTAAGGATATAAGAGGTAAATTTTAATGCTAAGCAAAGACTACAGAAGGGCTTCATGGCTAGACTATTACGGGAAACCTTTAAAGGAGGGCATAGAGGAGAGCAAGTCAGGGCAGTAAATGGTTCTTCTCAAACCGTGACAGTACTGAAGCCAGTCACCTGTGATCATCATTTAATTTCGTTTCTCAAAGGGTGGTCTTCCAAAATTTTACCTACCAAGAATAGGCTGAGATGCAACCACTGCCCTAGGATTTTTTTTTTAATTATGCATGTTGAGTCATTTCCATTTTACAGACAGAACAGCTGAGTCACCAATTAGAATCAGAAATATTGGTTACAGATCTCACAAGAAATCAGTAGCAGAGCCGGAAACAGAATTGAGGGTATCTCCTGCTTTAGATAAGAATTCTTGTCTCTGGAGCAGACTTTCTCTCTGTAACAGTAATGAACTGCTTCACTGCTTCCTAATGTGCCATGTGCTTTCGTCAACTTCTCCTAGGCTGCTGGAGGCACCAGGTCACTGTGTCACAATGCAGTGTCAAAATGTCACAGTAATATCAGCTGGGTGATGACAATAGGGATGCAAGCCGAGGGGTACGGAAACATCTCAGCACCTTTGTCATGCAGCATATAGATAGTGTTCTTTTCTATATCAGTATTCAAAAAAGGTGCTTGGGAATAAACATAGACACTAAAAAAGAAAAGTGAATCGGTCCCTCTGGTAAAATAGTTTATCTACTTGCTAGCCTCAGCTTTTCATCAGGCATTCATATTTGATTTATAGTTTGAAAACTAAGACAAGGGTAAAGCAGCACTTATGCTAATATTGTAATTGTGCAGATGATTTTGCACAATAATTACAGCTCTCGCCTTCTACTCTTAAGAGTACAAATGGTCAGATATGTAATAGATTGTATTACAACAAATAATAAAATATATGGGCAAGCTCAGTACCATTCCTTTATATCTAAAATTAAGCTAAGAAGACCTCAGAAAACAGTGCATGTATATATACACACACATAAATTATATATATTATATATGTAGTTACATATATAATATATATTCCATGATTTTAGTCCAGAGAGAAGTAAAATATGAAAATGTCAAACAATATGTATTTTTTGATGCATTTTTGTCCATTCTCTGAACTGAAATAGGTTTTCCTGTTGAAGTTGATAGGATAGACAGATACACTGGTGAATTTGCATATGTAGATCATATATGTTCTCCATCCTTTAGTTGGTTTTTCCCATTCCTTTTGTTTCACCATCTTGCTACTTCTTCATCTGTTGATGCCCTCACTCTGTACGCTGTCCATGCCCTATTCTGCTGCATGGCTTCATTGGGTCTAGATGACTTTTATTTCCATATAAATTAGGGATAGCCAATCATGGCCCTGATTTAGAGTTTCTGGAAATATGTTTCTGTGGCCCACCTTAATTCACAGAATCATCTAGGATGCTTACTAAAAATGCTCATTAATACTACCTACCCTAGACTTACTGAAACAGATGTGTTTTTAACAAGACTCCCTGTCTTCCATTTTTATGCATATTCATATTTTGAATTTCACTTCCCTAGAGCAGTGATCCTCAGTAGGGATGTGCACAAACCTGAGATGTTTCTTAGAAATGCTGGTATAGTCACTAGAAGACTGGCAACTCATACATTAGGTTTGGTGATGATGGTGCTGAATAGTGTTGTTCAGAGTATCCCACCACGTCCCAGTTTGGAAATAGCGTTACAATATCCAAGGGGTATCTCCATCACAAGGACTGAAACCACTGCCAGGGAAATCACTATTAGCAATGGGGAATTTCCTTTCGCAGGAATATGTCGAAGTATGAATATGTTGAGAACACTAGCCCTTGGGTTTTGTGATGCTCTTGAAAGGAAGTAGTTAGAAGAAAAAAAATAACACTACACAGTTAACTTATTTTTATATTATAAAAAGATTTAATTGTATATGGTAACACAGAAACCAAATAAATTTCTTGTGTAATGGAAATGATGAATATACATCACAAGATTTTTTCTGGTTATAGACAATGTAATAATTTTGAGGGGCAAGTAAGTACACAAAATGCCAATTTTTTAAATTGCTACTTTTGATGACATGAAAATGTACCACTCATAACAGAGAGCATAACTGATTGATGGCCCCATCTGCTGACCCTCCTGATCAATAATCACTTTTGCACCAAAGCCACACTTCTCACAGGCTACTCCTAGGAAAAACCTGAGCACAGAGAGGGTAATCAGGCAGGCTCATTCCAATGAGATACGCAGAAATCTGGATATCATGACTTCGGCTCAAGGACTCCTTGCTGGCCTGGCTGAATCTTTCTTGGAACTGCGTTGCAGTTCACAACTCTTCCTACTCTGTCCTTCCTTCCCTTTCTCCTTCCACAGGTGTCAGACCTACATCGTGGTCAAAGGGCTCTCCCTCCCTCCTCTTGCTCTCTCTCCCCATCTTCTCTTCTTCTCTCCCCTAATAAATCTCCTGCTTGTGTAGTCCTTGATACCTGCTTCTTGGCAGACTTGAACTAATACACTGTGCTTCATTGAAAGCACTGATCATTTTATGTTCTGTCCACTCTACCAAACACATAACACGCACAGGCACACGCACACGCGTGCACGCACACACACACACCCTGGTAGATTGCCAAAACTTTTGTCACATTACCTTTTTGTTGGTTGTCAGAATTGTTCCTTTCCAAATCTCGTTCTTATGGTTTCTTGTTCTCTGATAAATGACAGTGAATGCTAGGATATTTTTTAAGTAGGATACCCTCTTTTGGCATTTTAAGTATGCACTGTATCTTCTTATTAATAAGATGCTTCAAATAGTAAAGATGCAGAGGATTCCTAAAGACCCCTAACAAGGACTTATATTTGTGGGAATTTCAGCACCTAGTTAGGGAGGTATCTGGGGGTCAGAGGCCCTTCAAATCACATTCTATGGGTAACTCTCTACTGAGGTTACTTCTGTGTGATGGATTAGTCATTACTCCCCCTTCCCACTCCTGCCTACCTCCAAAGTGAGAATGAAAGCTGGGAAAGTTCTCCCCTCCTCTCCAAATTACCATGATAATTTCATTTCCTGCCATATGAAAGAAGAAAGTAGCTTTAAGAGATTTATTTGTTTGACCTCTGTTGGAACTATGATGAGAGAGAAATTAGAGTCTACTGAATGATGTCATTTAATATTAGTAGTTACCCTCAAGCATTATGGAGAAAAATGGAGAAGGGGAAATCCCATGGCTGTAAAATCACTGTCAACCATGACTATTTTATATAGACTTTCTGTATCTCACTAATGTAAGAAATAAGCTCACATTCTAAGCTAGTAACCATTGCAAATAGATCCTGAAGGTTGAACCCCATAGTACTTAAGGTCTATGGTAGATAAATGGTACTTTTCTAATTTTTATCAAGGTGTTCAAAATGTTTCAGAAAGAATATTTCAATGGATATTGAAGTGATCATTTAAAAACTGATACTTAAAATATTTCAAATTAGGCCTAACATTCTTTCTAATTGCCTCTATATTTATCCTGTTAATTAATTTACTTACTCTCTTCCTTGCTAAATTTAGAATGAAAGTGCATCACTTTCTTTGGATGATTGGTATCTGTAGCAATTCGAAGGATGATAAAATGTAAACATGAAAGTGGTTGTATCTGTTAAGCAAGTCATTTTAAGAACTGGAGTTGCAAGTCACCTACGTGAACTGGTGGTGGACTTTATCAGTGGTGGGATCACACACTCCTTCATACAGCGTTTCACTCTGTCATGTTAACCACTTTATCCTCTCCTTTGCACATGAATTCTTAACTCAGAAAGAATGCCTTTGGGACAACAGTGAGGAAGAAAATAAGTGTAATAATGTCTCACTGCTAAGGAAAACTATCTGATTTATTAGTTTTTCAAATTCTGTAATAATCTGAATCCAGCCTACATTTTCCATATTATCTGCCACCCTCTACACATACGTTACACATCAGCCAAATCAGACAACTCTTTCTAGAACACTAGGCGTACTTACTGGCCTCGGAGCCTTTTGCTTTAATACTATCCCACCCTCTCAGAAATCATTATGATGCAACCCCCAGCCCACAGCAAACACTCTGCTCTCTATTTCTGAGTTCTACTATTTTTAGATTCCATACAAAAGTGAGATTATACAGGTTTTTGCTTTCTCTGTCTATCTTATTTCACTTATCATAATGATGACTATAGTTAATAATGCTGTATTGTATACTTGAAAATTATTAACAGAATAGATCTTAAGTGTTCTTACCACACACACACACACACGCATGCAAATGCATACAAAGGTAACTATGTGAGGTGATGGATTTGTTAACTAAACTTATTGTGGTAATCATCTTATAATACATATATATACATATATACATTTATATACACATATATATGTATATATATACACACATGTATATCAAAGCATCACATTGTAAACCTTAAACTTATACAATGTTGTCAATTATATTTTTGTGTATACATATTTTTTGTGTGTATATATATACATTATTGAAATAGTTTATGATGTAGTATCAATTTCTGGTGTACAGCATAATGCTTCAGTCATACATAAACATACATATATTCGTTTTCATATTCTGTTTCACTGTAAGTTTCTACAAGATACTAAATATAATCCCCTGTGCTATACAGTATAAACTTATTGTTTATTTTATATATATTAGTATCTGCAAATCTTCATCTCCCAGTTTATCCCCTTCCACCCTCTTTCCCCCCTAGTAACCATAAGTTTGTTTCTTATGTCTGTGAGTCTTTCTGTTTTGTAAATAAGTTCATTTGTGTCTCTCTTTTTTTTTTTTTAAGATTCCACATGTAAGTGATATCATATGGTATTTTTCTGTCTCTTTCTGGCTTACTTCAGTTAAAATGACAATCTCCTGGTCCATACATGTTGTTGCAAAAGGCATTATTTTATTTTATTCTTTTTTATGGCTGAGTAGTATTCCGTTGTATAAACATACCACAGTTTCTTTATCTAGTCATCTGTTGATGGACATTTAGGTTCTTTTCATGTCTTGGCTATTGTAAATGTAAATAGTGCTGCTATGGACATTGAGGTGCATGTATCTTTTCATATTAGAGTTCCCTCTGGATATATGCCCAGCAGTGGGATTTCAGGATCATATGGTAACTCTGTTTTTAGTTTTTTGAGGAATCTCTATAATGTTTTCCATATTGGCTACACCATATTTGTACCGCTTTTAGGAATACTGATTGGGGAGTATCCTGTAAGTTCTATCACAGTGTGAAGAATGCATTTCCTTAAACACAGCCAAGTTACTGCAAGGCTTCCAGGTGGAAATAACTGCTGGGCGTTCAGTATATGCATCAGATACTCTGCCGGGCTTTACTTGGATTCCCTTGTTTAATCTAGACATTCACCCTCCTGAGTACTGTTATTGACCTCAGTTTACAAATGAAGAACTTGAGGTACCGCTGAGTAATGGTTTACTATTATTGTAGTACTTGCCCAGCATCCCTGCTAATAAGTGATAGATCTTGACTTACGGCCTAAGATCTTAGTAATCATTATGATTTAGCCCCTTTTACATAGACTCAGAAAATGTGTATTCTGTACAAGAAAACCACAGAGCAATCGTGTACCTCAAAGCCCACTCATTCATTCAGTCAAAAAAAAATTTATCATGCACCTATTCTGTGTGATTTTACAATAATCCCTTGCTGGATTTTCAAGGCTGGAAAAAAAAAAAAAAAAGACAGCTCCTGTCCCTAGTGTTTTCACAGCCTTTCAGGGGGTGATTCAACATAGTGAGGACCATGTGACAGGTTTGAACAAGGGACAGTGAAGTCACCTTCAAGGGGTCCTTAGCTTAGCCAGGCTGGCCTGGGATTGCTTAGTAGAGGAATTGAGGGACTGTCCTGGAGGATGAGCAGGAGTTTACCAGGACTACGAGGCTGGGCATGTTCTAGGCAAAAGAACAGCCTGTGGAAAGATGGAGGAGTAAGAAATACCAAGCCTGATGTGTTTGGGGGAATTGGTACAGCAAAACCATGGAATGTGAGCAGAAAAGGGTCATAAGTTCACCAGGGCCATTATGTTCATGCTCAAACATGCTGTTTGCAGAGCCCAGATTTAGAAAACCAGCCTCCTCGAGTCAGACACGTCAGCCTAGCCCCATGCTGTGAGCTGGTAGCAGCTCAGGGTGAAGCCATGCTCGTGCATCTTTCAAAGGGTTAAGGTTGGCCTCTCCTTGTACTCCCCGTCCTTCCACAGACACATTTCACTTTGAGTTCTTACACTGGTTCTGTAAGGAAATTTTAATTAATTGTACCGACAATTCCAAGTTGACCAACCAAAAGAGAAAAAAAATCAGGCTTCCTGTTGATGGGAAAGATGATAGATGCTCTCTTCTTTTTGAATGGTTTTGCCAGGCATGATTGATTTAATAATAGGTAGGTTTCATTTTAATGCTAGTGACAATTGGGGGAAGAGCTGGCAAGGAGAATAAGAGTGGTACTCTGTAGCAGGTATTTAACGAAGACAGCCTGAAAATCAATATTAATCCTTTGCTGGCAGCTAAAAATTTCAGACAACTTAAGCAGACGAATGGGGCATAATATCAGTCAGTAGTATTAGTTTATCCGTTGGTTCACTCTTAGACCAAATGAGAACTGTTGTTGATTAAAAATCCTTTCCCAGGATGCCACTGCACATTTTAAACAGTTCTTATTTTCCCTTGAGACCAGAAAATCTTCCTCCCTTTTGCCTTTTCTGGTCTGTCTTTAAGTCCATCAATTTCCAAGTAGCTCTGTGCTTCTCCTGCAAGCAAAATTCTTACCCTCTCCAGCTCCAGGGTTATCTGTCTCCGACCTGCGGAGCCCTCCGCACCTAGACAGTACTCTCCTACAAGAACCAGAGATAACCCAAGGCTGTGACAGCCACAGAGAGAAGTCCCATAGAAGAAATCAAACCCTAGGTACGGCCCCGTGGCTGCATTTCTTGTCCTTATCTGTGCATGTTGGTGGAAGATGTGTCACGGGAAAGCGGTGAGGAAAATTAAGAAAGAAGGAACTGTGACTTTGCTATATTTTGTACCTAGTAAATGTATCCCAGGATTATTTATATAATTTAGTCTGTCTACTTTGGGGACCTGCAGGCACAGATCTTGTGTTAGGCCTCAGGCTGGTCAGAGTGGCTAAATGCTTAGAAAAATGAGCTTTGATTCAGTCTCCCAGGAAACAGGAATTTCCTGTGAGTTTACCTGCTACATGCACCTGAAATGGTAAACAGGACTTTCTTGATGAGCATGTCATAATCTTTATGTCACTCAATGGTAGTTCTTCATCTTGGTGGAAACTTGGTGATTGAAGAAACATCCTCTTTCATCAGGAGTGCTGTCATGTCTACTGATCAGTGTAGAATATTTATTTAGAAATGTCCTCATGTTTTTGACCTACATTGATGGAAAATATATGTATTCTCTCTGGTTTTTTGTTTTTCCATCCATCAGATCTTTATAATCATTGTGACAATGCCCAAGAACCTAGGGTTTACAAAATTATCCTTTCATACTATTGATTGGAAAAGCTCTAAAAAACAAAACTTAAAAAAAAAAAATCCTAAAAAAATGTGTTCCCAAGGTCTCTTTCATAAAAAAATGTGAGAGGGAAATCTTCACAATGAAATCCCCTGTGGGGCTGTCTAACATGTGAATGAAATGAGATCATTCAAATTTATAACATGCTGTAATTGTAGGAGTCAGACTTGATGTCTACTTCACATCCTAGGGGAAGTTGATTCTTCATCTTTCTGAAGAGAGCAAACTGAAAATTTTAATTAAGAAAACGTACAGAATTGGAAGACCAAAAACTCCATCGATGGAGGCTTGATTTAATTACCAAGAACCTCCGAAATAGACCCACTGTTATCAAATTTAGAAAAGAGTGAGAAATGAAACAAACTTAATTCTTACTCATTTCTTAATGTAATGCAGGCACAAAGCTAGATATGTTACATTGTTATCTTGTTTACACTCACAACTTTAGAGAGCTTGGTGTTTCTGTACCAAGTTAGATGAGGTCATTGGGACTAAGATAGGTAACATGACTGGTGAGTGATATAACCAGAATTCATTTAGATGTCCCTGATTCCAAAGCTTTTACACTTTTCAACACACCATACTATTCTTCAAAATATTCTAGCACGTGATGAAGGAAAAATAGATTAAGTCCTCCTTCATGTCTCCCTTTCTTTCACACCAAATATTCAAACCTTTAGGCTCTATCTACACATTCATATATAGAGTCCAGTCACTTGTCTATGGCGATTATGCTGCTGAAGGCTATCAACATCTCTGTCCTGGATTATGCAGTGTCCTCTTAACAGGTCTCCCTGTATCTCCACTTGTCCTCATACTGTCTCGCCTTGCCATGGAAGCTTGAATGGACCTTTTAAAATGTCAGATCAAATCACTCCTCTGCTCAAAATTATCCAGTGGCTCCCTACTTCACTCAAAATAAAAGGCCATTATAGTTTACTGAAAGTGGTGGAGTTCAGAAGTCCAGGTCTCCATCCCTCCACAAAAGCGACTAATAAGCTGGTAAAAGTGTCAGAGTCAACTTTTGCAGAACCCTGGAATCTAGTCATAAATACAACAACCAACAGAAATGAACAAAGAAAGAGGCTGCTGGAATGCAGTGAGAGAAAGCAGTGGCATTTTTAAAAAGTAGACTGTTTTTTAGAGCAATTTTAGATTTACAGCAAAATTGAACAGACGGTACATAAAGTTCCCATATACCCCATGACCCCATATATACACAGCCTCCTCCACTGGCATTCCACACCATAGAGCTACATTTATTACAATCAGTGAACCTACATTGACATCATTATCACCAAAGTCCATAGTTTATTTACATTAGGGTTCACTCTTGGTGTACATTCTATGAATTTTAACAAATATCCACCATATGGTATCATACAGAATAGTTTCACTGCCCTAAAATCCTCTGTGCTCTGCCTACTCATCCCTCCCCTCCCCTAAAACTCCTTGCAATCAATTATCCTTTTACAGTCTCGATGACTTTGCCTTTTTCAGAATATAATATACTTGGAATCATACAGTATGTAGCCTTTTCAGATTGGCTTCTTTCACTTAGTAATTTGCATTTAAGTTTCCTCCATCCTTACCATCTGTATATCTTCCTTGGTGAAGTGTCTATTTAGATCTTTTGCCCATTTTTAAATCAAGTTGTTCATTTTCTTATCATTGAATTTTAAGTGTTCTTTGTGTACTTTGCATAACAATCCTTTATCTCTTTATGTTTTTGCAAATATTTATTCTGAGTCTATGGCTTGTCTTTTCATTCTCTTGACAGTCTCTTTCACAGAGCAGACATTTTTAATTTTAATGAAGTTCAACTTATCAATTATGTCTTTCATGGATCACGTCTTTGGTGTTGAATTACTAAAACCCAAGACCATCTAGACGTTTTCCTATGTTATCTTCTAGGAGTTTTATAGCTTTGCATTTTACATATAGGTCTGTGATTTATATTTAGCTAATTTTTGTGAAGGTTTGTGTCTCAATTCTTTTTTCTTTTTTCAAGTAGCTCTCTAGTTCCAGCACCATTTGTTGAAAGACTATCTTCTCTCCATCATATTGCCTTCGTTCTTTTATCAAAGATTAGTTGACTATATTCATATGTGTCTATTTCTGACCTCTCTGTCTGTTCTACTGATCTATTTGTCTATTCTCTTAACAATACCATGCTGTCTTGATTACTGTAGCTTTATAGTAAGTTTTGATGTCAAGTAGCTTCAGTTCTCTGGCTTCATTCTTCAATATTGTGTTAAATATTCTGGGTCTTCTGCCTCTCCATATAAATTTTACAAAAAAGTTGTCAATATCCATAAAATAATTTGCTGGGATTTTGATTGAGATTGCATCAAATACATAGACCAAGTTGAAAAGAACAGACATCTTGACAATACTGAGTCTTTATGTCCATAAACATGGAATATGTCTCCATTTATTTACTTCCTCTTTGATTTCTTTCATTAGAGTTTTTGTAATTTCCTTCATATATATTCATAAATATATACATGTATGAATATGTATACAATTGCTTATTAGTTTCAGGAGGTTTTTGGACTATTCTTTTGAATATTCTACATCAACAATCATGTCAATGCACGGGATACAGCAAAAACAGTTCTAAGAGGAAATTCTATAGTGATAAACACCTACATTAAGGGGAAAAAAAATCTCAAATAAACAACTTTACAAGTCAAGAAACTGGAAGAAGAACAAACTAAGGCCGGAGTCAGCAGAAGGAAGGAAATAACAGAGATCAGAGAAGCGATAATGAAATAGAGACTAGAAGAGTGACAGAAAAGATTAATGGAACTAACAGCTGTTTTTTTGGCAGAGACAAAATTGACAAACTGTAAGCTAGACTATGAAAAAGAGGGAAGGCTCAAATGAATAAAATCAGAAATGAAAGTAGAAACGTAACTAATACCACTGAAATACAAAGGATCATAAGAGACAACTGAACAATTATATACCTACAAATTGGATAACTTCGAAGAAATGGTTAAATTCCTAGAAACATACAACTTACTAAGATATAATCATGAAGAAATAGAATATCTGAACAGAACAATAACGAGAAAGGAGATTGAATCAGTAATCAAAAATTGCCCAACAAAGAAAAGCTCAGGACCAGATAGCGTTCACTGGTGAATTCTACCAAACATTTAAAGCGTAAGATGGATCCTTCTCAAACTGTTACAAAAGACAGAAGAGTGGGGAACACTTTCATATTCATTCTGTGATGCCAGCAATACCTTGATAAATCAATTAATGCAGAAAAAATACTGGACAAAAGTAAACACTTTCATGATTTAAAAAAATATATACCAACAAACTATAAATAGAAAGGAACTTTCTCAACAAGATAAAGGGTAGTTGGGGAAAATCCACAGTTAACATTATCCTCAATGGTGAACACTTAAAGCATTCTCCTTAAGATCAGAAATGAGATGAGGAGACTGCTTTTGCTACTGCTGTTCTATTCAACATTGTACTGTAAAATATAGCCAAGAAATTAGGCAAGAAAAAGAAACATAAGGCATCCAAATTGGAAAGGAAAAAGTAACATTCTTATTTACAGATGACGTATTATAAATAGAAAACCCTGAAGAGTCCACAGAAACTGTTAGATAAAATAAATGAATTCAGCAAAGTCACAGGTTTTAAGATCAAAACTAAAAATCAGTTGTATTTCTACACAGAAGCAATGAACAAAGAAAACAATTCTGTTTATGATATAAAAAGAATAAAAACTTTAGGAATAAACTCAACAAACGTGCAAGACTTGTACACTGAAACTCCAATACTGATGAAAGAAATTAAAGAAGATGTAAATAAATGGAAAAACACTACTGGAAGACAGTATTGTTGAAATACTACTACGGTTCAAAGCAATCAATCTACAGAGTCAATGCAAACCCTATCAAAAGCCCAGTGGGCTTTTGTGCAGAAATGGGAATGTTAATGCAAAAATGAACTTGAGCCCCAAAATTAATTTTCCACAAGGGTGCCAAGACTATTCAATGGGGAAAGAATATTGTCTTCAACAAATGGTACTAAAACAACTGGATATCCATATGCAAAAGAATGAACTCAGTTGTTTACCTCACACCATATAAAAAATTAACTCAAAAAGGACCGAAGACCTAACTGTAAGAGTTAAAAGTATACAACTCTCAGAATAAAACATAGGAGTAAATCTTTATGTCCTCGGATTTGGCAATGGATTCTTAGATATGACACCAAAAAGTGGAAGAAACAGACTAAACAAATAGATTAAAGTGGACCTCATGAAATTAAAAACTTTTATGCATCAAAAGATATTATCAAGAAAATGAAAAAGCAACCTAAATAATTGGGTAAAATACTTGCAAATCATACATTTGATAAGGGTCTAGCATCCTGATTCTATAAAAGCTTTTATATCTCAACAACAAAAAGACAAAAAAACCGAATTGAGAAGTGGGCAAAGGCCTTGAATACACATTTCTCCAGAGAAGATATACATGCATATAAAAACATGCTCAACATCATTAATAGGGAAATGAAAATTAAATCCACAGTGAAATACCATTTAACACCCACTAAGATGGCTACAATAATAAGAAAACCCCTCAAAATGGAAACAACATGTGGTACCAAAATGCGGATAAATTGGAACGCTCATAGATTATTTGTGGGAATGTAAAATGGTGCAGCTGCTTTGGAAAAAAGTTGAACTGTTCTTCAGAAACTTCCTTAAAAAGTTAAACATAGAATTACCATATGCCCCATAATTCATCCCTAGGTATATACTCAAAAGAACTAAAAACAGGTATTTACACAAAAACTTATACACAAGCATTCATAGATTTACTATTCACAGTAAGCAAAAGGTGGAAAAGCCCAAATGTCCATATTTGCTGCATGGCTTAAAAAAAATGTGGCATAGCCATAGAATGGAATATTGTTCAGCCATAGAAAAGACATAAAGTAATGCTATATCCTGCAACATGCATGAACCTTAAAACATAAGACTGAATGAAAGAAGCCAGATACAAAAGGTCACATTTTATATAGTTCCATTTATATGAAATATCCCAAATAGACAAATCCACAGAAATAGAAAGCAGTTGGTGGTTGCCAAGGGCTGGAAGGAAAAGGGAATGAGGAGTGACTTCTTCTTGGGGATGGGGTTTCATTTTGGGATAATAAAAATGTTTGGAACTGGGTAGAAGTGAAGATGATGATGATGATGTTAAGAGTTCATTCATATTCAGACTCCAGCTGATGCCTGTAATGAAGTTCAGGAATGTGAAGAGTACTAGTGGGGAGTTACAGTCCTGGAAAAAGAGGTTTCTGAATATGCAGTCTGGGATTGGGATTCTAGAAAAAAATTATACCAGATACTACATAGAGGTAAAACCCTCAAATGACTTCAGCCAACATAGCCAGGGAGTTGAGGAACATACGACTCCATGAGATAACTGGCAATGTGGCTAACTCCACAGGCCATGTCTGGAGGGCTGGGGCTGCTGACACACTCCCTGTGGTTTGCAGACTCAGATCAGAACCTGGGCAGGTCCCAGACTGCAGGTGGGAGGCATCAGTGACTCAGCTGCTGCTACTGGGAGAGGCCAGGGAACACACCTAATTATAGGTCTAAAACTACAAAGTAAGATGGGGAATTGAGGCAATTACTCAAGGAGTTTGAGAAGAACAGGCTCTTACCCCCCACTGTCTTTCCTTGCCTGCCTACTTTGGGTGATTGTTTTTCTTTAGCTTGAATCTAGAGCAGTTTCCTCAAGTGTGCTCTGCTCTGCAGTGTTCACAGATGTTGTATGGAGAAGAGATTCTTTGGAAATGCTGCATTAAAGAAATGGGCTTCATTATTTCAGGACTTCAGAGAGGCTTTTTGTGCACTGACCCTTTAAGAAATGTAGCATTTGCCCAAACCTATTTGCCTGTGGTACTCTTGTTTTGTTTTCTTGTTTGCAAAAGGCCTTGCACTTCCTGCCATTTCATTGTTGTTGAAAACAGTGTGGCGTAAAGGAAAGTCCACCAGGTATGGAATCCACGCATCCAGCAGTAAGAGTCTAGACTGCAGAGCTGTCAATGCCACCGCATCACCTTGGGCAAGCCACTATATCTCTCTGCCTTCCAGTCTGTTAAGGGAAGTCTTGGCCTGGCTGCTCTCAAAGACTCTTCCTTTTCAATAATCTGAAATTCCAAGTAGTTTGAAGTGTGGGTATGAGATTTCCCCATTTAACGAAACATCTGAAAAAATCTATAGAGATTCATCACTCTACCCAAAATTTTCAAAACTGTTTAAAAAAAATTTCATCTCCTTCTTGATTTGAGATGTCTCCTTTATTATATATTGTATTCCCTTAAAAACTTTGGTCTATTTCTGGATTTTTCTAACTTGTAACATTGTTTTGATGTACCAGTATCACTCTTTAATTATCGAGACATTTAAATTACTTGTGCATATAATTTGACTACTTAAAAATGTTAGCAACATCCAGGGAACTAATGGGAGTAGGAAATATAGTTCACTTGTATTACTTATGCCATAATTAGAATATAGAAATGTGTCTGCAATTATCCTTCCAAACTATCAGCTAGATAAATCATTTGGGTAGCGCTCTATAGAATGCCGTAGCTGCCCAGAAAGTTACTAAACATACATATATTAATGCCAGTTTCATTGCACTGTCCTCATCTCAGTCACATTAGGGAAACTAAGTCAGTAATCTGTATTTTCATCATCCTTCTGGACTATGTAGCCAACTTTCCATTATTTGCCTGACTACTTAGAATCATGATTATGGCCTTCTTTGGCTTTTGAAATTTAGTCATGGTTCTTTTTTTCAAGCTATTTAATGACTTGGGTTTCCCCATCATCACTTTTAAATACCTATGCCCTAGCCAACTTCTAAGTCTTGCTTGATATGATCTTGGATAATATCATGAATTGATTATGTAATTATATATGCTTATTTACAAATCGGTGTACCTATCTTTGAATTACTATGTTGGCTTACAAAATGCAAAAACCAGATTAACTGAAGACAAGATATGGCACTGTTTATTGCAAGAGACCAGAAGCATATTTACTCTGGCTATCCTCAGGAAAAAAAAATATTTTGTTTTGCTGCAAATATTCCCATGTTGCATATTTTGCACAAAGCCTAATTATTGCAAGCCTTAAATGATTTTTTTAAAAACTGATATGACTTACCTCAACAGCAGGTGACAAGTAACCTTCCTTCCTTCCTTCCTAACTTCAAACAACCTTTATCATTTGTACCTGAATTCCCGCCTTTTGTGTTCACTGGCCTTACAAGATTCCTTGAGTAACTGCAGAAAGTTTTGATAAACATTCTGAAAGCCAATCATATTTATTGATCTTACATCTTGTGTTTTAGAAAATGTAAAAACAAGATGTATACCGCATATAAAAATATGCTTGTTTATCTCCAGATATGGAGTTTAACTTCCATCTGGGAGAGATTCAACTAGCCCTTTGTGATGTCTGCATCAAAATATACAAACTGAAAATTGGTTGTTAAGGTTGGAGGAAAATGGAGCTGAACCAAAAAAAAATAAATAAATAAGTAAAGGAACCAAATGCTTGATAAACCTGGCCTGGCATTTTCAGGATTGAATGAAGTATTCACCAACTATATTAAAAAGAAGAGGAATATTTAAAATAACTCATACTCCACATCCTACGGATACAGAAACAAATCTCAGAAGTAATTAAAATAAAGGTATCAAAGGGGAGGGCAAATACCCCTGCAAACTCAGAATGGTAAAATACACACAGCCTGACCTCAGTTACCATTGAATCAAATAAGCTGTTAATTACAAAAGGATGAACACCCTCTGGAGATAACAGCAAACTCCAGGCAGTCAATAGGATGTGATAACATCCAATACAATCAAGAAACATTTGAGTTGAGCACAGGATTATACATGAGGATTGGAGGATTAGGAGACATGGCATTTCTGAGTCCAGTAAACAGAAAGCACAAGATGCCAGCTGAGGAAGGTATAGGATAGGAAAGACAGATGTGATGAATTAATCACCAGGAAAACAGGGAGATGATGGCCCAGTTCTGTTCCTGGCTGGCAGGGAATGAATGCACCAAGATGACCTCTCTTGAATCTCTAACCTTACATTATGAATTGAGCACTTGCGTGACTATAATGTTAAGAAATTCTGAAAGGCTGTAATTGTTGATTTTTGATTAAGTAGGACGGTCGTTCCTTTGTATTTGAAAAATTATGAGGCAAACCGTGTCCTTTAAAAAACGCTGGTATTACAAACTGATGGTTGAGATTATAGCTGAAGGCATATTAAGATATTTATTTTGATGAACATATGTACCTGATGGTTATCCTATATATTAGTTACTTAGCGCTGGGTAACAAATTACACCAAAGCTTAGTGGTTTAAAAACACACTTAAAAAAAAAGCTCAGTTTCTGTGCATCAGGAATCCAGATGTAGTTTAGCTGGGTACCTCTGGCTCAGCGGCTCTAACAAAGCACCAAGGAAGGTGTTGGTAGGGGTTCCACTCATGTCAAGGCTCAAACTGGGAAGGATCTACTTCCAAGCTCATTCATGTGATTGTTGGCAGCTCTTAGATCCATGCCCAAGCTCAGTCATGTGGCTGTGGGCAGGTCTTAGGTCCTCGCTAGCTATTGCCTGGAGATAATGGTTTCTTGCCATGCAGGCTTGTCCACAGGGCTCTTCATAACATGCTTTCCCCAGAGCAAGAGTTTAGAGATAGATAGATAGATAGATAGATAGATAGATAGATAGATAGATAGATAGATAGACAGACAGACAGACAGACAGACAGACAGACATACATACATACACCCAAGATGGAAGCCACAGTCTTTTTATTACCTACTCTCAGAAGTGTCATCCCATCACCTCTGTTGCACTCTGTTCTCTAGAAGCAAGTCACTAACAGCAGCCACATTCAAAGAGAGGGAATTACCCAAGGACACAAAGACCAGGAAGTGGGGATCATTGAGGGCAATCTCAAAGGTGGTCTCCTACATCTTATTAATCAAAATTTGTGGGTCAGTGGAACAGTATTGAAATACTCATAAAAACAGTTCTTTTGCTGTTTCCTAACTGGCTCTCTTTCGCATTATAGTTAACTGTTTATGGACAGTAAAATAGGTATGTATGGCAAGTATGTAGAGGCAAGATTAGGAGCTTGTAGTAGAGATGTACAACCTATTCCCTTTATCCCTCCAGCAGTAACTAGTAGGTACTCTAGTTGAAATCTCAACTCATACTTTTAGAATCTTATTTGACCCTTTGGCCCGCATGGGGCAATGTTAACAGCTCTTTCAGTGAGGCAACTTCCTTGGCTTCTGAGAGTACTACTTGATTCTGTTTTGTTTTTCCTCCTACCTCTCTGACTTTGCCTCCTGATGTTCAACATATACTCTTCCATCTCTGTTTACTTACTTAAATTTTTATATTCTAATTTCCTCCTTAGCCCTTTTCCCTAGTCACTCCATTTATTTTCCTTCAGTGCTCTTACCCTTACCTATGGTTTTTAGGATACTTAGATAATGATAATCTCCAAATACCCCTATGGGATACAGGAATCTCCTCCATTCCTATGGACCCCACGCATCCACTGACTCTTCATTTCCACTTTGCTATTTTCATCCCCCAGATTCCATTCTTTACCAGCGTCAGCATCTCAGGTAAAGGCAAGACTATAAATCTGCTGTCCAGTGCACATGTGAAATAGTCATATCAGATGTCTCCTTTTCCAAAAGCTCTTTAAGATTGTCTATCTACATCATTTTCTATGTATCTCTCAACTTTCTTCTCCTTTCCAGTCACGCTGCAACTGTCCCAATTTGGGCATCTTTCTCTTCTCACCTGGATTAAGATTGTAGGCTCCTAATTGGTTACTGCCTCCAGGGGCACAACTTCTAATTTGACTTTCTGTCACCAGAATGATATTTGAATGATGGAAAAGCAGTTCTCTGGCTCCCTGTCATGGTCATGATAAAATCCAGTCTGCTCATCACTGAGTATAAGAAACCTTATGTTCTTTATTTTCTTCTTTGTTTTTATCTCCCAATCTGCCCTACAAGCACTGAATGTTCTAGTCATTCAGAACCACGTGCAGGGTCTTAAAGCTACTTTCTTACATACACAGTCCTGTGTACTTCCTCAGTCCTATACATTTTTGAGGTCCCCTTTAATTGGATAACTCCAATTCACTTTCCCAGCATAATTAAAGAATTGCTGGGTCTGAGCCATCTTGACATTGCCCTTCTCCATGCTTCTACCTCCATGCCATGCACACACCCCTTCATAGGCAGCACACAGCCGCAGGTTGACCTGCATGCACTTCTTCTGTCTTCCCATAGCATCCTGGGCCTGCATCATTGCCATGACGACTCCGTGTACTTCTCTGTTTACTTACTTGTCTTCTCTATTACACTATGAACATTGTGAGGGTAGGATTGTACATATTTCTGTATCCCCAACTAACTCAGAGTCTGAATAATGTATAAAAACATGTATACATGAATAAATGAATATTGAACTCTTATTTTGCCATATACAAACGTTCAGTTTAATATATTTGATTTTTAAAAGAACACCCATTTTTAAGGGGGCTAGAGAGTAAGATTCTTAAGAAATGTGGAGCTTGCCATCTCCTAGTCCCAGCAGCTGAGAAACAATAGTTACAGTCTTAGGAGAGAGCTCACCTCTTCTTTAGCTGATTGCAAAACTGTGTCTGCCAAGCACACTGACCTGTTGCCCTTCTGTGTCTTGCCTGTAATTTTCTTGGGGCTTCCAGCCACTTGGCTGCTATGGTGTGATTAGTGACATTCAGAATGTTCCCTCTTCAGTGGGGCTGGAGTGTTTTCTCTGTCTGTGCCCAACTCTTCTCTGCTTTGGGAACCAGCTGGGGAGGGAGATGAGCAGAGATAGTGAAGGTTTGCCTTTGGTGAAATAGTCATCTTTGACCAACTCTCTCTGGAAAAATGGACAAGAGCTACAATGCAAGACTTGCTTTAGTCAACCAAATTCAAGTCCAGAGCTTCCACTGTTGTTGTGGTTGAGGTTCCAGAATCTCACCAGAGCAGGACTGGTTATAATTCTGTTGAGTGATTCCCAGGATGATAACAATATAACCAAAAGGTTGTTTTGGCCTGTCTTAAGAGTTCAGATTCCTTCCAGATACCATCTTAGTAATTCTCCAGACATGCCCACATTGTAAAGCATTGCACCTATGTTCACAGGTGGGTACTTGAATCTGTTTCGCTGCCTGGGGGCAGGACTACACCCAGTACATACTAGGAAAGTGAAATCTATTCTGGTTTAATTATGGGGCCCTAATGCCTTTTATCCTCAGGAGTGGAGTCTCTGAACAACAATTTAAGTCTGTTTATTAACATCATTAGCTAAGTATGATGAGTCCTAAATTCACCTCCGTTTATGTGTGTATATGTAACCAATCTGAACATGATGTGAATGTGTGTAACTAGTGTGAAATTTTCCTTGAGCTGAAATGTTTTTAATCTTCTGAGTTCCCTCATAGAGTGCTGAATGTCCATCCTTCCATCCTCTCTAAACACCCCCAACACATAGACCATGTTACCCTCTCCCAGCCACTATCTTGAATGGCACTTTTATTCTCTTTGGATAGAACTCAAAGTTCTGTCTTGAAGACTTCATAGACTAAATGTGCCAGCTCCAGAGTTAGGCAAAACTGTGAAAAAGGCAGTTTGTGACGAAAAGCCTTTCCTTCCATGGTAGGCCACTTCTTCTCACGCCCTGCATTCCCCTCCCATCCCTACTTGTCCAGTTGTCCACAGGGCATCATTTTTCTCTGTTTTCTGATGCTTCATTCATCTTAACAGACTGTCCTTGACTCACAATGATACTACTTTTCCAGATTACATCAACATTTTAACCAAAATTAGACATATGATGAAAGATCAGATCTCTTATGGTCATGTTGTAAGCATCAACCAGCAGAGAAAGGAGATTTTTTTTTTCATCTATGCCTTCCTGCCTCTCCTGTTTAGGGTACAAGCCCACATTAACAGAAATACACTCTTCCATCAACCTTCAACTCAAAATGGACCAATAATCTCTCAAGCTCCCTGTAAAACTTTCCCTTGGGCCCCACTTCTTCACTTCCAGTATCAAAATGATCATCTCAATCAACCATACATCAGTGTAAGTTCTTCACACTGATCTGTGGCTCATACTGCAAGGTACTGAGTATGGTTCAAGACTTGTGAACAACAGTGTGCAGTAAGAATATGCTTTGTGAGCCAGTGTTAACACCTGGCATTGGTGAGATGGAGAAAAGTGTGCATTCACGTACTGTACTGTTCTCAGTGGTGTGGTTTTAGATATGAAAACTAGATCTGCTTTATCGATTTGTTTCCATCATAAAGAAAGTCCTCTGAGGATGAAGCTGATACCAGGGACTGCTGAGCAGACCCATGGAAAGAAACCAAATCTTTGATGTTATTGATGCTCTGATTTAAACCAACCCAACATAGGTCACCCTACCTGTGTTCTTCCCAATTAATGAGCCTCTACATCCTCTTTACATTTTTGAATAGGTTCTATTTTAATTGCTTCTCAAATCACTCTAAGTTATAAACACAGTATGGGATATGAAACAAAGGTTGTAGAAAGGCTGATACACAGATGTGAATCTGTATATACTACTATGAATAGAAGGCAAGATAAGTTGCTGTATTTAAAAAATCAAGATGCAGAACACTGTATAATGCTGTACCATTTGTGTATAAAAGTGATTATGAACCTTTATGTATTCATATGTTGATATACATATACCTTTGTATATGTAAATGTTTCTTTATATTATATAAAAATAAAAATAAGATATAGTTAGCCATAGGTGTGAGAATAGGAAGTTAGAAATGGAAACATTTCTAAATAGTTGGGATTTTTTAAATGGGAGTTTTTTACTTTAAAAATTGAGAATAACAGCTAATGGAAAACAATTTTTAATTCTCCTTTCTCCACTCCAGACAGGTCTAGGAGTGGTTTTAAAACCACTAGCCTATAGGGAACTCATTGTCAAGAGGAGATAAAGATATATGAACAAATGCAATAACATGTTTATTGAAATTGCAAAGATAATGTAGAGAATGGGGGGCTTAATTCTGCCTGGAAAAGCCACAAGGACCTTCCCACAAGAAGAGGTGCGTAAACAAGTTTCGAAACTGGCAAAAGGATGTTAACAGACTGGAGGAGGCCGGGGTGGGGATTTCAGGCAGAAGTGACAGCACTTTTTGAGCATATCAAGGGATAGAATGTAGGTCCTTGTATTTTCCAGGAACTGTGAGAATTTGGCAATTCTGGAGAGGACAGAGGGAGGAAAGGGTAGAGCAGCGAGAAGATACAATGATATTCCTTCTTAATTACTCACGAATTACCCCATTCTATTACACTTTAGAAATTCTACCCAGGTAAAATTATCCATTCAACTGCCCTTCAAAATTCAAAACTTAAAGTTTATCTGTTTTCTTCTTTTTTCCCTAATTTTCTAGCAACTAAGAAAAGAACTAGATTTTTAGCATGTCTTCTTTCAAAAAATCTTAAAATGAAAAACAAAACACAACAATGCATCCACTGCATGCTGATCTTTTTCTATTTGGTGGTTCACCTGACCTGCTCTCTCTATCCAAATATTCTACCCATCCAACATCCCAAACCAGATAGAGCCAGCCTCTTCTTATCAAGCACATTCACAATTGGATACCACTGCTCTGCTTTAAAAATTCCATAACTCCTTTCCTCAAATCTAATATCTCAAGTCCCACTTAAACAAGAGAAAAAAATTTAACTAATATGAAATTATTTGCAACTACATAAAAGTAATTAGCAATCTGGCCTTTGAAATAAACTGCAGTTTATTTATAAAATAATGCTCTTAATAGAGTCTGTTAATTATATACAATATTTGTATTTATAAAATAATGTCTTAATGTGGTATATACATTATTTTATAAACATAAATTTGTTCTTTAACTATAGAATATTTATGCATATCTATATTTATACTTTTTCTCATTAAACCAACATTCACTCTTTTTCTAGAGCTAAGAATTTCAAGGAATCAAAAATCAAATAATTTAGAAGAGCAGAAAACAATTTTTTCTCTTACTCAGACTATTGAGTTGGAGACTATTTGAAAGAGAATGAAAAAATCACTTGGACATGATGTCAAAAATGGATTGAAAAGTTTAGACTTTCTAACAGTTAGGAGGTTATAACTATAATCCAGCGAAATGCTGATTGGGCCTCTTGTGATAGGGTGGCAGTTGGATGGGGATTGCTCTAAAAGACATTTTGAAAGAAGAACTATCAAGTTTAGGAGACCATTTGAAAATAGGGCATAGAAGAAAGGGAAGTCTCAAAGATAACTAAGATTTGGGAACTGGAAACTTGAGGAACTGAAGGTGCCATTAAATGATAAAGGGAAGCTGTGAGAAAGTGTCAGTTTCAGGGAAAGAAGCTAAATTCAATTCTGGAGCTACTGAATTTCAAAATCTCTATGAAGTAAGTAACATTACAATTTTACAGATGAGGAATTTAGGCAGGAGGCAGTAAGTAATTTGTCCAAGGTCACACAACTAGTGAGTGATAGAGCTGGAATCTGAACCAGGCAGTTTTCTTACTTACCCTAGTGAAATTCTAAACCCCTTGATTGACAAGATCTGCTCTTTTTCTTTAGAAGCAACTGTAGATAGAAAAAAAAAAATTGTAATTGATGTCTGGTCTTTGTCAGGTCAGAACAGTTGTTTGAAAAGAAGCTTCTGTTTTCTTAAAGACCCATTACCTGGTTTTCTGACTCAAGTTGTCCACTATTATAACCCAACACCTGGGATCATTGGTCCAAGGATGGGCACCAAATCCAGGTTAAACCAATCACTGCATTTCCTCAACTTTCAACTTGAAACCTGGGAGTTACTTAGCATTGCAAATGTGGGGTTGCCAAATAGCTATGTTTCTAAGTGTGAGGAGGGAGCAGTGTGAAGGCATGAAGCCAGACATAATGGCTATTGGGGGAGGGAGGGACTTAAGGCAGCATCTGAACTTGGTTTCAGTCATTCTGGAGGCCCAGCTGCACTTCCTCCTTGTTACGTGAACCAATAGTCTTTTTTCTGCTTAATGTTTTCAGTCAAGTTTCTGTCACTTAATCAAAAGAGTCATGGTTAACAGACCCACACACCACTAGGGGAACTTGAACAAGTTATTTAAAATCCCTCAATCGGCTCATTTGCAAGGAGAGAAGCAGACATGCACTTTTCAGAATTTTTCAGAGGGTAATATGATGTAGGTCAACTATTTGCCTTTTCTTACTTAAAACTCACTTTATGACCTTGAAAAGTACTAGTCACATTCTTGGAGCGCCTGCGCTATAGCGATTATTGTCCCCTTTAGAATGGTTGATACCCTAGCATGGGACACACCTCTCTCCCTGGAGCACTATAGGTTACCCATCACAGGCACTTGGAGATCCCTTATTTACCCTTTCCCTCCTGCTGCACATCCCACAGCTTTTTATAAGTGGTAAGAGACCGGACAAATGTCTAATTGATTTCTGTATCCATAGTGCATGATGTAGTGTAGTACGTAGCACCAAAGAATTCCTCAGTAACTCTTTTATAAAGATGAGAAGTAAGTTGAATTTCCCTAAAAAATGGTCAGAGAATGTGATGGTCTAATTCCCAGCATATTAAAAAGTCTCAATAGGTATTCATTAGTGCTCCAAATTCCACAACAATGGCTTTTAGTTGCCTCTTTATTAGTTATGTTATATTGATTTTTGCAAATTTGCAGATTAATTTCAGCTTTTCTCTCTCCTTCAGTCCCTCCTTCTCCTCCTTCCCCTTCCCCTCCTCCATAGATTAGGAGCACATTTTGGTTTCAGAGTGCCAGGCACTAGATATTTCACTCTTTGCTCTTTCTTGTGCGCTATTATTACCTCTTAGGACGATCTCTTTTATTACTCGGGTCAGCAAGGAGTTGTCATTACAACACAAGATCAGAAGTAAGGCCATAAATCACACAACATGCTCTGACATTATGGATATTTAAGCTACTTGTCAGCTTTTAGTATAAACAATGGCACACAGTTACTAATTTTTACCGGGGAGTTTGAATTTAAAGAACCTCCAGTGATTCTAGGAAAATAATAACTCTAACCTTTTCCAAGTTTAGACTTAATGACTTTGCTAGTAAAGGCAAGGAATCTAAGCATGATGCTGTACCTTCTTTAGGTACAAAAACTGGTATTTACAGACTATGTGTATATTCATTGCTCACCTATAATGATGAATGCAAAGTAATTAGCAAGACACAGATTTCAACATTGCTTTCACCCACTTCAGCAAATGCTGCCAAGATCTTCATGGCTAATTTAGCATCTTGCTTATATGAGATAGGTGGGTGATATTTTCATTATAGATAAGAAATAGAATTCTAAGAAATTCATTACCTTTAATGCCTATTATGGACAGTTGCCAGGCATCATTGGATTTCACACCAATCAAGGATTAGAAGAGAATCACTTAAATGAGCAGAGTTTTAAGTGAACTGGAATCTAAAAACAGCTGCAAATTTTTTTTTTTTTTACTTTTTGAATGGGGAGCACTTCTTTTCTGGAAGTCTTCACACTGTGTTATTCTCTTTTTGAATGGAAATGTTTGCTGCCAAATACCTGCTTAGGATGTGAAAAGCCAGATTTAACTTATCTTTAGTACAGCCTGGCAATGAAGCTTTTGCTTTAGAGGAGAGTTGGCTTATTCGTTGTAATAATGGTTATCATCATGGAAAGATTTTTTTTAAACATTCAGATCCTATTGGACAATATGTTATGCAAAAAAATCTCTTTTCAGAGAACTCATACCTTTTATCAGTAAGTGGATATCACAAAGAAAATGCCCTAAGGCACCCACGCATACATCATACAATCATCAGCAAAATGTCCATCCTACATTTCCTTTATGTTGCTCAGTTCAAAAAATCATTAAAAAAAAATCTGTGGAGTCACTTGTACATTCTGGTATCACTCCTCTAAACATAAACAAGGTAATTAATCCCCCATTTCACAGATGTAAACATCCTGGTAGTTAAGTGACCTGCCCAGGGCCACAGAAGTGAGGAAGGTCAGTCATCTTTCTACTATGCCATGTACCACCTTATTTTTATGCATTTGAATAGGTTTGGCCACAGGCAAAGTTGAAAAATTGGTGAAGATTTTATTTGATTCTGCTTCCTATTCTGGACTTTTCTTGATCATTACACTATTCACCTTCTTGAAGCTCTTTTGACTGTCTTTCTTGACACACTTCCTCCTACCTCCTAGTCGTTCCTTATTCCCCTTTGGAGATACCCTTCCTCTGCCCACCCACACCTAACATGCCGGTGTTCCTCAGAGATCTGCCTTCAACCCTTCTCTTGCCACACTGTACTTGACATTCCTGCAGAGTGTCTTCCATTCCTGTAGGTTCTGCTGCCACCTGTGTATGAATCCCACCCAACTGTGATACTCCCAGTTCAGACTTCTCTCTTACTAACTCTGCCTCGATAACCTGCAGTTACTTAGCATCATCCCCAAACTGAACTCATTGTACTTCCTTTTCTACACGCTCCTCCTCCTGTTTCCCAGTCTCGCTCGACCATCTACCCAGTGGTCCAAGCCAAGAGCCTCCGCTGAGCCTTCTTCCTTTACCACCCTCTCTATAGAACTGACCTCCATGTTGAGAGATTTTGTTTAAGAACAAAGAACTCTTCTGCCCATTTTCCTTTCAGTTCTCGTTACCTCTGCCTATTTTTTGTCCTCCCATCTTGCTGTAGAACCTCATACTCTTGCCGCCTAAACATTTCCTTGTTTCTCTACTTAACCTATTACTTGAGGCATTCTGTTCTACTCCCACCAGAGAAACTTCCCTTTAACCATATCCAGGAAAATAAGGAGGATCTTATTCAAACTGTCTTCCTCTTTTTCAAGCTATTAGTCAAGCCTGTAACCTTACCGTGTTTCAAGTCAACTTGCAAAACTTGTCTGGTTTGATATCAGCCGCCTCCCACAACCTCATCAAGGTAGGAGGACCTGGCAAGAGCAGGCGAACAGCCAAATGCTCAAGCAGCAGTAGCTACTTCAGCCCCCTGGGTCTTGGCAGCTGCAGCACTGACTCAGCCATGTTCCCCAGGTGAAATGGTTACAACATTTTTTAAAGAGCTTTTGTTCTTGATTTGTTTGAGATGCATGTTATCTGGTCTTTAGTGCAATCCAAAAAGAGGACAATAAGCAGAAATAAATACTACAGCTAAATCAATGGTAGCACAAAAACGTCTCCAGGTGAAGTAATAAATGAAAGGTCTTGGCTCTTTATAGTAGCGTAAACGCCTATGATACTATCTTGCGCTCCATTCCCCAGACATGCCCTTGGATGTGGGGTGGGGGTGGGGGTGAGGAATTCTGTAGCAAAGCAGCAAAGTAAGGGACACACAGAGCCTTACCTTTTCCTTCTGCTTTTTGTTTCTGTAAATGGAATCATCTTGTTTCTTAATGTAGACTTAGTTTATAAACTCATGGGAATTTGAATTCATGTAATTTAATTTTCAGTTTTTGAGTTGCAGGAGTCTGAGCTCAAAGTTTCAATCAATAGCACACACTCTTGAATTGTTAGCCCTGGAAGAAATTTTACAGAGACTTATTCAACTCATTATTGAGAAAAACGAGGCTCCAAGCAGGGAAACGATGGGTCTGTGCTTACGTAATTAGTGGATAGGTAACCAACACTTAAATAATACTTGTGTTGGCCTTACTCTGCTTCAGTCAGTGTCCTTTCCAAATTCTCATATAAGTTTGGTTTACTAAAAAGAAATTGGTTTGCATAGAAAGCACCTTGATGCATTGGATAAGAACGGACATTAGAGTCAGACCAACTCAATCCAAACACTAGCAGTCTGATTTTAGCTCAGTCAGATTAGTTCAATTCAAGGTTCAAATTTGCCACATGGTAGACGGATATAAAATTAACTATCTTATTGACCTGTTATGAGGGTTAAATAAAATGTCTGTAAAATGTTAACATTGTATATAAAATATTTTTAAATGTTTTACTCAAGAAAGAAAAAATAACCGATAATATATTAGTAAATTCACCAGCTGTGTCTGAACTCAGAGAAAATAAATACACAGCTCTTGGCTTTAAGGAGTATTCAGAAAAGTGAAGAGGTAAACACATCATTTAATTGTCTCTTCCTTTAGATTTTCATTGGTATAAAATGGAAATTAAGGGACTAGCCCCAAAGATTAGACCCAATCCAGAATGATTTATCCACGTAACCACAGTTTAAAACATGAGTTTAAGGTCTTTTAACTAATAAAATACATACATTCTAAGCTATAATTATGCCATAAATAATAAGATTAACGAAGTTATGTGAAGTGATTGCCCAGTGATACAGAGAGAACTATGTCCATCAGGGAAGAGACATGCTGGAGGCAGAGGGAGATACAGCGGACTGTGGACTGAAGTTTGCAGGAAAAGAGGGACCTGATTTAATAGCAAAAGGGTATTTATGTGTGGGAGAAATTATTGTGTAGATTAAGGTTAAGCAGTTTGTTTCCTTGACAGTGGATGAAATAGTCTCAGTCTAAATGCACTAAAAAACTATTGTGTAACCAGAGGTTTGTCTTCTCTCTTCCCTTATCTTCCCAATCAGCACACTCAACAATTACACCCTTTGCTCCAAGGCACTCCCACCCATAAGATTTCACCCATAAATCAGGGAGTAACTTTGAATATGTGCTTTACCACCTTCTGTTGCAATAGGACATACCAACAGGACATAATCTCCACATGGGTTTTTGTGGGAGCTGTAATCAAATCCAATTTAAATATGTACTTTCCCCCAATCTGCCTTTCAGCAGAAGATTCAGCAAAGAAACTCATTTTTTGCCAAGTTGCCGAGGGAAGAAACTAGTAATAGCAAACATAGAATGGTGCCTCTGGGTTGTAGATAAGGACTGTGATTAGAAAACTCTGTGTGTGTGTGAGTGCATATGTGTGTACTTTACATAAAAATTCAGATACGAGAAATTTTTTTTTCTTAGCTTGGCCACTAACAGACTTGAAGGACTTGAGAACAGCTAATTTTTTTATTGTGTTATTTCTCACTTTGGAGCTAGAGGGATGTGAAAAATCATCTAGTTTACTGGTTTTCCAGCCACATTCTGGAGAGCCTCTAACTTTTGAGAAACAGTGAGTGGACCCTCACACACACATATTTGATTTGTGCTGTAGGTTGACTTGCTAATAAGAAGGATGCATCAGAAAAGCACTAGTGATGTCAAAAATCTAGTAATTTTTAAGTTAAATGTGATTTAAGCAAGCACTGGTGAGGTGGTGGGGGTGTAGCTCAGTGTTAGAGTGTGCGCTTAGCATCCTCAAGGTTCTAGGTTCAATCCCCAGTAGGAAGGACAGATGCACGGACAGACTACCTTTAGTTTCCAGGCAATCATAATGAAAAATTCCATTGTGCCAGCTGGAGGTAGTCAACACCCAGAGAACTCATGTGAGGGCCACTCATTTCCAGTCAATAAAAATAGTGATCAACATGCTGCCTGTCCCATGACACTCAGCTCCAGTCCCCCCTTAGTCAGGCCCCCGGTATTCTCACCTGTACACCTGTCTGGGCCTTGTGGTTCCCAGAAAGGTCTTTCGTAGATTCCAGCATCAGGGTGTCCCTCTGAACCACTGACATATATTTTTCTCATAATCACAAATTTTTAACTGAAAGCACAGTGACCACGAGTGATTTTTTTGGAGCAGGTGTTAACAAACCTCATGTCCCCAATGGGATTGGCAGGGATTTGGGTGATGATGGGGTACCTCGTGGGGACAGTCACTGGTGACTTTCCATATGACCTACACCAGCGTCTATTCACAATCCCATTGTGTGCTAGTGTGACAACTTAGGGTAGCTCTTGTCCTCACTGATGAACAAGTTTCTTTTGAACAGGGATACATTCATAAAGCATCTAAGCATACACCAGTTACATACACATGAACCAAGAACTGCTTGTTTGACCGTTATTAATACTTAGTTTACTTAAAAGGTCCTACTCCACTAAAAATTCCAAAAACTATTAATACTAATGGAAACTAAAGCCCCAGAGAAGCTGAAGCAAATTTCTCAGTCATACAGCTTTTTAAAACATTTTTTTGTTGTTGAAGTATAGTTGGTTTACAGTGTTGTGCTAGTGTCAGGTATAAAGCAAAGTGATTCAGTTATATATATACATATTCTTTTTCAGATTATTTTCCATTATAGGTTCTTAGAAAATACTGAATATAGTTCCCTTTGCTAAACAGTAGGTTCTTGTTGTTTATCCATTTTATATGTAGTAATGTGTATCTGTCAGTCCCGATCTCATTTATCCCTTCCCCTGACCCCCTTTGCTCTTTGGTAACCATAGTTTGTTTTCTATGTCTGTGAGTGTGCTTCTGTTTCATTTGTATCATTTTTTTAGATAACATGTTTAAGTGATATCGTATGATATTTGTCTTTATCTGACTGACTTCACTTAGTATGATAATCTCTAGTCCATCCATGTTGCTGCAAATGGCATTACTTCATTCTTTTAATGGCATTTAAAAGCTGTGTGTAGTTGTTAAAATGACCATACTAGACACAGCTTTTAAATGATGGAGCTAGGGCTAAGGCTGCAGGTGTTTGGCTAGGCACTCAGAGTTACCTGCCCCCCACTCTTCTGAACAGTCACCGACTCTCAGGATGTCAGGGGGATGAGGATCCTCGAGTCCACTGAGCCCATCAGTTTTCTAAAGCACAGATCAATGATAGAAGAATGCTTGAATCTCCGCTTCTGACACTACCTAGCTCTGTGGGTATAGCTGCTTTAGACTTCAGTCTTCCCAGAAAATCAGTTCACAGTAGGTGACAGTGAATATTAGCTGCCCAACATCCGTTGTTTTGGGTAATAGTCTCCCATCACCCCTTAGAGAACCTCCTTTTTTCAATCTGAGTCACTTGGTGTGAGTAGGACTAACCCTCCCACTGAGGGTCAACCAGTTAGCATCACATCACAGTGGACGGTCAGGACGGTGTCCTGACCTAGTCTCCACCCATGAAATCCAGGTTGGGGTTTTGCTCTCTCTTCATGAGGTTAGTTTCGCTGGGAGGAAAGGGGCCTGTGGCTGCTGAGGATTTATGTAAAGAAAATCTATCTGAGAGTGAAGTCACATAAAAGAAAGAGCTACCAAATGGAGAGAAAGTCTTAATGCCAACATCAGAGGCCCCAGTTCGAGTATCATTAGTCAAGAGATTCCCTCCTTTCGTTTATGCTAGTTCAGGTTAGGTTAGGTCCATTTAGAACTTGAAAAATCCCAAGACAAAATCTTCGGGTCATTTAAAGTGTTCAAATTGCACAGCTTTGTGAAGAAAGTAACAGTAATAACAAATGGATTCAGAAATACAGAGGAAATTATGAAAATTTTCTTTGAGTGGTATTTTTAAGAGGTCTTTGAAGACTTGTTTTTATTCCTTGCAGATACTAACAAGCTTTAGTGCTTTGGAAATAAATCCTTACTTTTTGAGAGACTTTTAAATCAGCTCTATATTCTTTTGCCCTAAATCATTAGAGGAAGAAAAAGAGTGAAGGAAGGGGAAAGGGCATTGAACCATATTTTTAGCAGCTTTATAAATGTATGTATTAGATTTATTCAATTAGTAGTTGTCTTTAACAGGTTGGACAGTTTTATCATGAACTAGAGGTTTCATTCATTTACAATATCATGTCCTCATTAAATATTCTTTAAGAGGATTTCAGTTGAGTAGGAATATTTAAAATGAGGCACGATAAATCTTTTCTCTTTAATGAATTTATTCCTTTTCCAGGAATTAATTAAAATCAGTTGTAGATGAGAGACATGCATTAAATGAGTGAAACGGTGTCCAGACAGAGGTTAAAGAGTACCCGCCATTAAATGAAGTACATTCTTTTTAACTGAAGTATAGTCAGTTTACAATGTTGCAGTAATTTCTGGTATACAGCATAGTGATTCATTTATACATATATATTCCTTTCATATTCTTTTTCATTGTAGGTTATTGTAAGGTTATATATAGTTCCATGTGCTATACAGTAGGACCTTGTTTATCTATTTTATATATAGTGGTTAGAAAAGTTATATATAGTAGTTAGTATCTGCAAACTCCAAACTCCCAGTTTATCCCTCCACTCTCCCAAATGAAGTGCATTCTGAAGGCAACTTGTTAACAAAAATTTCCGACTTACATGAACCAACAAAAAGATTAATTCATTAATCAAAGAAATTACGCTCCTCTGAGATTACTATTTCCTTTCCTCCCTCTCTCCTGCCCTCCCTCCTTTTCTTCCTTCCTTCCTAAATGAAGGAAATTGGCTTCATTCCTGTTCCAAAACAAACTTATGCTATTGTTGAGAACCTGGATACTCTGGGATACAAAATTGCCATAAATTAGCTTGCTTAAATCCAGCATATTCATTCTTAGAAAGGTATACTAAAGAAAAAGAATATGAAATAGAATATATATACGTATAACTGAATCACTGTGCTGTACACTAGAAACTAACACATTATATATCAACTATACGTAAATAAAAAAAATTAAAAATATATAGAAAGGCATAGTAAAGATGGTGTACACTCAAGAATGGTGAGAGAACTGAACTTTCAAACTAGAGGAAACATCCTTTCAAATTTAATTCACAAACTGGGAATGGAAATGTCATTGCTTCACTCAGAGGGTTAATCACTTTCTAATTTGAACTGGCAAATTTTATAATGACATTGTGAAATTAGCATCATTTTATTGTGTTAATTATCTGCAGGACACTACATCATTACTTCTAATAAATGTAAATGAGATTGTGTCTCCTAGGACAATACACAGACAAGGTGAATTTTTATTGGCTATTTACGGGATTCCAGCACAGTCTCACTTTTTCTCTTCTCTTATAAAATACTTTCAGTGTTGGCTTACCATGCCAATTTCCCTCTATTTTACTTAATATATTTTAAAGGTCATTAAAGTTCTCCTTAGCTCACTGGAACTCATTTTAACTCAAAGCAATGGTGGTTATTAAAAAACCATTCCCAGTATCTACCCAATCAACCAAGACTGAGAACCACAGTCCTGCTATAAGAATAATAAAAACTGGAGCCTCTTCTTTTAAAGACACTTAAAAACATGTTGCCCATTAACCCACTTCATTCAACTGTGTACCTACAGATAAAATTTTTCAGTAGAATGAACTAGCATAATGTTGAGGTCATTGATATAAAGGAAATAAGGTTGTATTTTTTTCTAAATTATTCAATAAACATAATTAACAGATACACAATGCTGTGCCAATCAGAGTTGACAAATACTGTTGGAGACCTCCCCTGAGTAAGTCATCACTTAAGACTGCCAAGGGTGTGAAGAAAATGAGGCAGTTCTCAGCCTGAAAAAGTAACAAAGTAAGGGAAAGAGGAAAAACAAATACAGAAATAATAAGAATAAAAGGCAAAGGATGTTGGTCACATCCTAAGTATGGTTATCAGAGAAGAAGGATGTCATTTAAGATGAGCCCTGAACAGAAAAGTCAGATTTTGATTGCCCAAGATAGGGAGAAGGCAAAGTGATAATTATTTTAACCATAATAATAGCTACTAAGTAAACAACTACCATATGCCAACACATTCTATACATTAACACTCATTATCTTAAGAGCCTTGCAATGTAAATATGATTCCTGTTTTATAGAGATGAAATTGGAAACAAAGATATTATATAATATACTCCAGGTCACACAGATGAAAGAAGAGTCAAAATTCTAACTCATTTCTGTTTAGTGTAAAATGCTGTACTGTTTCCAATATAGGATGCTACATCTACAAGCAAAATTTATCATTGGGTGTTTCCATAATGGGTAACCCAGAACAAATCAGAAGCATACCTACCTACCTCTCTCCTCCCCTCAATAATCCTCATCAATTTCTCATGTTTACAGATAGAGAAGTGGCTACTTATAGATTTAAGGTAAAGCTCATATCAGATAATTAATGTGAGCATGTAGCATTCATTAAGTCATAGTTACTGTTGCTCCTTATTATTCTTCTTCTAATTGTAAATAGAGTCAGTGTTTCTGTCTCACAATTTGTTTCCTTTCTCATTTCAGTTAGTTGCCTACCTTTTGATCATTTTCTCTTATTCTGTCATTTTGTTCATAGGGTGAGAATCAAAAATAAACAATAGATCTGACTTAGGCTGTTATATGCTGATTAACTTTTGCAAACTTAAATAAGAAAAAATTTCAAACTAACAACTGAAATTTACCTTTAATATGATTAAACAAGCCAGAAGTACGTAGCCAGTGCCCACAGTGTTCACTGCCATTCCAGATGACTGGCTCTGCAGAGAAAACAGAACTTAGCCCCTGCCACCAAGGAAATAACTAGTTGGTGAGATAAGACATGCATGCAAACAGAAACTGGATTATAATTAATGGCTTAATTATAAAACATAAACTACGACTATTATAGGACAGAAGAGGGTAGACTGCAAGGGAGAGGCCCTTAATGGGGATGGGACTTGAATTACACCTTGTATGATGAAAACAAGACTGGATAAATGGCACGGAGTCCCATGTGGATTCTGTTTGTCCAAGCTTCATTGCCACGGTAATCTAACTATCTCTGTTGTGAAATTATCAGAATAAATGACTTCTTACTTCAGAATTGAGCTATACTGATAGTTTGAGGAAGGAGTTTTGACTCCAGATAAATGTCACTGGGATCACTGCGGAGATAGATAGAAGGGCTGTTGTTACTAAGACCCAACAATTCTGTAGCTAGCAAAGTTGCTTTTTATATCTGAAAGCGACATGTAATGGAAGTATTAATGTTCACCTGGGTCTAGTAGCCCAAGGTACACAAATCCCCTTTCATTAAAACTAAGAAATGGGTAGGAGGAAACAAAAGCGTAAAATTTTCCACTCATATTTAGAGAGATGTAATTTGTTTCCTCCTTTATTTCATTTGTTCTTTCATTGATTGGAACAAGGACATGGGAAAACCGAGTTATCTATTAAAGCATCATTTAAAAAGACAACTAGTTGTAGGATATAAAATAAAATGACTTATCCAATTTAGCAGATAAAAATAACTTAGAAAAGCAATTTATTTAACAGTTGAATTGACAATTATAAAAAAGATTAAAGGTCTCTATTTAAGGACAGACTCTTAGATTGAGTCAAAATATCCAACTACATATAATCTGTAAGAGACACGCATAAAACAAAGTCATTCAGAAATGTTACAACGATGGCTGGGCAAATAGAAACAAAAGGGAAATATGCATGATGGCATTTAAAGCAAAAAAGAACCCAAAGCAAAAGACATTGATGAGTAGAGTCATTAAGTTGATAAGAAGTAAAATCCACAATGAAGGTATCAGTGTCATTGATTTCTACATGGCTAACTACATATAACCACAATATATGAAACAACTGATTTTAAATATTTTAAAACGTTGACAGTTCAGCTAAGCAGATGACTACTTGCCTCAATAACTGTAAGAGTAATGTTATTACATCATTTTAATAAAATATTTTTAAATAAAAAATCAGGTCACATGAAATCTAAAAAACGAAAACAGAAACAAAAGAACTTATTTACAAAACACAGAAAACAAACTTATGGTTACCAGCGGGGGAAGGGTGTGGGAAGGGACAAACTGGGAGTTTGAGATTTGCAGATACTAACTACTATATAGAAAATAGATAAATAGCAAGGCCCTACTGTATAGCACAGGGAACTATATTCAATATCTTGTAGTAACTTACAGTGAAGAACAATATGAAGAGGTATATATATATTGAAACCTTATGCTGTATGCCAGAAATTGACACATCATTGTAAACTGACTGTACTTCAGTTTTTAAAAAATGAGGTTACAAAACTATTCAATGTATGGCAGAGACTGATTAATGATTCCTGACACTCATTTTCTTTCTCCCTAGGCACACAGATTAACATTATTTCCTAGCTTCCCTCCTACCTACCATGGGGACAGATAGATTGATTTCTAGCCAATGGCCTGTGAATGGACGTCATCCATGCCACTTCTAGGCCTGACCCTTAAGCCCTTCCACATACAATCACTCAGCTTTCTTCTTTGTGTGAACATAGACACCTAGAAACTCTGTTACGAAGATTGCAGAGCCATAAGATGGAAGGAGGCTGGGTCCCACGTCTTGCTGATCACAAACACTCAGTTTAGACATTATGCAAATGAGACCTAAATTTCTATGGTGTTTAAGCCATTATACCCTTTGTAGCTGGGTTTTACAGCAGGTTGCATCAGCTTAACTAATATAGGTGATAACCATAATTTATTTGTGGTGTGTGAGTGAGAGAGAATATTAGTATATGGTTGTCTGTATTTTCATACATATAATACTTTATCACAGTTACTGGCTTCCGTGACCATATGGGCATATTTTTAATTTCATGCAAATGAAAGTTGTGTTTATCTTTGGGTGCCATGATAAAATATGAATTCTGTTTACATGTTTACTCTTATTTTCCAGACTTTTCTGTAAGAAAGTTGTATTACTTTTATTATCAGAAAATATTAAGCTTATTAAATGTTTAAACAAGAAAAAGCAGTCTCCTCCCTCAAAGGTATCATAAGTGCAGGCAGGCTTCTTACCCATTACTGACTTGTGAGTCAGCGTACATGTCTGAAGAGCTTTTGAGAGCTGACTGATCACATGAAAGACTAGTCATTCTTTCGTTTACTCATCATCTATTGAGTACCAACTATCTGTCCAGTGCTAGGCCAGGCACTGGAGATACAGTGCTGCAGGAGAATGCTTTTACCTTTACAGAGAAGGCAGAGTTTCTATACTCTCTGTTCACAGCCTGTTATGAGAGAGGGTTCTATAAGCAGATAATAGTACTGTGTGATAAGCAAAGCAGTGCAGGCTAAAGAGAGCCCGGACCAGAGAATAATTAACTCTGTTTTATTAGTCAGGGGGTTCTCATGAGAGGAGACAGTTGAGTTGGATTTTGAAGAATACACGTGTTTGCCAAGTGGGTAAGCAGGGAGAGCATTCTAGAAGAGATACTAAGACATCAAAAAGTGTGGCATCTTTGCAGACACCATGTAAGTAGCTCATAATGGCATATGCAGCGCCAGGCAGGGAGGACCTAAGGGAATCTGAGGCAGGAGGTGGAAAGAGTGGGGACAGATCATGACTGCTTCACAAGGCCAGACTATTGTTTCTGTCGGATTTGAAGTAGAAGGAAACTGCAATCAGATAGGTGTGGTGGAAAGATGTCTTTGTCAGAGTGAGGATTGTCTAGAGAAGGGGAAGCCGGAGGTGGGGCTAATGCAAGGTGGGTCACAGCTTTGGTCCCATCCCTGCAAAAGCTGGACAAGTGGAGGGGAGGAGTTGTCCCTGCAAGCATTTCTCAAAGCATCCATAGCAGCACAAGCACTATATGGCTCTGCCTGACTTGATGGTACTTTGTCAACAACCCTGTGCCTTGGGCAGCCAGCCAGACTCAATTAGCACACGGCACATACCGACAGTTACTCCTTTCTCCATTACTACCCACATAGAAAACACCTAACTGCTCAGATAATCGTTCCTGCAAAGTCAGGATGACCCACAAGTGATTAAAGCTGACCTTGAGCACCTTCTCCTGCAACTGAAATTTGAGCATTTTAAAGATATGTCTAGCACATGGCACATATTTTACAAAATTTTAACACATTTTTTAGAGCAATTAAGCCTTACCTTGTTCGCAGCTGTGCACGTTGAGCACCCAGTCTTCACCCCACCCGCTGAGGCCAATGCAGGAAAGACTTGCCATCTTGCTTCTCTCCCTCTCACCATTCAAAAGATTGTAGGGCAGGGACCTTATTAAACTTGGAAGCTTTTGCACAGCAAAGGAAGCCATAAACAGAACAAAAAGACAACCTATGGAATGGGAGAAAATATTTGCAAATGATGCAACTGACAAGAGCATAATTTCCAGAATATACAGCTCATATAGCTTAATGACAAAAAAAAAAAAAAACCCAAATGGAGCAGAAGACCTAGACAAGCAATTTCCAATGAAGACATACACAGGGCCAATAGGCACATGAAAAAATGCTCAATATCACTAATTATCAGAGACATGCAAATCCAAACTACAATGAGGTATCACCTCACACCAGTCAGAATGGCCATCATTCAAAAGTCCATGAACAATAAATGCTGGAGAGGGTGTAGAGAAAAGGGAACCCTCCTTCACTGTTGGTGAGAATAGTTTGGTACAGCCATGATGGAAAAGAGATTAGAAATTCCACAAAAAACTAAAAAAAGACTTACTATATGATTCAGCAATCCCACTCCTGGGCATATATCTAAAAGGAACTCTAATTTGAAAAGATACATGCACCCCAATGTTCACAGCTGCACTGTTTACAATAGCCAAGACATGGAAACAACCTAAATGTCCATCGACAGATGGTTGCATAAGGAAGCTGTGGTATAGGTATATTTATATAGTGGAATATTACTCAACCATAAAAAAGAAAATAATGCCATTTGCAGCAACATGAATGGACCTGGAGATTGTCATTCTAAGTAAGCCAGAAAGAGAAAGCAGAATACCATGTGATATCACTTATATGTGGAATCTAAAAACAACAACAACAACAACAAACTTATTTACAAAACAGAAACAGACTCACAGACATAGAGAAAAACCTTATGGTTACTGGTGGGGCATGGGAAGGGGGTTGGAGGGGATAATTTGGGAGTTTGAGATTTGCAGATATTAATATATATAAAACAGATAAACAACAAGTTTATACTGGATAGCACAGGGAACTATATTCAGTATCTTGTAGTAACCTATAATGAAAAAGAATATGAAAACAAATACATGTATGTATATGTATGACTGAAACATTATGCTGTACACCAGAAAGTGACACAACATTGTAAACTGACTATACTTCAGTTAAGGAAAAAAAAAAAAAAGCTGGGAGAAAAAAAAGATTGCAGGGCAAATCCCTTCTTCCACTGCACAGCCCTCCTAAATCCTTTATATACAAATTTGAGAAGAAACAAATCAGTAGTGAGCAATAAAGCTGCGTTTTGTTGTTACAGGATAGTAACTAGATATCTTGGTTTGCACTGTGTATTCTCATAAAGTCAAGTACAGGGAGGCAAGGTTAAAGCTAATCTAAGAGTAGCTGTTGGTTTCCTAGGTTGGCTGTAACAAATTACCACCCATTTGGTGGTTTAAAACAACAGAAATGTATTCCTTCACAGTTTTCCTGAAGCCAAAGTCCCAAATCAAAGTGTTGGCAGGGCAACACTCCCCCTGGAGGCTCTGGGGGGGACGGTTTCCCTGCCTCCTGGAGGCTGCTGGCAATGCCTGGTGTTCCTTGGCTTCTACATACCTCCGGTCTCTGCCGCTGTCTTCACATTACCTTCTCCCTGTGGGTCTCTTACAAGGACACTTGTCATTGGATTTAGGGCCCACCCAGGAAATCCAAGATTCCTAACTTAATTACATCTGCAAAGACCCCTTTTCAAAATAAGGTGATATTCACAGGTTTGGAAAGTAGAATGTAGACCTGTTTCTCGATGGGACCACCATTCAACTCACCACAGAGGTCAGAGAGCCTCATAGCCAGAAACAGTATGTGAATCCAGGACTGGGTAGGCGACTTATAAACTCTTTGAGAGCAGGAGGTACATTTTATGCTGCTAGTAGCAACCAGGACCTCACAGATCACATAGTGGAGGCCAAGGCTCAACAAAACCAAAGCTGAAAGCTTTGTCTTGGGATTCAACAGTATTAGAGATTGGATTCATTGAAATAGATGGTGCAGATCAACATCCCACCCTCCTGCTGCTTCTGAGAATTTAATCTTACTGCATTTATCTTCTCTTGAAAAGCAGTTTTCCACATCTTAGCTGGCAGTTTCCCGTGAATTCAAGAAAATGCCTTCCAGAACTCTCAGATTAATTATGTTATGTGGAAAAACACCCTGTTTCATATTGTTCTTTGCTCACATTTGTCTTCTGAAATGTGGTTACCTCTTTCTAGGATCACTAGCCTGCTGATGTGAAGGTTTCAAACCTTGCAGGCACATAAAAGAAACCTTTTCTTGAAAACTGGTTCCAGTAGGAGTGTACAACTTGATGCCAGGGCCCCTGCTTCTCTCTCTCTCTCTCACACACACACACACACACCCTTCTCCTCTCTCTGTTAATGACACTCCTGGTTGATTTATTGATTGCCTGTAACACCGCTGGCTTTTCTTGAAGCACTTGTGATCTTCCCAGTTGTAAGTGCCACCCCCAGTGGAAAGTTGCCCCAAACTGGGATGTTTTTATTGCTGTTTGACTTCCCCAACTTGACGGGTCAGGGCTGAACCTTCTCAGCTTCCCTGGAATAAGCTCCTTAAGCCTTTTCCCTCCAAAGCATCTGTAAACAGTTGAAGGTCATGATTGTTCACTCTGCAAGATCGATATGCCATTAAATTGTGACAAAAAGGACTGCCAGACCATTAAGGCCTCCCTCATACCCTCAGTAATCCTGATAAAGTGATGAGCTGTTTCAACCTCTCAGGCTCCCATTGCGAACTACGGAGCAAACTCCTAACTGCTGAGATAACCCTTCCCGCAAAGTCAGGACAACCCGCAAATGACTGACACTGATTTTCAGCTCCTTCTCCTGTACATTTTTTTCCTGCTATTGTAAAATCACTTTTAAAATTTAATTTTTTTTTTTTTTGGCCACACAGTCTCAGGTCTAGTGTTATCCTCAAGATTATTTTCACTCAAAACTATTTTGATCTGGGGTGAGCCAGCATCCTAAAAGCCTCATCACATACATAAATAGTCCCACTGCCTAAGGACTGAGAGACAAAAATTGACGTATGCATGGGAACTGAGGAGGACACAGGGCTAGTTCACCTCAAACACAGAGGATTTGCCTAAATTGGACCAATCTTAGACATGCAGTGAGTTCATAATGGTTAAATCTGTTGAATTCTTGTCTGTTCTATTCGCTTAGCAATAAAAGGTGAGTGGGGAGACAGGGAGGGTTGAAAAGGCAACTTCTGTGAACTGAAAATAATTTTTATGGCACTAAGCAGTCTGGAAACTATTTTAAAATTAAATCTAGACCCATCTAGCCTTGCTCAACATTACACGGTGAGCTCATCTATTATTTAAAGAATGTTAATTTCACCCAGCTAAGGCGAAAATCAACTGCTACCATGAACTGATATCCTGTGTGTTTGAAAAACCCAAGACTATTTAGCCAGATAAAAGTTGATCTCCCCCCCTCTTCAGTAATGCTGAAGTTACTTGATATCCAAAACACATTCTTACAATTTTGTCTCTAGTTTCAGAGTTCTTCGTGAGCCATATTTTCTTTTGTAAGCCAATGTAATCATAATTCAGGGTTCTGATTGTATACCTCATGTGTACATGCACACACTTGCATACTCACATACACGTAAAACTTTTCTGAACTATTCTAAAAAATAAATCATTTGGGGTGCAAAATCGTGCTTGAAAAGTTACATCTCCAGTGCCTCACTTTGTTATTTCTTACACTCTTTAGAAAGTTATCAAGTCTAGAAAAATCTGAAGGCTGTTAGCCCAGATACGGTTAGTAAGATTCACCTCAATTTCAGTTCCCGACGCTTTGTTCCAGGCTCATTAGCCAACCGAACAGAGGACTTTCTGGGCATAAATACCTGTTCATTTATTCTATTTTCTGTTTTGTTGATTTGCAAGCATGAATTTTCAGGGAAACCTTCACCTCAGTTCAGGTCTGGTCCTTAATAGCTTATTATGTCAACATAACATACCTTCAAATGAAAAACCAAACACTTGAATCCAGCAGGAGTTGCAGGTTGTAAACAAAGAAAACAGGCTTCTATCTGCTGAGCCCATTAGTTCTCATCTGCACGTCTTTCTTCAGCGTATCAGTGGAATAATCTAGGAGGGCACCAGAACAAGAACAAAGCTTCAGGTCAATGAAATCATTCACTGATCTACCAGCATAGCTCGATAAATGGTGTATTAGCTAAAAGTCTCTTACATGCTGCTTAGACACCATTACATAGGTTCTGAAATGAGGCAAACAGACCCTATTCAATATTACCAAATACAAGTGGATTTTTCCCTGCTTTGCCTTCTTTGAACTCCCATATTAATCCTAAATTTAGATTTTATGGCTTTGAATTTACTCTGCTGATCCTGTGGCATAAGTTAAGTGGATCATTACGACTTAAACAGAAGATGTCTCACCCCTCCCTTTCCACTTCATCACACCAAGGCCCACTTACAGATGTATGGCTTATGTTACTCATCAACGTATTAAATCTGTCTCGTGTGCCTACTAGGTATCCTATAGTTTGCTAAATTTCTGGGGACACAATAATGAGCAATATCAAGCAGGTTCTATGCTTCTTGGACAAGTGTTTCCGTCTTCAAGAGTTTCTGTTATATTACAGCAGAGGAATCAGAGCAGTAAGACTTGCAATAGTATTGCCTTTTCCAGCAACTTCAGTCCTTTGTAATGGTTATCTGCATTCTGACTCAAATGAGTAACCACTGATAACAGAGTAAGGGTGGATCGCTATTACAAAAGAGGGCAGATGTCCCTGAAGCCATGCCTTAGAGCGCCATGCTGGCTGATGATAAGCTTTTGCTTTCTTCCACTTACCTTAAGCTTGGCTTCTCTATCAGCCAGTGAGCTGCCTACCCTTTGGTCTAAACCACAGCTGGTGTCCATCCATATGGCACTTCGTGCATTTCTCAGGAAGGCCGGTTGCCAAACACATGTTAGGAAGCAAATTTATCTATCGTTCTCACTCACACAAGGTGTCATGGAGCCCTGGCCCATTCATTCAGAGGAGCCTCCAATAACAGAAAGCCTTTAGCAGTATAGCACTCACTCTTTGAATTAATCACCTCACATTCAGATACATTACCTGAAGATAAAATTTACTACATGTTAGAAGGAAAGATGGGAGTAGGGAAGGGAGGAACGTGTGGACGGAACAGAGAAAAACATCTTGGCCCAGACAAAGCAAGCGGAGCTACTAAATCATTCCAAGGAATGCAGTGGTGCAGATTATTTACCTTACCACACTCTCCCCTCCATTGTTTGGAATGGGAAAACTTGAAAATTAAAAACTCTGTATTTACATTCTCCTTGGGAGGTATGGAGGATTCCAGTAAATCTGTTTGGCTGGCTTCAGGAAATCTGCCTCTTTATGTTGCATCACACCCAGCTGTTTGCATTAAAGTTCATCCAATTTGATTTTCATTTGTCAAACTGATGCCTTTGATGTCAAAATTACTCTCTCCTTTGCATTTAGTCCTTAAGAGTTTCCAGCTGCCATCGGCTCTGTAGTTGCGTTGAGGTCTTAAGCCTGTCTTGGGTCATATTGTTCTGCTTTGCAGTTGTCTAAACTCTATCTAGGTGACCTCATTCAGCTTGATGACCTAACTTGAGACACTCATCCAAGATGTCTTGGGAGCTGCTGTTGCATTGTGCTTGCCCTCTGGTAACCAGCTTCGGCTGTATCTACTTCTCACAGAGAGCACACAACTCATACCAACATCTTCTGTTCATTTGGACAAAAGATACGTTCAGTTCCCTTTGGAGTCACTGATTGCCACCTGATTTACAATGTCTCTTTTTCTCCTTCAGAACAGATAACCTCTTAGTGTTGAATGAGTCACAAATTGGTTTGGGGATCCTGAGTAGACCACAGAGTGTTGAATCAACATCTAAAGAGCTCTTCAGTGTCACAGCACTCAGTTTTATTCCTTGGGAGTCTTTATGAGAGAGACGTCTATTGTTATCTTTCCTTTATAGAGGAGAAAAGCAGAAGGTTAGGTGGAGTGTCCAAAAGGTTTTTCTTTTTTTCCCATAATAACTATCTAGGCCAAACTTTGCTCGGCAAACTTTTGGCCACACTAAATTCTGTTTGTAAAATTCTGTGTGATTTGACCCAGTACTCTTATCTGCCTGTCTTTCTATCTCTTCGTCTTATCTGTCTCTTGTATATTTCCTCTCTAAAGGGACTACAAATCATCTACATCCTGATCTGTCCCATTATTGAATTTTTCTAATTCTGTCACCAACTTGAAATGTGTTGAGTTGCTTATTGCCTCTAAGAATCAGTTACTTCATTTGTAAATAGGACTCAATACTTCAATTTTATAATTACTAGGATTAAATGAAATATAAGAAGACAGCATGTCACTCTGACTGGTACCTAGTAGAAGTTCTGTTAGTATGAAGGTGGCACTGGGCCAAAAAGTTATTAGAAAAAAGTTAATAAAATTACTGATTTATCTGGCCTCACCCTTTTTGAACTGAGAAATGATCCTTTTGAAGAGCAATTGAGTCTGATTCTGTGTGACTTTTCTTTAGAAAGTAATATCCCACAACTCAGGTCTAACGTGTTAGTTTCCTATTGCTGCTGTAGCAAATTGCCACATATTTAGTGGCTTACAGCAACACAGATTTATTATCTTACAGTTATGGAGGTCAGAAGTCCAAAAGGTGCTGCAGGGCTGCCTTCCTCCTGGAGGCTCTAGGGGGAATCTGCTTCCTGGTCTTTTCCAGTTTCTGGAGGTCACCCACACTCCTGGGCTTGTCCTTCCCACCCCTTTCAACTGTCACAGCTCCTCCTCCGACTCTCCTGCCTCTTACAAGGACTCTTGTGATCACACTGCACCCACCTGGATAACACAGTACCATTTCCCCATGTCAAGATCCTTAAGCTTTAGGACAGCAAAGTTCACTTTGTCACATAAGGTAACACACGTGGGTCCTGGGGCTTAGGATGTGGACATCTTTGGGAGGCTGTTAACCCCCCTACCTCAGCTAATGGTTTGATTTGGAAGGTCTCCTGCCCACACTCCTGTGAGTGGAACTCCATTTTTTCCTTCACGACTTCTAGATCCTTTGATTACCTTATTGATATGTTCAGTTAACTACAATCTAAGAAAGTAACTAAAATCTAAGAAATTAGATTTTTTTATCTTAAAAAAAAATCAGAAACAATGACTTTTTGACACTTTGCTCCTGTTTATAAGCCCTATTTCCTTTCCTGTTGATGGACAATGTTTCCCTGCTGTGCTGCTTTTGTGTTGGTTTGTTCCTGGCTTAGGTGCTCTCAGAATGTAAGGTCCCAGAAAGCAGACCTTGATGATTGTAGCATTTTGTAAAAGAGTTTGCTCAGCCCCAACATATTCACAAAACAAATCCTCTTTAATAATTGTTGTTTGCCCTCTTTCCCTGAATATTTATGGAAGGGCATAATTAGGAAAACAGCAAATTTGTAGTGATTTCTTTTTCAGTATTTAATCTGTTGTTTCTATACTTTGATATTACTGAAAAGTATTTCACTACATAAAACAGAGGCGTAAGAGATGAGAATTCCTTCTGACATCTACCATTCTAATTGTTACATGTATAGGATTTATTTAAATGAACAATCCCGTCACTGTGGAAGGATTTTACATACTATGGCTTACTTCCAGAAACATGTAATATATTCATATAGAAACCAAAAAGTGATTTTTGTTTCTGAACTCCTGTGTGTTGTGTGCGTGTGCACATAATTATTAAAAACATTCACTCAAGAGATAGTAAATTAAGAAAACTTACTGAAAACAGTGATTGGATTTTCCAGATCTGAAAAGAAAATGCATCTCTAAAGCTAAGTTTTCTTTGGAGCCTTATATTGAAATTTGATTACAGATAGGCTGTAATTCTGGTGGGAATTTTATCCTTGAGGGTGGTGGATTTCAATAGGGACATTCTGTGCAATGGTACAGTTTTAAGGATAAGCAGGATAATGAGTTAACATTTCTGGCCAGGGTGCTTCATCGCTAAGGACGTTGGATTCTGGAAGCTTTGTTCAGCTAGCTTTGTCTGGAATTCATGAGCTTTCCTTTGTTCGCAGCCCTGGGTTTATAGGTTAACTACACTAATGGGTTTCATCAGCCTAAGACTGGTTTTCAAAAGTTATTCTTTGGAACCTATGTGATTGTGAAGGGAGTATCTAATGTGTATCTGTGTGTATCTCATTATTTCCAATTAAATCTGACTCTACTGTAGTTGAAGTTGCAGCTTACTCAAAAGATGGCAGAAGAGTAGCATCATCCCTAAAAATTTGAAAACCATCAGCCAGCACTAAGTTTAAGTCTGGACTCATGAATTATTTTTAAGTAATGATAACATTGCCATCCCAATATTCTGTAGTTTATCAAGAGTAATCTGCCTTTCCACTTTTCTTCCTTCCTCCATTTTTTTTTTTTACTTTCTTTCTTCCCTTTTCTTTCTTTTTCTTTCTTCATTTCTCTTTTTCCCCTTTCTGTCTTCCTTCTTTTTTTTCCTGTCTTCTTTTTCTCTTTCTTTCTTAGTAAGAGGACAGGATACAGGAAATGACAACATCTAGCTTTCTCCTATACCCACATGTGATGGTAGATTCTGCTTCCTTGTTCTCCACCTTCACATGATGGTGTGCACAAACGTCTAAAACCAAACATCTCTGAAGTCAAGGGGCTCATTTTTTGGTAGCCACATAAGAACTTAAGTGGTGAAGTGATTGTTTTTCTTCAAAATAGCCACATATGATAGGTATTTATTTGTGAGTGCCTCCATTACTCAAAGTATTTTGAAACTCCTCTTTGAACCTACCTTCTGTGACAGTTTCAGAATGTCTCACTACATTTTAACCATCCTCTATTTGACTCAAAATGTTAATCATCTACCTTATTTACCAGACTTAAGTCCAATCTCTTCTGCTTATTTTCATATGACAACTCCAAGGATGAATGTTTATCAACACAAAGGACAGTCAAAAGAATGTATCTACTTAAAGATCAGAAGTCTTTAAGTTTTTATCCAGTAATTTGCAATAGCTGAAATATTGAACAAAAATCTAGGTATGTTACCCAATGCAATATGATAGCTGAAATTAAGAACTTAATTTTATAGGCAAGTATACATAATGAACCTTTAAATACAAAATCATTCATGCAGCATTATATAAGACACACACAAAAACATACCCTTACACACATCTATATAAAAGAAATGACTTTACAATGTATAGAATTGTTACCTCTGAGTGATCAAATTATAGGTGGTTTTAATTTTCTTCTTCTTCCTCTAATTTCCAGAGTATATGCGATTATTTCTGTAATCAAAGAGAAAAAAAAACAATTTGAACTCTTAAAGATGATGGTAAATACAAATTTTTTAAATGCTGTCAGTAATGACACCATCACCAGAATAAATGCATTACCTTTAAGGGTTCAGAAGTATTTGAATATGTTTGAGTTATGTTTGTTTAGTAATAGTCACATTAATTTCAGGCAGAATTGTACAAGTATATAAGACATATTTAAATGCACTACCAACTTTTCCCAGTTACAGTTGAAACAAATGGAAGGCATAGATGAAGACTTTCAAATCATATCTGTTGAGCTATGATCTGTGTCACAGAGCATTGGATTCAATAGGTATATAAGTTCTCTGGTCAAGAGCCCCAGTTTCTGGGGTCAGCTGTATCATACTCAGGAAGGGAAGCATGTACATAGATGGGCCCACTATAAAGTAAGCTTAAGATCTCTTCCACCTCTAAAATTCAGTGAATCCTTTTACTCACTAGTTTGATAATAAATAATCACCAGATAGATTGCTGTTCCAGCAGTAAAGCTACCCACAGCAAACAAAATTCACTGGAGGCAACAAAGGAAGGATTTGATGGATTGCCTCTTAAATCATACTGGAATTTCCCCAGATTAGTTTGGCAGTGGGTGTAGGATCTCAGAAATGATGAGATTTAATCATGCCATCTCGTAGAGCTAAGTGACTGCATTTTCACCTTTTCCAAAAACAAAGGTGGCTATTGTTTTTACTCTAAGTAAAATTCTCAACAAAGCCTCCTACTGGAGTGTCTCTAGACCTAATACTACTTACTCTGTGTGACTTGAGGATGCTGGGAAATATACACTGCCAAAAAAGTAATATGACAGTGAATTTTAAGTAATGACAACTTTCACATTTTTTTTTCTTTTAGTTGTCTGTCTGCTGGTCTTCCAGCTCTCATTTGTGTATATTCAGAGTAACACTAGATGCTGTTAGAAGTAACCACAAATTTTATATGGACTCACACAATAGGAGTTTCTTTCCTGTTCTCTCAGCCTGACACATAGCTGTCTTCCACGTTCTGATTCAGGGGTCTTGGATCCTTTTATCTGTGGCTGTGCTGAACCCTAATAGCTTACGTTCTTGACTTCCACCTGGCAGGGAGAAAGAGCTGGTGGAGAAATCCCATCCGCTTGGTAAAACCAGGAGCAGGAAGTGAAGCACAGAACGCTCCCCATGTTGATGGGCAAGAATGAGTCCCATGGCCATCTGGATGCTAGGGGTGCTGGGAAATGTAGTTCCTGGTTGGGCAGCTGCCTCCCGGTGACAACTCCATGCTAAGGAAGGCGGAACATACATTTTAGGGTAGAGCCCTACATCTCTGCTCCATTTCCTTGGCCTGCAGGCTATAAAAGGTATTTTAAAATACATGAGCATGTAAAATGCACCAAGATTTATAATATGTATTCATCCATACACTGACATTCTTACTTAAACAACGTTCTTTGATAGTCTACCATGCGTGGCCCTATTATATATCCCGGCACTGGGGTTTCAGTAGTGAAAAAGACAGTCCTGGTACTTGTACCCTCAAGAGTTTACCATCTTGTTATAGATGATAAACAAGTAACCTGGCAAATAATCACCTCTTAAGGAAACAAACAGGGCACTATGATACTGAATAGCTGGTGGCTGATGAGAAGCCTGCTTTGATTGGATCATCAGAGAAAGCATCTCTGACAATAGGTATTTAATCCTAGACACGATGTATGAGAAGGAGCTAACTACACAGTGAGCACAGCAGGGAAAACAACATACACAAAGGCCTATAAGCGGAAAAGAGTTTGAAGGGCTTGAGTAATTGTTCTCAAGGTTAGATATGTTTAAAATAATTAGATTAGTCACCTTGCAAGTTACATACAACTACAAGGAGAAAAGGGAATACTTAGAGTGGAAAACTCTGGTGGGCAATACCTTGACCAAACATCAGGCCACCTGTAATGGAATAAATGAATAGTCTGTGTCCCTGCCGTGATGGACTTGAAGGCACACCATCAACTCCGTGAGTGTGGTAAAGGTATTATGGTTGCATAGGACACCCTTATGTTAGGAAATACATGATGAAGAGCTTAGGGATAAAATGTGAATCTAGGGGATGGATACATGGATACTCATTGTGCTATTCCTGCAAATTTTGTTTTTCAAATTAAAAAGTTGGGGAAATAATTGGATTCATGTTTTTAAAAATACTAAGGTGACGAGTGGGGTAGAAACTGGGGAGAGGTGAGTAGGAATGCAAAAAGACAGTCAGAGGGTTAGCACAGTGGTCCAGGACAGAAACGCTGATACTTTACCTTGGTTATTGCCGTGGGCATGAAGAGTAAAGTTGGAGGTAGAAGAGATGGATTCAAATATATTTTCAAAGTAGCATCAACAGCTTTTTCCTCGATTGAATATGGTGAGAAAATGAAAGTGAAAAAATAAAATAATAAGAGGGGTGATATCCTACACAAAACTCACGCTGGGGTGAGTCTCAAATTTTGCTGGGAGATTTAACTGCTGAAGCCAAGAGAAAAGCGTGATTCACATACACAAGGTTCACGATATCCAGAGGATACAACATACCAGCTGGGTCAGAAGCAACACAGCAATTCTTAGTACTGAGATTTGCGAAGTTTTCCCTCTGGGTTCTCGTAACAAGGGTGAGTGCGATGTAAATGTCATTCCTTCTCCCATCCGTGCACCCGCAGTGACCACACGGCCAATCATTTAAATGACTCGACTGGGCTTTGGCAGGTAGCTATATGATCAACAACGGGAACCTTCAAAATTCCTGCGGAGAGAAAACCCGCTAGGCCTAAAACTCTAAGCTTAATGCAATTGGAAGAGAATAAGCAGTTTTGTTCAGTTCAGGCCAACGTGCTACTTGGTGTTTTATGCAAGAGCTGTTATTGCCATCACATTGAGGAGAGGATTCAAAGTGGTTGGGAAATGATAAGAAATGCCCACACTTCCTATTTCCTGTATCTATTTCAGTTGGTGGCAATTACGATGTACTACGCAACACTCAAAATACAAATGGTGCTATGTGAAAGGATATGTAAGTGACAGATTTGCAGCCTCAAAGCGTGACTTCAAAATATTGGTGCCGGAAAGATTTCCAGTTCCGGAAGGCGGTAGAGACGCAGCCCGCAGAGCCCCGCAGGTGAGGGTGCGGGCGAGGGAAGAGCTCCGAGCCCGCTGGATGTGGAAGTGAAGCTGTGCGCGCGAGCCGAGGGGAGGCGCCGGGCGGGCAGATGGAGGGGGCCGTCGGTGCCAATCGCACGACGGGATGGCACAGACAGCGAGCAGAGAGTGAGGAAATACTGCTAAGCAGGGAAACTGAGAGCATAAGGATGGGAGGAGAGAATCCAGAAGGAAAGCCAAGCTCTTCAGCAGAATGAAGAAGTGGGGTTATGTGAGGAGAACGTGCAGGGCATCCTCTAGAGGCCCCCAGGCTCCGCTCCCGGCTCCTCTGCCCTGATCTCCGGCCAGGAGGCTGCATGCCCAAGACCACACTGCTAGTGGCTCCTGTGCCCTCTGCAGCCGGTTGGTTTCATCCAAAGGGAGCCACTTGGAGAAAATCAGACGACCAGGATGGGGAGAGGTTAGTTTCTCCCCTAGCCCCTGCCTGCCGGGTCTCAGTACTCTGTCCACCCTGACAGCCAGCGCCCTCACCAGCTCCCACTGCCCCTGCCCCCAGGCCTGTGCTTCGTCAGGGCTTCCCGCCTGTGCTAGCCCAGGGGTAGGGCCTCATCCCTGATTTGTTTCCCTCAGTTCACGCTCACACCTCTGTAAGCAGTCACTTGATTTAATGCTTGGGAAAATGCCATCTAGTTCTGGCTGGGATCCTGACTCACACAGGGAGTTGCAAGTACCCACATCAGACTTCAAGGAGTTTGATGAAGGACATAATGAGTTACGTGGAGAATAGTCCAGCTCTGAAGTAGGCAACGTAAGTGATGTCTCCACATTCCTAAAACAGAAAGATGACGGATTCCTTAATCTTTCCAACTAACATTATTCTTCAGTCCTTACCTAATCCCTGTCCACGTTCAGGGCTTTGCATCCAGATAGGTAAGAACTAGAGCTCTAGACAGTTCAGAACGATGAGGAAATGAGCCTGTGAAGACTTTGTCTCAGGACAGTTGCATGTCTCTGGGTAAGCATCACAACCCCGGAGGTACGTGTCCTTCAGAATTAAACTTCAAAGCTTCCTAATTTATGCACCCATACTGACTCCTCTTAGCTCCACTGCCCTGGTTTTTGCATTAACAGCAGAGAGGAAAAATTGTTGGGAGTGATGTGCACGTTTAAAATATCCAGGAGGATGCAGTTTATGTTACGGGCATCTCGAGGACCCTAAGAATGCAAACTGAGATTCCGACACAGAAGAGAAGAAAGAGATGTTACACCTTATTCTAAATCATTAGAATAGCTTCAGACTGTATTCCAGCCTCTAGGATTATAATAATTAAAATACATTTTGAAAAGTTGCTTATCTGTAAAAATTGTTTTGTGAAATTAAACACACAGATACAATGTACAAAAGGAGATCTACCTCCCTCCCTGCCCTTACTCATCTTCACCCACACAAGCTTTCTGCCTCGTCTATGGAGTGCCAATGATTTTCGCCTTCAGTGTGATGCTAATGCACAGAGAACATCGGTGGAGTGCAGGGAATGAGAAGAATGAATCTCAGCTACAATACCTAAAATTAGATGTTGCTCTTGAAAACCTGTCCCTGAAATAAAAGTAATCAGAGGACTATACTTGATTGGATTCAAGTGACACTGTTTTAAGCACAAACTGCAGAAGTGAGGGACATTGGTCCTTCTTAGACACAATAGCAATGGCCCAGAATGGTTTGGTATTAAAACTACTCAAACTTCTTTTTAAAGGAAAGAAGTGCTTTTCTTCTCTCTACCACTCTACTAGGAGCAGTCTTTTCCCATCTAGTAAAAATTATGGTTTGAGTTTCATGAAACAAGGCTGTAGAAAGATACTTTTCGGTCTGCCAGCACTGACATGGTTAAGTTTGCTTCAAACTACGTATGATGAGGATGGTTGTTACAGAACATTAGGGTGATATAGCACAAAGGAAAGTTTGGAAGAAATAAATGGAAGAACAGAATTATAGAATAAAACGGGGCTAATTCATGTCACTCATATATATGGAAATATTGTTGGCACCATTAGAACAAGATCACAGAGAAATAAACCAGGACAAGGAAGAGAACCCTAAAGGTTAGGAAGAAAAGACACGTCACATAAACGGTATTACAGAAAAGATCAAGCTGAGTCACACCATCTCTAAAAGCTAAGTAACTAAAACTTAACCTTAACCAACGTCAAGGTTAGCTCCTTTTTTTTTCTTTATTTACTATGCAAAACTCTCTTCAGTACCTCCCATTTGAATGGTACTATGCCTAATTCTACTGTGCAAAAACAAGCTTTGGAACATTAAAAGAGATGATACAGAAAATTTAAATAAATAATTTCCAAAACAAACATACCACGAATGGAGGCCAAGGTGTCTTCTGTTGGAGAAAAGAAATTTCCTCATGACAAAGAAGATATTGTGGAATCTTGTCTTAGTCATTCTTAGAAATTACAGCTGTACATGATAGAGCAAAATCTGGAAAGCATAACATTTGAAGATAAGAAGCTCAAAACTTTCAGGCAGAAGTGTGGGCCAATCTTTGGTGGACAAAACAGTCTAATATAACTAGTCCAATCTAACAGGGGAAGGGGGGAGAGATGGCAATGATCAGAAAAACAGACTTTCAGAATTACTTTTATAGGGGAAGATGCTAAAAGAATTCATTCTAAATATATATATATTAAATATATATATATAATACTAAGAAATGTCTCACCTCACCAAGAATAAGGAAGATCTAATTCACAAAATAATCATGTTCTACTGCCCTTGAAAAAACAATTTGATTAAATATCTAAATGAGTTGACTCTAGAAACACCATGGGCATATTTTACATGGACTTTTAAGAAAGCCTTTGATACCGTGCTATATACAGGGTAATCTGTCAAATAATGACTAAACTTGGGAGGCAAGCGCGAGCCTTGGTCAGGTGAGCACAGCCCTGTAGGCTGCATCTGATCCGGCAGCCAGCAGAGTTCCACAGCGCAATCCTTCTGAGGAACAATTTGGTTCTCTCCATGTATGAATGAGATAGGGAGGAAAAGGAAAGAAAGAAAAAGAACAGGCAGTCAAGTCATCCCACATGCAGGTGATGAAGTAACGGGGAGACCAAGTCAGTGAGGGAGAGCCACATCCTTTATCTCAGCGGGCAGGGTTCTGTCTTGGGCAGCATTTTTCAGTCATGTTGCACTGTGTTTCCAGGTCCTTCTGACAGACTTGCTTTTTCTTTAATAATACACTGAGTTTCTGTAATGCTTTTCTTTCTAAAAGCACAGAGTACTTTTTCATGGATTTTATTGCATTTATCCTCATCAAAACCTGTGAGTTTGAAAAGGCCAGCTAAAGTTAAGGAAGAGAGGTTCTCAAAGGCCAACCCCATAGGCCTGTGGGCGCAGGAAACATGCTCTACTTAGTTAACCTCGGATCCTCACTGGCCGACAACACTGAACGGCCACGGCGGGTTAGAGAGCCTGTTATTTAGCTGTTAGAGTAGACCCAGGCTACAGGATGCTTCTCACACTTCTTTAGGCTTCTTACTCTGGGCCAGGAATTGGCAACCTGTGACCCATGGGCCAGATCTGGGTAGCTGCTCTTTTGTGTATGGCCCACAAGTTAAAGATGATATTTACGTTTGTAAGTAGTTGGGGGGAAATTTTTTTTAAAAAAAAAAAGTAGTATTTCGTGACATGTGAAAATGCTGAGATTCCAATCCCGGTGTTCCGTAAGTAAAGTTACATTGGAACACGGCCGTGTCTGCTCGTTTCCTTCTGTGTCTGTCTGCTTTTGTGCTGTGGAGCAGATCAGGGGACTTGTCACAGAGACCATATGGCCCATAAAGCCTAGACTGTTTATTATCTGGCCCCTTCCGGAAAATGTTTGCTGATTCAGTAGATTTGTTTCCCCTCTCCTACCCTCCCTTCCTTCTTTCCATCTTTCTTGTAGCAATTGAATCTTTCCTTCAAAAATAAGTCCATTATAGGGAATTGGAGTCTCCCCTTCAGGTCTCTCCTGCCACATCCTGCTCCTCAAGGATGCAGAGCAGAAGCTCTCCCTAGAGCCCAGTTACAAAATGAGAAAGCCAAGAAGGCAGGACTTGAGTCTCTCAGTCTTAAACCAAGCTAAACAGATGCATGGGAATGCACAGCAGCTGGCGCCATGTCCCTAAAAGTGAAGGATGGTGACTTCCCCAGACACCTCCTGCCCTATTAGGTTGTGAGCCCCTGGAGGTGTAAGGATGCCTTATTTCTCTTTCTACTCCCAGCTCCTGGCACTTCATAGGACTTAACACCTACAACAAATGTTAATGGACTGAAAGAATGAATGACTTCCACTCTGTCTCATCGATACCTAGGACAGACATACAAGTTGCAGTCTCTGCCTCTCGTCCTGTTTCCTATCTCCTGAAACAGCATCTTTGTCCTTCGGCAGAGCTCCTTGAACTCAGAGATTAATGGCAAGGAGTAAACACACAGCATTCTTTCTTTGAAAAACAAAATAGGTTTATAATTTTTTCCACTGGCAGAAATGAGACACCCAGCCTAATAGCGGTGGGTGGTGTTTAGAAGCATCAGTAAATGACTTCTCATTAATCGACATTGGATAGTTCCACAATGACTGAGAAAAGAGAATTTAAAACCAGCCAATCAATAACTCTGTTTTAGAGGAAAATTGGGGCCAGTTTTAAACCTACCCAGTAATCATGTCCTGCTATAAATAAAGTCGGTGATTTTTTTGTTCCAGGTATAGATGCCCCCCCTGCAAATAGTTCAACAAAACCCAGCAAGTTCTTGTCCACTGAATGTTACCAGGTTCTACATAAAAAGACCAAGTTCTTACACTGGTCTCCATAATGCAGGACGAAGTGTTCGGTTACATCGATATAAACCAAATATAACCTTTGCTCCTGTCTGCTAATGATCTTTTTCACATTTAGTGCCAACCAAACCCCAAGGGCAAAAATGCAACTGCAGGTGAGAGTCAGTCCTCCGCTCAGCTTAGCTGCATTTCTCATGGATTAGCGGATCCATGAGATATAAAATGAACAAGAATTGATCCTATCCTTTATGGTGATGGCTTTGCTGCTGCAGCAAAGAAGATAAATGGTGACTTCAGATTATGATTAACCCCAAATGAACTGTTTCAGTCAGTGCCCAGGCAAGCAAAGAAAGCCTGCTCAGTGAAAGTGTGAGGAGACGGTTTACAGAGTATGCAGGGGCTCTGTACAAAACAGCAGGAAGGGAACCACCAGGGGACTCTGAGGCACCAGAGACCAGCAAGAGGCAGAAGCTGTTACCATCTCAAGACCTGAGGAGGCAGGGGAGGGAACAGACCTGGAGGGTTCTAGTGAGAGCTGGAACCAGAGAGAAGAACCCCCCTCACAGAAGCCGTCGTGGAGGGATGGAGGCACTGTCAAAACCACAGAACACAGCAGGGAGAGAGCAGTGGGAGAAATGCCCCATCCTTCTCTCCTCTTGCCCTTTGACGTCCTGCCAGAGCTTCCCATTGGCTGGTTCCAACCAAAAGCCAGAGGACAAGGCAGTCTGGCTCATGCAGTTGGTAGATGTCATGGAATTCTTCCATCTCTCCCCAGCGAGGGCAGATATCAATACAGAGACATGGCAAATGGGTGGACAGGGGTGGGCTAAGTGAAAATGACCAGCAGGTGAGCCACAGTATGAATCAGTCATCCCTATCCTCTGATATCCAAGCAGCCATATACCTCTCCTCTCTCTCCTGCATGCTTCTATACTTTCCAAGTAAAAGAGAACAAATGAATAAGCAATTGAATTTGCTGGTCCATCAGACGAGTGCAGGAGAGTGATTAGCCAACCACCAGAAACCTATTTTCCTGAAATTTCGGAAACATTAAATCCCTGCCATCTCCCAAGGGTGCCACAAGGAAGTCTCTGGGTAATGGTAACAATATTTTACATCTTTTATGATTTCACTGGCATTTAGAAATACTAAATAATTAATTTTTCTCTAATACATAACACTATTCTGGATCGCCCCCTTAATGCATTCCTTTTTGACAGGGTGTCAGGTTCGCTGCATTAGGAAGCCTCAGAGTTCTGAAAGGTCAACTCTATGTAACAGTGACACACAGGCCGGACTTGCAGATAGAACCCACAGGTTTGGGTCCTCGATCCTTCACTTTCAGTACTTGAGTTGTCTTATTCTTATGGAAGGCTCTTAACCTCTCTAGGCTTCAGTTTCATCATTTGTGAAATGATGGAGTTGAACTGTGTATCCTAAGGTTTTATCTCTGAGATTCTGTGACTCTGTTTTTCTCCTTACGCTCAGCCAATGGAAAGAGTTCCACATTGCAGAGAGAGTAAGTATATTACACACTTACCAGTGCCTGGTGTGGGACTTGGAGGGAGAGACCCAATACTAAGAATCAATACCCACTAACATAGAACAGGAGATGAAAAGTGCAGAGGACAGTCCCATCAAGGGCTAAAGCACAGCAGACCTGCTGGCCGAGCCCAAAGACCAAAAGAGCAATGAGGAGTGCGGAGGGGAGGGCTGGGGAGTAGGGTCAAGACAAGACTCCCTGTAGAAATAGCTGCTTATGGAATAATTTATAAGCCATGGGCGACTTTTAGTTTCTCTCGTTTGGAATGTTATGGGTTTGTCTGTCACTGCTAGCTGTTAGCTAGAAGTTGGTATCTTGTTCCCTAGGCCCCAAGTATAGTTCTGATACTCAGTATCTAAGTAAAGCAGGCTGGGCCCGTCGCATGCCAAGATTGCTAAACCGTGGAGTATAAACTTAGTTGTGTGGTTTATTTCAATCTGCTTTCTCCTGCAGCAACTATGAGGACTATTAGTAGAAATTATGGACTAGGGAATGCCTAGTAAATTTCCTAAATAGGAAACCACCTGTGTGTGAATCAAAAATGATTCTCTTTACTGTTGATGCTGTTACACGCTGGCTACATGCCAAGATGGTATTGAACAGTATATTAGAAAAGAATTATTACCCTACTTGTCCTAATAATTCACTGTCTCCTTCTGTGAGTGGGTACTATGCAAATATTTTCATTCAATGATAAGGAGCCTCTCCAACCATTTAAAACAAAGATGTTGACTGTTCTACCATCTAATGGCAGTCTGTCCCTGTGCATACAGCTAAAAGTTTTTTCCTCTATTAGGTGGCACAACTCAGGGAGACATCTGGTACCCAGGCAGGTGACTGAGTTCTCTAGCTTGATGTGCAGGGGCGGGGGGGTGGGGGGGGAGGGTGTCACGGGTTAATAGCAGACTTCGATAATCAGCGCTAAGAGTCTCTTCTCCAAGCCACTGTTCTCTTAACAAACCTCTGCACTCGAGCAAATGTGCTTGGCCATCATTAAAAAAATCCACAAACAATAAATGCTGGCGAGAGTGTGGAGAAAAGGGAACCCTCCTGCAACTACTAAGCACTAGGGAATGTAGTTTGGTGCAGCCATTATGGAAGACAGTATGAAGATTCCTCAAAAAACTAAAACTTGACTTACCATATGATCCAGCAACCCCATTCCTGGGCATATATCCAGAGGGAACTCTAATTTGAAAAGATACATGCACCCCAGTGTTCACAGAAGCACTATATGCAATAGCCAAGACATGGAAACAATCTAAATGTTCATCGATAGATGATTGGATAAAGAAGTTGTGGTATATTTATATAATGGAATACTACTCAGCCATAAAAAGGAAAATGCCATTTGTAGCACCATGGATGGACCCAGAGATTGTATTCTAAGTGAATTAAGCCAGAAAGAGAAAGAAAAATGTCATATGATGTCACTTACATGTAGACTCTAAAAAAAAAAAAAAAAGGACACTATAAACTCATCTACAAAACAGTCTCACAGACATAGTAAACAGTCTTACAGTTACCTGGGAAAGGGGATGGGAAGGGATAAATTTGGGATTTTGAGGTTTATACCACTATATATCAAAATAGATTTTAAAAATTTTCTGCTGTATAGCACAGGAAACTATGTTCAATATCTTGTAATAACCTTTAAGGAAGAAAATATGAAAAAGAATATATGTATGTATTTGCATGACTGGGACATTGTGATGTACACCAGAAATTGACACATTGTAACTGATGGTACGTCAATTTAAAAAAAATAAAAAGACGTAAAAATAGACTTACCATATGATCCAGCAATCTCACTCCTGGGCATATATCCAGAGGGAACTCTAATTCAAAAAGATAACATGCACTCCAATGTTCACAGCAGCACTATTTACAATAGCCAAGACATGGAAACAACCTCAATGTCCATTGGCAGGTGACTGGATAAAGAAACTGTGGTATAGTTATATAATGGAATACTACTCAGCCATTAAAAAGAATTAAATAATGCCATTTGCAGCAACATAGATGGACCTGGAGATTATCACTGTAAGTGAATTAAGCCAGAAAGAGAAAGAAAAATACCATTTATCAGTCATGTGGAATCTAAAAAAAGAAAAAAGACACTAATGAACTTATCTACAAAACAGAAACAGACTTAGACATAGTAAACAAACTTACAGTTACCGGGGGGAAAGTGGGTGGGAAGGGATAAATTGGGAGTTTGAGATTTGCAAATATTAACTAGTATATATAAAACGGGTAAACAACAAGTTTCTTCTGTACAACACAGGGACCTATATTCAATATCTTGCAGTAACCTATAATGAAAAAGAATATGAAAATGAATATATGTACGTATGACTGAAATATGCTGTACACCAGAAGTAACTGATGCATTGTAAACTGACTATACTTCAGTTATTAAAAATTGCTGTATATTCTGTTTCTTTACTCATACTGCAAATAAAGATACTACTCAATAAAGAATCCAGTAGTAATCCTTGAAAGAGGGAAAAATCAGTGGCTATTGTATTTCATAGCTGGAGGAAAAACCAGAGAAAGAACATTTTCTACATCATGGAAATCACTACTGGAGAATGCAGTTTAACCCCAAGCACTTGGCCTTCTGCAGGCCATCCCCCAGCAACACAACCTTGACTTATTATCAGTGCAGATACATCAATGCCCAACTTTCTTCTGAGGCTTCTCTCATGCTTTGTGAAGGGTCATTCAAATTTCTTTGAAGATAAATAAGTAAACATTGCTTAATTCCAGTGCTTTTTCCTCAGTGGTGATTTTTCTTCCCTTTGAATTGGTTCATTGAGAAATCAGGTCAGAAACAGCCCACAAATCTCATAATACTGTTTGTTATAGATGTATGTGATACTGTTTTATTTAGTTCTGAGATCGTTGCCTAAGGCTGAAAGTAGCTTCTTGATAATTTGGTCCTCCAGATGACTCAGATTCATTTTAACACCAGCTTGGTCTTAAAACAGAGCTGGTTCTGACTTGAACCTAGAATTGTGGCTTTTCAATTCATGACCTCGGGAACAGACATTATTTACAAAAAGCCCACTGCAAGGGGCTTTTTAAAATTTTGTTTTATTTCAAAAGCTAATCAGCTTTTACCTGCCGGCTTTTCAAATTTTTCTAGAGATTCCCAAATAATAAAACAATCCTTATAGCTGACTGAGTTCAGGGAACTTTTGTTTTTAAAAAACAGGAATAAAAGATCTCTTATTTCATTTGAGAGCGTAAGAGGAGTCTTCTGATAGTGACTCTCCTGAGTGATCAGCTGTATACCTGTATTCACAGTACTTGTAAGCTGATCATGAAAGCCAGTCTTATATTTATATTTTATATGTAGTTCTCTGGTGCTTCTGTTCTGAATTCATGGAAGGCCTTTGCATATTTTAGCCAGCCCCAACACTATCCGTATGAGAGACACAGATAGAGTAAAATGATGGGGAAGGGGTCATCGGAGTTATTTTCTAATTAGGACTTGAGTTTGATTCATCTTGGTTTAACCTACAGCACCTGGCAGAATGCCTTGCACATAATAGGTTTCAAGAAATACTTGTTTGAATTGAGTCTCTTAAAATTTATTCACACTTACCTATAAAGGATAAGAGACTATTTTGGGCTTCTCTAATTCTCAACATCAGCTTTCAATTCTACTTTTTTTCTTACTCTCAGAATTTAAATATCACTTTACATTTACCTGAAAAAAATGGACTTCTGTTTTCTTTTGTCCTTGGCTCTGTACCATCACCTCGTTTTGCAGCCACTTTGAATTTTTCTTTCACTTCTCTTCTGCTGTTTCCTTCAGTTTTACCCACAGCTCTGAGCAAATCAGTGTATCACTCTAAAACATTAGGTGCCAGTTCAGGTGATCGCAAAGATTTCGTTCATTTCCATTGGTCAGTGATTTAACAAATTATATAACTTGAGAATCCAAGTTACTATAAACTTAACACTTGTGTTCCCATTAGTCTTTCTTATTTTTAACTCTTATTTTGTAATCTAGAGGTCTTCAGCCCTGGGACAGGGGAGTGCAGGACTCACTAGCCAATGAAGCCTCCAACCTGGGATGGGGTCCAACCTGGGAGTGGAGATCAGGATGTGTTTCTAGCTGACAGCAGAAATGCAGACTGGGAAACTCCACTGTCTTGATCTCCAAGGGAAGGCATGCTGCCCGGTCTCCTTATTTCCAACATGCCTTTGGGGCATGCTTCATATTTTTATCAATTGTGCAGTAACAACATTGCCAGTTCCCAAGGTACCTCATGGGACTGTATATTGATAAAATGTCCCAGGAATATGATTAAATGAAAATTCATTCTGAAAGAATTACATGTTCCAAAATTTCACTTTGACCTAGTCTTCAGGTCTGGAAGATGGCAGAGGAATAAACAAACTGCATGTAGAGGGCAAATAAGTTAATGCTGATTCCAAAGGAGATCTTTTTTGAAGCATCTTCCAGCCATAATTAGAAATGAGTAAGGAAATGAGCGGAGCAACAGTGATTTGAGCCACATTCATCCACAGAAAATATATGGCAGCAACTAGGGTAAAAATGAAAGATAAAAACAACAAAATAAAACATGCATGTGGGATATTTACCAAATGAGGAAAATAAATAATTGAAGAAAATGAAGATACTCCATTGTTGTCAGTCATTATTAGGTCTTATTATAAGTATATATTTTATATAATACAATACATAGTTATATCACTCTTATTAGTCAAATTAATCTGCTCTCATCAATTTGTTTTGAGTCATGAGGAGTTCCACTGGTAAATCTCTTAGCAATAATGTAGGTAACAAGCAGTCTCTCCTTTCTTCATTCCTCTCCCATTATTAATCTGTGGGATGTGCAATTAGTGTGCATGAGAACAGCACAGCCAGGAGACTGGAACCTGGATTTCCTTTGATACACAGTCTTGTCCCCTTTGCTTCAGTTGCTCTGCAAGAGGAACTTTATTTTCTTTCTCCCACAGAGCATATCGTTACATATGTGTTTCATAAATCCTCTTACCATCCTCACAAAGCAAACAGGGGACATGTATTTCTATTTCTCATACCTGGGTGGACAGGCTGTTGGAGGTGCTGCAGGTTCAGGGTGGAGAGCCGAATAGACCTGGCTTTGAGTGTCCCATTGTGTCTGACTAGCCATGAGACTTTGAGCAGGCCTGAATTTCTTCATTTTGGACGTGAAAACATACTTAGGATATATCTGAAAAGTTTGCTGTGGGGAATCAATGGGATTATACAGCTACACACATAAGCATACACACTCTCACACACACACACATTCACTGTACCTCTATACGTTGGGTAATAGCTGACACACTGTAAGCATTCATTAAATGAGGCTAGTATTTTTTAATTATTATGAAGCACTTAATTATTCTCAGTTTTTTAATAATGCAACTGAACTGTCCAGTACATCCTTCTAGATGTCTAAAGTTAACTGCTGGGCCCCAGCACTCCCTAGCCTGCCATGGATAACTGGGCCATGTTCTACCTTGAGCCTTTCATGAATTCTAGGTGTGTTTGTGTGAATTGTGGTCAAGACGGCATAATGAAAGCTATCAAGCTTCTTTGTTTTTGCTGTTAGATTTAAATACAAAATGTCTAGAAGAGGGAACCCTCCTATGCTATTGGTGGGAATGTAGTTTGATGCAGCCACTATGGGAAACAGCATGGAGATTCCTCAAAAAACTAAAAATAGACTTACCATATGATCCAGCAATCCCACTCCTGGGCATATATCTGGAGGGAACTCTAATTTGAAAAGATACATGCATGCCAATGTTCATAGAAGCACTATATACAATAGCCAAGAAACACCTAAATGTCCATCGACAGATGACTAGATAAAGAAGTTGTGGTGTATATATATGCTGGCATACTACTTAGCCATAAAAAAGAATCAAATAATGCCATTTGCAACAACGTGGATGGATCTGGAGGTCGTCATTCTAAGTGAACTAAGCCAGAAAGAGAAAGAAAAATACCATATGATATCACTCATATGTGGAATCTAAAAAAAGAAAAAAGAAGACACAAATGAACTTATTTACAAAACAGACTCACAGACATAGAAAACAAACTGATGGTTACCAGGGGAAAATGGGGTGGGAAGGGATAAATTGGGAATTCCAGATTTGCAATTATTAACTAATGTATATGAAATAGATAAACATATTTATACTGTATAGCACAGGGAACTATGTTCAATAGCTTAGTAACCTATAAGGAAAAAGAATATGAAAATGAATGTATGTATGACTGAAATACTATGCTGTACACAGACTGACACACTGTAAACTAACTATACTTCAATCAATCAATCAATCAATAGCATTTAGTAATGAGGCCATTTTCTTATCTTTTGTTTTAATGGAAAAAAATCAAAACGTGCAATGCCTGGCATGTAATGAGCCCTCAGTAAGTATCATCATCATCTCACTGGGTGGCCTGAGCTCCAAACACCCAATCCGGAGCAAAGAGCAGACACAGAAACAGCAGAAAAGTAGGCTTGATTTTTTTTTTCCAGTTATAGCTACTATTACCACAACTACACTATTACCCTATTTTTAACCCTTTTTTCTTGAAATAACTTAAAATTTACAGAAGAGTTGCAAGAATAGTAGGAAGAATATTCCAGTATACCCTTCACCCAGATTCATCCATTGTTATTCTCATTTTATGCCCCACCTTTTCTCTCTTTATGGAAACAGACATCACACTCCTTTACCCCAGATGCTTTGGTGTATTTTTCTTAAGAACAAAGACATTCTCAGTATAATTATCAAATGCAGGACCGATATAATACTGTTTCCCATAGACTGTCTGTACTAAAATTTCACCACTTATCCCTAAATATATCACTATAGTTTATTTTCCCCGATTCAGTATCCAAGCTAGACTCACATGTCATGTTTAGTTTCCTTGTCTCATTCACCTAGGATTTATCTCCCTAGTCTAGGAGCTTTATGAGAGTGTAATACAAAAATCAGTACTACAAAGTACAGAACTTTTCTAATGAGAAGCCAGATATCTTTATAAAATATAATATTTTTTAATAAATAATATAAATTTGATTCTCCAAAAGTCCAGAAAAAGTAACTGTTCTAGCCTCTGCAGTTACTTTCCCCAGGGTTCCCTAGGAAAGTCTTTTGCTTTAATTTAACCTGTTTTCCAGAATGATTTGAATATAAATCAGGTCCCTGCTAAGTGCCAGTGTGAGTTCTGGTTCTAACCCTGAAATGTTTAAAAGATCTGGGCAGAAGTACATATTATATGATTCCATTTCTGTGAAGTAAAACAGATTAGGTGATGCCTGAGGCCATGAGATGGGACATGGTACTGACTGCAAGTAGGCATGGGGGATCTTTTGGAGGATAAAAATGTTCCAAAATGGGATTGTAAAGAGGATTGTGCAACTCTCTAAATGTACTAAAACTTATTGAATTGTAGGATTAAAATAGGTAAGTTCTATGCTATGTAAATAATTACTCTAAAAAGAGGAAGGAAGGGAGGGAGGGAGGACCAGAAAAGAAAATCTGGACAGAGAAATCTTATCCATGGAATGATGTAGGCAAATTTCAGGGACTTGGACCTCCAGATAAAGGCGACAGAGAACATCAGTTTTCTGTGTCTGCTTTCTTACCTGTGGCCTGTTCTGAGTGATGAGCAAAGTTTGCACATTATCTAAACTGTATGGTACCTAGGAAACGTTTCTTTACTGGCAAGTGGAAGAGAGATATGGTACTATTTGTTTCCCTATAAAAATCCTACCTAAATTTGTGAGTAGAGGCTCATGAAAGCATGATGAAAATTAAAGAGATGTAGTCTTTACAAATGTTTTGAAACTTTTGAAGGAAAAAAAGAGCTAGTAGAAGATGCCAAACTTGTCTGACCAGTGTCTCTTTGCACAAAAATGGTTAGCGGAAACAGGTCTGCATGCATTGCCCGCATAATGTCTTAACTGCTAGAGAGAAGAGCATCATGCAAATGTCACTGCAGAAAAAATGATAAATTTTGAGGAGTTTTATGAACCAATGACCTCCTCAAGATTATTTTGGTAGTTTTGTTTTTCAGAAAAGTAAAATTAGGTAAGCTCTCCAAGCATCTCTTCTGTGGCCTCAATATCCACCTTCTGTAAAAAGCATGAAGAAAACTTCAGTGGAGCAACAAGGCTGTAACACTGGGGGAAATGATTGATTTCACTTGAACAATACCAATAACAAAAAATGTTTAAAAACAGTTTCACGGCTCAACTTTCTCCTTGCTTTTTTTTTTCTCTTACAGTTGGAATGTATTTTATCGTCTGTCAGTTTTGCCCTATGATATGTCCTCTTAAATTGGATCTGTAAGCCCTTCATAAAGTTTAATAAATCTTCAGCATTTCACCCTAAGGAAATTATATTAAAAACCTTCAAATGTGAAGTTGGGCCCGCAGACACACAGCGCTGGGAATTTTATCACCATAATCAGCGTGTAATGAAAGCCTCTGTCGCTGTTCCTTCCCAATCATAATCTGCCTGTCTTTATGAAAAAAGGGGGGTTTGTCTGGGTTCATCTGCAAGCTTTAATTGGAAGATGTCTTCATTTCATTCCAGCCTACTGGGATAATAACTCAGCCCCGTGTTTAAACACAGGCCCTTGCCGCTGATATTTTTTCATTTAGTAAAGCATGTCTCTTTAAATGATTTAGCAAATCATCATGAATGCCAAGCCAGGGTGATTGGCAGCTCATTGCTGGTGCACCATTTGCATGACATTTGTTCTTCAGCTAAGAAAGCTGCTGCAGGTAAACAAGCAGGCCCTGTACTGGCTCCCTTTGAGTCCCTTCCTGTTTATTTTCTCATAATCAAATGACATTTATGGAGAGGCAGCTGCACATATATGAGGGAAATGCAATCAGGCTAAACATGATGGCTTCATTCAGGTATATTTTGATTAGAGAAAGGATATTTTTATGACATGGGGCTTTTTTATTGAGAAATCTGGCAAATTCTCTTTTGTGTAACTAACACTTCCTATTTTATCTATATTTTAATGGAAAGGCTGGACTCAAATAACTGGCTGACTGGGCATTCACTTCTGAGTATTTCATTAAAACACAGGAAAGCATCAAGTAGAAGACGCAAGACAACTTTCTTTGTCCTATCCAGAAGAAATTAGCCTTTTCTTCCTTCAAAGGAAAAAAAAAAAAGAAAAAAAGGAAAACAAAGCAATATGGCATAAAGCTATTTTATGCCATCAATGAATGTAGCTTTTCCTAAAGGAGATTTTGGAGGGGATGTTATTTTACAGTTAATAATTTTATGCACAATTTCTGGCTCATTGTCTTACCAAGGGAGATGGACAAGAACAAATCAAAGGGGTTTTTTTTTTTAGCCCCTTTCCTTTAAAAAAATTTAATAGGAATATAATCTCTCTCTAGTTAGCGTGGTCAAGGAGAGTAAGAAAGAGCAAGCCACCCATTAGCAGGCCTGCTAGAAATGCAGGCGTCCACAGAACTCACAGAAAGAGGTACTCCGTTTCTGGAAAATGCTTCCCCTGCAGTATGGGCAGATAAAATCTTTCGAAACTTTCTCAGCTTCTCCTAGAGTTGGAGGCCAAGGGCAGGAGCTGGCTGTCATTTCAACTCTACAGTAAACATGCATTTTCACAATCAAGCTGCCAGATCCCTGCAAGGAGTGCCTCAGACCACCAGAGACCACCTGATTCTTGATGAGCTAAATCACTCACTCTAGGAAAAGTACTATCATTCCTCATCACTTTTATATGAAGAGAAGAATGGGGAAATATGCCTATTTTAAGGATGAAAAAGTAATTCTAAGCAACCCCAATTTTTTTTTTTGTCATTATGATTTTGGGTTCCTATTCTGGGTAGGATCTCTCCTGTGTATTTTTCGTCTATCATCTTTGAGTCTTAAATGGCAAGGAATGGTTCATCCAACCCACAAGTCCTTTATTGCCCCCCAGTCCGTCATGACTGAAAAGACACAATGCTAGAGGTGGACACTCCAGCGGTTCTGGGGCTGGCTGAGAAAGCAGACCCCAAGTAGCCCCATAAGTCAAAACAGAAAAGCTAGCACCAAGTTTGAGAAGGAGATATGGCTGGAATAAAAGAAAAGATCTAGCATGGCTCTTGTCCTTAACTGGTCTTTCTTGTGATGCTTGAACACAGAGGGAATATTCCTTTCAGCAACATCTTCCAACCTGAAGGTCAACGATCTTTAGTAATAACAGTGACAACATTTATATGGTTCTTTGTACTTTCTAGAATGTCAGATCATTTGGTTGGGTAACGTGTAGCATAAATTCTACGTTAAGAGGGTGCTGAGTGTTCCCTGACTGAAAAAGCTTTAGTGAGAACTTAGTTCTTTCGAGACAGATCAAAGAAAAAAAATTCCTTTTCTATTGACAGATTACTGTGTGGTTAGTGTGGACCACTGTCCCAAAGAGTTATTTCATGTTCTTTTTGGACTGTGTTTGTGTGTGGCCCAAGGGAGGTTCCCGACCCTCTCCTTACTGAAGATAACTCACAATTTAAAGTGTCTTTTGAAAAATAAAAATAAAATGTCTTTTGTTCCTTTTTTCATTTGTTTTACTCTAAAATTCAAGAAATCTAAATACTTTGCAAGAAATCTGAGTCAGATCAGGTGATGAAAATAATTTGATAATAAGATGCGGATTGCATTCAGTGAAGGAAAAAGTGACATTGTCTTGAGGGCTTTCTAAGCAATTTGTAGACAAGGCTGTTGGAGGGTAATTTTAACACCATTTGTGTGAATGAAGGAAACATGCTGTGGAGACTATAAACTCCTGATGAGTCTGTGACCAGATGGAGTAATATTAAAGAGAGGACATGTGGCTGCTCCTGACCCCCATCCTCCATGATGACAAGACTAGATAGATTAATTGACCTGCTTATGTCTTCCCTTAGAATTCTACACTTAACCTTAGCCACATGCTTCTCACACTACTGAAGAACAGCCTGTTTAGTGGCTGTGCCCCTTATAAATGATAAGGAATTGTCTCATGTGACTATGAAGGCTGGAAAGTCCAAAATCTGCAGGCTGAGCCAGTAGGCTGGAGACCCAGGAGAGCTGATGCTCCAGATGGAGACTAAAGGGATCTGCTGGAGACCTCTCTCGCTCAAGGGAGGCTGGTCTTTTTGTTCTACTCAGGCCTTCAAATGATTGCATGAGGCCCATCTACATTATGGAGGGCAATCTTTGCTCAGAATCCACCAATTTAAATGTTAATCCCATTCAAAAGCACCCTCACAGAAACATCCAGAATTATGTTTGACCAAATATCTGGGCACACCGTGGCCCAGTCAAGATGACACATGAAATTAAGCATCGTGTTTTTCTAAGGTCACCTTTGCTAGGGGGAAGGGAGAAAGGGGGCGTGGGGGGAGGTGGGGAGGGGAAGAGGTTGGGGGGAGGGGGGCAGACAGAGAATAGTGTACTTACTCATTATCATCTTTATCATTTGGGATTTGAACCGACCTGCCACCACCTGAATGGCCCAGCTGCAAGAAGGACTTACCCAGACCAGGGCACCTAATTTTCCAACCAAGGAGATTAACATCAGCTCCCTCCAAAGAAGTCTTTCTCTGACACCGTAGAGATGGGGTGATTTTTCATCAGAACATGGCATTCTCTCCTACAGCTGCTTCAAACAGAGAAACCAGCATTTAGAAAAAGCCTGTAACTTATCCCAGTGGAAGCAGAAATGTTTTCAGATTCCTAGAATCCTTTAGCAAGGCAATAAATAATAGTTTAACATTCCCACTTTGCAGAGAATTTGGTACAAACACTGAGTCTCCAATAGAATTAGCTTCATTTTCTTCCGTGTTAGCAGGTGGTGAGCACTGACAACTACAGATGAGGTTTTAGTTTCCTCAACTGATTTTTTAGGCCAAATTCCCAGAATTGTAGGGGATGATCCTTTTTCTCCATCAGTGCTAAAATGCTCAGTTACATTTAATATTCTAGATTAGTCAAAATTTAACTACAATAAGCCACAAGGATTTCTTTTGCATCAAGTATTTGCAGGTCATTAAAAGCTTAGAGTTGTATCAAAAAATAGGGACCATTTGATCTTTACTTCCTTATGCGGGAAGTACAAATTTTTTTTTTCTCGTCAATATATCCTCACGCTGGAAGTAGAGTTTTGACTTACTTGAGTTCATTTTTTATTTTCATATTTTTTTACAGAAAGGACTGTTTGGTCTAACATGGAACTGAATTACATTTATTTCACGTATCTTTCCCACTACTTTCTGTATTTATATTGTGCCTGCCTTTTCAAAGGCAAAAATCAGAATGAGGCAAACCTTGTGGTGTGATGGAAAAATCAACTTCAGTTCTATGCTAGCTCCTTTTAAATGTGTGAGTCTAGGTATCGCAACCAGAGAAGACGAGATTTTGGAAAGTATACGACACTTACGAGTTGAAAGACTCAATTTTCGGTGATGCTGCTCTGAAAGCGAAAGCTTGACATTGGCTCGTACACACAGCTTGCCAGCTTAAAACCTGTGCCTGCACACGGACAATAACCTGCAGCTGCAGTGAGCACACGCATGCGGGCACTCAGTCCATGTGCTTAAATACAGACACGGGAGGCAGAGAGGAGCTAACTGCACATCTTGTCACCAGTTTCTAAATACACCAATACTGAATCTTCTTGACTACTGCAGATACATATTTTAATACAAATAAGAAATTTGCCTCTTTCTCTGTTCTTTTCAGAGCGAGAATTTTCTCCCACAAATATCTTTAAATTTAGCCAGTGAAACAAATTTTTCTTTAAGAATGACAATAAAATAGTATAGAGCACGGAGTCAAAATCCTAATCCATCATCCAAATGTCTTTCTCCCAGAAGCATTCAGAGATTCTTCCGATAAAGGAGAAGTAAAGTTTCTTCCTGCCTCCCTAGTAAAAGAATTAAGGAACGGTTTTAGAACCTCCTAACAATTGTTTTCTGGAAAGTAGATTTAAGGAGCTTATCCTCTAGTGACTTAATCCGATGAGATAATTGTAAAAAGGAGATTGTCATGTCAGATATGAAAGGAGTTTTTGCAGGTTTACTGAAGAAGCCTTCTATCTTGTTTTGTGCTTATACTTCCTGTTCAGATTCCTTTGCAACATGGGTGAATATTGGTTTTTACATTTAAAATAAAATAATTTTTATCATCTCTCCGTTTTTCATGTCAGACAGCTTCCTTTTGAAATAAGGTAAATGGAGCTTTATGAAATATGCCTGTTTCCTGTCTTCAGAGATTACATAGTTGGATTGATAATATCAGATATTCCCTTGCCCCTCGAAAAGTCACAAATCAATTTGCTAAGGAATTTCAACTATTAAATTAAAAGCAAGTTTTTTCAAGACCCATATATAGGGAAAAAAATGAACTTCTGGTTAAAATGATTGCAGTAAACAAGGCAGTAATAAGCCAATGTCAACAATCAATTAGAAAGTCACGTTATCCTTTTCTGAGGGTCAGGGAGCAAATGGCCCTACATGGAATAGCAGAAAGAATCTTTTCTCCAGCCCTTTCCCCTTAAAAAAAAAAAAAAGAGAGAGAGAGAGAGAGACTGGGAAACCAGACTGGCAAATGCAGGATGAGAACTCAGCTACCTGGCATCTTCAGTGCTGTTGTTCTTCATGCTTCTGCTTCTGTCCAGAGGCAAACATAAGCCAAGAATTTCATCTTGCCTTTTCTTTCAGTTGAGCTGGCATGAGTTTCCTGCCTTTTAGATGCCTTCCTAAATGTGAGAATCAGGTGTAAGTTGGATTTTCATGATTTATCACATCAGCATTGACTACATCCACCAAAAAGAATCCAGGAGAGTATGAGGGGGGAAAGGTTTTAAATTATATTAGCGGTTTCCAGACTGTGCTCTTATAAACCCAAGGAATTCCATGGAAAGTCCTATGAAAGGCAGAGGGGCAGCTTAGTGGGGAAGGGGTCAGTCAGGTCAGGTTAGGTCAGGTCTACTCCCCATTGTTGGTCATGTTGCTTTTTTAATACGACCAGGAGCCAAGCCAAGTGGATATTTTCTTGTAGTATAGAAACTGAGCTTCAAGGTTTTTGATCATGAGAGAACCTTGAACATCTACCTGTTGTAATTACAACACATTTGCTTCAAAGTTGTCTTAGACCCAAGAGGTATTTTGATAACCAGCCACTCTATTAGTTAATACAGTGCCCTGTATCAATACTCCTTAACCCCATCCCACTCAACTACCCACCCCAGGCCCCACATCTCCCACATGCTCATAGGAAATGCAGATCTGGACCAGAATCAGTCCAGGCTAAAAATACATTTCAATTGAATGGAAGAAGGATTATGTAGAAACATTTTAGGGCCAAGACTAAAGGTATTTTAAGTGTCTTCTCTCCTCTGATATAGAGTTCCTCTTACTACAACACAGAAAATGAATATGGAATATATAATGTAATGAAGCATGTCACAGAATAAATTCCTACATAAAAATTAAAACACATGTTTCAGTAGAGTGAAAAAACCAATTGGACTTAAAGAGACCAAAATTTAGATCCCTATTTTGCTGTTTAGTATGTTATGATAAGCAAGTAACTAAGTCTTTTTAGCATTGTTTCCTTTTCTGTATAAAGGAAATCTTTAAAAACATCTGTAAAATCATGGGTATTAAACTTCCTTCATACAGTTACTGAGAAGATCAAATTAAATAACATGTGAAAGCACCAAGGACTAGAGTTACAATGTATTAGAAGCCTCCCAAGTTATTATAAAAATTAAATTAATTTTTCCAAAATATGTTTTATTGTTGAGATAGAATGAATTGGGTTATTCTCAAGACTCATAAGGGGACAGGGGGTATCCCTTTCAGTTCACTATTAGGAAGAAGACTGAAACATAAATGGTTGTTCATTCAACCAGTATTTACTGAGGGTGTATTATGTGCCAGGAATTAGTCTAAGTGCTGAGAATTCATCAGTAAATACAAAAGACAAGCACTCTTGCCATCGTGGAGCTTATGCCTAGTGAGCAGCAGATGCTGTCTTGTTTGGTCTTCTTCAAAGCCCATCTCTGGTCAACACAGTGCAACACAACACACACACACACACACCATAGTCTTTGTGACCATTGTAAAAAGTGTTTCTCTTGCCAAAAAAAGAAAAAAGTGTGAGAATCATGTATAGGGATGCCACGTAAGACCAGGCACATTTACTATGAAGTGGATTACGGCCTTAGAGTTGTCCAATTTGGTGGCCATAAATATACATAAAAGGAAGACTCCTCTTTCTGGGTAACTCTGGCCTTGATGATAGGCTCTGTCAGGATTCTCTGGGGCAGACATGCTCTTCAGGGAATAACCAATGAAAATGAAGATTGAAAATTACTTCATTAGTGCCCTAATCTACATAAACAGTTGCCCTTGCACTCAAAAGGGATTGTCTTAGATTTTACAGATAGTCTCTTGAAATATAGCCTAGCCCTAGACTGAGGAAGTTCTTATGACATTAGATCATTGGGGAGTGCTCACAGAGAGTGAAGTTTGGAGAGAAGAATCACATGGCTGTTCTTATCATTTGGGGGGAGTAAATGACTTATTATTGTGTTCCCCCATACAAAATCTCAAGTGACCATGTGGCTTGCTCCTGCAAACTCCCCAGTTGACAGAACATGGGAAGAGAGCTCATATGAATTACAGCTCATGGTAACCATTTGAGAACCTCTGTCCTCATATCTCCAACAGTGGTGTATTTGGGGGATTAAAAAGGATAAAAATGGGTGAAGAACTTAAATGTGATATATCAGGGGTTTTAATCATGGTCCCAGTATCTGAAGTTGGGCAAAGGAGCATGACTACTGTAGATGACAGTGTACTCCTAGAGCTTCTCAGGGCAAGAACTGAGGGATTGTTTTCCTTGTACCAGATATGGACCATGCATGAGAGAGGGCTGGCACTGGGACATCCTAGAGCCTGTCTAAAAGATCTACTGGACATTAGAGACGGGGCTGGGAGGAGTGCTCTATTCTTACCCGCCGAGGAAGGAGTAAGCCAGAATAGAGACATACTGGTCCTCAAGAAGTGAATTTGACACAAGAAATCCTCGGCAATGAGGGGAAGGAGGGGGGTCGTCTCTGAAGAACTCACCAAATCTCCCATAGTCGCATTTTAGTATCTGTTGAGCCAGAAAGTACTGACCCTGGATTAAAATAACAGTACCCATTAAGTTACATTTCTGACTTCTTACATCTTTTCTTAACCGATGAGCCAACTCTGGTTCACAACATAGAAAAGAAAAAGTCAATTCACTGGGTTGAAAGGAGAGAAGCTGATCACACTCTTTGTAGGCAAGAGGCTTCTGGTATGAAGCAGATGGGCGAGGAGGAGAGGAGAAAAGCTTTTAATTTCAAGTCGTGTTTGAAGTGTTACTTTTCAGTCAAGATGGACTTTATGATTACTGCCATGGGCTAAATGTTTTAGCCATCCCCAGATTCAAGTGCTGACACCCTAATTCCCAATGTGATAGTATTTAGAGGTGGGTCTTTGGGAGGTAATTAGGGCCGTAGTGATGGGTTTAGTGCCCTTACAAGAAGAGACAGGAGACAGCTTGCGTTCTCTCTTACTCTGCTCTTTGCCACGTGAGGATACCAGAAGATGGCCTCCTGAAAACCAGGAAGAGCGGCCTCACCAAACACTGGATCTGCCAGCATGTTGATCCTGGACTTCCCAGCCTCCAGAACTATGAGAACTAAACATGTATTGTTTAAGCACCCAATCTGTGGTATCTTTGTTACAGTAGCTCAAACTGACCAAGACAGTTACTCAGTTAAGAATGTTCTACGACAGAAAGTGACTGGAGAACATTGTGTATTACCCAAGAGTAACCAGTTGGAGAGTGTCTAAATTTTTATTCAGGAGCAAAAGTAACTAACCCAACAGCAGTTAGGAAGACAATGGGAGTAAAAAGTTGCTTGAGGGATTACATCATATGATTACATCTTACTTGGGGTCAAGGCGAAAGACAATGTTTTGATTCATGTACTACCCACAGTGACAAGGTCTGTGTCAGCTTTGGAAAGAGAAGAATGTGCCCAGTTTTTCCAAATCTAACAGAGACTGCACCCCATCCTTGTCCTGCACAGTTTTGGAAAGACTTTTAATGCTGGTGAAACTTTCCATGAAGTATCCATGAACTTTAGATAAGGGTGAGGAGGATGAATGAATGAAGCACTGTAGATAGCCAGTAAGACTCAAAGTTTCCATGAGTCATTGGCCACACGCCTAAACACCTTCTGGAGTGCTCCAATGCCGTCTTGGTTTCATGTGTATACCTCCTTTCATTCAGATCCAAGGTTTCAGGTTAAACCATATTACTGATAAATCCAGAATGCTTCCCAGGCTAAGCCAGACTACGTAAGGGTTTGGCACAGACACACTCATGAAAGGTACGATTGTTTCTTCAGCATTAAGAATTTTTTGGTGTCACAAACAATAAATGCTGGAGAGGATGTGGAGAAAAGGGAACCCTCCTACAATATTGGTGGGAATGTAATTTGGAGCAGCCACTAGGGAAAACAGTATGGAGATTCCTTAAAAAACTAAAAATAGATTTACCCTATGATCCAGCAATCCCAGTCCTGGGCATTTATCTGGGAAAAACTCTAATTTGAAAAGATACATGAACCCCAGTGTTCATGGCAGTGCTATTTACAACAGCCAAGACATGGAAGCTACCTAAATGTCTGTCAACAGATGACTGAGTAAAGAATAAGTGGTATGTATGTGCACACGTACGCACACACACACAATGGAATTCATCCATGAAAAGAGTAAAACAATGACGTTTGTACTAACATGGATGGACCTAGAGATTATCATACTAAGTGAAAAAAGTCAGAGAAAGACAAATATCATGATATCACTAATGTGTGGAATCTAAAAAAAGGACACAGATGAACTTACTTATAAAACAAACAGACTCACAGACGTAGAAAACAAACTTATGGAAACCAAAGAAGTAGGGATAAATTAGGAGTTTGGGATTAGCAGATACAAACTGCTACACACAGAATAGATAAACAGTAAGATCCTACAGTAGAGCACAGAGAACTATATTCAATAGCGTGTAATAACCTATAATGAAAAAGAGTATGAAAAAGAATATATATACACAGCTGAATCACTATGCTGTATGCCAGAAACTAACACAACACTGTAAACCAACCATGCTTCAATAAAAAACAAAGAATTTTCAGTGCTATCCACAGAGTGTGATCTCAACGGCCAAAGAAAGGATTTCTTACATGACAGATTACCTCTCCATCAAAGGCTGAAGCTTGAAATTTCTATAACAAGGAACAGTCATTTATTCCACGGTTCTCTAACTAGGGCTTACTTGCTACGTCACTGTGTTGACACAAACACACCCTAAATTGTAACTATCAGGTCATTTCTGAAGAACAGATTTGGGAGTCAACATGAGGTAACCACAGGTACAGCAGGGAGGGCAGTAGGGGCCTGGGGAAGCTGAGCGAAACTTCTTCCACCCCTCACTGACACTTCAAACTCCATCTTTTTCTAAGGAGAACTGTCAGGGTGAAGCTTGCAGACGCGTTTATCATTTTTGGTCACTGAGTTACAAAGTACATACCTTGGCAACCAAAAATACCATGTTGTGAAGTTTAGATCCTTTGGCATCAGAAAGACGGTAGACTTCCTTATTCAGTCTAACACCCTTTGAAATATTTCCCGAGCATCTAACTTTTAAACTGCTAGACTCTGCTATCACTACCTTGTCACATTTTAGAGAGTTAGTCTTGTCAAAACTGGACTTCAGGGATTTCAAGTCAGTGGAATGACTTCTAGAATAAATGGCCAGATATGAATGACCAGTGAAAGTTTGATTTTAGTCAGGCCCTGAAATCCAAAGGGTTCACTTTCCTCTGACAAGTTCTTTTTATTGCAACATGGTATTGTTTCCTTTGAATCAGTCTGAATTCTTTTCCTTACAGTGAAACAATACTGTTATTCTTAATTACTACATAGTATAATTAATGTAGTATTAATACATGGTGAAAATAACTAATTCTTACTGTACTCCTAGTAGATCTGACACATTCAGAATGTTTTTCAACTGAAAAAGGGGGAATGCCATCTTAAGAATTGCTTTTATATTGCTCCCTTTTTCTTAAATGTGGTATTATTATTAAAGATTTTTTATAAAAATATTTTTGGAGAATTGCCTAAGAAACATTTATTTCCAAATATATAATATGAGAGAGAGCAGAAGTCTTACTACAAATTAATTAAATGTTTTGAAAATTGCTGGTTCTATAAAGATGTTTATTTCCAGGAGATTGTGCATGTAATCTCTCAGGTAGATAAACCAGCAAATGGTGCATATGGTTGATGGATGAGAAATGATAACACATCTTTCTTCTGTGAGTCTGAGTTTCTCTTGGAGAGCCAGGACAGTTCCTGGCAACGCCACTGTGATAATTCCAACAACTTGCTATAGGCACAGCCTTTGAGCAACCAAGATAAGGAAAATGAATACTGGAAAGACTCTACAAAGGATATACACATCAATGTGAAATCAGTAAGTTTTTCATCGCATTTCTTCTCTGAGCAACAGCTTTTCCCCATGATTTCAAGCTGCCTTGCATCCTTCCAGTGCCCTACACCACCCTCTTTCCTATTGGCCAATACTCAAAAATGACTTATTCCACACACTTACATGAAAATTTGTGTTCCCTTTTTGGAGATGGTCCAGCTCACAATTCCCAAAATCCCTCAGATGGCTGGTCCTCAGTCATAGTTAAGAAATAATATAGGAAAGGCACTTATATATCAATATTTAAAACTGAGTGCTTTGAGATTTAAAAATACCCATATTTCAGGCTTCTGTTGAAAACATTTCAGACTGGTGATAATGGGCTTGTATCTCCATGTTGCAACAATCATCATTAGCGAAGTGGAGCCTGCACCTTTTAAATTGAGCTCTAGGGGTTTTGTTTTGTTTTTGTTTTTGGGTAGTCAGCAGTCCTCTCTGCCTAGGGGGATTTTGTCCTTAGGGGTATCTGGCATTGTCTGGGAGCATTTTTTTGATGGTCACAGCTGGGGGTGGGGTGTGCTACAGACATTAGTGAGTGGATGGCAAGGATACCGTTAAACATCCTGCAATGTACAGGATAGCCTCCAACAATGTAGAATTACCAGCTCCAAATGTGTATGGTGCCTTATTTGAGAACCCCTGCCATTGTGTCCATAATTGGTACACTTCACATGTAGGTCACCTGCTCAGTACCCATGTAGACAATTTGGACGACCAGATACATGTAATAAATATGTGTGTATGTATATGTGTATACATTTATATATATATATATGTATATATATATATTATATTACATAATATAATATATAAAATTAACAACCAGAAAGGACCTTCAGGATCTTCCCATCAATCCCTCATTATGTGTGTGCTACCTGAAATACAGAAATGAACTTAAGTTAGTCTTGAGGAAGGTTGAAGTCCAGTGAAAGTAATTTATCCAATTTGTAAGTGAGAATCCTGTTAATGGTATTGCTGATGATTAAGTCATATGAGGCAGATATTTGGAGGCAGGGCAGGGGAACGTCTTTCCTACTCTGGTCATCATCCGCCCATCACTTATACCTGAAAGAACAGTTGAGCAGGCCCAGCTGACCAGTTGCCCAATTTCTAATCTAGGCTCTTCCTAGGAATTCATTGCTGATCCAAGCTCAGAATATTTAGTATAGCATCCCTATGTTTTTGTCAGGAGACAGCTTTCCATGGTCTATTGTGTTTCTGGATACTCTGCATGTCTTTTTGTACTGGACTGTCTTTCCAAGGATATCTGTATAGCTAACAACTTTGGAAGATAGAAATAGAGTTGCATTCTGGTTTACATACTTCCGGGTGTAATAAATATAATGTCCCTTGCAGGAGCACAGATCAAACAGGTTTGCTTACTGAGTGTTATGAAAGATTCAGGTTCCCTAAGCTGTGACATAAAAGCACTGTGTAGGCAGCATCTACCTGGAACCCTCCACGTCATCTGGGTCGGGTGTTGGGAGACCAGCGGACCCATGCTTGCCATGTAATAAAGTGCAAGTAATGAAGTCTTTTGTCTCTGACCCAGGACTCATCTTTTCTGCCATTACGTCGAGAACTGAAGTGTCTGAGTAAATAAATCAAAGTTAGCCTGCCAGAGATTTTGACCATTTTTAACAAATCATCTTTTTAAAAACTTGAACTCTACCCTACCTGAGTTAAAAGACATATTCACCAAACCTTAAGCTATGAATAAACTCTGGCAGCTGTATGTCTAGTTTTAAGGCCCACAGAGTACTTTTCCTCTGCCAGTACTAAGTGCTCTGGCTTTCCTGATGTTTACTTAGCCACAGCCTTACCTATAGGTAGCTTCCCGATGCCAGTGAGCCCAAATCCTTTCCTTCCTTCCCTTCCTCCTTGCTTTCTTTTCTCCTTCCTCTTCCCCTTCCTCCTCCCCCTGCCCCTTTCTCCCCAACTTTCTCCTCCTTCTCCGTCTTTCCCTTCCTCTACTTCTTCTAGGCAAACATTATCTATATTCCATGTACCTTTTCTTTGCTTGAAAATCCATGTATTATTACTGCTTATTGTTCTTGGAGAAAAGTGATTGTCAGAAATGCACACACAGACTATACACATACACCAGATCCTAACATACTAGGTTCTCTCATGACTAACTTTAAATTTTTCTGAACAAAAGAATATTCTCAGGGGGAACTAAAAAAGAAAAGAAAAAACGAATTTATACTCAATTTTCTTTTACTTCTTGCCAGTGACCATCTTATATTCTAGAAGTTTCCTTGATAATTTTGCAAGTTGTGCTGGTTTGGAGGACAGTTTTCTTGTTAGAGGGTTCTACTGAGAAGCAAGACGTTTGGAATCTAAAAATTTTACGTGCATTTGAATAAACAGAGCTGTCTTAAAATGCATGTTCAGTGTTTTCGCTCAGTAGTTTTGTTTTACTGAATATAGGATGCTTTTCTAGGGATAATGCTACTTCTTGGAGTAAGAATCCAGAGCTTTGGTTTCATTTCGTTTGCAGGAGGACAACCAACAAGTAGAGAAAATTAAGAATGGTCTATGATATACTTCTCATTACATGCTGTGTTAAACTTAAGGCTTCATCATACCATGTTTGATGAGCTGCTGTCAGAAGCCAGATACAGTAGGAGGGCTCTGTAAGTGCCTTTACACATAGTTCCCAGTTGTTTTCTTGCGGCACTGTTTGAGAAAACCATTGATAATGTTAATTTCCCCATCCCACTTTTCCATAATTAGGTAATGAATTAGTTATTAACATAACCAGCAAGACAAAAAAATCATGAAAATACACAGCAACATAGTCTGATTGGTTATATCTAAGCACAGTCTCTGTATGTTTGGTTGGAATATGGACTTTGGAGTAAGAGAAAAATGACCTCAAAATCTGACTCTCTTGCTTGCACTTTGATTTGGGGAAGTAGTTTCATTTACATGAGCCTCAATTTCTACATCTATAAACACCCCCATTGCAGGATTACTACTGTAAGTTTCAAATAGAACAATGTAGGAAAAGCACGTGGCACAGCTCCTGGTGCAGCACAGAAATTCAGCCAATTCCAGCCGTCGGGTCCTTCTTGTTTGGTGGGGCAACACGCACAAAAGGATGGTTCTGACCATTGTGAATTGTTTTTTGTGTTCAAGAAACTCTAGGCATCCTAATTTTTACCTTTTTAGAATCATTTTATCTTTCAGCAATAGGCATTGACAAGAAACAAACTGAAAGTTGACTTCCGGCTTTCCCCTGAGGCCATCCCATTAAAAGATGCTGCAGCCAAACCTTGGCTCCTGTGGTCACCACAAATCTAAGGCTCCGGTGAAACTAGGGGGTGCTCTGAAAGGCCCTAACCTTCCCTAGCAGGATTTTGCTTTAGTTTCTTCCTGCTCTTTCTCTTCTTAGTCTTTTCCAGACCTCCTGACCAAGGTCACATGTAGGGTACCCCTGCTGCAGCAAGTGAGTTACATCAGGAGATGCTGTCAATGACACGCTCTTCCCTGGGGCAAAGATTCTTGGATTTTCAGGCAACAGCCTTTGTTTAGTTCATTTGTGTAGAATAAATGATAATTTTCATCCTAAATTTTAATCTTTTAAAATTATGTGCTTTTTTAATGTTCAAAATTTCTAAGTGCTACAATTTCATATATTTTGCCATGTTAGAGTATTTATAACAAGTAAGATGTATGTCATCTACAGTTTCATGTTTTAAATTGTGCTTCTTTTAAAACACTTCAGAAGCAAATCTATGTATCAACAATTTACTGATGCAAGGCAACTAATAACTTCTTAAAGAAGTTCATAATCTAGTGATCTCTTTGGGCTTTATTTTGTTCTCATTTAAAATAAGGAAATTGAGCTCAGTTTCTCCAAGATCTTTCCTAGTTCTAAGAAGACCAGATACAGTTACACTTTGTATCTGTGTTACATAATCAAGCATTCAGAGCGTGTCTATCCCATAGGCAGTACTCAAATATTTGTTGAATGTTGAATAATTAAGTAATATATGTACTTAAATAAAGAAAGTACATCCTAAAAACTAACTTGGCTTAATGATCCAAACAAGTGAGAAGTTACTATTAAATGCCTTTATCATTGCTTTGTAAGATTAAGGGTTTTTGTTCAAATATTTTAAAATACTGATTTATTAATCTAGTGATGACTTTTATCCTTACAGAAAGTATAAATAAATTTTTAAAAAATCAGTGGAGTAAAGGGGAAGTGATTTTGTCAGAAATATAAAACTAAAATTCAGATTTTCTATTAAACATTGTAGATATAAAATGAGTGCTTATTTCAATTTTCTCCCAAAGCGATAGTCAGCAAGAAAAGATAGATTTTCAAAAAGAAGGTAAAAACCCATAAGGACAAATAGAATAAGAAGAGCGAACACCATATGAAAGATGTCAGCACAATTTTGCAAGCTCAAAGACAGAAGGATGACTGAAGCAACATGAAAATCAAGTGCTGTGGAGAGGGAGCCTTAGGGGAGGAGAGAGAAACCAACAAGCTCATTTGTGCCACAGAAGCGTGGGAGACTCAGGCATCAGAGGCAATGGGTGCCTTTGAAGAATTGGGGTGCAAGCAGTACTGTAAATAGGAAAGTTAGTCTGAAATTTATGTAAGAAGTAGTCAGACACTTAAACCCAGGGATGGCTTCTTGGGCGTGCAGCCTGTTCACTTGCACAGGGCCCCACACTCAGGAAGCTCCCATGTAGTTTAATGATCTTCGGTTGCCAATCTTGAAATTCTTAATCATTTTTGAACAAGTGGCCCAACATTTGCATTTTGCACTGGGTCCTGCAAATCACGTAGCAGTCCAGCCTACATCCGCTTTCCTCACTCCGCACAGCCAGGCACCTGTCCCTCCTCCGCCCCAGCAGGTAACTGCATGTTGGACCAGAGGGACTATCTGGGGACACTAGGCACAGCTGAAAACAGAAGACGAAGTGAATGTTACATAGAAAAGAGTAACATCACCAGCCCCTTTCCTCTTCCAGGCACAGAGAATACTGGTGGCCAAGCTTGTACACCCAGGCAGAGGACTGCCAGATTCTTCTCAGGGAAAATAGAAAGAATAGTTCTGAATCTCTTGATTAAGTCAACAGTTCTTGTTGGATCCCCTGATAAGTCCTGATCATGGACATGGAGCTTCTAATCAACCCTTTAGTTCCTCAAATATAAATGGGAGAGCTAAGGACCACCAGAGATCTGAGGAAAGCCTCTATCACAAACACAAAGATTAAAAGAAACAGAGTAAGAGAACTCTGAGGAATCAGAACACTAATAGAAGAGAAAATTATGTCATAAAATATTATTACTATCTTTAGAGAGCTAAGAGAAGTTACTACAGTGATAAAAATACTGCTTTTTTAAAAAAGGAACACTCAGAAAATTAAAAAACTATTGAAATTAAATATATATAGGATAAATTAAAAACTCATCAAAACTTATGGAAGATAAGGTGGTTTCTATATTACTTCTTCAACCAGAAAGCAAAACAAAATAAAACAAGCAAACAAAAGAGATGAGAAAGGAGAGATAAAAATATAAGTAAATGAAATGCTCTGTGCAGGAGGTTCAAAACCTAAATAATAGACTTTCTAGAAAAAGAAAATTAAAAAGCAGAAGGAAAGAAATGTTTAAATAAAAATACACATACTAAAAATTTAAGAATCAAAAGCCGTAAGTTCTCAGATTGAAAATGGCCATTCATTCAGCATATTATTATAAATTTTCAGAATGCCATGGCTAAAAAGAAGATGCTAAATATGTTCAAAGAGGAAAAAAATGTAACATGTCACAACAGATTAGGAATCAACAGGACACTGGATTTCTCAAAAGCAAAATTGAAAGATAGAATACAATGATTAAATGCCTTAAATTCTGAGGGAAAATGGTTTTCAGCTGAGAATCCTCATAGAGTCAAATTATCAACCAAATTTAAGGGTATATAAAGTATGTTTTTCAGATATGCAGATTCTTAAGAACTATTGTTCTTATGCACCATTTATTAGAAATCCACTGGAGAACGTGCCAAACCAAAATGAGGTAATAAATCAAGAAAGAATAACACGTGTGATTCAAGGGAAAAAAAAATACAACGTGAGACAATGAAGTAAAATCCAAAACACGAAACAGTGAAGTGAAGCCCTAGAACTATGGCTGTGCGCCAGCCAGGAGAGCAAAAGGATCAGGTTGGAGCCAGAATATGGATCTATCCCAAAGGAAAAAAGATGAATGTTAAAGGAGAGTTTGTGAATAAAAAGTTCTTAGAGAACAGAAAAGATAATAGAGCAAGGCAGTTACCAACACCAGGAAAAACAATAAGTAGTGCACCTAGAAATATAATCATTGTGTTTAACATGGTTCAACTATAAATAACATTCACAGAGCCACACCGATGTAGGCATGGACTATAAATTGATGTCAATTGTGATGTAATTGCATTAGGAGTTTGGTAGGAATTGATGTGTTCTTTTCAAGGTAGTGGGTGTGAAGGGGTTGGTCAACGGTCAGTAGATAATATCCAAATTTAAAACATAAAAATATTATTTAGAAACATGGTGGCAAATACTAGAAGAAAATGCTAAGGGGTTAATGGTCACCTGCCAAAGACAAGAATCAGAAATAAGAAAAGTGGAGTTAGAAGTGCTGTTTTTTTGTTGTGAGCTTTGTAAAGCCACAGACACTTAATACCATGCTGAAAAAAATAAATGAAAAACAAATCTGTGATTCACATATACTTGTAAAATACTATTATAATTCTTATTTAATCCCCAACTGATAGTAATGACTGAAATAATGGCAACCTCAAGAGAAACAAATGGATTGTTCTAGTCAGCAGCATAAGCTAAAAAACGATGATTTAATTAATTCATCATTAATTATTTCACTTCATAAACCTTTAACACAACTATGTATGAAGCATTTGACATTGCAAAACATTAGCATATGCTCAGAATGGGGTAGCCTGCAAATTTCAGGCTACTGAAGTGGCAAGTGGATAGAAATTGGTGAGGGGAGGTTTCCTCCTGGCTGTGGAATGGTACTCCCCATCTCCGAATTCCCCGAGAGAGCAGAGGAGCACAGGGGAGCAGGTGTGTTAATGGGGCATACGAGACTTTTAATAACGACGGGGGACAGCCAATGACAAGGGGAAAGGAAATTTAACACATGACCAAAGCGAGAAAGTAAAGGGAAGGGAAACCAGGATAATTACAAACGGCGGGTCCCCAAATCAGATCACCTTAAGCCAGAAATCTCAGATTGATTTGGGAAAATAATTATGCCAAGAACTCTAGGAAAAGTGTGGTGCTTGACCATTCAAAAAATAACCTCTGGAGGGGAGTTAACTCTCCATCGTTGCTTGCAGCTCTAGAAGAGGCTGCCCAGGCTGCCTGAGCTCATGGTGTCACCGGGGCAGCCCCACCTCATCTCTAGATTTGCACATTGAGTTTCCAGGTAAGAGTTCTGCTTGAACAAACTGTTTCATGGCTGAAAATCAAGTTTGAAAAATACTCATCTACCCAAATTCCTTATTTTACAGAAAAAGAAATAGGACTTTTTAAAATAATTACTTCCCCAAGGTGAAAAAAAATTCTGATGGAAGAATTAGAACCAGAAGCCAGGCTTCCTGCAAGCTAATTAATTTGCTTTTTCCTACACCAATGATCCTAGCAAAGTTGCGTTTCTGTTAAAGTTACTATATTTTATTAAACAATATGTTAATTATGACTTTGTTTGATACGTCTTAAGAAAATATGTAATGCAGGACATAATTAAAAGAAATATGAATACCTACCTCTGAACACCCCAAATTGAACTCTATTCACTCTGCAATATCTAATTTTGGTTTTAACTTTTAATTTATTGGTAGGTCTTATTCCCTTTTAGGCGGTATTGCCAGTTCTGCCTGTCCCATCTACCCTGTGAGCTGCTTTATTGAATAAAGTAATTAATTACTTGCTTGATGATTCATACAAGTAAAGCGCTGTCTCTCTCATACTTGCTGGTTTACTGGCATCTGAATCCTTCTCGGACTGCTTCTGCTCCTGCTCTCTCCTCCGTTCCCCTCCAGAGCTGACCAACAGACTTTGCTCCCAACGGCTCTGATGGATGAATTCAGTTTTTCCTTTCATGGACAGAGCAACATGACAAAAGGATGGAAGGTCATTTCCCGCCTACTTTCGCTGCAAAAATGGCTGTGATTTTCTAAACCGAAATATTTTATTCTTAACAACCATAATTATGTCACCCCCTGCAGCTAACTTTTAAGCTCACTATTTTGACTATCTAAGCAAATAAGGTAATTTGCATAAGGGAGTTAAAATAATCCAGTAACTAATTGTCACTCTGCCAAAGGTCTTTGGTAGAAATAGCTTCTATTACTTTTCCTCCCATTTTAATATTTTAAAAAGACAGCTGCAACCTAGCAGGCCATGTTTAAAAACCACCTTTTACATAGGAGCCTCTTCACAAGAGAGTTGCCATGTGCTTATTTAAGTGGATGTACTAGGTAATTATGTTGATCACACTATGGAGAACAGGATAAAGAATTTGACAAAATGATGACTATTTTGTATCCAAGTTCTTCATAATAATATATAATAAGTTATACGATAAAAGTGAAGAAGCAACATCAGAAACAAGCTTAAAGCCATTAGGTAGATACCTTGAGCGTGTGCTGATTAGATTTGTTCTTGTCTTCCTTGGAAAAGATATTAAATCACAGATCTACTTGGAGATGGGCTGGTATACTTCTAAGAGTTTATAGCTGATTAAAGCAATGTTCAAAGGATGACCACTAAATCTTAGTTTTGCCAGACCTACTGACAAAATGCATTTCACATGACTGAGTGTTAGGTAGCTTTCCAACTAGGTGACGAAGGTCTTTAAAAGAGAAAACCAAATGAAAGGAGGTGGTAACTTACAAGATGATACCTTATTGTATAAAAGTACCATGCTGATAATTCAGAGGCAAACACTGAAATATTAAAATGCTTATGTTCATGGAAAAAAATTAGCTTGAACACATTTCCTTTTTGTTAGCTTGTGTGGTTTTGTAACAAAGAAGTTTTCCTCTGCTTAGAGCCAAAACAATTTGGAATCTTCAAGGAAAGTTATCACTGTAATAATTTTAATAAAAAGTCCCAAGAAGTCAACAACTTCCACGGAAATTTCCGTGAGGAAATAACACATTAGCCTGGAGATTTGAACAACCACCATGGTGCTCTGCCTAGTTTTCCTGCTGACTGGCTGCTGGGCCCAGACTGGGTCGAAAGCAGTGATAATTAATTGTGCTCTCTCTTAACTCAGAAGGACACTGGTAGGATTTTAATAATATCTGCCCAGTGTTGAGTTTTTTCGAAGAAAGGTACAACATTAATAATTAATAATTATGTTGCATATGGCAACATGTGGGGCAGTATTCCCTGAATTTGTCTGCAACTTCTTTGAAAGCATAAATTGTTCAGGGCTTGTTCGCTGACTTGGTGTAAATAAAAATTATTGCTTTTAAACAGTGAAAATACAGGCATTTGTCACTAATGTGTTTAGTTAACACAGGCAACATCAATAAACTAACAAATTTAATAGTACAGCCTGTGTTAGAGGCAAAGAGCTTTTGTTATAAGCTGTAAACTTTTCGCTGATTAAGATTCACGCTTACTCTTCGTTAACATCGCAGGGGCATCCCTCTTCTTGTTATCTTTAAATTACCTACTGTGCAGCTGTGCTTGGAGCTTTGTGGTCCTTTTTAAACTAATTTCCTTCCTGCCCATCAGTTAGGGCTCAATCAGAGAAGCAGAACCGCTAGGGATTTGCTGCCGGGACGAGATCGTACACAATTGTGGGAGCTGATTAAGCCATCTCTGTAAAGCCGTTGTCCTTGATTCTGATGCTGAAGCTGGAGGCCCACAGGGCTGCCTTAACCAAGGATCACAAACTAGGTGGCTAAAAATAACAAAACTTATTGTTCCTCAGTTCTAGAGGCTAGAAGTCTGAAATTGGGGTGTCAGCACAGTTGGTTCCTTCCCAGAGTTTCTGGTAGTTTCCACAGCAATCTCTGGCATCCCTTAGCTTACACGTGCATCACATCAATCCTCCATCTTCACATGGCGTCCTCCCCGTGTGTCTTTACATCTTCCCTCTGAGCATGTGTGTGTGTCCAAATTTCCCCCTTTGTATAAGGACGCCTGTCACATTAGGTTGAGGTCCACTGTAACGACTTCCTTTTAACTTGCTTATCTCTGTCTGCACAGACCCCATTTCCAAGTAAGATCACATTCGGAGGTACTGAGGACAAGGACTTTAACATGTCCTTGGGGAGGGGCACACAATTCAACCCTGAACAGTGGGAAAGAGCAAGGACAAACTGGGACCCACAGTCATGAGCTGGAACGTACTGGGGGTGGCCTAAAACCATGCAAGTTCTCACTGCCTATGACTTTGGTGTTGTGGGAATCCTGCAGGAAAGGATGGCGTGCTTCATTACAGGTCTCAGAGGATCCAGGGAAAAGTCAGGCAGTTGCCAGCCTGTCTGCTGCCCCACACCAGTGACGTGAATTCATTCAGATAAACAAGAAGGTGTGAGCTCCAAGACGCCTGCTTTTTTGCTTCTGCCCCCCAGATCTCATGCCGGAATCTCCCTGGTGGCCCATCTCAGCCAGCAATATACAGGACTCGGAATTCTGGGAACTGCGGTTCATTCTAGCCAGGGTGACACACCACAAAGCCACCACACTGAAGACCTTACATACTACTGTTGAATGTTTGATAATATGAATGAAGATAATTAAAAAACCAAGTTATTCTCAAGCATACATGCTATACCCCACCCCACCTCCAACTCAGACATGGGAAAGACATTTTGCCTTCTAATGATGTTTTGACCTTTACTACTAATAAACAATTGATATATATCATATGTATATGCCAGTCAATACATATATATATATATATAGCAGTCACCCAAAAACTTTTAATTGGATAACTGAAAAGTAAATCCACCTGTTTAACTTGACTCTGTACCATCAACTATATAACAATGAAGAAAAGATCTGAAGGCCCTCAAGCCGTAAGGCTGCTGTTCTCAAGGTTGTGTTCAGTTGTATCAGGTGAATTTGGAAACAACGAAAATCAATTGCTCTTCTTGATAGTCTTATTATCAAGGGAGTAAATGCAGTGGATAATCTCACAGGCTTTGGAACAGATGGACTCGAGTTTCGAACACAGTCCTGCCCCTTAGCATGTCTTAATCTCTCGCTCTGTTGGATTCCTGGTCCGTAACTATAGGGATAACCTTAATAGTTGCCTCAAAGGGGACTGTGAGGTTAAAATGAAGAAACGAATGAGAGGAACTTGGCACAGAGCTGGGCATGCAGTTCATGTTAAAGCAAGGCTGGCCTGTCTCCTTTCCTCCTCCTCTGCTGTCAGCTTCTCCTCTTCCTTCTGTGCTCGTCTTTTCCCTTTACTTTGAGAGCAACAAAATGGGCGTTTTCAGTTCCTCGCGGCACTGACCTTTGCTTTTCTCCTATGTGTGTGCGACCTAAGTGTTAGGAACAGTAAGATGTGGGGCTCTTCAAATGTGAATGTATTTCCAAGCCCCAGAGTGGGCAGTTTTTGAAGTAGCATCTGTCACAGCAGTTGTGAATGGAAATGCTTATTTCTAAGGCATCAAAAGGGGGAAAATGTTCCATTTGAAAAGCCTCTGTGATAAGTAAATATGCTGAACTTTCTCTAGAGAGGTTCTTGAAATTTCTTTGGGCAGAATTTAAAGAGCAGAATTAAACAGTAATGAATTTCCTTCCTCCCAGAAAGTGGAAAGTGTGTTTCCAGGCCTTTTTTCCCTCTGTCTGTATTCTCCTCAAATACAAAACCAAGCCCTGTCACAGCCCCCACTCACACCCACTCAGTTCAGTGCTCTCTCTTTTCATCAGTCACCTCTGTTGTCGGTCAGCACTCACGTGAGCACGACCTAGGGGCTTCCATTATCAAAGATCCCTTTGTGTGCTGTCCCTGTCTTGTCTCCTTATCTCCTAAGCCTCATGAAAGGAGACTTCATCCAACATTTCAACTTACTCAGTGCTTAACATCCAACATTTCAACTTACCCAGTGCTTAAAACAATCAGGGCACACAGGCTCCACTCTAATAAAAATGAAGTGGAATGGAAAAGAAAGAACAGGGAAAAGACAGAAAGGGTGGGAAGATACAGAACAGAATGGAAAAGAATGAGAAAGTAGCTCATGGGGAAGTCTGGGAAATCTTTCCAGATGTTAGTGCTTGAGACTAGAATGCAGTGAGCTTGTCTGATTGATGTCATGATTGCCCGGTAAGACCCACGTTTCCAGCATCATCAGGTACATCCGAAACGCCTCAAACATCGGTTCCACATAAATGTATCCATTTTACTGCTGGCCCTTCTAGTCCTTCAAACCTGTCTAACCGCTCCCCCTCCACTAAGGGAACACAAGTCAAGACACTACAGCAGTAAGCCCCCAGACACATCACCTGCTGAGAAATCTTTGAAAAACAAATGAAAGGAAGGACAGTCTTCATTTTTTTTCACTTCAATAACCAATTTCTCAGAGATCTCAGTATAAGGGCATATACTCATTTTCATAATAAACCTACAAAAAAGTTTTAAAACTTAAAACAAATACACATAGTTGCCAGCTGTCTCAAATCACCACTGTAAAATGTACTGACTCCTCAGACTCCATTTTGTCTTGTATTGTTTGTCTTATGGGGGGGGGTCATTAGGTTTCTTCACTGGTTTCCGCTTGGAGGAGGTCCTGGGGATTGAACTCCTGACCTCTTGGGTGCTGAGCATGTGCTCTACCACTTGAGCTGTACCCTTCCCCCTCAAACTCCATTTTATAACCCTTTATAAATAAGCTCATAATTGAAGTATTGGGTTGGAGGAAAGGGCCATAAAATTTCAATGAATCCGTCTTGGAAATGCCATAATGGCTTGGGCCCTTTGTACAGAAGACAGTGCCTTTTGGGACTGCTGTAATTTTGAAAGATGTCTTTGAAAAGGAAAGACATAGATTTTCATAGCAACTAATTCTAGACAAAGAGTGGAGCCAATGGTTATTTTCCTCCAACCTAATTTAATGTCACGGTGGTGGGTCGGCTTTTATTTATTTATTTACTAATTTAAAGAGATGGCAACTACTTTGAAGACAGCTGTGTGCTGAGAAATGGATAATGTTAGCAAAGCATGGAAAAGTTCTCTTTTTTTTTTTTTCTGAAGACAATAACCTACATTTAATGGTAAGAAATCACCAGCAAATTCCGTTATGTTTGTGGGCTTGACATGCGGTGCTTATTAAATGTAGGAACAAAGCCACTTTATACATCATAATGTTCACATTACAAATTCACTGCTCATAATGGTGCTGGGAGTGTATGTGCAATTTTTCTGAACTTATGAAATATATTTCTGACACCTCAGGTATTGATGTATGCACGCATGATATTGTCCCAGTGCAGTAGGGAGACTTAACTGATGTCTGCAAGATTTGATTTATTACAAGTAAATATGATTGCCTTCATAATCTGATTTTATTATGTTCGGGGCTCTCGCAGGTAAACTTTTAGTAGAAGGAAGAAGGCCAATTTTATTAAACCAGTGTGTTCCTGAGAACCATAGAGTTTCTTGTCAAGGGGGAAGGGAGACTGCCGATCCAGAAAGCATATTGAAAATTTCAACAACAAAAAAAAAAGAATTTATTTCCAACGTTCCCAGTGTTACATCTTCTCAATTCTTGCACCTATTTCACATGTGCTTTTGTTATTTTGAGCTCTATTCTTTTCTTAAAAGCTACACTAAAGTGAAGTTCACATAGCTGAGGTCAACGTTAAATATACCGAGGAGGTTAAGTATACCATCTCCAGAAACATTGGCAACAAGACTTTCTTTTGTAATGGAGAGAAAAATTTGATCAATTTGATCAATTTGAAACAAATCGGGATTACCGTTGGTACTTTCAAGGCTTTTGATTGTTGTGACTCCAAATGTCAGGGCCACAGCACTGCTTTACCAACAACTCAACAAATTAAACAAATGCATTATCCCATGATCAGAGATGAACCTGGTCCCAGTGTTCTAGATGAGGGACTATAGGTACAAACAGGGGTAGTGAGTAGAAAAGGACTAAAGGAGGGAACCTGTCCATTTTCCCCTTTAAAGACAATAGGCACGATGACCTTCCCAGTCCAACAGTATATAATCCTAACTGTTGAAGAACAAAAATTACTACTGTGAGAATTTGCACACTTTCCCTTTTCCCCAACCCCGGAAAAAGGATCCCATCCTGGCTTTGCTTTCTCAGTCTTTTTCCCTCCTTCCCCAACTTGCTGAGGAAGCTCCCTTCCTTCATTGGCAGCATCCATGGCCAGGGTAGCATCCAGGCCTTTGTAATGCAAAATAGAAGATGGGAGATGAATAGAATAAAAAACAGGAAGAATAAAAGAAACGAGGTGGAAAAAGAAGGGATGCATTAGCTTGGGTTAGGGAAAGGCTTTTAGGAGGGGATATGGGTAAGACCATTTTTTAGGAGTAAATCAGTAAATTGCAAGTAAATCAGTCAAGAGCACCTTAAGTGGTATGAAAAAAGTTATTAAGAGAGAAAAAAAAAGTAGAGATGTTATGTTGGGAGCTATGAATGTCCTTCATTGTTTTCAAGATCAGGACTGTGGGTCAGAATCCAGTAAGATTTCATGTGGATGACATGGGCAAGACATGCCATTTGTTTTCCATGAGGACATCACTGCATGAGGGCAACCAAGTAAACAGTTCATTCATTACCAGTGAAAGAGCCATGACAAGGGGTTTTTAATTAAGATGCCCCAAAGGAACACTGAAAGAAGAACTTTTGGCTTTCACTGAGAAGGGTACCAGAATCTCTCTCCCAAAAATATGCCTCTTTGGCACATGGATTAATTTGAGCTTTAAAGCCATTGAGAACCCACAGATGCAGGAAAAGCTCTAAAAACAGGAAACACATTTTTTTTCCTTTTGTCAAAGAAATTTACATTTATAAAGAAAATTTTGAAATTTGCACCTCTTGGGGAGTGATGGAAATGTTAGGTATCTTGATTGTGGTGGTGGTTTCATAGGTGTATACATCTATCAAGATTCATCAAATTGTACATCTGAAATGTGTTTAGTTTACAGTACAGGAATTATACCACAATAAAGTTGTTTGGAAAAAAAATTTGTTTGTAAAGATGTCTCCCTCTCTGGTACAGGGAAGGGGAGGACTTTTAATAACTCTTTAACAAGAGAGAATGCTTCTACAGAACAAGCCTTACTAAATAACCCTTGTTTATCTTACTTCTCCTGGTTACCTTCCCAGAGCCAGCCTCCTTCCCCAGAAGCCGCAAACCATTTTTTACCTTTGTTTAGCTTAAAATGGTGTATAAGCCCAAGTTCCAACCACCCCTTTTCGTTACTTACTGCCAGGTGCTCCTGTGTGTATGCACGGTGTACTATTAATAAACTTGTGTTTGTCTCTTGTTAATCTGCCTTTTGCCAGTCTAATTTACAGTGCCCCAGCCAGATAACCCAAGATGGGTAGAGGCAAAGAACTGTTTTCCCCCTCTACAACTGGAATGCTTTAAGAAACAGTTCCGGTAATGAAAAATAAAGATTTATATAGCCAGTGGATGTCAGGAATCGAGAGATCAAGAAACCAAGGGCAATGTAACAGTTCTAGCTCTTTGAAGGTCATGATATAGTATTTTTAGGACAAAAAAAAAAAAACCAACGTGCATTTTCTAAATTTTTTTTCATGGATTTTTTCTGTTGATCTAGTCTTTGATTACATCATTTTTGGGGTCTCCCTCTCTGACGTTTCCCTTGAAAATGTCAACCACGATGAGAGAAACAAAAAGCCGGGGTTAGATTCATATTAGAGAAGAATCTGGAAGAGGAGCCACAGGCACTTGGCAGCTGGACGTGATAATGACAAAAGGAATCACACGGCCTTAGTAGAAACTCCCAAAGGGATGCTTGCAACCTAGAGGCAGCAGGGGAGGACGGGGGTCTGATGAAGTCCCCATTTCCTACTTGGAGAGTCTCCTCCCTGAGTTTACATCTAGGGATGGGTTTGAACTATGTTAAGCAAGAGAAGCCATGCAGTTAAAATGCCCATAACCTTCGTTCAGAACAACCCCCACTCTGCTCAGGTTATCACCAAGGCAAAACGTGAGCTGTTCTCTCTCTCCACCTTGCCCCTCCTGTCTGTACACACTGCTTCCTCAAGTTGAGTCCTTCTTTCTTTTGTCCTGACAGAGCAGCCAGTTATTTTAACCTGACTTCACCTGGAATGGGAATAAAATGTTGAGAGGGGGACGCAGTGTGATCTGTTCCAAGTTATTATATACTTAGAAAGCTACTATGTCATAATGTTACCAAGATTTTTGTCCTCCAATTTTACATTCCATACATATCTCCTTGCTTCTCATTGCACACTCTGAAGTAGCTACGCCTTTCTGCTTTAACTGAAACATACTGTGCACTGTATCATATCCAGTATTTCCTCCAGCAGGAGATCCTGATCGGGGACCCCTCTGTAAGCACACTGAGTATTGATAGCCCATACATCAAAGGGTGAGTGACTGTGTTCTTGGGAGAGCCAGGCGCACGTCTGAGATGTGGAGTGCTTCTAAGCAGGAGTGTAGTGTTTTCCTCAAGCTGCATGACTGTAGACCCGGGTGCGGCTTTCTGTCAGCCTGGCAGGGGCTGTGATGAAATATACAGCAACGAACCATAGCTTCCTATGTGGGTGAAGGTCTCCTGTACTTACTTCATTGACATGAACTGTGCAGTGCCAAATTCTGATTATAGTGAAGAAGCAGTTATCTGTCCCTCTCTGGTGCCACCTAACATACAGTAGTGTCTCTGTGATTAAAGTAAACTGAGAAGAGATTTATGGGCAAGTGAGTATATGGTATGCATGTGCGTGCACAGCATGTGTGTAGGTCTGAATCAAAATGCTTATTCTTGGCTGCTTCCAAAAAACAGGTCCAAATGATTTGGGTTACCTATAGTTCCACATTCCCAATTTTTCCTCTATCAGTGAGAATAAAACCTGTAAACAGGTCTTTATTAGCTTAAACTACAGATGCCAGGCTGGCCTTATATAGATGTAGGGTAGATTTTTCACCCACAAGGTATTATTTTTAAAGATCTTAAAACCATCCCTCAGCTTTAAAAAGCAAACAAAAAACAAAAGATTTTCCTATGTGGATGCCTAAGCTCCCACTGTCATCTGTACGCTCCTGTGGATTAAGCATTTTATGGGAGGTAATTATTGAATATCTAGCATCTTGTTATGATCTAGAGCATTATCCTCCTGTGGAAAAACAAAAACATTCAAGGGCAATGGTACGAAAAGAGAACAGAAACTATCAAGACAACTTTTCTGTACGTCTTGCCTCAACACCTTTATACCAGCCTGTGCATTAAGTTGCCCTTGGCCATACAATCAATGGGTGTCTGATGTAGATGTAGAAATAGTCTGACCTTTTTCACACATACTTAAAAGAATAGCTACTTTAAAGCTTATGGTTGCAAGCAGGATGAGAATCTAAACATCAGTCATTTTAAAGGAACAACTTCATTCTGAAGAGCTAATTTCACCTCACTAGGCTTGCACATATTGGCCTGCAGGGCCCAAAGGGAAAGAACAGCGTTGCACGTAACAGAAACGAAACCTGTTTTCTGTTGCAAGTAACAGAAACTTATAGGGAGGGGTTTGCTTATGTCACATGATAATTCTGGATATACGCGGCTACTCAGTGCTGTGCAGTACATAATCTACCTCAGAGTCACTAGATGGGTACCGAAGTGCCCATCCTCATTCAAAGCAAGAAGGAGAATGGTCATTAATTTTATGAGAAAAGGCACAAGACTTAGAGCTCCCAGCCAGTGTCTCCTTAGGGTCCTTTGCTGCACCACACACCCCCTTCCAAAACCTAAACACTAGCTTTTTGTTAGTGAGAATGGGAGAAGAGACATAGTGGGTAAATGATATTATCACAGATGAGAATTCCTCCCATATTCTCAAAAAGTTGAACTGCACAACACAATTCACATCAAACTGTCATATGAGGCTTCAAAGAGAGGGAAGAGTCCTGAGAAGTCATCTAGTCCACTTCCCTCTTACAGATAAGAAAGCTGAGCTTTGGGGAGGTTCACTCTCAATAGCCAGTTTTCTTCCAGAGACGAGCTTTCCTGGCTACCATGCTTAAACACCTCCCCTGTCCAAGTATTTTCTTATGATTCTTTTCAAATGCACATCACTATCCTTGCAATAAATGCACAGCAATCCATTGTGCCCCTGCCCAAATCCCTTTTTTAGAACCCAATAATTGGAACTCTCACCTTTGCTGTGGAAATGTCAGCAAGTATTTCGCATGCAGCATTCGTTTGTTCAAGAGAATGATGAAATGGTATCGCCATCGCGGATAAAACAGAAGGCAGAGAATGGCCTTTCCCTATCAGCTGCCTTCTTTTCTTAGAGAAGATTAAGGGAAGGTTGGGGGTGGGGGGTGGAGGGGGACAACAGGAGGAGGAAAGTCAGGCTTTCTAATTAAACATACCTGGTCATTTCTTTGTTAACTCTGACCTCTTAGGAAGAAGCTATTTCTCCTTCATTGCTCAGAATATGCTCAGAGGTAATAAAATACTAACAATATTGGCTTAACATCTCTTTGTCTCCCCAAATTTCCTATAACCAGAGTTATTACATGTGCATAGTGCTGCCAGAAAAGCAGGGTTGAGAAGCTACCCACGTCCCCAAACAGAAAAATCTCCTCAGCAAAACTAATCACCAACTCAAGCACGTTCGGAATGGTTAACAGCTCAAAAGGAAAATTAAGCTCAGCAGTGTAACTAACTCAAGACAATCAACCTTGATTGTCACAACCCAGACGTGAACCAAGGCAACCTAAGAATGAAGAGAGAAAAGACTGCCCTCGAAAAAGGTGACATGAATGTAAGAGGAGGAGGCATGGTTGAATGGTTTGTTCTCATCTTATCTTCACCTATTTTAGCAAGATGTCCCAAAGCATGTGGCCTTGGGCGATTTGGCAGGTCATTGCTGTCTCTGTTGGTCATATATAATAATTGAGATTGGTCTGTGGTATTTTTAGTCTCCCCTTCTCTTTATTACTAGTTCTTTGCTGAATGCCTTCTCATTTTCTAAGATCTAGAGACTGTAATGCAAATGTTACTTCCTCCAGGAAGCCTCCTGGATTTTCCCAAGAGTAATTTCCTACCTCTGGCTTCACTGTACATACCTCATGAACAAAACCTGTCAAGCTGTATCTTATTATGCCAATTTTATCCGTTTTCCTTATTAAACTGTGAGTATGCCAAGCCCAGACATAGTAGGCCCTTGATTAATTTTCTGAGTGGAATAAAGTTGAATGGTGAGTGAGTAACTTTGATAGTTGCCTATGAAGTATCATTTGATGATGTCTGGCTAATTCCTCTTACTCAAAATAATCAACATTAACCTCTGGTCACCCCAAAACCTTCTTTTAAGAGGTTAATAGCTTTGGGTTTTCAAGGTTGGTTTGTTGGTTTCATTTTTTTCTTCACAAAGATGCTTCTATTAAAATTCAGATCTTCCTAGGGTGAGGAAATCAAGCCTTAAATCTTTACCACATTTCCTCATTTATTTGCGCAACATGCCTTTTAGATTCCCTGCTAAGGGACCCCACCCACCCTTTTCTAATTTTTGGCCTGTAGCAAATGTCCGCAGGAAACAGCGCCTGAAGAGTATAGCACAGGTTACCAGGGGGCTCGGAAGTTATCATGAACTAGGAAGAGGAGCCTCAAAGGAGACATGAAAATAGAGCTCCCCATCACACTGAGTGAACTTCTATTCTTTGGAATTGAAAAAAAAAAAACAACCGCCACCAGCAAAATCCAGCTCCAAGATTATTTTATACAAGACGCCTTCTAACCCGTTATCACATACATGTACACACACACATATATACATATATGTAGCCCCCCAGGTAAACACATAATTCTATTTAAAAAAAAAAGGCCCCCTTTCCCTCACTTTAAAAATATGAAGTGATCCTTCCATTAGTTTATGCAAGAAACTCCTCAGAAACTAACCATCAGGGAGAAAGGAAAAAACGAGCAGATACTGTTAAGAGGGAAACAAAAGCACTAAGTTTAGGATACTTAGACTCCAGTTTTCAAAAAAGAAAGTCTTCAGGGGGAAAACATTCTTGGAGTAAAAAGTACACACAACAAAATGAACAGTTTCAATGAATGGCGTGTATCATTTCACTAAATTAACATCGTTTTTAATGGAATCGTGAGCAGTAAAAAAAAAAAAACTAGCTGACAAAAATTCTTTTTATTTCTTCAGCCAGATTAATAACGAAGCAGCTAGGCAAAACTAAAAGTGTATTTACTCTGCAAACAAGCCCCTCGAACAAGGCATGAATATTACACGTAATGGTGTGCAGTATAACAGACTTCAGGTTTTCATTCAACAAAAGCACTTATACATAATCCATTGGCAACTTGGATTCTTCTTGAAACTCTTGCCGAGCTTGTCATTTCTAATTAATGAGAATTCAGTACAAATTTTCCTGTTACCATGATAAACCCTCTCTCTATAAAACTGACGCTAAAACGTACAAAATTCGGTATACTGTTTCTGGGCATTTTTACCTTCTCAGGATTTGAGTAACTTGGGTCTTCCATGTCAGAGCACAGTTAGCATTCATCTTTTTGGCATGGAACAACTGGGCATTGGCAAAATGGGCAAAGACTCACTGTGTGTGGTGGGAGAAAAGGAACTGCTGAGAACCTGTTACCCCACCCCCAGAGATGGAGGCGCTCCAGAGAGCGCAGACTCACCTAAAGGCTGAAAGGATACTTGGTCTAGAGAGAAGATAGACATTAAAGGGACATAAATGCAATTTAGGGGAAAAGAAGCTCAAAGGGTTAATGGGTTCAGACTTAGTCATCAGAGAAATGTAAGTTCAGAAAACAATGGATATCTTTTTATATTCATCAGAAAGATGCAGGTCAGCTGCCCAGTGCAAGTATTGGTGAAGATGTACAGGTCCTGAGACTTTCAAGCCCAGCTGAGGTAAAAATGGACTGTTTCCTCTAGTCTGGAAAGCAAGCTGATACTACCTATTTAAATTAAGCCCGTGCATATCCAGGTATGCATTCTGCTCCAAAATATACATATGACAAATAAATTCTTACACAGGGACATACAGAGACATAAGGGTGATCATGGCAACTTATTCATGGGGACAGAGACTTGGAAGTAAGATGGACACCCATCACTGGAAGAGGGGATGCTGAAATATGGCAGGTGCACACAGGAGAGCACTGTGGAGGATCAGATAGCCACGTTTATGTCTGTGCAAATGACAACACGGATGGAAGCCTCCCACCAAACATGAAATTTATTCATAATTTCCAAAACTTGGAAGCAACTGATACCTTCCAATAGGAGGGTGGATAAACAAATGGTAGTACATCCACACAGTAAAATACTGTCCAGTCCTAAAAAGAAATGAGCTATCAAGCCATGAAAAGACATGGAGGAAACATCAGTGCACACTGCTGAGTGAAAGAAGCCAATCTGAGAAGGCTGCATACTGTATGATTCCAAGTATATGACATTCTGGAAAGCTCAAACTATGAAGACAGTAAAAACATCAGTGGTTGCCAGGGTCTGAGGGAGAGGGATGACAGGAAGAACACAGGGGATTTTTAGGGCAGTGAAAGTACTCTGTATGGTAACTACGTATAATGATGAATACCTGTCATTACACATTTGTCAAAACCCACAGAACGGACAACCCTGCGTGCACCCTAATGGAAACTATTGTCTTTAGTCATAATGTATTGATATTGACTTCTCGATTTTAATAATGTACCACACTGATGCAAGCTGTTAATAACAGGGGAATCTGTAAGCACAGTGGGAAGAGGGTGGAGTGGGAACATACGGGAACTTTCTCTACTTTCCACTCAATTTTTCTCTGAATGGAAACTGCTCAAAAAATAGTCATGATAAAATAATTATTAAAAATATTAACTTTAAAAAGTTGCTGAGTTAAAAAAGAAAACACGTTGTGATACACCAGACATTATCCACATAAATTTAAAGGTGTGCAGAAAACAACACATCTCTTAGAAAAACAAAGTGTGCATTAAATTGATGAAAATGGTTGCCTAATGAGGAGGGAGAAGAGAAGGGGCGTGGGCTGTGGATAAGAGGAAGGGAAGAAAAAGACAACAAGGAGATACAGCACTAGCCCTGAGAGTACACTGTAACTGGTGAATGGGACCAAGCCAGCCTTCTGTACCTGCGGTGGAATAAAACAAACACACCGCTGAGGAATTGCAGGGAAGGGAAAAGGTGAAGCCTGGCTGTGTGCTTTGGGGGCTACTGGCTTCAACAGTGGCTAAAGTTAAGAACAGGCGAAGGCAGAGGTTTGCTAACCTAGGAATGCTCTTTCCTGATCAGTTTCTCAGGAATGCTGAGAGGAGATACAGAGCTTTAAACAGCAAAAATCTGTGAAGCACGTTATAGTCTTCTTAGGATGATGTTTTTAAAACAAAAGAGTTCTTTAAAATTAGATACTGTATAATCATCAATTTTGTAAGCTTCTGCGAGCCAAAAAATGTCCGTGGGTGATGGTACGACGTATCTGTGTGTCCTCCAAGACGAAACCTGTAGATTTCAAGACTCCCAGGCCATAGCCAATGGAGTACAAACCTATCGCTTCTTGGTAGGTATACATGGCCTCATCTCTGTTGGTAACCATGATTTCCCAAGCAAATATTTACAAATATTGTTTCTACCCCTAATGTTAGATGTTTAAATTGGGGCATAACATATAAAGAAAGGCTCACTAACAGGCATAAGGATATTTTGAAAGTTCTGTTAACTGGAAAGGAAAAACTGACCCACATGGCAACTACATCTTTGCTACTCTGTGGTCATCTCACAAGCTCCGCACTTCCTAGCTTTTTGGTTTAGCATTTTGGCTTAAATGCTGGCTGAGGCTGGGAGTTAAAAATTAGAGCAAGGCAATGGTTCCTAAAACTAGGAGGCTTCCTTGATGGAGATGGCAGTTCGTGCACCGTGGAACTGTCCCAAAAGCACTGTGAAACTTTCTATATTTCCAGTGCTACTGAGATGACATTTCCACGACTCCTCAAATGGCAGAGCCCAGATCTTGGCAGTGGCCACAACCTGGCTGTGAACTAAGGCTCTCTGTGGCTTTTGAACCCCTATCCTGGCTCCGTAGCAAACCAATACCCGCGAGGAAAGCTCATAAAAGGAAGCAAAATCTTCTGGTTTTAGAATAAGCTGCATGTTACTGGGGCAGAGAAGAAAGGGAGGCGGGGAACACGACAGCTCCTTTCCCTGCTGAGCCGCGGCCATTCCAGCATGTGTGAGCCCTTGTCCGCCATCCTGTTTCCTTCTCAGGAATGAGTAGGGAGAGGAGTGTGCATTTCTGTCTTTCCCCTTAGAAGGTCTGCTTCTCCATCTGGATTATGGGCACAGATTGAGACAGTAAGGAGACACCGTAGGCCAGGATATACAACCTCCATATCGACTGTACTGAATAAATGAAAAAATACAGGACTTGGATTAAGAGACATAACTTGAAACCCCAAACAGACAAGCACAGTCATGCCTCAGGGAATTTGCACTACTCATCCTTCTGCCTACCAGGCTGTTCTCTAAGCTAATCAGGTGTGTTCAAATGCCACCCCAGCGGAAAGAACATGCTAACCACCCTGGAAGAAGTAGCATCTTTTACCATCTTCTGTCTCCACATCGTCCTTAATTATCTTCAGAGCACTTTTCACACGAAAGTGAGTTCCACGAGAGTGGATTTCCCGGGACTGGGAACATTGCTTGGCATATAGTAAGCACTCAATAAATATCTGTCTGGTAATGAACATGTCCCACCTCCAATCCATAATGTATTTAGCTCTGAGACCGGGCATCACACATCTATCTCATTACAAGCGAAATGTGAATTAGAAATGTGTATTCGGCCCACCTCCTAGAATCTGTGTGATGCGTACTACAATCTGAGGGATCAGCCGTTCACATTTCTGGTGTTCTTTGATATTTCTCAGAGAAGGATCAGTTCTGCATAACACTGGGAGACGTGTAGTGCTAACCAGGTAAGACAGGAACTGTGTTTATCACACCATGAAAGAAGAGGAAATGTCCCCCTGGAGCAGCCTGACATGGGAAGCAGTGTGCTCCCCACTTTTGCTTCTGGCCTCTCACATGCTGGGCGTCCTGCCCACCACCCATCGTATGGTGCCACCTGAACGTGGTGGCTGTGAGGGTCTGTCACACAGAAGGTAGACCTTGGTGCTTTGTGGTGGAGCCTCCTGCTGTCCAGATGAAGAGGGTAAGCAGGCTTGTCTTAGCTGAGCAGTGCCTGCGGAGGAAGGCATTCGTAGGGAAGACGAGAGTCGTCCTGCTATTTAAGGACTGATTTACGGAAGCTCTCACAGAAATCTTTACTTCCCTTGTTCGTAAACTCTGCCTGTGTGTTTTAACCATGCAGAACACCACATAAAGTTTGGCAAAAGCAGTGGGATACTTAATCTGATTCTCACTTGAAAGGCTGAGTCAGTGTCTCTCACCCTGGGCCTAACGCAGAACTCTTGAGTCAGAAATTCTAGGGTGGGCCCTCAACAACTTTATTAAAAAGCAAATAAACGTCTTTGTGAATTTAATGTACATTCAGGGTTGTACATTAAGCACAAATATTTGGGTCGAGAAATAGGGTCACAATTCTGATGAGGGGGAATACCATGTATCCTGAAGGAACATTCCAGCTGAATGCAGAAGAACTGGATTCAAATTCTATTCCCACTATATACTATTAGTAGGGAGCTATGACCCAAATTCTCTAAATTTCCTTGTCTATAAAATGAAGGATAATATTTGCTTCACATGGTTGCATGAGGAGTAAATGAGACAGCAGATGTGAGAGACCCTGTCACTGTGTCCCCAACATGGCAAGCACCCAATCATTTAAACCGTATAATTTAATGTAGTTACAAGTGCCTGCCTTGTTAGTAGACCTAATAATGGTACTATGACTACTACCAGTAAACCTTACGTACAGGTACTGCTTTATAGATTACCAAGTACTTTTCCATGCACACTCTCATTTGATTCTAGCAACTCTCTGTAAGGAATGCAGAACAAAGTAACCCCTCCCCCTTGTCAATGAGGAAGCAAACTCAGATCAGGGTGCTTGTCTATGACTGCACAGCCGATAAACAACATGGACGGACCAGAACCGGGAGCTCCGGATCCCTAACTCCTAGTCCCACTGTCAGATCCTGGCCATCCATCTCTTACTGGTTTGTGAGATGCTGGATTCAGAGTGTTCCGGTAACATAATTCAGCTTCTTCCATCGGCCACATGTGAAACGTGTGGCATTCTTTCACTGCCATCCTTCAGATACGCATCAATGCTGAAGTCCCCACAGTTCCGTAGCTCCTTAGTCCAAGCTCTCTCTGGTCTGTTTAGGAAGCATCTCTTCCCTTTGAACAGATGGCAGATGATTTGCTCAGGTTTAAACACGGACTCAGACTCTGTGATGAGAATGGCAGCTGCATTCCTGCTCCCCCAGTCCAAATCCTACTTGCTGGGCCACCTTAATGTAAACTGACTCTGAACCAAGTGTTCACGTGGCAGGTCTTGAGAGTCAGTGCTGAAATACACACGCACACATACACCTTCAAAATTATTCTCGTCCTTTTAGGCCATGAGGACTAGGCAGAAGAGTTAAAGAAGAAAAACGCCTCCTTAGTGAGATGGGAGTGAGGACCAGAAGAAGGATGCTGAGGGCGTTTCCCAAAGGAGCACTGCTTGTTGTTATTAATGCAATTAACCTCTCACCGTTACTAATACCCGGGGTCGTTTCCCCTGAAAACCTCAGGCTGGTTTCTCACTTGCTTTGAATGTATGACGTATGTGCTCACACAATTTTGTTGATGTCCTCCTCTCTCTCTCTCTCACCTCTCGAGTCGGGAGCCTTGCGGGGTCCTGGCTGTAATCTGTAATTCCTGTTTGTACGACTGTTGGTGTTTCAGGACATCCCCTGGCTGTTATGAAACTACTGACCAGTGGAGCCTTTTCTGCAGATGGAGTTCATTCAGGACCTGCGCTATTATATTAATGGGTTTAATTTAAACAGGACTGGCCTCACTGGCCAATTACTGCCATTTAAATCAATTGGTTTGGGGGAAAGGCAGCCTGACCAGAGCTATTAGACTTCAATTTATTACTGTATCGGCTTTGAAGCAGGGCGAAGCAAGTCTGCTGACGTCTGTCCTCTGTCCTTTGAGCTCGAGTACAAAATACAATAATGTGAGTCTTTGGAGTTTAAGAAAAGGGAAGAAGAAGGAGAAGAAAAAATATTAATTTTGAGTCACTGTTTCAGAGCCAAGGCCAGGTAGCCCTCGGGAAAAACCCCACCCTAGGATCTTGTGGGCACCTTTGATGTCCTTTCATTAAATTGAGATTCAAACGATCTAACAGATGTATTAGTTTAAAAGGGCTTTTTACTTGGATTTTCTCCCCCTTCATAAAAAATAAGTGCTGCTTTCCCCCCCCATACATTTCAACGTGATTCAAACAGAAAAGCAAAAGGGAAGAAAACGCTTTAGATGTGCTCTTTTGATTTTTTCCAATCTTGCCGAAATAAAATGGAATGGGAGATCAAGAACACTCATTAATTGCAACACTGGGTGTCACTAGGAGAGGGAGGGGGAGAGGAAGGCAGGCATCAGGGATGCACAACCCTCCACAAATGCAGAGATTCAAAGGAGGAAGAAGAAGGGGAAATAAAAAAGCGTGTCTGTATTTTATTGCACTCGGTAAGCTTTTCGCTTGTATTTATAGCTGCAATTATATCTCAATGAGGTTTGTCTACAGTGTTGGCTTCACGCTAATTTTCCCCCTCACTGCATTCTTGGAATAGGCTCGGACTGTTTATGAACCAGACATATTGACCTCATTTACAGCTAGCAGTTTAAATCCATAATTTTTCCACCCACAATCCCTCTTTGACATTCCGGCGGTGCGGCCGGCTCAGCGAGACTGAACTAAAAGTCTCACACTTCATTGAACACCATTATGCGGCTTTATGCTTATAAGCCTGTTTCCCTCGGCTGCCTTTCAGCTTTGCTGGAGATCCGTTTGGCCACAGGCCGGCAGTGATTAACTGGAAGAATCCAATAAATCACCCTGTCAGCCAGCAGGCTCTCCTCACTCTGTCTACACATCGACATTTGGATTTGCACCTCTCTCTCTCTCTCTCTCTCTTTTGATTTTCTATCCCTCTTTCTGCTCTCCTCCCCTCTTCCTACAGAGCCATTAAAACACCCTTTGCCTTCACACAAGGTGAACTTGAACTGCTATTGTGAGCAAGCCTCGGTCCCACAAGCCGCCCTCCGGGGAGATCAGCCCCTTTGATTTGTCTGGTTTTCCCTGCCCTGGCTTTTCCGCCCTCCTCCTCCAATTAATTCACCCCTTAACTCTTGTGGCTGCATCACTGAACCAGCTGCCGCGCTGGGAAAAAGGACCAGCAGATGAGGGCGGGAGAAGGTGGCCGGCAGCCAGATGCTGAAAAGGAAATCCCACGATTCCTGGGCCTTTCCGGGCGCCGGGCAGCAGGGGGAGAGGGGGGAACCAAGACCACCGAACTCTGTTCCCCAGAAACTGAGCAGCCTGGCTTTTATGTTAGAAATCTCGACCAGGGTCAGTTTCTTCCCGGGGCGGGGTGGGGCAGCTATGCAGATGTGTACAAACTGCTCCCATACGTACAACTACGTAGCCACGCCCAAGTTTAGGAACATTTAGTGACTGCTCAAGAGTCTGCTTCAAGGAAGATATGGCAATGCAGCCAGTGATTCAGGAGAAGAGGCAGCCTTCCTTGGCAGGGTCACCATCCAGGGTGGCTGGGGGTGAGTGCTCGGAGCAGATTCCTGACAGCCTCACGTTTCCTATTTCTCACGGGTGAACAGGGTTGGTAAAACAGCCTCTTTTTTGCCTTGACTGGTAATTTTCCAGCCTCATCTCTTTCATATTCTCCGCATGGCCATAGTCTTCTTTTGTCTGGGATTATTTCTGCCCTGTGAGCACAAGAATTTGTTTGATGTTCCAGACATCAAATATACTGTACACTCTCTGAGTGGCCAAAGGAGGCGAGATTCTTGCTTTTGAAAACTCCGCTGGCAGTGGGACAAAAGGCAGCCTGAACTGCAGGCACAAAGGATGGGGGAGAGAGGAAGGGACGGGACCAGTCAGGGGTGATTAAGATCCTCCCCTCCCAGCAACACGCTGCGGGGACAACTGTGCCGCGCGTACAGGGAACAGCGGTAAACCTGCCAGCGAGAAAGGAAATCGATACAGCGGCCAAGGGGTGGTCTGCCTTTGTCGATGGGCTTCCAGCTTATGTGAGCTCAGAGGGAGCCCTTCTGGAGACAGTAACACCTTGCTGTCCACGCCTCCACCTTCTAACACGTCTTTAGTATACGTTTCTTACTAAACTTTTGCATTTTTGTAAACTGCCTTCTACCTTTGTAAGTTAGCTCAGTAGATAGGTCATTAGGTAATGGCCTACAGAGAGAAACTAGGGAAGGAAACCCTAAGCACCTTGTGTGTCATACCTGGTAAGTATAACAAAGTACCTGGCACATACTAGGAACTTTAAACATGTTATTTCTCCTAAACTCGTACACAGCCTAAGCATCAAAGCCAATCAGGAGGAACAGATGTGGCCCCCGAGAATGTGAGAACCCTCATAATCCATTCTCATTTCCAGCTTCACCCTTCACATCTCCAGCTCCCACTCTTTGTTCATTTTACTCTGTCTGATCCACGATTTTAACCAAATATCCCAGTGGTTGTCCAGGAGATGAAATTCAGCCTGATTAGTTGCTGTTTCGCCAACATTCCAGTGCGTCTGTGTGGGGATGTGTTAGAGCTACTGATGAAAAAGATGGAGAGAAGTTACCTTGAGGATTTATTCCCAGCCCTCATCTCTGAAGAGCACGAGGTAAAAGAACACTTCTGAGAATACTTAAGAACATTTCTTGCATATCTGCTAGGCTCCCAGTGTGTACCATTTTATAAAAATATGAACACTGTTCACGAATTCTAAGCATAAGGTAAGGAAGCAGGTTTAACCAGTCAGCCAGCTATCACTGTATTTGTAGGGAGGTGGGGTAGGGAGTCTATTCTTTCATAAAATAGCTGCCAAGCATGGAGCCTTTAGTGACACTCATGTAACCTCATTGTTAAGAGCGTTTAACATGCACCCATCTCCAAAGGCCACTGTAATTATTACACAAAGGAAGTTACTTCAGCACGACTCAGTTTCTCTGTTTGCAAAAGCAGAATTAAAGTATTTGCCAACTTCCTGCGGTAGACCACTCTTTTGAGAAAGAATCATCTACGTGAAGTGCCTCGAGCACCTTAGAGACGAGGTAATATTGAAATTTATGTCAGCATTATCATTGAATCTGTTCTCCCAGGGACTCACTATGTTTCAATGTTGTCTCATTGATTTTAACAGCATCATAAACAAGAGGAGGAAGAACAGTATAGTACAAGGTCGTTAAAACACAAGCAGGAGAACTGGACTTTCTTTCTAGTTCCGCTGTAACACCAGCTCGTGAACCTCAGGAAAGCTCTCACAGGCCCCTGTTCTTTCTCTTGTTAAATGAGAGAGTCGAACTGAATCAAGTCCAAGGTTTCCCTGTAATGCCAAGTTCAACCACAGGAAAAAGAATACCTGTCCTGCATGGTCTAATTTTGCACAGCCACTTCCTCCGGAGAACTTTTCTTCAGGGCTCTATGCGTGTGGTCTCCTTGGTCCCATCTGGCCTCTTTGTTAACTTCAGGTTACTTCTGTCTCTTTCCTGCCTCTGGCTGGCAGTATAAGTATTGTCCAAAGTTCTACCCCTGGATGCCTTCTCTTCTCCACCTATACTGTCTGTCTCCATGGCTTCATTCACTGTTCAGCCTTGATTATCATCTCTAGGTGGAAGACTGTCTAGTTTCTCTCGCTAGTCCTGACCCCCTTCTCAAAATCCATACCCATTGTTCCAACTGACTGAGATAAACATTTCCACCTGAATATGCCACCAGCATAAGTTCCACAGGTGTAAAGAGAATGGGTTCGTAACTCTTGACCAATTGAATCAATTAGCATCCAACCAGAGAAGCAGCACCGCCATGGCGGTATGTAGAATAAAGGATGCACTACGGGGACCAGACCTTCCTCAGTCATGGGAGCTGGTTGAGGAGTATCTGCAGGGCTGTAGTTTCCATGCCTGGTGTTGAGCCTGCAGTCCTAGGGATCAGCCAGACTGGCAGTTGGAAAAGAAAGCTGATCACAGTCAAGGACAAGCAGAACCTCAAGGATGAACTAGAACCTACATCAGTGTCTCACTTCCTCCAACTGCTGCCATGGGTCATCTGCAGCCGTAGTTGGTGCCCCTCTCCACAGAGCTGTGTCTGCAGTTGGCCTAGGCCTGGGAGGAGCTGCAGGAGGACATCTGGCAGGAGCAGCAAGACGAGCATAGCCAGGATGGCCCCACACCAACAAGATGAGCTGGCAGCTCAGTGACGACCCCCACGAGCTGCCCCAGTTCCTGGAATCCTGCACCAAACTATGGAGCATAAAATACATGGTTCTGTTTCACTTCCACTTCCAGAGCTCATGAGACATGTGTCTTGTGGCCAACACTCACCACAGCCGTACAGGGAAGAGAATTTGGGAAGAATTAAGAGGACAAAGCAACCTCGCCCACAGACTGCTCCTTCCGTATTTCCTAGTTCTGTCCAGGGCATGAAATCTTCCCATTATCTAGATTAAAACCAGTGAGGTTTCCTTGTTACATCCAGTCAGCTGCTCAGACCAGTTCATTCTACTCTCACAATGTCTTTTCCATTCACTGCAGCCTCTATTTCCATCTCTAGCTATCATCTTACCTAATCATTTGAGGCTCATTATCTCTTACCTGGACTATTACAGTCATCTCCAAAGAGAACTCGGTCTCATCTCTCCCCCCTTTCAATTCATGCACAGCTATAATCATCTATCTTCTCTGACAATAAGATTCCACTGATCCCCACTCTTCAGGGATAAACTCGAAGTCTCAGGCCTGGCACAAAGACCCTCTACACTCTGGGCTAAACTAATTTTCCCAACCCTGTTTCCCCTTATTGGCTTTCAGGAGACTTATGGTGCAGCCACTGTCCCACCATTCCCCGTCCAGGCTTCCCCCGCCCCCCCCCTTGCTCTCACTGTCCCGCCCAGCTGAACCCTCCTTCCCTGGTCTCAGGCCCTACTGTCCTCTCCAGGTGTTTAAGTCAGCTTAGATTCCATTGCTTTCATAATCCCCCTCCCAAACATTTGCCATCATTCTCACCTCTGAAAATCCTAAAGTAAATGATTGAGTCCCCTGTTAATATACATGATTCTGCCTTGAGTAGATGTCATATGGCCCAAATTAGACCGTAACTTTTTGAAAACAGTGGCCACAACTTTACCTTTGTCTCTCTTGTAGCACCCTGTATACAGCAGGCGAGCGGTGAGGACCTTCTCCCTGAGTGGGTGGGTCATGGGGTGAGGCTTTCACAGGGAAGAAGGCCGCCTCAGTGGATTCAACAGCTTCAGCGTTTCTAATTTAGAAGGGAACTTCCGAGTAAAAGATTGATGAGGATTATATTAGTTAAGACTCTTTCAGGTGCCAGCAACCAAACTCAACACTAGCTTAAAGTTTGTAAGAAGGGAAACTATTGACTCATGCAATTGAAAGTCCAGGCACGACGGAATGCAGGGATCGAATGAGTTTGTATCAGGACTTGGTGCTTTATTATGTCCTTTATCATGGGTTGGCTTCACTTTCATGTAACTCCTCCCCTGCTGGTAGCACGGTTCCCGCCCTGTGCCTCCCAACTTGCGTGTTCTGTTACCAACAGAAGTGCTGGCGTTTCCTCTGACGGGGGCTACTTCATTACACGGCAGTCCCTGGACAGATCACCCTGACCAAGGAGGTGGAATTTCCTGCCTGATGGGGGTCACACGCCATCCCTACTCAAACCAGAATGAAAGTGGCGAAGTGGACTCCCAGAAAGAAGTCAAGTATGGTCAGAAGAGGAAAGGGATACTGGGTAGGAAAAACTTGAACTGTCCCCTCCAGGAGCTTACAGACAAGGTCACACTGAAGCCCCCTGTTTGTTCTCTCTCCACTTGAAAATTTCCCCAACTCCCTACCCTGTTGTCTGACTCTTCCACCCCTTCCCCTCAACATTTCAACCAAGTGGTTGCTTTTTAATTCAGAGATGCTTGGTATTAATCATATGTTCGGTGTGTTTATGGAAATAATTCAAGGTGATTTCCTCAAGCATTGGCACCTAAGAACGATTTTTATGCAAAAACGATGCTATTAATACTTCCCACTTGTGTTGTGCCTTGCATCTTCAAGACACTTCACAAACATCATTAACTAATTAGTCTTTAAGATGCCTCTCTGGAGGTGAGTGGGTATTACCTGGAGCTTCAGAAAAGGAAACAGTACACAGAGAGGTTACACAAATTCCAAGAAAACTGCCAAAGAACTCAAAATAATTGCCTCATTATGATTCCTCCCTAGAATGCCTCCCTCCAAGTCCTTTCCAGTGGGTACCCCAGGTTCACACCAGACCAGAGAAGGGGGGCTCTGTGTGCAAATCTCACAACAGCTGCCTGCTGCACAGAGGAATGCATTCATAGTTGAAGTGTTCCATCAACTGCATTATGGATTATCTGAACAGAATCCCATGCACAGATTTGTAGGTAAAATGTGGTCAACTCCCTTATAGCGAGGTCTAGCGGGAAAGATGGCCGCTAGAGGGAAGAAAGTGAGACTGAGTAATCAAAGAAGAGTGGGTAAAAAGGAAACAAAAGATGAGCTCCTTTGACCCTTGGAAGTGAAAAAGGTTCCAAGTTACTGGGAAAACTCAACACAGCCCCATCTGGGGTTTTGAGGACTATTTCAGCAGAAACCACCCACCGTACCACCACGCGACTGATGGCCAGTGGAAGTAGCCATGTTGGCAGGTGGCCAGGAGTCATGTGTTCACGGGCTTAATATCAGAATTTAAGCAATTCTTAAAATGTATGGAAGTCTCCTTAATCAACTGATTATAAAACCTGGGGTGGGGGTGGGAAGGCTGGACACCAACTTTCTCTGTTGCCGACCGGTTTCTTCTTTTTCTCAGCCCTAAAATGGAAACCACAGATCCAGCTCATCCCGCTGAGTCGGATATAAACACCATGATAAAATGCTTTGCAGCAGGAGCCAAGTTCTCCATGCATTGCAATGAGGTAATTTGTGATGGTAATAACTCCTTCTCTAACCAGTACCACAGCCTGTGCCTGGAGATCAGGTGGTTGCTCCTGGATCTCTGTTCTGTCCTCCGTAATTCAAGCAAGCCACACATCTTCCTACTGGAGCGCTCATAAGGTCTGAAAATGAAGTCCTGTAGGGAACTCCTTCTAATTGCCAGAGTGAGTCACTTTCCTTTCCAAGCAAAGAGGTTTCTGTTGGTGACATTAGCGAGCAGGCGCTTGTCTGTATTGTAACAGCTTAATTATAAGTATGGGTATAATCACACAATCTGTCATTATACCTTTTTTTCCCACCCTGAGAATTTGTACTGCAATCACCATCACACTGTAACAACATGAGCAACAGACTGTCTGGGCTTCCATGATCGCTGCCTTTGCCATGCCTGGTAGGGGCGAGCAGGCAGCTTTGGATGAAGGAGCTGACTCCTGACTAACAGCAAAAACAAGCCTGAATCCTCCACAGGGTCTTTGGGGCATCCTGTTCACTTGGCTTTCTCGAAAGGACAGCCGAGCCCCCCCCCCCCACTTTCCTCCCAGCCTCACAAACCCTCCCTCTGGCTTCATCTGTTTGCAAATTGCACAAAAAGAAACCACCCTTCTGCTATTTTATACCCAAACCAAGTGAAGTGGAAATGGCACAAGGAAACCTATCCATCTGTTAGCCCTCAGCTCAGCAGTGGATGGAACATATTACACTGTGCCTCCTGCCCCCTGCCTCTGCCAGGCAGCCTGTGGGGTGAAGTATGGGTGGGGAGGGAGGCTCAGGTCTCAGAGAGGGGGCAATTGCCTCTGCGGCTCCATCAGCCGAAGGACAAACCTATTTATTTCTAGAGCAGGAATTAGGCGGTCCCCGTACAGCAGCAGACAGGAGGCGGAAAGGTGTCGCTGTTGAACTGAAAGTAACCTTGCATCCCGAAGCCAACTGGGAGACAAGGCCAGGGGCAAACTCCGAGAGGCCTGGGGCCCTCCCTCCTCAGGCTGAGGGAGGAGACTTTAGAGGGAAGCCCTATTTCTAAAGGGCCAGAGAAAGTTCATCAATAACCTGGCTCCGTGTGTCAGTAATTCTCGAAAAAACAGCTCCAGGACAGAAGGAAACAATACCCAGCCACCAGCCCCTTCTTTGGACCCAGGAGAATTTGTGGCACCATCTACACTTTACTTTCTGCAAGTGGTTGTGAAATAGCCATGGTTGGCATGTTAGCGACTGATTTGTACGGCCGGTCCCCTGTCAGCATTGATGATTCTTTTATCACAAAGGAATAGCTGAGCCCCAGACTTGTCCACGATGAGCAACAGAAGCTAAACCTAGTGCTTCAGAATCTTTTTACTATGTTTATGGGCCTCTTTATCGTCCCAGAAAATATGGTTATTTGTCGTGCTTTGTGAATTTTCTTTGATCCATAATGGAGGACTCCAGGCACAAAGAAGACATTGGAGATTTGATTCCTAATCGTTAATGATATCCCTCACAGACCATCAGATATAAGCTAGTCCTTTAATGTTGTCTCACATCTACTCTGGGGCCTTAAAAGAGATCAGGCAATTAGTGTAGGATCCATTTATCCTTTTCTTTATCAGGTTGATATTTAAACTAGCATCATCAAGCCTCCAATATCTCCTCAAAACAAAAGTAGTAAGGAGGGTCTATGAGAGGTTGATGTCTGAGGGTCTCATTGATGTCATATGTTGTATTAATTTCTCCTTTCTAACACCACAGGGTTATGCCCTCTTTAACCGATTCATGTATTCAATTTGTTCATTCACCACAGAATTCCTCCTATGAGACAGATACTTACTGTATTGTGTTGGAGATAAAAGTCCTAACAAAATAAACATGGTCCCTATTCCTTAGAGCCCAGTGAAGGAGACAATCAATAAAATGGTCAGATACAAAGTGGTGTTTAAGAAAAGGGTGATATTCAGTGATCGGGAGAATTTAAGAGAGGTTCATAGCCCAGAATTGGAGTTAAGTATTAATAAGTTGGAGAATAATGAGAAAGAGTATTCCATTTATAAAAAACAAAATGGCAAGTCTCCAGAGGTGAGAGAAACATACTTTCAAAGAGAGAGAGAGAGAGATCTTAAGGAATTACACGATGGCTTACAACATTGTAGAGGCTGGCAAGTCCACATTTGCAGGGTGTGTCTGCAGTCTGGAGTCAGAATTCCTTCCTCCTTGGGGGACCTCAGTCCTTTTCTGAAAAACTTTAACTTATTAGATGAGGCCCACCTGCCCTATGGAGGGCAATTTGCTTTACTTGAAGTCTGCTGACTTATATGTCAATCTCATCTCACAAATACCTTCACTATGATACCTAGACTGATGTTTGACCAAATGTCTAGGTACCATGGCCTAGCCAAGTTGACACATAAAATTAACCATCACAGCTAGTAAACAACTTACAAAGGACCTTGTTAAACCTTCTTGAGGAGTTTAACATTTATTGCAAGGTCAACAGAGAACTATTTGGGATGTGGTTGAGCTCATCTCATAGTGACGACTGAACAAGACCCGCTGCTTAGGAAGAGGACTCTGGCCACACCGAGCAGAAGAGAGCACTGAAGGAGGGAGCCAAGACTGGACGCCAGAAGACTAGAGAGGTCTGGTTAGTTTTATTCATTAGTAATTGGTGTATAATTATACCTAGTGTAATAATTTTGGTGAAAGGAAATAACTTTCTGAACTAGAGAAATGTCAGTAAGAATGGAAGGAAATAGATTCAAGATACTCAACAGATTGAATCCCTCCCCTTCCCACCACCCAGCTTAGGGGAGGGGGTGGAATCATGAAGATTTTGTAACTGGTGAGCAGAGCAGGCTACATCATCTGTGGGACAAGTGCACAATGAAAATGGTGGGTCCCTTTTTCAGAAAGTGGGGGAAAGCTTTTTCCTTTGTTCTGCATTCTCCCTCAGGCACAGGAATATTCACAGAACACGTGGAGATTCTCACAGGAGCCCTGGGCCGGGCCCAACCCCTAAGTGGGTGGGGCCCTCTGACCACACCCACGGCCCCATCCGTCCCCCTCCACTGTCCTATCAGAGTCCTTTTACAAAACACAAATTCAAATAAAAAATTAAGAATTTCAACACAGCAGTTGTAGAGCATTAAACCCCAAGCACGAGGCCTTTCTGAGCACTGGGTCCTGTGTGATGGCACTGGTCACGCGCCCATGCAGCTGAGCCTTCTGGTAAGATGTAAAGGGGGTGCTGAGAAACAGGAAAGAATAATGATAATGTGTGTTCTGTCTTGAGAAGCTTAGTGAATGGTAGTCCCATTAACAGAGAAAAGAAGAGGGACAGGTTTCGGGCTCTGGGGGAAAAGGATGCCCATAGCATTGGATCCATTGACTATACGGGAGACAAGTCCAGCAAGTAGTTAGATATATGCATTTGAATCTCAGAAAAGGAATTTGGGCTAAAGACATAAAATTGGACATTATCAGTGTATAGGTTGTATTTAACCACACTTTCTAGAAGCAGTGATAGGTTTGTGCTCGTCCACATCCACCTAGCCATCTCGTAAAGACAGAGGTCTAGAAGAGCTAGTGTGGGCTGTGGACTAGAAGCTGGAAGCCCACTGGCTGCCAAGGGGACGAACCTCCTTCCCAACCTCTCTAACCCCACACCCCAAACAAGCTAAAGGACTCCCTTACAGCTTGAGGGAGGCTGGATAGCACATAGGAGAGGGCCTGATCTTGAGTTTAGAAGCATCTAACCAAGGCCCTAATTATTTCTTAGCCTCGTGACCTTGCAAAAATCACTTACTTTCACCAAGCCTTCATAATTTTCCTTTCTCAAAAACCAAGATAATTAAATATCTCCCACTTCGTTGGGAGGCTGAAACAAAATAGTGAACATGAATGCCCTTTATGTGCTGCAGAATGACTACAGGTGCAAAAATTTTATTATTGCCATGGTAGATCTGGGCAGCTTGGAAAATTACGTTAACCCTTTCACGTCACCAGACACTGAAAGGCGTGTGAAAACCCAAGTATTCTGAATGGCGTACGACTGCCTGCCTGAGGAGTTTGTGGTCCTGAGCAACCATTTCTGGCTCGACTTTATAAACGATGGTTGTTTTCCTTTGAGCCAAGCAATGTGGCCGTGGACAGCTCCTATTACCACTTCTCCCCGTCCATTTGATGGGACCCACCCTCTTCTCTGCTCCCTGATGGCATTGTCTTTGCTGTCTCTGCTTCTCCAGCCAGTCCCTGGCATCAGCTGTCTGGCCTCGTGTATCAGAGCCATCCTTCCTGGTTCCTGCCGTGCTCTGTGTTCTCTGCAAGAGGCACTAGGTTGAGGGAAAATAATTAGTAATCCAGGCACTGCGGTTCTGATGAGACACCTGCAGCATAATCATCCAAATCAAATATTTGGCTCGGCTTCTTCAGATGATCTATCTCCTCCTGCATCTGCTGAATGGCAGCTTAGCTGAGCTTGTACTGAAAATGAAGAACATAGCGGAGAAAGGAGGGGTCCTCCCTGCTCTGTCTTGCCATGGGCTGTCCCAGGGCAGCTGTCTTCAAGGCTCATCCCCCATCTTATATGTTCAGACCCTTCCAATCCCATCAGCTGGAAGGGACAATTGGAGGTGAATGAGAAGAGACAATTTAATTTACTCAAGTGATTCAAGAAGGAATAGTTGTACCACCAAGGAAGCACCCGATTGCGTTCTCTGAAAATGATCACTGTCTGACCTACGGGCTGGCAGCTCTGAGTCCCTGGAAAGATGCTTGAGTTTACAGAGCCATCAGTTCATCCTTATTATTCCACAGTTTAGAAAACTGGACCCCGACCTCATTTTTCATGGTAGATTCAGGACTAGAACGCTGGGCTCCTACTACCTTAGTGTCGCTTCCACTAAGCCACCAAATGCCTTGGAGACAGGCCACCTCCCTGTCCCACGGAACTCTGTACCATAGTTCTGTCATTGCCACATTCATTCAGTGTACTTTCTAGATGGTTTGCTGCATTTGAAGCTCTTGATTTCACTTCATGTTAGGGTTAAGAATCAGAGAGAAAATTCTAGTCTAGTCCATCCCTACAACCTATCAGTTTAGCTAATTTTCTTAGCTTGTAATTTTCCTGGATCTATCAAGATGTATCCTAAGAACCAAATTCAGAAAGTCAATAAATTTTTGTTTTGAGTTAATAAACTATTAATGTAAATAGTGTAAGGAGAGTTTGGGCTTTTCAACTGGATTAACTTTCCCTCTAGTATAAGCCATAACACATTTATACCCGTTAATAAGTGCTTAACAGGTTGAAATAAGTTGTTTTTAAGAAGTTGTTCATGGTCCGTCTCTCTCACCAGATTGAAGAGGCCACAAGGGCAGGGTCCATGTCCACCGTTCTATCCATGCCACATGCCTGGCACTCAGTATTTGCTCAAAAAAAAATTGTAGAAAATTTTAGATAAGTTGGAATTATATAGAGAGCAGTGAATTTGATGGAAGAGGAACTGCTAGAAATTATGTAATCTGCTCCCTCCTTTTTACAGATGAGTAAACAGAGTCTCAGAGAAGTTGTGACTTAACCAAAGTGTCACAATTACTGGACTCACCCATTCAAGACGTATTTATTGAGCATAGACTCTGTACCTGATAAGCAGGACTGTGGATGCAGAGACTCTTAAGACATATCGCTATTGTCAGGGAGCTCTTGGTGTCAAGGGAGGAATATGCAGTTAAACAGACAATTACAATACAGTGATGTAAGCAAGAGGGCAGAGATGCAAGAAATTATCTGTGTAGAGAAGTTAGAATAAGCTTCACAGAAGAGGAAATCTGAGCCATGGCTTGAAGGGTGAATTGTGCTGATCAATCAAAGATGGGGGAAGGTCAGTCCAGGCAGAGGGAACAGCATTTATAAAACCTGGGAACCATAAGAGTAAAGATGAAGCAAAGATGAGTGGACTAGCACTAGTGTGTTAGAGACACAAGGAAACTGGCAGAAGATGGTTCGAGAGAGATTGAAGAGCCCCGTCCACTGTGTTAAAAATGTGGACTTAGACCAGTGTTCCTCAAACTCTACCGAGTATAGAAACCACCAGGGGTCTTGCTAAAATGCAGATTCTGACTCAGGAGGTCTGGGGTGACACTAGGATCCTGAATCTATAACAAGCTCCCAAGTGATGTCAGTGCTTCTGGGCCTCAGCTCTTACCCTAAGAATAAAGGCATAGGGAAACAGGAAGCCCGCAGAGGTGCAAAGTGGTTCTCGGAGTATGCTCCCCAGTTTGCAACTTCCCACACTGACCTATGGGGTGAGAAAGTCTCGGGGGTGCCCAGGACTCTGATTGCACAAGCCTTTCAGGTGATGCTGGAACTATACACTCAAACTTGAGCCCCACCAAACTGGGGCAATAATACAATCAGATGTACTTTACAGGGAGATGACTCAGGTAGGAATCACCAGACTCTGCCCCACTCCAGTGCTCCTTCCGTTACAATCCCCCAAATTATGCACAGATCTCTAAGTACGTATTTTATATCCAAGAATATTCTGAGGTTTCAAAATGACAGTTGTTAATGAGGAATAAGTTTTCTCCCATAGCATCCAGAATCATCTTTATGATTACAAATAGCATGAATTATCCTGTGTTTGATGACATCTTTAAGTGTTAGTAACTGAACTGTACATTTAATGAATACAAGTGGAAAATTAACACAAGCCTGTATTCAGAAGTCAAAGTTGACCCCAACCATTTGGTTTTTAAGTTGTTTAGAAGCAACTTAGGCATTTTTTAAAAATTATGTACTCCTCTGGTACATCTGAAGTAGAAAATGAATAACTGAAATCTTTTATCAGTATTTAAACTAGATTGAGGGAGAATTTCTGACTATGATTTATCTTGAAATATCATTGGAGCTGATCATTTTAAAAGAATTCCAGGCTTAAAGACAAAACAAAACAAAAAAACAAAACAAAACCTAAAAAACCATGCCCCATGGTTTTCTCTCCTTTCATCGTAAATTGTATTATACAATACAATGCTGAAATAAGCAAAAGGGATAAATTAATGAATGGATCAATGAACCAATTAATTTATAGAAAGGCAATAAGCAGATATGAATGAACAAAAGAGAGAAGGAACAAATAAGACTAAATTAGTTAGGGACTGTAAAAGACTAGTTTTATTACATAAGAGCCTAGAGCACATTAGAATCAACTAGAAAGCTTTCAAAAATTTCATGCCAAGGCCTTGCTCCAGATTAATTAGATTAGAGCCCATGGTGTAGGGTCCAGGCATCAGTATTTTTTCAAACTTCCCAGACGTTTCTCAGGCACTCACCAAGTTTGATACCCTTTGGCTTAAAAGATCTTAAGCTTCCATTAAGAGTTTTTTTTGTTTTTTCCTAGTTCAAATTATAAATGATACTTCATTTTAAAAAATCTTTTGGATTTTTTGAAAGCCTTGCCTCTCACATTCTGACAGTTACCCTGGTCCACATAAGACAAGAATGTTCAATTATTGTGATGTTACCAGAACCCAGGACTAAAGCAAAGCTATAAAACCCAGAGATGGTAAACTGGGGATTCTGGGTGGAAAATTCCTCCCTGACAATACAAAAAGTGACAGTTCTCTAAAGGGAACCCTGAGTCTTCTGTTTTGATGCTGGTGGCCACAAAAGTTTGCCTTGCCCAAGCATTTGTTTGCTCTCGCAGAGACCCACACTAAAAGTAATTTTCTGGGTGATAAGGATGGGGTGCTGACTGTTTGCAGAAGCAGCAAGTGTGGATGACACACACCTGTTTTAATTGCATCATGAAGCTTTGGGAGGTTTGTGCCTGAATCTGGAGATGACACAGAAGCTTCCATTTCGGCTCTGGATATTGTAGACAGGCCAGATGGAATCCTGTCGACTATGTGATTGAGCCTATTTTTCATTTGAAAGTAGAAGCCACTGGGTACGTCATCTGTAGGGTAATCTGGGAGGACATTTTTCTTCATTCTATCCAGCAGACCATGCGGAAACACCTGTTTCGTATCTTGAAATCATTTGCAACTGCTATCTAAGAAATAAGTGTTGAAACAATATCATTAAGCCCCTTTTTAAAATGCACGTACTTAGGCACTGAAAAAACTCAGGGCTTGCTTTGCTGTTTCCACCCACGTAATGCTCAGTTTTGGATAATTAAACACGCCTGTCCCCACTTGTAGGCTAGTCTGACTGACTGTCCCAGTTTCCCTAGAACGACAGGGCTCTCTGGAATGAAGAAGTTTCAGTGCTGAAACCAAAGAAGACCAGGGCAAAGCAGGACAAGTTGGTCACCTTGTCATAGACACATGACCTGAGGCACTGCGTGGCTGGATGACTTCTCAGTCTCATCGCTTGATGGGAGAGTTATTTCTAGGTTTCCACTCAGACATTTAACGTATATTCGCTTAAGCAAGTTATAGCACTGTCAGGTATAATGGCCTCATTTGCTGAAAGTCAATCTGGAACCAAAAACTATCCAAAAATCTGTGTAATATCACTTGAGAGTGATCCAGGAAGCAAAACCATGTACATCCAGAGGGCCCAGGGCCTGTGAGAGTCAGACTCAGCTCTGCAAGAGCCATGACAACATCTCTCATTTTCCCGGTCACGGCCACTGACACCCAAGGTTGGATACAGTATTATGTCCCATTGTATCAAAGTATACCAAAGAGAAATGAAGTTTAATTAACTGCAGTTTTCAAAGTAAACATATACAGTATCACAGTCTGGAACGGGTTTGAGAAACTAAATAAACAACTATTGAATCTGGGGACTGGGACTGTCTTTACTGAGCACTGAGGTGAGCCCTGGACCAGAGTCTCCCAACGGCGCTTTGCAGAGCTTTGGCCTGTTGTTCCTCAAATCTTCATGTGCACTGGGAATCACCTGGGGAGCTTGTTAAACTGCAAGCTGTGATGCTAGCGGGCAGAGGTGGGGCCCAAGACTCTGCATCTCTTACAAGCTCTGGGGTGATCCCAGGTGGCCCAGAGACCGCCCTCTGAGTTGTGAGACCCATAGCTTCTGGGAGGTTGCCCGTGAGGTTCAGGGGAAGATCAGAAGAGAGCTCTACCTCTTTCTTCTCCACTTTTTTTTTCAACAGGAGCTGCTATCTCCTATACTGTAAGAATTTGTTTGAAAATGCATTCCACTGCTTAAAAAAGAAATGAAGACCACAGCATTAAAACATGCACACTGGTACGAAAAATAATTCTGCAGAAGCAGGACAATACCTCCTCCCAAACTCTTCTGCCTGACGCCGAGGTTCCCTTTAGGTTGGCCGAGGGCACTGCTCCCCCCGGGAATCTAGGATCGCATCACCTGCCTTCTGACCTAGCGTGGTGTGAACTCTGTGGCAGCAAGGCCAACTCTGTCGTTTAATTAAAAAAGGAAGGGAAAAACAAACCTCCCTCCAACACACAGAACAACAAAAGAAAAGCCTCCATCGGGAATGGCCCCATAGATCCCAACTAAACGATGAGTTTCATTTGTAGACCCTTCCACCTGACCCGTGTAAGCAGGAACAAAAACAGATGTTCTGTGGGCTGGTACCTAAGGCCAATTTTAAGAGGAAGAAACTGGCAAATGTAAGCTGTAGGTGGATGGGGGCCCAACTTAATTAGAGAATGTTTCAAAATCAAAACAGAATAGAACTCTTCCCGCAGGAGGGTCTCTTTGGAGCAAGGTCCCCATGAGAAGCCCTTTATGCAAGTTTCAAGCCTCCTTTATAACAACCAGAAAACGTATTAAACTTGGGCAAAGAACCACCGTGGGTTCAAAAACACCTAAGCATCTCTCACTGGAGCAATCTTCTCATATAAGGTTTAATTTGATTTAATTATTCATAATGGAACTTAGTGCTTTTTTGTTGTTGTTGGGCTGTTTTGCTGCTGCACTAATATTTTCAAGGGCCCAGCAAGGTAGACTCGGAGACCGGTAGCTCAGGCCTCCAGGATGCATTTTGCTAATTCGGACTTGAAGATTGCCTCCCAGACAGAGCACAGAGGCAGTTCAGATGGAAATCGAGTGGTTAATGAAGAAAGCTATGGATAGGCAGGCAGGAACTGAGAGAATTATGAAAATTAATTTTACATGAGATCTGGAAATGAAACGTCCTCGCGTATTTCTAGATCAGTGTCTGCTTGGGGAGGCAAATGAACTCAGCCACACATCACGTGAAGAGAATTGAGGTTTGAAACCAGGGCTGGTCCCCAGTTAGAAGGCAGATTCTATGAGCCTCCCGGAAACCAGGACAAGTGCCGTGGCCTACCTTAGCATTTAAATGAGTCCTTGTGGCTACTTAGGTGAACCTGGGTCATTGCTTAGAGCAGCAGAGATAACATGTTGGAAGGCCACTGATGAGCTGAGTTTGTGCCCATGGATGAGCTGCTCATGCAAAAATGGAATTAACTGTCAGGAACTTAAAATAAGGCTCTTTGACACCTAAGTATACAGTGAGAAATAATGGAGACAGGAGATGGAGGAGCTCAGGGCCTTCATCCTGCGTGGCAGCAAGTAGCCAGAGCTGAGTAGCCACTCCTTTTATTACATCCGTGCATCAGCTCCCTGCGGTTTTGAACTGGCTTGCTTCCCCCACTGGGCCTGCCTGCCTGGCCCCCAGAGGCAGGTGGATTTACAATTCCTAAATTAGAATCTCTCCTCAGACTCAAGCCAGGATCATGAGAAAAACAGTTACCAAGAGAATTATTTTTCTTCCCAAGATGACTCTTGGGCTTCCCAGGTGACAGAACACAACAGGGCACTTGCTAACGAAGTCCCATAAATGAGGAGAAAGCCAGCGCATCCAAGTCGCTTTCCTGGAGGCACTTAGTTCATCAGGCAACTATTTATCGGTAAGCTCTGAGCCCCCCCACCCACGGCACAGTCAAAGAATCTTGCTGCGTGGCTTGGGCTGGATTCCCCAGGCTTCCCTAGGAGGCGGCCCCCTGGTTTTCCCATTCATGCAGGAGAGATGAGGCCAGGTGGAGTGAATGTCGGGTGCCAGTGCAGGGGGGGTCATGAGCGGGTTCCCAGGACAACGAGGGCTCAGTCCTGCTGGAGACCTTTGGGGCGTGGTGTAGAACATGCCTCAGGTTTGTCCTACCTGAGGGGCAAGGAACATGAGACCTATATCCTCCAGTCCCCATTGTCACTTGGTGAGGACTACGCCCAGGCCCTCAATTCCCAAGCCTGCCCGGAGCGGGGCCTGGGGACACTCGAGGGCCCAGAGAAAGCCCTCAGGCAGGGAGTGGCTGATGTTCACCCTAAGAAGCTGCCAGCATGCAGGGAAGCAGTGGGTACTGAGGGGACCTGGGCAGGGCACCCATGTTCTCCACTATAGAGTCACTGACTTAAAAAAAAAAAATTATAGTCTCATTGAGAAGATAATCAATTAACATTTATCAAGCAAATGTCTATGTTCAGGGCTGTGTATTAGGCATTTTCCATTTGATTTTCATGTCTGTGACGTTAGGTAATATCATTACGTCCATTATATGGATAAGAAAACTGATGCACAGAGGCATTCAATTACTTGACCTTGTTTGCCCCAGCTAGTAAGTGGTAATAGTAGTAGTCATCCTGACAGGCTGGCTCCAGAGCCCACATTCTTAACCTCTCCATTACTTCTCTTTATGACTCATGAACAATGAAAACAAACACTATGAGACAACCAACAGAAAGGGATCTCCTTGCATCAGAATATACCTTCTGGAGACACTTACTTCCTGAGGCAACTGCATTTCATGGAGAACAAAGACTTAATCCAAAGGAATGTGTATCCAATGGGGGACCCACCAGAACTGGCAGCAACAGGGGATGTTTGGAGGGCCTGGAGGACCCTTAGCAGTTAGAGCTCAAGGGTAGGGACTGACAGAGGGGACCGTTACTCCTCCTGGCTGCTCACCTTTGGGATAAAAATCTTCTGATCCCTGTGCTGAACTAACTATGCTGTCCAACTGCGCTGACCTTGAATATTCAGACAACAAAGGTGTATCAAGTGTGTCCACCCTGAACTGTTTATGATCACAAAGCGTCCAGCAACAGGGAACAGCTCAAACTACAACACACCCATAAAATGGAATAAAACGCAGCCTTAAGTACAAAATCACTGGTTTCTAAGAACCTATTGGAAACTTGCTTGTTTACAAGTCCAGACGGACACTATAGCAGTGACTCCCAGGGCTTTCTGTTTGTGGCAGGCAGAGTTGATATTCTTTGGCTTAGCTTTCTTTCATTCCTTGAACTTTGTAAATCAAAAGTTTATCACAGAAATTTCTGTATTTATGGACATGAGAAAGATGTGTGTAAAACATCATTAAGTGAAAAGCAAGTTAAAAACAGCTTTTCTGGTATTGCTACCGAACGCACGTTCCTGTCCCCAGTGCACAGTGAGCGAAGCCAAAACATGGGAGTTTGGAGCAGAGAAAGGTTTATTGCAGGGCCAAGCAAGGACGAGAGGCTTGTGCCCAGAAAACTTTGAACACCCCCGAAGTTTCAGCTGAGCCTCTTTAAAGGCCAGGTGAGGGAGGGGCGTCCCAGGGCATGCGGTCAGCTGTGCACAGTTCTGATAGGACGATGACCAGCAACTCTAGGCCCAGAAAGTCTGGGGTCCGCGTGCTCATGATCATCAGCTTGTTACTTTCTTTCATTTGGTGGTGGTTTTAGCCTCTGAAAAACTCAGGAAATACCTGTGAGATACTGTGATCCGGGTGCTTCAGAGAGGAGCTACCGCAGAGGATATAGGGGTGGGGTCTGTCCCAGGAAGTCCCCATAGGGTCCTGCTCAGTTACAATTCCACCCTTTTCCTTTGATCCTCCTCAGTCTTGAGGAGAACAGGTGTTGGACAAGAAAGAGAATCATATTTTAGATAGAGAAGTTAATCAGAAATTCGGCAGGGGAACTCAGTTTCAATTTCCAATCCTGTCTCACCCCTCCCCAGATCTTTCAGGGAAGAGGGCAGTGACCACTCTGGCTACTTCCTGCTAAAACAGGACATAGTCCTACCTCAGTTTGGGGAATAGACGCCTGAAGTTGGAAATACTCTGGAGTTCCAAGTCCTGGATCTGAGTCTTGTATGATTAAGGTCTCCTTCCGTGAGGAATTCAGGAGAATAAACCTGAAAACAAGTCAGGCCCCGGCACTCTGCGGGAGGCTTGTAGCCAGGTAGCCAGCTGTCTACTTTTATCTGAGCAAGTTTTAACTTTTGATGTGGTATTAACATACATATAACAAGAGCTATTGGCCACTACACATTTCCTTTTTTCCACTAATATCTGATCTAAAGCAATTTTATTATCTCAAAATTCAATAGTTTCAAGAGGAGACCTTGAGGTCATCAGGTTGCAGCTGCCAGCTGCCAGCAGACACTGCTTTGAGAATGGCTGGTGGCATCCCAAGTATGACACAGCCCAGAAAATTCATGTTCCCAACATACAGGAAGACGTCCGAAATCACGTCCACAATGGCCACTTAATTTTACCTTGAATGTCTGAATCACAGCTACTCCATTTAGACTTTCAAATGCATTCCCCTCCTGAAAGCCAAAGCAGATGTACAATGCATGGCCAAAAGCCCATAAAACAGGCCCTTTGGGTCAGTAAAGTTTCAGTTAAGCCATCTGTAAGTCAGAATGACCTACCCATACCTTAATAGTGCAGGTTTCTTTCCAGCATTTCCCCTTTCGATCACAAATTTTTCAATAGAAAGCACTGATGATCAAAATATCAAACATTGTGAATGGGCTCAGAGGTATGTTAACGAGGAAACACTTTCTAGGCCATACATTTTGTCACTTATACCCGCCTGTTACACAAGCATTATAAATACGCTTTTAACAACAGACTTAAAGCAAACACTGTTCTGTATCACAAGTGGTGGTACTCTCATTACAACTCCGTTAGAAAATTCTCTTTCTCTCCTAAACGTTGGAGGCAACAGTGTGGTTAGAAGTAAAACAATAACTTTTAATATCGATAAGGAGACAAACATTTGGTAAAGAGTCAATTAAAAAATAGGTTAAAACCCAGCAATATTCCAGACAAAACCAAAAACTTACAATCACATTCACCAGGCCACCCAACCCCATTGCAGTCAATCTCCTCTACCAACAGTTTCATGAAACCAGAGTCTTCATTAGACTTTTCAAATATCCTACCCAGTTCACAGCATGATCCAAAATAAACCCGTGCTTGTCAAAAAGTCCCTTCCACAAATCCTCTTGAAGATGAAGCAGCCCTGCAAAGCATCAGCTTAACTGTCCATGAATGACAAAAGGCCCAAAAAGGCAAGGCAAAAGATCCAGTCAGTGTTCTTGACAAAGAGGCTTAATCAAGTTGCTGTAATGTAAATCACTTCAAGATAACAACCAGAACCACGACTGACAGCATTACACCAGGACACACCCAAACTTCAGAAACCCCACACAATTTCCAAAAGGTCCACACCAATGTCTCTCCAGACTGTACAATCCAAAGAGTCTGATCACTCATTTGACGATGCTTCCTGTGCCATTTAACACACCATCCAATCTTAGTTATTTTAATATTTTTCTCTCAGGTGCCTCAGGGGCCCTCTGAAGCCTCCCAACGTTAGCTGGAGTCAGAAGAACTTTAATTAGAATTTGACTGGAAGTTTGTCAAAAATATCAAAAAGTCTCACACAATCCGTTGTCAGAAGCATTCTAGGTAAACTTGTTCTCATAACAGAGAGGGACCAAATCTAGTCCTGCACCAGCCTGCTTTTAATAACAAAACTATTTGCCTAATTAAATTTAATCTAATCTCAGCCCAGCCATGCACAGAACTCCTTTTTTGGGGCTCCCTTTCCATAACTTTCTGTATCCATATTAGTTTGTCTCTTATTTTTTTCCCATTTAGAAACAAACAACAACCAAATCATTTTCTTTTCCTTTAACAAAATGCAGTTCCATTCTTCGTAACTTTTTTTAATTCAAACCGTATATCCTACTTTCCTACTGTACAATGAAATGTTTCCTCCATTATTTTCAGTAGTTTTAATTACATATTTAAATTAGAATCCTTAACTCTTAAAAATCTTAATTTGTAGTGAAAACCCAAGAAGCACGCAATCATGAACTCTTTTACATTAGCATTCTATAGACTGGCAAACCTGAACAATAACCTCTAAAAATATGTGCTTTTTATAGAAAGCACCTCAGTGTGCTATCAAACGTTAATAATAGTCCTAAACACCTTCAGCATCTCTGTAAAGGGAAGCCAGTGTTCAGTACATAATGCTTCAGTATCTTATTTTGTTTGGGAATAACCCAACTATTCAACTATTCAATAACCATCCATCATGTAACTTAGCACAACTCTAAAATTTCAAGTTGCCAAATACGTGGAGATCATTTTTAAGTAAATATTCCTAAAACGTAATTATTTCTAAAGAGTTCAGTCTACTTATAAGAATTTCATACCAGGTTAGTTTTTTTCTTTCTGCTGACAAACTCTGCTACAGAAATAACATTAAACTCATTGACCTTCAGTAAACCTAGCCACAATAAAAGACATGTCTGTGTTGATTGTATCAACAAGCTTATGCTCACTTTAACATCAGACATTAATTCAATATTGAATATTTCCTAGATCATGTGAACCTGAAGCGCGTTCTATATAGCTTCTTCTGTGTTAGAAGTATTTCATTTGTAAGCACTTACTTTTAAGTCAATTAAACAGAGCTCATTTACAAGTTAATTTTTACGTAAAGACAGACAGAAGCTGAGATCTGTTTTTCCATTTGTGTTTTAAAAAAAAAAAATTTGTTCCCTCAAGAGCCCACGTAGATCATTTACATCTCAAAGGCACAGGAAGAGGAATGCAAATGCCTCTAACTGCTTTTACAAAACCCAACCATCTCGGCTATTTTCAGAGACTTTTTTTTTTTCAATTCTCAAATATCCACTTCAGTTTAAAGAAATAACAGTAATAGACAATAATATATATATATATATATATATATATATATATATATATATATCATTTGCTTGCATTCACATACCTCACTTTCAGCAAAACCAGAAAGAGAGCAGAATTTAGACTCAGGTACGGACACACCCCCCCCAAGATAAAAGCTGATCATTTTCTTTCATTTATGGGAGCATAAGCTAAAGACCTCCTACTTCTGCTTGCAAAAATACCCCAGGGGGACTATAAGATGCAACAGAGCTCTGAACACCCAAATAATAATTATTCATGGCTGGTGTTGTCAAATACCAAGCAAACAAATGCAACGCAAAGCAGTCTCTCAAGGTCACAGTTCCCTAGCACCAGAAAGATTCCCAACCAGTGGCTCATCAGTCCAAAAGGGGAGAACCCCAACCAACGCCTCATCAGCGACGAAGCTGAACGAAAGACCCAGGCTAGAAAGGGAAAGTCCCAGCCAGCGCCGGGCTGCAGGTGACGCCAGGGCAGTGGGGAGGGGCGCCCTGGTGTCGTCACAGGCGAGCCCCGTTACTCACCAAAGACATCTCAGCTGGCCAGTGCAAGTACTGCTACACACACACACACACACACCACGAACGTGGTCCTGCAAACACAAGCTCAGGCAAGGAGTAGCCCCAAACTCCCACTTCCACTCCCATGGAAGCTTCCAGAGTGGCCTGGCTCCCGAAAGAGAACGGACCTAGAGTGGCTCCCAGGACGCCGAGAGTGGCTCCCTTCCCACAAGGGAATGAGCTCAGGTGGAGCGGGTAGGATTTTCCCATCCTGCACAAGCCAGAGCGGCTCACCCCGAAACCGCACACACACACAAACACAAACAGCACACAAGCGCCGGTCGCACAATCAGAGATGTCGTCAAAAAACTCCGCTTCCACTCCCATACGGAGGCCTCCAACTAGATGGGCCCAGCTCCCAAAAGAAAACGGACCCAGGGTGGTTCCCAGTGAGCCCAGAGCAGCTCGCCTCCCCGTGGGACTGAGCCCAGAGGGAGCGGAGAGAACCCCCAGGGGCTGGAGCGACTTACCCCCAGGCGACACCGCAGACGCTGCTCCAAGCCGCCTCGGCTGTGGATCGGTGGTGCCTGTCGGGGAGAGTCCTTCCGTCTTCCTCGGGGCCAAGCGAGCTCTGGCAGCTGCTGGGACCCAGGCAAGGGGCTGCCCCGGCCGAGGTCGACCTGCCTCGGGCACGGACTCCTGAGCTAGCTTCACCAACTTTGCTACCGAATGCAAGTTTGTGTGCTCGGTGCACAGTGAGGTCAAACAAACTGAAGCTTTGGGAGCTCGGAGCAGAGAAAGGTTTACTGCAGGGCAGAACAAGGAGAGCGAGTGGCTAGCGCCCAGAAAAATCCTAACTCCCTGAAGGGTTGCACCTGAGCCTTTATAAAGGCTACGTGAGGGCGGGGCGTCCCAGGTATGCGATCAGCTGTGCGCAATTCTCTGATAGGACGAGCACCAGCAACCATAGGCCCAGAAGGCTGAGGACCACGTGCTCACGATCATCACGTAGGTAATTTCTTCCATTTGGTGGTGGTTTTCAGCATCTGAAAAGCTCAGGAAAGATGCATCAGGTTCTATGATTTGGGTCCTTCAGGGAGGAGCTACAGCAGAGGATATGGGGGAGGGGCCTCACCCCGGAAGGCCCCACAGGGTCCTGCTCAGTTACAGTATGACACCAATTTAGAAATTATGCGTATGTAGACACAAAGGGTGTCAGGCATATACATCAAAATGCTGACGGGGTGGTCACTGCCTGCTGGGAAACTGGGTGATTTTTTGGCCATTTTTTTCTTTCTGTTTCTATTTTTTCTATCTTATAAACATGCCTTCTCTCTCTCCACCTCTCTCTCCATCTCTCTCTCTCTCTCCATGTGTGTGTGTGTGTGTGTTTATGTTTCCCCTGAACAAGATTTAAGATTTTGGTAAAATGTGCCGTAACATGAGAAATTGGGAAATCTCCCCTCCCTGCAACCAGTCTAGCAATAGTATAAACAACTTTGGTAAGGCGGGGACCTGACTTGGTTCTGCCATTTGTTAGCTTTATTCTTGGCCTCTTGACCCTTCCTCTACCTACAAAATGAGGATGACAAGATTTCCCGCTGGGTAGATTACGCACACTGACTTGGGACGTGACTGTTCAGCCCTCTGGAAATGGCCTTCGTTCAGGCAGTGGGCCGGTACGGTACCATGCGCTGAGAACTAAGAGCGAGGGGAGGCCTCAGCATGAGAAAAGATACACCGGGCATGCTCCCAGCAAGGGGCTGTCAGTGCCTGAAGGTATCAGACACAGCGGAGCAACGCAGGCACCACCTTCTAACTCACCAAACCAGCAGCCTGGCTTTCAGCCGCCCAGAATCGCTGGCTCAGTGGGTCACCCTACCATTCATAGGGAACATTTCCAAGGGAGAGACCCTTCCTGTATTCATTTCTGAAGAATTATGAAATTAAGGGTTAGTATCTGTTGTAGCAATTATGTGGGAAGTTAACTGCTGTTTTTCTTGATGAAGCTGACTCTCTGAAGCCTTGGATGAAAAAATGCATCTGCCTTCCCCTGAATGATGTGGGTGGTGGCGAGAGAGGCCTTTGCCTTGTTATGTGCCTTGTCTTTTTTTTTTTTTTCTGCAGCTACAACTGCTGCTCCCGCCACTGCTATTTGTTTTTGTAATTGTTCTTTGAAGGCCTCGGGCGAGAAAGCTGTTCTAATTGTACAAATCACAGTGCAGCTGAATCACAGAAACAGTCCCAAGTAATCTGTGCAGCCATTTGACTGAACTTCCAAACTAGCTGCGGGCTCTTGCCCAGTTCCCGGGAGGACAGCATCTGACGTCCGGCATAAAGCAGCCGACAAATGAGATGTGGGAATGGCTGTGAGTCACAGTGTCAGAGGTTCAGTCGTGGGCAGGCTGGGGGCAGGCCAGAGTCAGGCCACCCTCGGCCACACCGGATGGGCAGTGTGTAACGGGGGGTCCCAAGTCGCACCCCATCTTGTTAAAATGGGGTCCTGGTTGCAGGCTGGCGTAACAAAAGCGGATGTCTCCTGGACCAGTCTGTGCTGGGTTCAGAGGACTCTCGGCCACTAGAGCTGCGGGAATGAGGCACGTTATGCGGACTTGCTACGTGGAACCTTCCCTGTTGTCTCAGAATCCCAGCTCAAGTCCAGAGAAGAGGCTTATCCCCCACTGCTCATCCACACGAGGCCAAGAGATGGCTTAAATTGCCCTGTGACTCCCAGCTCCTCACCCCCAAGTGAGAGAAGTCCGGGGATGTGCTGAGGAGAATCCTTGAAGAGCCCAGTGTCCCCAGAGGAGATTTCCCAGGAGGGGGAGGGGCAGGGGGGCTTTTCACTCCTTCAGTCATTGAGCAGATTTGAATGGAGCCCTGATAGGTTCCAAGCGCAGTTCAAGGCACCAGAGGGTGCAGCAGAGAAGAGAAACTGCTTACTTTTAAGGCAAGTGAGGAGGGCTCCCAGAAGCGTCCTGAGAGAAATCCGTTGTCAGTGAGGAGGGAGAGTGAGGCCGCATCTGCAGGCTCGCCTCTCTAACTGTGAGGACACAGAACCAAGCGTCTTCTTAGAAGCAACATGCAGGACCATACGTTTGAGTTTTCCTACAGGATGAATGAATATGTGGACGTCAGAGGGGTGTGAATTGTCTTGAAAGGCCTGTGCTCCGCAGCAGTAGCCCCCTTAGACCAGGGCAAGAGGGATTCCTGCCTGGCCCCTGCGCTTTAGCGGACTCCCCTGGCCTCCCTCCGCCACGCTCCTCTCCTGTAGAGGAACGGTTCCTGAGGCAAAGGAGACATGACCACCTTAGAGATACCCCCCTCCCCAAACCCAGAGAAGATGCCCTCTTGTAAACTTCGGTGACTGAGAATGCAGAATTCTATTCCCAAATGGCCCCAAGCCAAGCCTACTTCAAGGGCAGACCCATCACCATGTGCACGTGTCTAGGCCCCCTAGGTGTTCAAGGGCTAGCTTTTTACTGGTGGATGCGAGGGCGAGGGTGTCCACGTGCATACACGTAAGACCCTTTGGGATCACCAAAGGGTAAGAGAGAGCTTAACAGTGGGCTAGGGCCTTAGGCTTGGAGCCAGTTTCTAGCATGAAATGCCAAGGAGTGTGAGAACTCTAGATGCAGGCCTGCCTGGCCGTCCAGGTTGTTATAAGGGTGTGGTCGTTAGGGAATAAGGGTAGAACACATTTGATTAAATACATTGTAGCTTGACTTCAAATTCTTAAATACACCTAAATATTTAAAATTGTGGGTTTCCGTTTGTACTCCTGCCTGGAGCCCACAAATGGCAGGGGTGGCTCTGTCCACAAGGGCGGCCTGCCGGTGCATCAGCCCCCAGAGAAGTAAACCGAGAGGACAGTGGGAGGCTCCACCTCTGAGGTCAAAGCGCACCAAGTCAGAAGCGCCTGGAGCCAAAGGGAGGGATGGGGCAAGTCTGCGAGAAGGTTAAGGGAAGGGAATTAGGAGGAAATAAAGGAGTTCAGGGGCATCAGGGAGGAGGTCATAAAGAACCCTCCAGAGCTTCCCGTATATAGTTAGACTTTGTGGACATTTGCCCTAACAGAGGGCATTCAGCAGCCAGGAGAAAATCCCAAACACAGCCCTGGAAGATGCTCTCACAATACACCCCTCATCCCTCCTGCCTTGACCCAAGAGAAGGGAGCACAAGCACCGAAAAAACAAAACAAACAAAAAAAACCACACAGCATTTGTTCTCCACTGAACTTTCCAGAACCTGGGTTCAGTCTGGGTTTAGGTAAAGAACAGCTTTTATTTGGATGAGAGAATGAAGTTTGATTTAGATTTAATTGGGCTTTTAAAAAAACCTGAAAAGGAGGCTTTTTTGAATACCTGAAAAGGATTAGGAAAGCTATGGGAGCCGAGGTATCTCAGGAGGTGGGGCAGTGAAGTGTGACAGAGGGGGTTTGAACAGCAGTGGCGGGAAGGAGGGAAGCAGAGCTCTTTATCGACTGTACCCCCCTTCGGTTCAAACTATTCCACAGATGTTAACTTCCCTAAAATTCAGTCTCCTCGGCTCCAGTAAAATGAGGGTGAAATACAGCAACTTTGAAAAGATATTGTATAGAACAGAATAACGCAGGTGGAGTCTCCAGCATGTTCCACGCATCTAGGGAGGTTCTAATTCTAATTGCTGTCACTGTTATAAATAGCATTATTCCTGCAATTGTGTGCTAACAATACAGAGCTTCAATTCCATGCCCTTCACCTGCTCATCCTTTCCTGAGTGGCACTGCAACGCTGGGGAAGTACAAGTTTCTAGAAGGCCCCCCTCTTTGAATCTGGTGGGCATGAACCTGCTAGCTGCCTAGTAGGGAGTGACTGTCCCTTGACACAGGGATGTCATCACTGACTCAATCAGTGCAAAAGGAGTGGAAGAAGGTAATATTCAGGGAGGACCTCCTGAGGGTCGGGCATGGCACAGGGGACTTCACACACGGTCTTGGCATTTAATAGTCACGCGAGCTAGGGCCAGGCATTAGATCGCTTCCTGGAGCCCTCCTCGGCCAGTTCCCTGAAAAGTGAAAGAAACTCAAAGAATGCGTCTGAAGCCTTAAAGCAGGAATCTTGAGAGGTGGGGAGGTGCTGCTCTGTCAAGGCTGCCTGGGAGGGCTTTCAGCTCTCTGCAGCTGGGACGACAAGAGCCCTTCAGAGAGCAGTTGTGTCTACAGGAAGGGAGGGACAGCGCACGGAGGACGTGCGGCGAGCGACGCCTTCTCCAGGCGCCTCTGTCCTGAGCTGTATGCGTCAGGCCCCCTTTAAAGCTCTGAGAACTGGGGGATCTTGCCTGATGAGGAGAATGGCTATTCATTCCTCCTTCAAAGTCTGCCATTTTGGCCAAACTTGCACGTCAAATTGGTGCTTCATTCAAGGGCCAGTAGTGAATTTTAGAGCAAGAACCCTAAGCCAGAGAGCTGGAACGTGAGTCCAGGCAACTGGCAGAATGGGTCAGAGACTGAATAAATCTGTGAAACACCCTATCTGGAATGTTCCTGCCAGGGGTGTATTATCTAGGTAGATGTCTCTCCTGGTTCGCCTTGGTCAGTGGCCGAGGTGGGGCTGCCCAGGGGTGGTACTCACCCTTCGTGGTTCACAGAGAAGGGTCTGAGTCAGCAGCTTTTCACCTGGGCTGCAGACAGGTGCTCCCCGGGGAGGACTGCGACACGTGATCCGATGCGGAGCGCTCCTCATGCATGGGGTCCTGTCACCACAGGAAAAGAGAGAACAAGCACTAACATGGCAGACTCTTCACGGGGAAAATAAAACATACGTACACACCTGGAAAATAAGCAGGGGGCAGGATTCCACCACACCAGTAATTAAGAAAACATAAACTCCAAGAGAAGTTTTTTCAACAAACATTTCATAAGCTCCTACCACATGCCGGGTGTTCAGTCCTAAGAATTCAAAGATGAAGAGGCAGTTCTAGCCTTCAAGGAGCTCACACTCCGATGGTGAGAAAGACAAATTAAGACTATGATAGAACAGAGCCAAGAAGGCACACAGAGATGGTCTGGCACAAGGGGGCTACGAGATGTTATCGGTTACCCCACCCAGATTTGGGAGGTCTGGAAGAACTTCATTCACCAACAGAGTGACAGCCAACTGAATTCCTGGAGGACGGTTGAGGGTTAGATGGCAAACATGGGGAGGAAGGGTCAGAGAGAGGAAAAGGAAGGCCGAAAAGCACAGGGAACATCCCATACAAAGGCCTGGAAGGAAGAGTAGGTTGTTCGATGCAGCTGGAGCCAAAGACAGAAAGAGGTGAGGACTGGGTGAGGAGGCTGCGGGATACACCGTGGGCAGATCATGGAAGGCCTTTGGTACCCAACTGAGCCCAAGGCGTTGGGACTCTTTCCTAGGAACAAGTAAGAGTCAGTGAATGGCTCTAAGTCTGGGAATGCCAAAAATAGATTGCATTTGAAAAGGACCCCTCCCATGTAGGGTGGAGAAGAGCTGCAGGAGCCCTGAATGGGAGCAATGGGACTAAGGCAGAACCACCTGTGATTCAGGAGGCAGCCCTATTTTGACACCCTGGCCCCATGTACAACTGGAGGCAAAGGTTTACTTGCAAGTGTTATTTTGGGGAGGTAAGCCCTGAAGTACGATGAGGGAGGAGGGAAGAGAATGAAGCCAAAGAAGGGTGTATTAATAATCAATGGGCAATTTGACTGTAGAGATGACACCTAGGAAACTGAGCTGTTTCTCCACCAACTGTGGCCTCTGATTGGTTCTCTCCCTGGCTTTTCCCCTGCCATAGGGAAGTCTCCAGCAGTGAGATGCAGGAGCTTGAGGTAGGAAGCCACAAGCAGACTGTCCACAAAAGGCTCAGGAGACCTCCAGCCTGGGCCAAGTAGATATGGGTGACAGTCCCCTCTATGCACCAGGCTTCCACAACCATGTCTCCCAGCATCTCCACACTTCTGTGGAAATTTACACATGCCCAAGGTGTAAGCAGGCTGTGAGTTAGACCCAAGGACGGGGACAGTGTCCCTGGGGCGTGGACTTCCCTCACTGTGTCTCCATGTGAAACCTGCCTGGATCTGGGCTGGGTTGACAGCCCCTCATTTCCTTCGGTGTCAAATATGTCACAATAATTACTATTATGATTATTTATTGAGCACTGACAGGGCTCACACAGAAAATGTTTTGTAAAATAATTAACGTTGTAAAAAGGCAATTACTGGAATTTATTTCTTGAAACAGATCCAAGAGCACTAGAAATTATTACCAGTAACGGGAGGAATGTATAATAGGCAACCAGCAGCAGGTCGTGTGGGGGCAAGATGTATATTTCTCTCTTGGTTTTCACTAGCACTACATTATAGACATGAGAAACGAGAGTGCTAAGCCAGCTACTGGCTCTCCATTTTTAAAAAGTTGGTAATTCTAGATGATTAATAGATAGGTGACATAGTTTAAATTATGGATGTTGGAGTCACAAGACTAGAATTTGGGTCCTGATTCTTACACGTACTGGCAGTGTGACTTGGAGGATGACATTTTACTTCCGTTCAGTCTCAGATGACGCAGCTATAAAATGGAGCCAGTAATCCCTGCCTTCCTGCACCACACCTGCATCACAGTAAGCACTTGCACTGGTCAAATGAATAAATATGCATAAAGTATATGCATGAAGCATTCAGCACACAGCAACAGCATAAAAAAGTCAGCAATGATATTGTTTTTGTGTTTTATAATAACACAAAGCTATTCAACAAACTAACTTCACTATAACTCCTTATTGCTATCATTACTTTATAGGTTATATAAAAGTGAATAAGAGATTGCTGAATTTGAAGTGAGAGGACCTGGTCCCAGGCCCCTGCTCCATCGCTTGCTGGCTGTTTGATCTTGAGCAAGTCACTTAACCTCTCTGAGCCTGAAAGCTCTATTGTCTGTAAAGTGGGATGATGATGCTTGGTCTCTCTACTTTATAAGTGCGGGTCAAAATTAGAAATAAGATCCTTGAAAGCATTCATAAACTGCAAAGTACATAAGGGTAAAAGCATTTGTTGTTTTTCTTGTGGTTTTTCCGGTGCTTTATTTTATGAGGGTTTTAAAACATCGATTTAAGACATTAATTTCAATCCTTAAAGAGGCTTGCTCTGTTAAGGAAAGCACATTGAAGGCCTGACTGGTCGCTGGAGGATCACGGAAGCATTCTGTTCTCCTTTGCATGTGATGAAGTGGCTGGTGGCCTCTGGGGCCGTGCGTTCAGGGAACCGTGATGGGGTCTCCCCCAGGCACAGCGAGTTCTCTTTGGGGAACCTGCAAGATGTCCATTCAGGGTTAAATGCAAGGTGAGACTCCACAGAACAGAGAGAGGTAGACTGATCTCAGCCCCTCTGACACATGCAGGAAGGACTCAAACCTGGGATGCAGGTTGACTCTCTACCTCCTAGTGTCCCCATCATTATAAAGGAAAGAGCTTGGAGATGATGTTTGTCTCATCTAACAGGTGAATCCATGAGTAGTTCCCATGGCAGTCCAAGACCAAAGGAAAGAGCCCATTAGACTTATTTAGACACCCGTGAGGCCATACTTTAATAGAAAACTGAGAGGATTTGTAACTGGGTTTTTTTTTTTGGCTGGATTTCACATAGCTTCAAAATCTCAAACCCTTTTTTTCCTTGAGTACAAGTAAGATGAACTAGACAGACAATCCAGGACCGAGAGGGACTGAGAGATCAGAAACCAGCAAGTGAATTCTTAGCTCTGGGAAGCTGGTGTGAGGTTTAGCTAAGGCAGATAACCAGCAGAATGTCTTCTCGCCCCCTCTCAAAAATTAATAGTCCAGTGGGAAAGTGAAGAGCATGATTAGGCAGAAAAAACTTCTGTTAATATGTCAGGCAGCAGAACACATGGCTAGGACCGTGGACTCTGGACCAGACTGCCAGGGCTCAAATCCTGGTATTACAGGCCATGTGGCATCTTGGACAAGTTACGAACCCTCTCTGTGCTGTCCCCTCATCTGTGTGATAAGGAGAATAAGACCCAAGGTATGAAGATTAGAGTCCACATTTGTAAAGGGCTTAGTGCCTGGCACATAGCAAGTATCATACAAGCGCCTGTGAACTCAAGTCCAGTCCTGTTGGCTAGTCTTAGAGCCATGACACCAGGTGAGCCGTGATCTGCCTGGGAGAACTCTAGCAGAGAGGTACTAGCCCTTCAGAGGCATCACTTGGCCTCCTTTTTTGACTGACAGCTTCAAAACCAGATGGGCTGCATCTTGGACCATCCCCCAGTGCTACATAAATCTTTACAGAACTGGATAGTAAAGAGCCGAGTATCAGAAAACTGAAACCCCTAATACCCTCGTCGATGGCCTGAGAGGAGTTCACCGGCCTTTCTGTAAGCTGTCCAGCCTCATCCAGGCCCCGCTGTAACAGCCCTCCACCTTGGGCCCAGAAGGCAGAGGGCAATGCCGCCTCGCAGTCTGTCCCTGTGCCTCTCTGGCTGCTTTCAGGTGGAACAAAATAAATGTTCAAGGGAGCCGAGTTAGTCTCGTTTAGCGCCTAAGCCTGGCTTCAGCTGTTGGCACTTACTCCCCACCAGCAAGGGTCACCATGCCCAAAGAAAGAAGCCCGTTGGGGTCTGAGCCCTCTGGGCCGTGGAAGAGGAAAGTCTCCTAAATGCAGTTTCGAGCAGGTCATTCTCCTCACCTAGTCTTCTGTCTCCCCTCTTGGTGATCGCGAGCTCATTTTGAACGAGTCAGTCTTAAGGCCTGTTTGAATTCCTGCGCGCTCAGCTCCCTGTGACCCTCATAAGCTTAACAGGAAGCACTTCAGAAGCATGACTGAGGCCAGCTGTGCCGCACCCCAGCCAAGCCAACGAGCCCCCCTTCTCTGTGATGGATTCTGACTGCTGCAGCGGCAGGGATCCTATCATGGTCAGCAAAGATGGCTAAGGGGGCCGGACGGAGTGGGGCTGGCCTGATGGCCCAGCCTCTGGTCACACCAGTCCGGGAAGGGCTCCTCCCTCAAAGCGTCTCTTGTGCAGACAACTTTCTGACCTTTTCTGAAATGAAAAAATCACCTTCAAGGAAAGAGGAAGAAATGCTTGAAAATGCCCTCAGAATGCTTGGCCTTTCATCAGCCTCAGTAGCCCAATACATTTGCCTCTTCAGCTGAATCTCACCTCTCATGCCAGTCATCCCAGCAGTCCCCAAGCAGGTTGTGGTTTGGAATTCCCAAGCTGTGGTGGGCTGTGAAAATGGCTATGACCCTTCATGCTTCCCTGTGTCAAATCACAGCACACTGTGACTTCGTAATTCGTGCCATGAAAAGGAAGCATCGCTTTCCCCTGCCCTTGCATCTGGACTTGTGCTCGCTTCAGCCAGTAAGTGGATTGCTAGACACACAACAGTGTGACATTTCCAAAATCTTGACCTCAAAAATACTTCTGCTTTCTCTCCCTCTCAGCCCTGCCCAACTGTCATATTAACAAGCCCAAGCTGGCCTGCTGGGTGATGAAACATCATGTGGAACAGAGACAAAGCATCCCAGCTGAGGCTGTCCTAGACTGGCCAGTTCCCAGCGAGCCAGAAACTAAACTAACTGCAGAAGCATAAATGAGCCCCCGCTGAGAGAAGTGAGCCCAGCCCAAGCTGCCAACCCCCAGAATCACAAACCAATTAAGTGTTGATTATCTTAAGCCATTAAATTTTAAGGTTATTTGTTGCACAGCAAAAGCCCCTCTTGTGAGGCTGGAGGAATAACCCTCCCAGACTTCAGACAATACTACAGAGCTACAGTCATCAACACAGCATGGTATTGGTACAAAAACAGACATATGGACCAATGGAACAGAATAGAGAGCCCAGAAATGAACCCACAAACTTCTGGTCAACTAATCTTCGACAAAGGAGGCAAGAATATACAATGGAATAAAGACAGTCTCTTCAGCAAATGGTGTTGGGAAAACTGGACAGTAGCATGTAAATTAGTAAAGCTAGAACACTCCCTTATACCAAACAAAAATAAACTCAAAATGGATCAAAGACTTAAACATAGGACAAGACACAATAAACCTCCTAGAATAAAACATAGGCAAAACATTATCTCACATACATCTCAAAAATGCTGTCCTAGGGCAGTCTACCCAAGCAATAGAAATAAAAGCAAGAATAAACAAATGGGATCTAATGAAACTTACAAGCTTCTGCACAGCAAAGGAAACCAGAAATAAAACAAAATGACAACCTATGGAATGGGAGAAAATTTTTGCAAAAGATGAAACTGACAAAGGCTTGATCTCCAAAATATATAAGCAGCTCATACAACTTAATAAGAAAAAAACAAACAACCCAATCCAAAAATGGGCAGAAGACCTAAACAAGCAATTTTCCAAGGAAGAAATACAAATAATCAATAGGCACATGAAAAAATGCTCAATATCACTAATTATCAGAGAAATGCAAATCAAAACTACAGTGAGGTATCACCTCACACCAGTCAGAATGGCCATCATTCTAAAGTCCACAAATGACAAATGCTGGACAGGCTGTGGAGAAAAGGGAACCCTCCTACACTGCTGGTAGGAATGCAGGTTGGTGCAGCCACAGTGGAAAACAGTATGGAGATTCCTCAAAAGACTAGGAATAGACTTACCATATGACCCAGGAATCCCACTCTTGGGCATATATCCAGAAGGAACCCTACTTCAAAAAGACACCTGCTCCCCAATGTTCATAGCAGCACTATTTACAATAGCCAAGACATGGAAACAGCCTAAATGTCCATCAACAGATGACTGGATAAAGAAGATGTGGTATATTTATACAATGGAATACTATTCAGCCATAAAAATGACAACATAACACCATTTGCGGCAACATGGATATCCCTGGAGAAAGTCATTCTAAGTGAAGTAAGCCAGAAAGAGAAAGGAAAATGCCATATGAAATAGCTCATATGTGGAATCTTAAATAAATAAATAAATAAATAAATACAAAACAGAAACAGACTCATAGACACAGAATACAAACTTGTGGTTGCCAAGGGTGTCGGGGGTGGGAAGGGACAGACAGAGTTCAAAATTTGTAGATACTGACAGGCATATGTAGAATGGATAAACAAGATTATACTGTATAGCACAGGGAAATATATACAGGATCTTGTGGTAGCTCACAGCAAAAAAGAATGTGACAATGAATACATGTATGTGCATGTATAACTGAAAAATTGTGCTCTGCACTGGAAATTGACAGTTGTAAACTGACTATAACTCAATAAAAACAAAATGGTAAAAAAAAAAAAAAGCCCCTCTTGTGGCTCAGATTTTTCAAAATGACAAAATCACCTTAAAAGAAAGTAAAGAGAAGAATTTTAAAAGGTGGGGGGCAGGGGGGATGTTGTACGGAGAGCTTCTGAATGCTGTCTTTCCTATCTTTAGGGCTGAGAAACTGAGATGCTCCAGAGGCAGCAGAATGTCTTGGAAAGCGGCAGGTTCTTGAGTGTGCCTGAGTGTGTGCTTTTGCATGCACACTGCAAGTGGTGTGGAGAGAATGAACATCTGTTGGGTGCCTACTCTTTGTCTGGCATGTGCTATGTCTTTGCTCTTTTGGATGAAATCTTACAGCATCACTGTGAGGACGTTTGGTTAGCACTGATTTCTAGCTGAGCACACTGAAGTCCCCAAATTTTAAGTAAACCGCCAAGGTCAACAGCCAGCGAGTGGAGAGCTCCACGTCGCCCTGTGCAGTCACCCTTGAGTGTTTTCACTGCGTTGACCAAATGAGAGGCTTCTGCAGAAGGGCATCAGAAGTTCTACAAATATTTGATTAAACAGTTTTCTTAGATTTACCTATTTAAAAGACCATAATAAAAATCCACGTACCCCAAATATGCTACCTTCCAACATTTAATATAGAGGTGAGCGCCATTATCTTGTCATTTTAGGGTTTCTGTACATTTTACTGTGCAGACGTCAGAATCAAGCTGCCCTTCGTGTCTGTGGCACATATGTAGATAAGTATTATGTATATTATTGCTTGGGAGGGTAGAAGATCTGTACTGTTCTTTTCTTCTTTTTTTTTTTTCTGTTTTTGGATTCAGGCCCACGCACATCAGCTGAAGTGAGCCGGCAACCACGCACGTGTGCACCATTCTTAATGGAACCCCAGGCTCAGCCCATGTCAAAATCAGAGCATTGCAAACAGTTATAGAGTGACTTGAGAACACATCGTGATACATCTGTGCTGTGGACGGTTCCCAAACTTTTTGATAGTTTGGAGTGTTCCCATCTGGACATTGATATTTATGATTCAAAGGGCAGGCTTTTATTGGGAAAGCAGAGCCAAGGGGAGGAGGGTCAAAGAGCAACATTGTGTAACCGAGCTGGGCGTTAGAGTTAAGGGAAACACGACAGACGGTACCACAATCGAGGTGATGACCAAATCTCAGGCTCCTGGCTACCTGTGAAGAGCTGGGGCCACTGAAGTGGCAGGACGGAAAGTGCAGGCTGCTCCACGGTCTGCAGAGCGGGGCTGGACGACCTCCTGCCTGGAGGAGTCCTCCCTGGACCACTGCCACCTTCCCCACCCTTCTAGGAGAAAGAAGAGGGAAAGGAAGGAGCAGGGTAAGGACAGCCTTGGGTGAAAGGGGAGACGGCGCCTTCTTTGCCAGAGCAGAGGAGCCCTAGCTGGGGGGCAGGGCTGGTCCTCCCAAATCTTGAGTCAGTGGACGATTCAGCCCTGAGACAAAAATGCCCCCACTCTTCCTTTTCTGAGCTGCTGTAACAATTCAATTAAAGCTGCTTCTGAGATTGAAAAGCAAGTGGCTTACAAAAATAAAACAAACAAAAAAATCCATTTCCATTTGTAAACTTACCTATGTGACTCCAGACTCTGTTGGTACAAAGGAAGAAGTAATAATAATCAGAAACAAAGCCAATGAGAAGTTAGTAAACTTCATTTTCAAATACTGTAGTATAAAGAGCATCTGCTTTAGGACCTGACAGACCCTGGTCTGGAGCCGTTTTTCCACTTAACAAACTGTGTGAGTTTGGGCAAACAACTTAATATCTTGAAACTCAGTTTCTTATCTGTAAAGTGTGGATAATACCAACTCACAGGGTTCTTCAGAAAACTCAGAATGAGATAAATATGTGAAATTTCCTAGCACAGCAAGAAAGGCACCAAATAGATGTGTTCATCCCGTTTCCATCCACAGAGACCTTTCCACCATGTTACCTGACGTGCCGTCTTCTTTTCCTTCTACCCTCAGCAAAATCTATAAAAGCCTGATGAACTCAAACGCATCCTGAGTTGCCAATGATGCTTAATGACTTTAATTTTCACAAAGCACTGGATCTGAAGTTGTATAATTTCTGGGTCAGATACTCAGAAAGCCAGGCATTGTTTTGGACAGGGAGACCTTTCTGGCATCCCTGAAATCACTCCTCTCTCCAGTTAGTAACTGAAATCATCCACAGTCTAGGTCAGTGATCTTCAAAATGACCAGGAGTGTTCACCCCTGGGGCTGCACAGAACACCCTACTAAGGGGCAGGAAGAAAATAATGGGTCTTTTATTTATATTAATCTTAAAAAGTAAGAAAGAAATTAAGCTTTCCTAAAAGTTGATTAATAGATTGATGGAAACAGTGTCCATGGGCTTTTGTGTCTACATGTCACATGCAGGGAAGAGTCAAATTTCAACAACACAAAGGGACTGACAGTGACCCATTTTCTCATTTATTTACCTTTCATTCTTTGCCTGGCTGATTACCCAGACCTTCATTCCAGAGGGAAACCGTTAGTGGTCCTGACAGTACTGAGTTTTATAGTTTTCCATTAACATATTCCTTTGGACATGGAATTAATAAGAGACTTCCCAGTGAATATCCTGGATTCAGACATATTCATCCTTGCACTGTATAAATTTCTCCTTGATTATCAGGAAAAATCACCCCAACCAATATGGTTTAAAGCATGAGAAGCTCAAAACAGCCAGATATAAGTCCCGGCTTCCAGCTCAGTGGGACCCTTGTGTCTCCCGCTGAAAGCACCCATCCTTTGGGAATATGACCTCTCAGTAAGTGAAGCTCAAAATTGCAACAAAGAAAAGCAAAAATGCTGCCAGTGTATTGTTAGGAGTAACAGAGAGGAGCCACTCCCAGCTCCACCCCTTGGCTCTCTAGTCTGTGTGGTTGGTTATGAGAGAAACGACGGCTTGTTGGTCACTGGTATTGTACAGGGTGGCGCCCCAGACCCAGGAGAAGTGTTAGCTCGGCCAGTGCTATACCTGGCTCCTCAGTAGACCAGACCACTGCGTTACAAGGCCAGTTGCTTTGGACGGCAGAGCACGCAGTAAACCAGTGAATTCTGTGGGTTGGGTGACTGCTGCAGTACATCACTGTAAAATGAGTCCCTGCTCAGAAACAATGTGGTGTGGAATACCATGACCACGACACAGTCGACGCAGTGGTGCTGACTGAAGCCCTGCAGGTGAAAGGCAAATCCAAAGTATATTCCAGAAAAAAATCAAAGCATGTTCCGTGATAGCAGTAGGAAATCCCTACTGCAGGCCAGGTTACCTATGACCCTGATGTCTGCGTCCAAATTTTCTCTTCTCATAAGGACAGCAGTTAGACTGGATTAGGGTCCACCTCTTTAAAGGCCCTGTCTCCAAATACGGTCACATTTTGAGGTATTGGGGTTTAGGGTTTCAACGTATGAATCTGGGGGGCACAATTCAGCCCGTAGCCATAACGAGGGACCATCATAATGCGAGGCAGTCGCTCATGAAGTTTATTTGTAACCTTCTGGACCTGCATGAGATTGACCTTCCATTCATCGATGGAAAACTGCTGCACACCCCATCGTGATGGCTGGCAGGGGGAGGGGTCAAACAACACCCAGTTCATGATCGGCAACTCAGGATCCACAGACATTTGGTATCACCTAGGCAAGTGTTAAGTATCTCTCAGGGCCCAGTAGCAAGATAGAAACTATTTTTCAAAAGGAAAGTAGTTAATCTGCAATCAGCCCGGCTTTGCTTCAAGACTCTAAGGGACTTGGCTGTGATTCTTCTGTCAGGGGATGGTGGGGGCGCCGTGCTTCGTCCCTGTTAGCCATAAGTGCGGAGCTCCTGCCAGATCACACGGCACAATTGGCCAAGCAGCTTGCATGGAAGCCTTGACCTGCTGTTGCACCTTCTCCTGCTCTGGATCCCATGCAAAAGTGGCTTCATGTGACACTGAGTCAGAACAGTATGTCTGAACATGAGATGTGTTTCTTCCAGAATCCAAAGACGTTCACCAGACCTTGTGCTCTTCTTCAGAGCCAGGTGGTGTACAATTAAGAACTGTATCCTTTCCATATCTGCATATTTCTGAAGTCTTACAAGGCTGATATATAAGTTAAGACTAATTCAGGGTATCCCAGACCATGACAGAAAAAGGATGTTTCCACCTGTGTAATCAGAACATAATCCCCACCTCATCAGACCCAGAGACATGGGATTCTAGGGCAATCCATTCAAACTGCTAGGAGCGCCTACAGCGGAAGCTACGTGCACCGATGCAAATCAGCAAGCTCATACCTCGGTAAAAGTGAAACACAAAGTCCAGTAGGCCTGATATACAAACAGGAGATACAGGTGTTAAACAGCATACTCAAAAGAGCATGGATTCTAGGTTCTTGAATATGAAAACAAATATATGTATGTGTATGCATGGCTGGGACATTGTGCTGTACACCAGAAAGTAACACATTATAACTGATGGTACGTCAATTAAAAAAAAAGGGCACGGATATTTAGTCAAGATTAAATATTAAAGCCACTAAGATCAGGAATACAGTTAGTCTCTCTGGTGTCTTTGTGCTAATTAGATATGGACATCCCAGGCCCCAGGGAGATGCAGGCCCAGGGCAGGAAGCATGGCCTGGTGACAGGAACCCAGTCCCACCCACCACGCATTCAGGCACCCTAGCTCAGGTGCAGTCTGCACCGCCATTTGTTCACAACGGCCCTGGCAAAGCCATGCATGAGTTGCAAAGAGACACAACAGCCTATTTTAAAAAGGCCACAAGGAAGTGCAGGCTTCTGTATTTCTCTCCTGAGTTCCCAGGCTCCTTCTCCATGATTTACCAGGGGATCGAGGGAGCTTAAAACATATGTGGGCAGGAGGAAAGAAACAGCTCCTAGGAACCTAGACATCCAAGTAATACTTACTGGAATGGATTTGGGATGAATCGAATCTCTTTAACTTGGCTTTGTCTAGATGTGTGTTTTTTTTTAATATATATATTAGGATCACATCATCCAAATAATGAAAATAAAGTAATAATTTAAACAACAAATTCATTTTGCCAATCAATTAATGATCAAGTAGTTATCTGTTTCCTTGATATATCAGATTTCTGAACTAGGGGATATAAAAGTCTTGAAAGAAATAAAACCTTGGAGGTTTTCAGAGTCGAGCTAGGGAGACGTTACTGATGCACGGAAACAATAGGGAAATTCAGCCCATAAGTATGTATTTTTCCCCACCTGGCAAGAACTATGAGAATGACATTTGTTTGAATATTCTGCTAGTTACTGGTAAATATTTTCCTCTTACCTTACAAAAGATATAGTTCTCATTTCACCAATGTTTTGGTATATGAGAAAATTTCATGACCCTAAATATTTTTTCTACATCAAAGTACGTCCAGACGCAAACAATGAAACCAGTCTATGTTGCAGGCCTGGGCAAGCGTACTTTCTAAGTTAAAAGTTTAGCCAGAGGAGAGGGAGCTAGAAACAAGAGAGCTGGTCTTCCAGGAATGTATCAGCAGTACTCTGTGCATCACTAGATTTGCTGCGACGTTGAGGCATCCAGCCACCATAGTATTTTCAAAGCCAGCAGCTTCTATATGTGTCCACAAATATAAATCACTTGCCGAGATGAAACCCTGCATGGCCTCTACTCCATCCCATTTATCACCGGGCAAGCCTGCTAACTGCTCCACCAAGGTTCTCACCCTGACCTAGAGACGTGACCTTTGCTGAGAGGCAAGAGTGAATGAACTGCCTTCACCCCTCATATTTCCATAATGTGAGTCCTCTCCCTGACCGATGAGTCATGCCCCTCGTTCCCCAGCTGCACAGGATGGCTCACTTTGAAGTGTGTACACCCGACAGTACCTCACAGTAAGGCCATGTCCATCTGCAAAAGGAAACGAAAGTGAAGAGGACCCTAAGAAGTTATAGGGGAGAGAGTGCTTGATTCCCCCCCTCCTTTTTTGGTTTTGTTAATGAAAAGTCAAAGCACATGACCATTTTCTTTTAAAGATGAAATTACATATTGAAATTTGTTCTGAATGGGTGAATGGGTTTGTCCATTCTTATTCATACAACGGTCCTCGAGAGTAAGGGTATCTAAGAATCATATATGATGAAGTTGTTTAAAATGTGAATTCCTGAGCCTTGTGTCCTGAGAACCTGATACCGCACAAATGGGGTGTGGCCCATGAAGCAGCATTTTAATTCAATACAGGTAGGTAAGCATCTGATGCAGTAAGTCCTTGGACCTGCCTCTGAAAACGCTAGCATCTGGCAATCACCGCTGTTGCCGGACCGTTGTTGCAGCCGCCACCGGTGCTCTCAACAGTCGTTCTCCGCGCATGTACCCGAGCAGCTGCTTACTCACTGCTTGCTGCTGGTGACGGTGAATTTTCAAGTCTGAGGTGCGGTGTCTGGGACAGAGCAGCAGTCAGCAGTCAGGAAACCTAACCCCAGGTTCTACTGCTAAGTAGGGGTGTGGCCTTAGGCCCCTCAATTAGCCTCTCTGGTATGCTATTGAAATAAATGATTTTCGAAGGCCTTTTCAGCTTGTAATATTTAGATAGCTTGAATCTCAATTACAGTGACCAATCTAAGCTTTCTTCATTTCATCTTTCTGAAGGCATTGGAGAGCTCTGATTCCTGGCACTGCAGCCTCCACTTACCAAGTGTGTTAATCTGAGGAAATGACTCCATCTCCCCAAATCTAATTCTTCTCGCTTGCATAAAGGAAGGATGAACTCCCCCTCTGTTTACCTCACAGGGTAAAGTTAACGCAACGGGACTCGGAGTATAGGATTCACAAAGTATGGCAAAGGTGTAATGTCTCACGCCCTCCGAGTCAGCAAATGCAACTGTGGGCCCTAGGGCTGGATTTGTCTCATAAATATGTCTTGAAGAAAGCCTGTGAGGATTGTGTTCAAATGGAATGGGAGGTAAGACAGTGGAGACAAGCAGCATGGGTAACGTTTTTAGGAGCTTGTCTTGTGAAAGGAGCAGAGAAACAGGCCAGTCACGGAAATGATAGACTGGCACCAAGAAGAAGGGGAAAAGTAAAGTGAGGGGTGTTATAGCACACTTACATGTTCAGAGGAGCGATCCAGTAAAGGATTAGACAGTCAAATGAAAGACTCAAATTGTAGGAGGCTGTCCTCAAATAGGTGAGGGACAGAATCCAGAATATTAGGCTGGAGCAATTACAGCTTGTCTGTGGTATGAGGCAAGAAATAGTGCAGAGATACAGATGCAAGGGAGTTGATGGATTTTTGGTGGAGAATGTGGAAGCTCTTTCTTACTGATTGTATTTACCCGGTAAAATAAAAATCAAGGTCAATATCTGAGACTGAAGAAGGAGATGAAGGTGTTGGAAATTTGAGGAGAAAGGAGATGAAAACTGGTTTTCTGGGGTAGTGGGACAGAATAATTGCAACATTATGAACACTAAAGGCTTAGAGTCATGAATTTCAAGTGAGACCATTCTTCATGATTGTGTATTTTCCTTCAGTCATATTCAGCTGCTTGGTTCAGGTGCAGAGTAGGTGTAAAACTGGATTTTTCCAGGGTTGAGTTCTTTTTTTTTTTTTTAACGAGGGGAGTATGATGGAGTGAATGAGTTAGGGAGATGGAGGTGTATGCAACAGAGCAATTATGATGTTAGAACATTATATCTAAGCTTAGTAAGAACCTGTATCAATGGATTGGTAGCCCTGATCACCTGGAGTCTGATTATTAGACAGAAGCAACTGGAAAACAGAAAGTGGTAGCCAGAGAGTGAGATGTTTCAAATTGATGGTAGTGGCATTGATAAGGTCTAGGGAATGGCTGAGGAAGGAAGTGAGTATGGTGGAGTGGAAAAATACGTAATTTGGGCAGTCCAAGGAGCTGAGGATGAGGGTGTTGGCTGGACCACTGACATAAATATCTAACTTCCCAAAGTGCTCCTTGAGTATGATGAGAGTCAGACACTAGGCCATGAGCTGATGCCTTTCTTCAGTGAATTCATTTCTAGAGGAATGAATAAGATAGTCCTCTAGCTTGTGCTTCAAAGGACTACATTTGGAGGGGAGTGAGAGTAAAGAACTATAGGTGGATGGTGGTCCTGAAGAGACCCTGAGTAGTGGAGAAAACAACTCCGGTCCCAGTGGTATGCAGGTTATTCACATGGACATACAGATTTTCATTTCTCCTGAAAAAAAATTTGAAGTTTCATCACAAGGGATCCCTTCTCCACAGGTTAACAGACGGCTGAAGTTGGGTCTGGCTGCCCCCTTTAGATAGGTCATGGAGTCTCCATTCCTCCATAGCCCCTGCCACATCCCCTCTTCTCCCTGAAACAGGGATCCCATGTTAACTTCCACTTTGTATGAGTCATGTTTTCTGAAAACAGACCTAACCTGTAAGTAAATGTTGTACTATATTATTTTTGTTAAATAAAGGATTGAAAGCAGAAAATAAGTCATACCAAGAGGACTATGTGTTTAACATAGGCTTCTTCTCTTTTTTCCCCTTTTTTAATTGGAGTATAGTTGATTTACAGTATTATATTGCTTTCAGGTGTACAGCATAGTGATTCAATATTTTTACAGATCATACTCCATTAAAATTTACTGTAAGATAATGGGTATAATTCCCTGTGCTATATATTTTTGTTGCTTATCTGTTTTTTTAATTGAAGTATAGTCAGTTTACAATGTAGTGTCAATTTACAATGTAGAGCATAAAGTTTCAGCAATACATATACATACATATATTGCTTTTCATATTCTTTTTCATTATAGCTTACTGCAAGATATTGAATATAGTTCCCAGTGCTATACAGTAGAAACTTGTTGTTTATCTACTTTATATATGCCAATTTCCATCTCCCAATTTATCCCTTCCCACCCCCTTTCCTCCTGGTAACCATCAGTTTGTTTTCTATGTCTGTGAGTTGGTTTCTGTTTTGTAAATAAGTTCATTTGTGTGGTTTTTTCTTCTTTAGATTCCACATCTAAAAAGTGATATGGTATTTCTCTTTCTCTGTCTGGCTTACTTCACTTAGAATGATGATCTCCAGGTCCATCCATGTTGCAGCAAATGGCATTATTTTATTCTTCTTTATAGCTGAGTAGTATTCCATTGTGTATATGTATATGGACCTTGACTGTACCCTTGACATCGCTCAAAAGTTAAAAAGTTAATGAAGCAAAGGGAAAGCAACCAAGATCAAGTTATTTCTGCAAATACATCACACATGGACCAGTTTTCTGGTTCTGGCCTAATTATTCTGAAAGGTAGCAGATTCCTAATGTCTTCAAAAGTTGCGTTTTTAGAATTTTCCCTCCTAAAAGCAGTTCATCAGAATGGACCAGATTTGGGGGATTTATTCCAAATACTTCATAACAGTTATAGAGTAGAGATGGGTATTTCTAGGATCCTAAAACACAATTAGGAAGTTCCCATGTATGCTCAATTACTTGAAGCTGAGTTCTAGATGATATAGCTAGGGGGACAGTATGGTTTTTTTTATCCAAACTTGGACACTTTTGAGAATAAAGGGGTGTTGCTATTAAAAATTACTCCAAGACAACACGTGTGAACAGGATTTCCAAACAAGCTGGGTGGCACAGTCACCTTAATTACACGTAGCTTGCCTCACAAGACTCCAAAACATGTCACCCAGAGACCAGAGAGGAAAGACATGGAAAAGATTTAGCAGCATTTACCCTTCTAACAGGATTTACAGAGCTAACCTGGGTTTGCTCCCTCTCACTGTTCACAACTCAGAGACAGGTTTTCCAAAAATATATATTTAACAAACGAACTTTATTTGGTCTCTGTGAAGAGCTTAAAGGGGATTTAGAGGAGGAATGGGTAAGTCAGGTCTTCAGCAGTAGAATTTGATGCCTAGCCCCAAACTGTTCATCCCACCCCCCTCCCCTGGTCTCCCTCCCTCCCTCCCCACTCTGCCTGCACCACCATCAAGCAGGAACCCTTTTCTCAGCCCCGCATAATAGGCAACATGCTTTGTTGTTGGTTTGCCTTGCCGATGCCTCATTACTGGAAGGTTGCCAGTGTTAGCATACCAGCTACATGCACCACCGGTCCGATCTGGGATGGGAAATCCTACTGTATATTCCTGTGCGGGAGACAGTGCACCAAACAGCTCTGAAGAGGAACTAGACAAATGTTTGAATAAAAAGCAACTGAAGGGTAACTGCTAATTCAAAAGAAGTCGTGGTCCCAGCTGACTTTCTTGGCTTCCTTCCCTCCTAGACTTCCCTGCACTCCTTTGTCACCTGTGGTTTAATCCTCAAACACAGTTCCGGTACTATCAGGCAACATTTCTAAATGCTAGCATGTTGGCTCAGTCATTCCAAAAGAAGGGAACCAAAACTGTTCTTCCTCTTGCAACTACCACAACTTTGGACAGCTTGCTTAAAAACACACCTGTACAAAATGGTTTGCCCCTTGCCTTCACGCTGCCAAGAGGCAGCAGGGGCCAGAATAAAAATATGGGCCATGTAGAGAAAATCTGTTTCACTTATTTGTATCATTTTTAAAAGAACACCCCCATCGTTCAGGTTGGATTTTCTTAAATACATTTTTGTTTTCCACTATAAAACAAAGAATTGTGTTAGTTCATTTTGCCCCCAATGTATGGGATTAGCAAATAAATATTTAGAGTATCCTAGTGAACTGCTAGAAACTTTTTTTTTAATCAAATTTCAAGATGTTAGGTCTGTGTATTGGGGGTACATATTCCTGTTCCCTAGGGGTAAGGAATGACCGTCCTGAGGATTCATATGGGACAATAAGTGATTTTTTTTTTCCGTGAGTGAACTGCTGCTGAAGGTTGCAGGGAGACTTTATTTTAGAATAGCTGCTAACTAGTTTCCATCGTATTTATTAAAAGCTCTCAAGCTATTTTTGTCTTCCACCCTCTTCTTTCAACAGAAATCAAAAACACAAAGGACCGCACGGCCTGACTCGCTCCGGATAAACACGGCCCATCTCGCGTTCCGTACAACGCGGGGCTGGGCCCATTGTGTCAGCGGGGCCCGTGATTGTTCATTAGCACAAGGAGTGTGTAATAAATATAATGAAAGACTGCTGGCTTTACTCTATCTTTGTCAACTAAAGCAGTTCCACGAATAACTACAGGGATTTGTCACCAAATGACGTATTTGCTTCCTTTCTAATAAATAACATGTAATTAGGGTAATATATTGTTTCCTCGTTATGTGAGCAATGTAGTGAAGGGAAACAAATGCACGATTTTCGATATGAAAGAATAGTAGATAATTTTTATATTATCCCTTAAAGTATTTAGACTCATTATGCATAAGTTAAACTGCTGGGAGGTCTAAGTACAAAGCAAGAGCCGAGCTTCTACATTTAATGAGTTTCTTTATTACTGAGGGCATGAATTACTACTCTGATACTATAAAACTGCAGCGAGTGCTCTGCATCTCAGATGAGACTCTCTTTGAGGAATGCACTCGTCAGTGAACTGTCAGCGACGGGATGGGCTAATCTGATTTAGAAAGGATTAGGTTGGGAACTGTGCCTCTGAATGTCAAGGTATCTACATCACTCCACAGAGGAGTGGAATGTTTTAACTCTTCGCATCCAGGGCCACAGTGTTAGGAGAGCCCTGTGTGACACAAGGTCACATCCATCACTGAGCACTGAGATGGGAATAAATTGCACTGATGGCCTCCTCTGGTCCCCTGAGAGAAATCCATCTTCAGTCCCACGATACCAGGGAGCCACTGCTAAGCCTTGGCCTTGGAATTCAAAACATTTTTCTGGGGAAAAAGGAAAAAAAGAAAAAGAAAAAGAAAAAAGGTCTCTGCTAATTATTGGAGAAAAAAACAATGATATGCACCAAATCTCATCTCCTTACAGCATCCCACACCTCCCTGGACAAGAGGGTCAGCCAGTTACTAGGGGTGGAATCTGCTGAATGTCTAGATACAGGACAGGGCAGAGGGGGCTTTAGGGAGTCACACCTTAGGGAGCTAGTCAAGATCTGTGGAGTCTACAATGGCATAGACCCTCCACAGACCGGGGGTTCATTACTTAGGAAAGTTAGATTGCCTACTAGTACCACAGAAGTTTGGGCAGTGTGGTCTCTCATCTCTACACCGTGTAGGACAGAAAGCACTGGAGGGCTTCTCTTTACTCAATCTTGTCCAGCTCTCTGTGAAGCCTGAGCCCTTTACCGCCAGTTCAGACAGCCTGGCGCATCCACCCAGACATCTGATGTATATTAAGTAGAACGTTAACTGGAAAAATAATCAGGAGCTCTGACCCAGCCTGAAGGTGAGCGTCGGGACATGGCTCCTCTTAGCTGGGGATGGAGGAAGAAAAGGGGCGCCTGAGAAGCAAGGGCTGATAGGATCTGCTGAGTGTTACTTTGCACTAAGCTTTGATCTACTCCCTCCACACAGAGCAACTTTTCAGTCCTCAAGATAACCCTGTGACCCCCCCTGCACCGAGGAAGTGGCAAGATCTGAGTTTGAACTCCACTGCCTGGCCACAGACCCCAAGCTCTTAAGGTACTCCGGTGGCTCTCTGAAGGTCACCTACTTCCTCAGTTTACCTTCCCACAGGGTGAGAATTGGAGCTAATTCCACATTCAAAAACAAAAACAAAAACAAACTACATCAGGAAATCGAACTCCAAGGCTTCCACTTGGGAAAACAAAAAGCGGTAGGCATCCTGTTCATTAAAGAAAAAATTTCCAATCTGAGACTGAGAGTTCCAGCTTTCCTCCTCGTGTTTGAGGAGTAGAACTCCAAGCTAGGAGTATATAGAACTAGTCATGGCGAGAACACAATTTTAGGTCCAAAGTGTCCAACTGCAAGCATATCTATGACAGACCTTATTTTAACAAAAATTCATTTCAAAAGATAGCAAGACAGAAAAGTGAGAGAGGCTTTCTTGTCCAGTCCAGGGTGGAGAGGCTTCACCCTGCATATGTCGTACAGCGTTATTAGCAAGAGGACGTCCAGGGAAGATGCGGGAACAGCAGCCAGTTTTCTAAGCAAGTAAGTGGGAAAACAAAAAGGCATGTTGGAATACATCCTTCAATAATACATGCCAGGAAAGTAATTTCTATTAATTAGAGTGTACATTATTAATAGAGTATTTAGAACTCTTACCCTCATTTAGGTGTTATAGGAAATTAAAGTGCGACTAATTCCACCCTAAAGGTTGATGGCTGAATATTCAGAAGACAGCGGGCGAGTCCTGACAAGCGGCAAATGTGCAACTTAACACGAAGGAAGAGGCTCTGGGGCTCAGGGAGGACGGTCCTGATCCTGAGTCTCACCAGGCATGCGCACCGGCGACGCAGCTCCTCCCTGCGAAGGTCTTCCAGCCCTTCCACTAAGTCATCTTCCCGCTAACGCTGCGCCCCATTGGCTCTGCATCCTGGAGAAGGTCGTTAGCATTTTCCTTCACATTTTAGCTCTTAGGACCAGAAGGAAACCTACCAAAAGGCCCTCTTCCCGCAAAAACAAATTGAAAGGGTTCCTTGGGACCCCAAGATTCTTTCTCACTGATGCCTAAAATTTCTCTTCTAACTTCGCTTGCTGCCAGCCACCTCTCTTCACTCCAGTCCTCCACAGAGCAGTGCCAGTTTCATCTTCTGAAGGCAGCGAAGGCTCAAGTCCCTTTTGGCTTGGTCTCTGCACCTCTATGCCACCACTCGCTTTTAAGGAATCTCCATACTGTTTTCCATAGTGGCTGCACCAAATTATATTCCCACCAACAGTGTAGGAGGGTTCCCTTTTCTCCACCCCCTCTCCAGCATTTATTATTTGTGGACTTTTTGATGATGGCCATTCTGACTGGAGTGAGGTGATACCTCGTTGCAGTTTGATTTGCATTTCTCTGATATTTAGCAATTTTGAGCATCTTTTCATGTGCCTATTGGCCATCTGTATGTCTTCTTTGGAGAAACGGCTAATTAGGTCTTTTGCCCATTTTTTTGATTGAGCTTTTTTGTTGTTGTTATTAAGTTGTATGAGCTATTTCTTTATTTTGGAAATAAAGCTTTTGTCAGTTGCATCACTTGCAAATATTTTCTCCCATTCCATAGGTTGTCTTTCCATTTTGTTTATCATTATCATTATTAACTGCTGTTTTACCTTATTTATTCTAAGCATTATCTTCTTCCTGAAGTCCTCTTTCAAAATTAACTTCTCTCTATGCTCTGAAAATTGCTATGCTTTCCCAATGTCTTCATGTGGACTCATTTATTAGATTTGATGACTAGAGAAAGAAGCAACAGAAAGGATGGGGGATTTTGAAAGGACAGGCAGAGGTGACATAGTGGCCACTAAAAGCAAGCCACCTACATCCCAATTATCCACCTACAGCTGGCACTGCCTTGTGACATATTGTTCTTGATTAATTGTACGATCGCTAATAGAAAACATTAACTAATGGATATTAACATTAATTTGTGATGAATAGTCGTTGGCATGGGTCTCTGCGGCTTGCCTTCTGACCGTCTGAATTAGATTTTAGAGAATCTGTATTTATGCCTATGGAAAGCCTTTTGAAGACCAGGGGAGCCAAGGGTGTGGAGTACATATGGAGAGAATAATGTTCATTATCTTATTAAACCCCAGTTCCTCCCAGGGAGGTTAGGAGACAGCTGGCAAATTTTATCCCTCATTTGCAGATGGAGAGTCGTTGGCTTACAGTAATTCCATAATATGCCTTAAGTCCAGAAAGGAGCAAATGGGAAGCTAAGAATGAACAGTGGATTCTCAGGTGCTGGCTGGTACCTACCTGTAGCTCTCAGGTACCGAAGAACACAGGGGCATGATGACAAGGACCAGTACAATTAGGCTGCCCAGGACAGAAAAATGAGCACTTCCGTGCCTCTCACCAAGCAGTTATTCTTTATACTAATACCTAGCATAACCGAATGCATTCTATTCACATTTATATCTTCACTAAAGATGTTGTAAGCTCAACTATAATACATATGTGCACTGTGCCTTCAGGTTTTTTAAAGCCTATTCATAAACATGATCTCACTTCATTCACAGGGTTTTCATGTTCCCACAGCTCTAATTTTTATAACCATCTGCCCTTTAGTGTCTCGACTTGGAGAATGAAACACTTGCTCAAATATATCCCGTGTATTTGTGGAAGAACAGAGCTCCCCCCACCACATCTTGCTCTGGGGTCCTCCCGACCAGCTGGGAACTTGTCCCTCTGCTGGTATCTCCCTTCCCCCATAGATGCCTCTCACATGATGTAGACAGAGGAGGTGTTTCCTGCTGCTGACGATGAGAGTGACGGCTGGAAAACACTTGCCTGAATACTGACTTCTACATCTGCACTGCACTTCTTAAGGAAGCAGTGAGGCTTCTGAGTTTCAGTTCTGGCTAAAACCCTGGACTCCGAGCGTGAACAGGGACCGCGGAACAGCGTTAGTCTGCCCTGGATGTGGAAACTAATTGTTTCCTTTCCCCCCGGGAGTATCTATTGAGCATCTACTATGGGCCACTCCTAGGTATGTGATGACAAATAGCACATGCGCAGTCCAGTCCCAAGCCTCCTGAAGCTCAGTCTGATGGGCAAGGTGGACACAAAGTGTCTGGAGTCATTTCAGAATTCACTGAACCCCGTTTCTGTATCTTGGGAAGTCCAGTGTCCTTCTCAGGAGTGTGGGAATTCCCAAGGAATGATGTTCTCATTTCCTGTCTGGCTCTGAGCATCTCCTTCTACTGAATTAGTTCAGTTTAGAAAACTTTTTACTGTCAGTATCACATTTTCACCAGACTCAGCCCTCCTCTTTAGCTCACAAACACACACACTCCCCATTCACAGCACTGCTTTAGTGAGTGAGCGAGACTTAATCCAAGTTTTAAGAGATGGAGAAATACATCACAGTAAATCTGACAACTCCACCTTCCAAATATGTTTACAATCTGACCACTTTTCACCACCTCTAAATTGACATTATCTCTCCTTTGGATTATTGTAACAGCCTCCTAATTGGTCTCCAGCTTGCCAGAGTATTCTTCACACAATACCCAGAGTGATTCTTTTAAAATATGAATTAGATCAAGTCCAAGGCGGCTCAAAACCCTCCAAACACTTCCCCATCTCACTCAGCATAAAAGCCTAGAGGGCCTACCTGTTCGCAACTCCCACTTCCTTGCTGACCTCATCTCCAGCCTTCTTACACTCGCTGCTCTGCTCTAGACGCAGTGGCTTCTAGAAGGTTCCTCAGAAACAACAAGCCCACCGCCTCCTCAGAATCTTTGCGTCTTCCTTTCCCGCTGACCGGCTCACCCTTCCCCAGGTAAATGTGTGACGTGTTCCCTTCCTCTCTCCAGGTTTCCATCTAGTTACCATTTTACGAGCAAGGCTCCCTGCTCCCACCTTTGAAAAGAGATCTGAGAACAGTGCCTAGCATGTAACAGACACTCAATAAAAACTGTTGAGGAATAAAAGCAGCTTAAAGTTAAATAGTGAGAAACACACTGCTTAAAATACAGCCTCTTGGCATCTCAGTAGGTTCTTCCTCCTCCCCCATGTTGTGTGACTTCAGGTGTCACGTTCTCTCTGCCGGTCTCCGTAGCCACTTCTGTCTCTCCTGTGCCCTCCCTCTCAAGAACATATTCCACCTACATCACCTATTACCTTAGAAAAGATACCATTTCCTTACTATAAAATAGGGATAAGAATGGTACCTCCACGTATGTTGTTGTGAAAACCGTGAGTTAATACATGGAAGACACTTAAGCCAGGCCTGGCACATAGTAAGTGCTCAGCAAATAGAGGGAAAAGCAGAACAGAAACCTCTCTTATTTTTCTATGCTGAGCAAATCAAATCATTCTGGGCCCTCAATCTAGCTCAGATCCAGCCCCAGTTTTGATTATCCAAACCCATCAAGACACTCTGCAGAACCATGAGGTTTTTCACTGGAATAGGAACCAGCCACTTAGAAAGTATCCATGGTTATGAAAGGCAATTTTCCAGTTATACAAGTCACCACAATAAAGTCATGTGCAAAGAGCAATGGGGACAGCACAAAAGTCACAACCTGGACTAGAGGTCAGAAGAGTCTTCTTCAAGCAAGTGATGATTGTCTGAGACCTGAAGGATGAGTAGGAATTGCACAATTAGGAGAGAGAATCCCCAGGCCAAAGAGTCCGTGTGTGTGTGTGGAAGCCCAAGGTGTGAGAGCCTGGCATGCTCGGAGCTCAGAAAATGGAGCCCAGTTCATACCATAAGGTCAGAGCAAAGGCTGGGCACCAGATGACCCCATGAAGGTGGTCTGGGGCCCAATCTTGGAGCTTTGTAACCTGACTGCAATATCTGGATGTGATCTCAAAGGGAAGGGGAAGAACCCACTGAATGTGTGAAGTTTGATAGTCATAGTATCAGACTTGCCCCAACTGGAGGATCATTATGAATGCAGATCCGAAAAGGGATCGGACCCGCATGGCAGGTTGAGTGGGTTTATCTTTAACAATGAGCAAGAGTATCCCCTGGACATAACCCTTGAGGGCCTTTCAGTCCTCTCGTGTGCAGGGACCACTTCTTGGTCATTTTTTCTTATACATGTCCCTCTCTCTACAAGCTCTCTACTTCTATGTTAACCCAAGAACCTAAAGAAATAGTTGGCAGCTAATGGGACTGAATCAAATACTTCATGTCACATTCTATTAATTTTGGTAAATCTAAGTTGTACTTGGTTGTGACTGGCAGCCGTCTGGAACCGAAGGATTCTAGATTTTCTCTGGAAAATCTCTTGTGTGTGTAAAATTGACATAATTCCACCTGTGAACCCAGGTTCCTAAGGCAGGGATCCCACCAGTAGCTGCTCCTAATTCTTGTCTTTTGTATCCATGTTCTGTTTAACTAAAAAAGATAATCTGTTTCTTCTTAAAGTGTTCTGTTTTTGCCAAAGTGCATGGGGGAACAGTCCAGCACCTGGCTCACCTGGCCAAGTGTTGCTTTGCAGCTGAGAGCTCCAAGTCTGAGCCTTCGGAAAGCAGGGTGGTATGATGTGAAGAGTGGTCATGGGGCAGAAGAACTCGCTCAAGGTCTGATCTTCCCATGATTAAGATCATGGTCATGGGCAGATCTCAGCATCCTCTGGATCTTAAAGAGCAGCCACTGAACATTATTTCAAATGAAATCTTACCAGGACTAATACCCGATAATGAACGCTAATTAAGGCTGCTCTGGCCATACGGCTGGGGGTCAGGATCCTCACCACTCAGTCTTACTCTTCCCACTTCACCAGCCACTAAGGTAACAGTTCTCAAAACCAAGTTCTGCAGGATGCAGTTTGAAAACATGGCTAGGTCACCTCCAAGATCTCTGTCCACTCAAAGTGTCTTTGGGGGTATTGGCTGTGACTTGTGTTCCGGAACATTAAGTGCAGGTGATTTCTCCAACGGTAATGTTTACCAGCATGCCTACACCATGGCGGGGTCACGTGACTTCTGTCATTCACGCCATCTCTTGATCCCTGTGCAATACAACTCAACAAATACTTATTATAAGAATAATATGTTCTGTTTGAATAGTATTTGACAGTTTTTGTTTTTAAACTTTTCGCTTCATCTTACGTAACCCTCTTAGCAATCTGCAAACTTCATATACAATGATCACTTGTCTTTACAGCTGAGAAAACTGGAGTGCAAAGAATTAGATGACCTGTACAAGAGCACAAGGAGGGAATTTCGTTGTTGCCATTGTTGTTGGCTTGTGGCCTACGTAACCTGCTCCATTTTGTAAAGGATTTGCAACAATTTAGAGAAAATTATCTTTCAACATCTTCCAGTACCTTTACAATATTGTTCCTTTTTTACTTTACAATAAAAAAGAAATAGGTGAATAATTAGTGTATCAGGACTACTGAAATTTAAATTAAAATAGAAGATTAGGGCCAGCAGGGAAGAAAGAGAAAGATATAATCTTATAAGTCATTTAACTCCCATGAGGAAGAGAAAACTCCAGCCAAGCTCTTTCCGCTCTGTGTGCGGGGCTTGTTCTACTCCACTGGACCTGCCTTTCACATACAGTGCCCTGCCCTAGGGCACTGAGTAGAGATGAGAAGCTCTCTGTTCTCACCTTCTAATGAAGATGCATTTGTCGGGATCATTGAGGACCTCTACTCCTTGAGGTACAGACATTAAATAGTCTTAATGTTTCCCAATAACTAATATCCAGGTCTCCTCCCTCAAACCCCCTCCCCTGCTGGGTCGTCAGCTCTCTTAATGAAAACTCAAGACAGTTCCATAACCTTTTCATCTCTTTGGGGTGTTGGGATAACCTTATGCTGGTTCTTCGTGTCCTGCCCTCCTACTCCACTGAGGGCAGGCTGCATGGGTGACTCCCAGGCCCAGGCAGGTGGCCGGGAGCTCTCTCACTCCTCCCCGCCCCCTTACTGAGCCTGTTATTCCGTACCAGAGGGTCAACGTCCGGATCAACTCTGAGGCTCACTTACTCATTCTTGGAAGGGCCCATGCAGCCCTCCCACTGCACAGCCCTCTGAAGTGGGTTTGCAACTGCAAACTCTTGTCCCTCATGACTCCACAAATGGCCCATCGTGCACCCTTTTGCTACTAGGATTTCTTTGGCCAGCAGGCAGCCCACTGGGATGGGAGGGGTAGAATTCATACCAGCCAGAAGCTTCAGCCCAGATGGCTTCAGCACTGCAGGCCCGACCCACAGGACATGCGTATGGCTATGCCAGCTGCCCCGCCGGTACCCCCCTCATGGCTCTGTCCCCTCTCTCCTGACTCTCTGTGCTTGCTCTAGAATCATCAGGGGCTCTACTTGGTCACTATCTTGGCAATTCGCAGGCACTAAACCATCATCAGTCTCCAACTCAGGGGAAAAGAAAGACTCAGGCACTTGAAATTTTTATGGAGAGGTGAGAAGAGACCCTCTTCCCAAACTGTACTCCCCCCAGAGCCAACCTCCTCCTCTCCCCATCAGGCCACCCCTTACAGCAAGGCTGGGCTGGGGAGAGGACAGCTGAGATGGTGGAGACTGTTTCTCTCAAATAGACCTCTCTGGATATACTTTTAGGAGATGACTGCTCCCTGAAGTCTGAAGGGTCTATTGGGTACCCAGTATAAATCTTGAAAATCAGGAACCCCAATGAGAAACAAACTACATCCTATTACAAATGCCAGGAAGGAAATATTACAGTTAACGAGAACATCAAAGAGTGAGAAATTAAATTCAAATCTGGAAACCTTCAGCCAGAGGTCATCGGAGCCTTAATGTTAGGAGCAGAGCCTCCGCCTACAGTGAGGCACAACATTTAATGGGGAGCCAAAAAGCTCAGTAGTCAAGATGAGTAATATTTTAGTGCCATATTTTAAAAAATCAAAATTAATGCAAAAACTCCAGAATGAAAAAAGATCAAATTTTTATATGAAAAATATCAGTGGAAATGATGCTTCTTTGTATAAGAAGATATTTATACAAAAATAAACAAGGGGAAAACTTGAGGAGATAAAGCAAAAAAAAAAAAAATCAGATTAGGTTCCCATGGGGCTGAGGCATATGGTTCTGGGAGAAAGGGACAAGCGTGTAACAGGTTTGTAAGATCAGGAAAGGAGGCCGAGTTCATGTTACAGAGAGTCACATGCTGTATTAAAGAGTTCTCATTCTTTCTCTATCAAAGAGAATCACAGAGGAATTCTTTGCTATAAGATAACTTGTTCACACCACGTTTAAGTAGGATACATCCATGTACTGGCTGTCACCTTGGGATGTGCCACCCCAGGTGTCCTGACAGGAGGTTCCGACAGCTTCACTCTCTTGGCAGCCAGGACTTTGAGATGCACCGCGCTGGGTGGCTGGGGAAGGGGAGTGCTGGGTGTGCTGCTCACTGTTCCTCCTTGCAGGGCACTGGGGCAGAAGGGCGAGTGAGGAATGGTCCTAGCATCACAGAGATGCTCCCGGCTTAGTCCATGGGGATAAGAAGGGGCCAAAGGGCAGAGAACTGGGCAGTTCATTTACTGAAAGATTCTGGCCTTTTTCATTTAAAGAGTTAAAATAGATGGTGTCAGGGAAAATTGCCTTACTCAACTTCTTTATTAGTACTGCTTTACATCAAAACTTTTTTGAGGACATGCCTGGCACATATCTTCAAACTCCCAGAACTTCAGCCCTTATAGAAAATAAATAAAAGACTATGAGCAAGGTCAAATCATTTATCCCCTGTATCCATGGTCCATCATTTAGAAGTTTTCTTTCTAATTAAGCACATACGTATATAAATACAAACTCATGAAGTGATCTTGTACAAATGATATGCTTTTATTTTAAAAAGAATGTTTCTCTGTGTGTACTTACTTTTCTCTTTCCTCTCCTTGTGCAAGTGTGAGTGTCACTGTTTCCTTTCTTGTTGCATATACACCAGCAAAAGAATTGTAGACTGCAAATCCCTCAACTAGGGTCATCGGACTTAACTGGGATCTTTGCATTTCCACTCAGTGGAATTGCCTCTACCTTCAAATGAGGTAATTTTCCACTAGTAGAACAGGTGAAAAAGAAAAAAATGTAATGTTAAAGTGCAGTTTTCTGAATGGGAGATTTCCTTTATTCAAATTTACTATGTGTCAAAGTCATTTTTGTCAGTGGGCATAAAGTAATTAATCAGGGAAACTGTATCCTTTAATTAACTTGAACATCAACATAATGGGGCAGCCACTCAGTGCAATAAGGTGGCGAGATGTTGCCTCTTTGCAAGTGCAAGAAAGAGAACTGGGGAGTCAGGAAGGGAAGAATTGTGTGTCCTGCCGGAGGGTGTGCACCATTTATCATGCTGACTGGGCTGTCATATCAGTGGGAGGACCCTGGAGAGCCCTGACCGTGAGATTGAAGGTTGGTGCCAATTTACAGCAACACAAATGCATTGAACAGGAAAGAGATAGCTCCTAATCTCTTCAATTTTCTTACATTACCCTGAAGGCCAGAGAATTAAATGAAACAGTAGCTGATGACAACTTTAGAGGGTCCTGAATGCATGACAGGAAAGGTATTAAAATAGCTCAACGGTTTTATTGTATATGTGTGTTCATCTTGCCCCTGAAAGAGAAACAAGGATAGAAAATGCTGCCTTTTGGTTATACCTATTCCTCAGTGAGAAAATGATACATTAATTCTGTTTGCCTGTCAGAGATTCTTACACAGGCAACAGCAGTAAAAATGGAGAACAAGAAACATAAGGTAGACTGAATCCGAAAACACCTGCCACAAATGTTATCTGGATCATAGGACTCACAGTTTGTTGGTATGTCTTTAATGATGTCTAGTGAATCCATTAGTCTGCTCCTGCCTGCAGTGTATGTCAGGAGAATATTTTTTAAAAAATTATTATTAACCTGTGGTCACATTGGGGGAAATGGTCCCTGATGAAGTACAGGTTCTTGGCACACATGTGGTTAGTTTGGACAGGGGTCAAACATCAAGACTACTTCAGGGCCCTGGGTCACAGAAACTGAGCAAGGACACAGCCAAACAGGCCCTGCTAGGGGCCTGCCAAGAACCATATTCCATTTCCTAATTTACTAAGTTGCTGTTGAATGCCTATTAAGTTCTAGGAACTGAACTGGGTACTAGAAACACAAAAATCTGTAAGTTGTCATCCCAGTCCTTAAGGGTAACTCATTAGAACAGTGATTTAAGAGGCAGTGAAGACCTTCAGTCTGGGGTCAAAGAACCTGTTTCAGATCCTGGCAGAGATACTTATCAGCAGGATAAGTGTGAGCAAGTCATCCCTGCTAAGCCTGTGTGATCGAGTTCTCTGATAGAGGAAGGGTGAGGAAGTGTAGGGTAAACATTCAACAGATACTCACTTTTATGAGCTACTAGTCTAATGTGTAAAAGTTATGAGAACCCAGATGAGGAAGCATCTAATTCTGTGGGGAAAGCAGAGCTGAAATCAGGAGGTGTCATACTTGAGCTGTGTTTGAAAATATGAATAAAATTTGCCTGCCAGAAGTGATCTTAAGAGCCTGAATGTATCAGTTCAACTCAACTGACTCAGTCAAATAGTTCTCTCCTTGTTAGAGCATGAAGATCGGAGGTCAAAATTAGAGTGAAAATCAGAGCTTCTGTGGCTCATGTAGAAACGTCACTTCATACAAAGAGAAAATTACTGTTCTGTTACCACAGGCCATACCCTCAAGCCCCACTTAATGGACATTGATGATCAGTGGGCTGTTTGAGGGTTAATAGGGTAGGTTAAACCCATGAAGAGTTTAGAACTATCAAAGATAGCTAACGATCACAAGTATCCTCTTCCTACAATACTTGGAAGTTACCAAATTAATAAATCAGGAGACACTTTATTTTCATTTAAAACTAAGATCATAGGAAAATTTCAAGTTGAAACACTTCAACTTGAAATTCAATTCAATTCAATTTATTCAACAAATATTTCTCGAATAGCTATTATGCACCAGGAACCATGCCAAGCCCTATGGATACAAAATAAAAATAATATAATTCAAGACCTAGAATTTTCATTTTAGAAGGAGAAATTTATAGAACTGAGTTAGTACAAGCTGATATGTAAATTTATAATGCAACCAAGTTATATTACATTTTATAAATGCCCCAAATTTCTAGCACTGCATCCAAACAATGAAACATACTGATCAAGGAAATACTGATCTATTTAATAATGCAAGAATAACAAATGTCACTGAGTTATTAAAAAAAGAGATCATAAGTAAAAACCTAGTACAATACAAATAGATTTTAAAGAGTTAATATCTATTATCAACTTTCCATATTAATGAGACACACATATTGATGAGATCCTGCTAATGTCAAAAGCCAGAAAACACCAAAAGCTTGAAAAATACTACATGAAAATGATCAACCTCACTAGTAATCAAATAAATGCAAATAAAAATGAGGTACCATTTTTGTCTATCAAATTAGCCAAAGAAAATAAAGGATTATCCCATATACTGATGAGGATGTGGTGAGACAGATGTTTTCATGCACCACCGGTTGTCAGTAAACTGTAATGACCTTTCTGAGACATTTGGCAACACATACTGAGAATTTTAAAACTGACACTATTCTTTGGTACTATAAGTCTACTCTTAAGGTGTATCATAAGAAGCTGTTGAGAAATGCAGGCGATGGCTTACATACAAAAAGAAATTTCAATTTTTTATGCTAGTAAAAGATAAATAAAAATGATAACAACAGATATCCCCAACAGGAAAACATTAATACATTCTGGTATATTCTGATGCTAAACTAAGATACAAAACACCCTTTGAAAATGCTATTTTAAAAGAATAAATTTAAAAGCGCTCATGATACAATATTTTAGGGGAAAAAAAACAAATAAGTGGATATTTTAGTCAACAAATTAAGAAAAAGAAAATGTACTCCTGTTCAGTTACACTGAAAATTGAAAATAATCTAAGACAAATTATTTTTATTAGTTAATAAGAGAGTTTAGCAAGATCCTTGAATATTAAATCAATCTACAAATACCAAAAGCACTTCATTTTCCAGTAATAAATATATAGAAGAGGTAATTTTAAAAGCAATACCATTTGCAATGGCAATAAAAATAACAAACAGAGGAGTAAATCTTATAAAATATGTTTAAGACCTTTGAGGAGAAAATAATACAATGTATCATGAATACATTAAAGAGAACCTAAATGAAGGTGGGGCTACGCCTTGTTCATAAGCAGTGATTCACTACAGTGGAGATGTCAGCATTCCCCAAACTGATGTATGAATTCAGTGAAATTTGCTTTAAAATTGCAACAGGAATTTGACAAACCTACTTAAAAGTTTATATGTAAAAGCAAATGGAAAAGAACAACAAAGACATTCTTGAAGTAGAAAAACACGTGGCATGGAAGATTAGTGGGAAAGGAAAGAGTTGATAATCAGTGCTGGGGTAGTTGGGTATCTAATATCATAATATGGAATTCCTTGTATTAAAATTAATGCCAAATGGATAAGAGTAAAATTTGAAAAGCAAAACTTTACATCTTTTAGAAAAACAATATATGAAAAATTTAATGTCATCAAGCTAGGAAAAGATTCCTTGAAAAAGACATATAAAAGCACAAGCCATAGTGGGAAAATATTGATACATTCAATTATATTCCATTTAAAAATTGTTATTCTTCAAAAGATACCATTTTTTAAAGTTAAAAAAAAATCCACCACCTGGGGAAAGATGTTTGCAGCACATGTAGCTGCCAAAGAATTAATTTCTGGAATCTATAAAGAACTCCTAAAATGTAAAAAGAAAAAAAACAACCCAATTAGAAAAATGGCTAAAAGGACATGAATAGACAGTTTGTGGGCTGGGAAGCAGGAATGGCTATCAGCGTATGAAGATGTGCATCCTTAGAGGTCTCCATGGAAATGCAAGTTGATATCAATGTACAGGCACTCCAGTTTGGCAAAAATTTTAAAGACTGATAATACCAAATTTTGGTGAGGATGTGGAGCAACAGGAACTCAGTACTGTTGTCGCAAATGTAAATTGGTATAGTTCAATATGTGATTTAAATCAATAATAAATTGAGATCTTAAATAAGAATTCCTGAAGAAAGGGGAAAATACAGATAATGCCAAAAAAAGAAGTATGAGCAGCTGGGGCAAAAACTAGGAGGTAAATTATTTCTGTTCAATTCATCATTCACATCTTGAACAGGAATAGTCACTTAATTTATTCCCCTATAACTTTTTAAATAGAATCTTTTGAGGATTTTTTCCCCCATGAGTTTATATCTCCAGCTTTATAATGATCATGGTGGTGGACACCAGTTGTTTTATTTGTCTCAAAATTCCTTTGAGAAATGCACCTCTTCTGGGACACACTAGTTCCCCTGCTCCAGGCACGCTGGGCTGACATTAACAACCTCAACTTCCCTGGCCACAGGGATTGGACAGGACCTAGGAACATTATGTCAGAGATAATGAGAGATACATAGAGTCCTTCTATGGTTATAGGTAGGCTGGGAGATGTAAGTCTCATATTTATTGGCAGCTATGTTTCCACTGATGTGGAAATATCTAGACTAGGAGAATAAAGTTTGAACATACAAAGAGGCAGAAGTGAGAAAAGGAGATAAATATTTTGAGAGAATTAAAGTCCTTATACCCAGGCCTAGATACAACCTTGCCATTTTTGCAGATTTATTATGTGAGTCAATATATTACCATTTTTGTTCTAAGCTGTTTTCAATTAAGTTTCTTTCTTGCAATTCAAAAATTCCTAACAACAGCTAGTTTGAAATCAATTTACCCAAATCTATCATGTGGCCAAATTTATTTAAAAATGTAAACCTCATAATGGGAATGAGTAAAGTCAGTTCCTGAAATGAAGGACTACATCTAAATTGGTAAATACAATCACATTTACATTTGAAAAGACATGTATGATGAAATGAAATCAATTACAGTGAGCATTTCTGAGAGACAGTTGACATCAGTCATATAAACTATCTTTTTTTGTAATGTTGCTTCTAGTATGTACTTTCCAAATTATCTACATTCTTCTAGCATTGGTGATACAAATAGTTAACATCATTTCAAAAAATTGTTTCATATCAGATACTCTTTCAATATTATAAATATTGAAAAAAGTTGAGATTAGTTGAGATTCCTGGAGCAATAAGACTGCAAAAAAACCCAACTGTAATCAAAATTAAAACTCAAATGGCAGACTGGAGAAAGCATTTGTAATACACAAATTTAACAAACAACATGAAGAATACATATTTGTTAAACTTAAAAATCAGTAGTCAACAGAAAAATTAGCACAAATATGAAGAGAACATGAGCACACAATTCACAGAAGAAGAAGTACAAATAGCTTATAAATAAATGAAGATATGCTTCATCTCCTCAGGAGTCCATACTTTGCAAAATAAAGCAGGTAAATATCATTTTGTAATCATCATATTAAACTACCACTTAAAAGTTAAATAGCATCATATATAATAATTGTAATAACCATGCACAAACTAAAATGATTATTTCATTGGCAAAAATAAAATGATTAGTGATAGCATATGTTAATTAGAATATATGGACAGAAGTATTCCCTCTACCATTGATAAGAGTTTATATTGGTTCAGTTTCTTCAAAGCCAACTTGGCAAGTATCTATTTAAATCTTGTGTGACCTCTGCCCTGTAATTCCTTGATACTAGAGTAAGTTTTACATACATGGGGAAAAAAATAACATGTATAAAGCTGTTTCTTACAGAATCGTTAATGACAGCAAAAAAGAGCATGTGATCTAAACATCAATAGAGTGTTAAATTACGCTTCATATATTCAATAGACTACTATGCAAGAATTGAATAGGAATGATATGATCACTGTGTGCTGACATGGAATATTCTTCAAGGCATATAGTTATGTGAAAAATTCATCTAATAGAGCAATTATTATAATACGATTCAACTATTTTAACCCTTGATGATAGTTTACCTGGTGATAGAATTCTAAGTTGAGTGTTCAGTATTTTTAGAAGTGTATATCCATTGACCTCTGATATCTAATTAATGTGGAGATCTACAACTTTACTTTGTAGATCTTTTATCAAACCTGTATTCTAGATGTTTACAATTTTATTCTAATATAACTACATGCACATTTATTACTGTTTATCTAGTTCAGCATTTAGTATAAACTTTCAATCTGAAGACTAATGCTTCTCCAATGACTGAAAATTCTCATCGTTTCTTTTGGAATATTGTTTTACTTCCACTCCCTATTCTCTGTTGCTGGAACTCCCATTACAAATATGTGGGAGCCTCTTGCTTCATCTTCCTTTTCATTTAAATTCTCTTTTATAATTTTTAGCCTTTTATCTCTCTGAAATTTGTTCTGGATGGTTTCTGCATTATCACATAACAATCCATCCATTCTTTCTTTGATTTCAAGTCTACTCTTATTTCCACCTATTGATATATTTCAATGGCTGTATTTTTTATATCTGTTATTTCCAATACATATTCCCCTATTCTCGATTAATATTTTATTTTATCCTTTTATGGGTTGTTACTGTTTGATCTTTTTGAGAACCTTAAACTTACAGATTTTAAAGTCACCATCAGATTGTTCTAATGTTTAGATTTTTCACGGCATGAATTTTTCCAATTGTTGCTTTTTTTGGCATCTTTTTCAAGGGATACTTTTTTCACGCATTGTGGAATATACTTTCTATGAATAATTCTGAATCTGAGTTCTCGCTTATCCCTCCTTGTCTGGTTTTACAGTTTTAAAGATGCCTCTATCCCGTCCCCGGAGCGCCCAGTGCGTAACTGTGTCTTACACTGCCATTCCAGGAGCTCTGTCCTGTACAGGCATGTGAAACCCCACTCACTGAGCCAGCAGGCAGCCTGGCACAGTTCCTCCTTACGTCATTGTTTTTTGCCCTCTGACCACTAGAAGAAAGCTACATCCCTGGGTGGTAGCGTTTTTTGTCAGTTTTGTGCTGAGGGCTCAGTTCTCAGCGCCAGCCCTGTTTGCAGGACACTTTTCATCTACCTGCCCTGCAGTAGTTTCACCTGTGTCCATCTCGGTCTGTACACGATGCGACAGTCAGTCCAACAGTCTGCAGCTTTAGCCCCCATATGCTTCTGCTATATTTCTCTTCCACAAGATTTCCACCACGTATTTTACTGTGTTTTATCATTTATGTTTAATTTTTAATTAGGGGTAGGTGAGCACTTAAAGCAAGAACTCACAATGGCATTTTCATCCGGTCTGTAAAAGGAAGTTCTAGCTGAGAAATAAAAATGTTACATTACTCTCTGGAGGATGGATAGATAGGTTGTAGGGGAAACATTTATTATAATTTTGGCTTACGAGAAGTATTAAAAAGTTGGATTTGGATCAGAGAGAACAGCTCTGATCTAGCTAAATAAAACTTCTACTGAAAAAGTGATTAATATTAATAAACATGACCAAATATGTAAAAGTTGCCAGAATTCTGCCAAGAAAAAACAGTAGATATATATTAATTGACCAATTGATATTGACTAACCTGAGTTCACAAGAAATTATAAACTGATTGAAGGAATGAGTACAGTACATATTTCAAAATAAATTTGTCTTATTTGTTTTGTAACTGTGCTCTATTTAACATCATATAAATTGAGAATTATTATCATTTGTATAGCATATTCAAAATGTAATGTTTTGGTATAAACAGGGGGTACCTAAAATGTGAAATCATTTCCATAGATTCAACTTACACATTACTGAATCTATTAAGTTACTGACTCAAGATAACGGTCCTTTAGCAAATTTAATGGAAAGTATTCAATTGGACTTGTAAATCCTGGTTACATCTTGAAAGTCTTAATTAAGAATTACTTTGGTCCTAAAACAATAAAAATAGTTGATTAGCATTAATTTTGGTAAATGTTACTCACAAATGTTGCCCATGACAAATGTAACTTCCTTAACATCAAAAAAAAAAAATGAGTTAAATTCCCTAATTTGCACAAAGATGTGTTTCCAATTTTATCCAAATCCAATCTCCTTTCTAAGTGGAAATCTTTCTTTCTCTGGCTTTGTGATATTGTGTTTGAAGGACATTTTCTAGAGAGCACACCATATTATCCTTTGAGGATATTAGTCTATCAGGTATTCAACCTGGATTAAACAGCCCTGAACCCTCATCTTAATTTCCTCCCTTACATTCAGATATGTCCCACACCATTTAAGAGACAGCTTTAAATGCTGCTGCTGCTGCTACTGGTGGTTTTAGTTCAGCTGTTTCAGTTTGATGGCAGCACACTAAATTAACTCTGAATAGAGATAGTAAAATTAATTCTCACTATACCCCTCAGCCATCTCCAACTCTAGCAAGCACCAGCATTTGAAATAAATTTTTTTTTCCTGTCCCACAAAAATCTTAGGCCCCAGCAGTGCAGAATTATAAAACTAAAGCTTAAGAATGCATTCCCTATGGAGCCAAAAAGTATGTCCATTTCACCTGTACTCTTCCATTCTACTGCAATTTGCTACACCACTTCTTGCATCCTTTAATCTGTTTAAAAACTTTTCTCCAATATTCCTTGAGAGAATTTAATATGAATACATTTACTGGGGTAGGATGCTTGAGAGCTTAAATACAGGGATACTGGCTCCAATTTTCAATCTTACTGGCAACTTAGGCTACAGCTTCTGGGAGTGACTTAACCTTTCAAGAGGCACACACCTAAAGTTCTGCTTGTGTTACTTTCCTGCTCTGCCAGTGGGTTCATTTGAGTCAGGGTTACTCAGCTTTCCTTTATGAAAAGTGGATTCTAATTTGCACAGATCTTTTATCTCCAAAGTTGGGATGGAGGAAGTAGATGGCAGTGAGGCAGAGTAAGGAGACAGGAGAAGTCAGAGCCAGCAGCAGAGTTTTGCTACTACATTTTACTCTACAGTTTCAGTCATGAACCTGGAGTCTGGAAGGCTGCCTGAATTTCTTTGGAATGATTGAACAGTACCATTTTTTTTTCCATTTCTTAACTCTATCACTGATCTGTTTTTCCTTTTCCTGCATCTTGTCCTGGCACATCATCTGTCTTCATCTTAAACAGCGGACCCATTATGTGGTCAGTAAGGTCATCTGAGCTAGGAGCTACACTGGCAATGCTTTCCACAAATGCAAGGACACGAATTTAGAGTTATCCCTAGGCTTTTTTATTAGTATAAATAAGAACATGATTATACTTTATGAATGTGTTGCTATTGCTAGAATTTAAAACTGTAAGTTATGAACTGTATAAGCCCAGTCAAAATATTCCAAAGGGGCTTACATTCAAAATGGAGGACTTGGGGGAGGAGCTCAAGTTATAGAGTGCATGCTTAGGATGCGCAGGGCCCTGGGTTCAATCCCCAGTACCTCCTCTAAAAATAAGGAAATAAGTAAAACTAATTACCTCCCCCCAACAACAACAACATTTTTTTTAAAAAATGGAGGACGTATTCTGACTGTTAACTTTTGATTTAAAAAACTCAACTACAGTCTGTCAGTCAGTCGATCACCTCATGTTGACCCACTACTGGCTGGCTCAACTAGAAGTTTCAAGAAGCCATTTTAGGTTTAGCAGTCCTATAACCAGGTTTACAGACATAGCCTACGACCACCTGTTTACACTTGTCACATTGTAGTAAATGTCATGCACATTTTCAAAAATGACAGAATCATTCAGGTGACATCTTCTTACCAGAAGGATAACTTATCAAAGTTGGTTTCTGAAACAATCAATTTATTTCTGACTTCAACCCAATAGCCTCAGTAACAATGCCATTTTAGGTAGGAAATACCATGACATTTGATCTAGCCATGGAGGCATTGCACATGAATTCACTTCAAAAGAAAGAAATGATTAAATACTTCCTTTACAAGAAAGAGTAGAATTGAATTACTGCTCCCAAAAATGAAATTATGATCGATGAACTAATTAGCCTCCAAGATTTCCTTACAGAGAGATGCGGGAAGGGATGAAAAATTTACATGGACTACCCAAAAGAATAACTAAGTACTCATGGCAAACGAGCTAAGGGATGTGGGTAGTGTTAAAATGAATAATTTGACAATATAAACTGTCATTGGAGGGTCTATCATTAAATTGTCATTAGAACAGCCTCTTGCTATTGAGCAACACTTTTATGAAGAAGATAAATATTGCCAATCACGTGGGGAAATAGAATTATCTTTTGTAAATCTCAAGACAGTCTCAAGAGAGGTTTATTATAGTATTATTTTTAGATGAAGAGGGTAACGAAAAGCACACACTCTACTCTAACAGCTCCTAGACAAACTGATGAAAACCCACAGACAGTTCAAGACAATCCTGTTTATTCTAGAACAAAAGAGATCCTTAAAACTCTACTGTTCGTGAAAAACTATTTCTTAATTTTAACTACTAAAAAGCCAGGACCCATGGCATTTCAGAGCCCTATTTAAATAATTATTTTAATTAAAATTTGTATCTCTATCATTGCTTATAATAATACAATTCCCTCTATAATTGGCCAATTTTCAGAAGACAATGTGAACTAAGACTAGATCACTAATAGTTATGTTTGGCTAAGAGAAGGTGAGCAGTTAAAGCCAATCTATCACTTCCAACAGTTTGGTCAATAGCTCCAACATTCTCTATGCAAGTATTATGCCATGCCAAAGAAAAGAAAAATCAACAAGATATATTCTTCATTTTCATTTCCATACATTGCATGTATCTTGATCCAAAATTCAGGAGGAGGAAAAGCAACATTCTCGAATCAACCACTGACTCAAGTTCTTGAGCTTTAGCTCAATGGAAACATCTAAATTCTAAATAAATTCAAAAGGCAGAATAATCCCAAAGTGAAATGGAGAGCAACAATAAGCCAATATAACTACCGCCCAGTGTAGACCCCAGACGAGTTACACACCAGTAAATGACACTGTCTTCTGAAAGAGATTCAAGCCAAAACCCAGGAATCATCATGGAGGCCTCTATTGCTCTCAAACTTCAAATCTTCATCTGCAATCTGCCAGCAAATCCTGATGGCTCCAGTTCAAAGTCACATTCCTCCTTGGTCTACTTCTCCCCATTCCCACAATCACTCAAAGCCAGGCCACCATCACCTCTCACCTCATCTAAGGCAAGAACTGGTCTTCCTGAGTCCCCTTCACCACAATTCATTATCTAAATAGAGTGGTTAACTCTTGTAACTGATATCTCCAAAGTGTTTGCATATAATTTAAACTCATGAACTTGGCCCATACAATTCCACACAATCTGGCCCCTTCCTACCTTTTCAGTTGCAACCGATACCCCTCCCCTTCTCTTGTTCTCTCCAGCAGTTAGTGGTCTCCTTCCCAATCCTAAGGGATTTCTGCCTTTAATGTTCTCTCTCTCTAGTAAGCTCACACACTAGCTCCCTAATAAGGAGCTCAAACCTCACCTCTCCAGAGAAACTGTCCTTAACTATTTTCCCAAATAGTCTTTTGGATTACTCCCCAGCATACCCTCCATTAGTAATTATGCACTTGCCTTTCTCTGTTCTCTAAAATATGTGTTCCATAAATAAAAGTAACTTTCTTGTTCATTCCTTCATTTATTCATTCCACAAATATTTCAATCTCCTACTATTTTTCAAGCCCTCTGCTAGGCCTAGTGTTGAACCAGACAAAATGGGTACCCTTGAGCTTCTGTTCTACTAGAGGAGGACAGAAAATAAATGTCACAAAATTTAAATAAGAAGAACAGTGAATAAAAATTAAAGCAGAGTAAGAGGAGAGACAAAGATGGAGGGTGTGGACAGAGTGTACAGATAGGGAAGGCATCTTTGAAGAGGTGACTGTGAGCAGAGATTGAATTAAGTGAGGGAGAAAGACAGGGGAGGCTCTAGAAAAGGTCAAACTCCCTGTTAAGAAAGTGTGCTCAAGGCAAAGGAAATAAACAAATGTAACTGTCTTGGATATTCTATTCACAGCTAAATGCCCAGGGCCCAGCACAGGGTCTACTATGCTCAGTAATGTTTGTTATGCTCAGTAAGTATCTGCCGAGTGAATGAATGAGAAAGCACTCCATAAAGATTTATTAAATGAATGAGAAATTTGAGGTGTGGCTCTTAGTGTTGGTAATCAAAAGTGGATACCTGGGGAGGTGAATAATTGTTAGTACAAACTCTGTATGCCAAAAGGAACACACACACACGGGCAATTATCTTAAAAATGAGACTGGCTAGTCTAGCAGGACGCAGATCCAGTGGTGAAGAAGATAACAACAGTAATAGTGAAAGCATTCAGACAAGCATGCTACTGTAAAATCTGCTAAAAAGATGGGACTACTAGACTAAGTGGACCAATGTAGAGTCAAATAAGAATTTTCAGCTGCTGTAACAGGTCATCAGTCACACTGATATAAAAGGTATCAGATTTATTCTAAGCATTGCCTGATTAGCCAGCAAAATGACCTTTTGAGGGTTGGTTATTATTGACATCATTAGTCTGATACTTGATATGGGCTATGGGTTGAAAGATAACATAAAAGGGTCATAACATTTGGTCAAGCATTTAAGAAAATGTCTGTATGAAGTAACTTAAGTGGCTATTACCCAACAATGTGTTTCATACTAAATAGCGCTATCTTTTGTGTCTTGGAAAATTTTCAGACTTTGGATCTTGTATCGCCAGTTTTCAAAATAACCAATGACAGTTCCAAATCAGAAAATCAGATTCTGTTAGGCTGCAGAGGTAACAGAAATGTCCCCCAAAACACAGGTACGTACACATTTACTTTTTCTTTTTTTTTTTTTTACCATTGTAATAATTTATTTTTGTATCATATTTTAGAGTTTACATTGCACTTTCAAATAAAATGTGTCATTTACTCTTCATATCAATCTTTTCTTAAACATTTTTTATTGATTTATAATCATTTTACAGTGTTGTGTCAAATTCCAGTGTTCAGCACAATTTTTCAGTCATTCATGGACATATACACATTGTCACATTTTTTTTCTCTGTGATTTATCATAAAATCTTGTGTATATTTCCCTGTGCTATACAGTGTAATCTTGTTTATCTATTCTACAATTTTGAAATCCCAGTCTATCCCTTCCCACCCTCTACCCACCCCCGGTAACCACAAGTCTGTATTCTCTGTCCATGAGTCTATTTCTGTCCTGTATTTATGCTTTGTTTTTGTTTGTTTTGTTTTTGTTTTTTAGATTCCACATATGAGCGATCTCATATGGTATTTTTCTTTTTCTTTCTGGCTTACTTCACTTAGGATGACATTCTCTAGGAGCATCCATGTTGCTGCAAATGGCATTATGTTGTCGGTTTTTATGGCTGAGTAGTATTCCATTGTATAAATATACCACCTCTTCTTTATCCAGTCACCTGTTGATGGACATTTATGCTGTTTCCATGTTTTGGCTATTGTAAATAGTGCTGCTATGAACATTGGGGTGCAGGTGTCATCCTGAAGTAGATTTCCTTCTGGGTACAAGCCCAGGAGTGGGATTCCTGGGTCATATGGTAAGTCTATTCCTAGTCTTTTGAGGAATCTCCACACTGTTTTCCATAGTGGCTGCACCAAACTGCATTCCCACCAGCAGTGTAGGAGGGTTCCCCTTTCTCCACAGCCTCTCCAGCATTTGTCATTTTTGGATTTTTGAATGACGGCCATTCTGACTGGTGTGAGGTGATACCTCATTGTAGTTTTGATTTGCATTTCTCTGATAATTAGTGATAGTGAACATTTTTTCATGTGCTTTTTGATCATTTGTATGTCTTCCTTGGAGAATTTCTTGTTTAGGTCTTCTGCCCATTTTTGGATTGGGTTGTTTATTTTTTTCTTATTGAGTCATATGAGCTGCTTATGTATTTTGGAGATCAAGCCTTTGTCGGTTTCACTTGCAAAAATTTTCTCCCATTCCGTAGGTTTTCTTCTTGTTTTATTTCTGGTTTCCTTTGCTCTGCAGAAGCTTGTAAGTTTCATTAGGTCCCATTTGTTTATTCTTGCTTTTATTTCTTCTAGGAGAAAATTTTTGAAATGTATATGAGATAATGTTTTGCCTATGTTTTCCTCTAGGAGGTTTATTGTATCTTGTCTTATGTTTAAGTCTTTAATCCATTTTGAGTTGATTTTTGTATATGGTGTAAGGGTGTGTTCTAGCTTCATTGTTTTACATGCTGCTGTCCAGTTTTCCCAACACCATTTGCTGAAGAGACTGTCTTTATTCCATCGTATATTCTTGCCTCCTTTGTCAAAGAGGAGTTGACCAAAAGTTTGTGGGTTCATTTCTGGGCTCTCTATTCTGTTCCATTGGTCTATATGTCTGTTTTGGTACCAATACCATGCTGTCTTGATGACTGTAGCTCTATAGTATTGTCTGAAGTCTGGGAGAGTTATTCCTCCAGCCTCTTTCTTTCTTTTCAGTAATGCTTTAGCAATTCTAGGTCTTTGATGGTTCCATATAAATTTTATTATGATTTGTTCTAGTTCTGTGAAATATGTCCTGGGTAATTGGATAGGGATTGCATTAAATCTGTAGATTGCCTTGGGCAGTGTGACCATTTTAACAATATTGATTCTTCCAATCCAAGAGCATGGAACATCTTTCCATTTTTTAAAGTCTTCTTTAATTTCCTTCATCAATGGTTTATAGTTTTCTGTGTATAATTATTTCGCCTCCTTGGTTAGATTTATTCCCAGATATTTTATTACTTTGGGTGCTATTTTAAAGGGGATTGTTTCTTTACTTTCTTTTTCTGTTGATTTATCGTTAGTGTAAAGAAAAGCAACTGATTTTTGAACATTAATTTTGTAACCTGCTACCTTGCTGAATTCTTCGATCAGCTCTAGTAGCTTTTGTGTGGACCTTTTAGGGTTTTCTATATACAGTAACATGTCATCAGCATATAATGACACTTTTACCTCTTCTTTTCCAATTTGGATCCCTTTTATTTCTTTCTCTTGCCTGATTGCTGTGGCTAGGACTTCCAGGACTATGTTGAATAGGAGTGGTGATAGTGGGCATCCTTGTCTTGTCCCAGATTTTAGTGGGAAGCTTTTGAGTTTTTCACCATTGAGAACTATGCTGGCTGTAGGTTTGTCATATATAGCTTTTATTATGTTGAGATATGTTCCCTCTATACCCGCTTTGGCGAGAGTTTTTATCATAAATGGGTGTTGAATTTTATCAAATGCTTTTTCTGCATCGATTGAGATGATCATGTGGTTTTTGTCCTTTCTCTTGTTGATGTGATGTATTACATTGATTGATTTGCGTATGTTGAACCAGCCTTGTGTCCCTGGGATGAACCCCACTTGGTCATGATGTATAATCTTTTTTATGTGTTGTTGGATTCTATTTGCTAAAATTTTGGTGAGGATTTTGGCGTCTATGTTCATCAGTGATATTGGCCTATAATTCTCTTTTTTTGTAGTGTCTTTGCCTGGTTTTGGTATCAGGGTGATGGTGGCTTCATAGAATGAGTTTGGGAGTATTCCCTCCTTTTCAATCGTCTGGAAGAGTTTGAGAAGGACTGGTATGAGTTCTTCTTTGTATGTTTGGTAGACACATTTACTTTTTCAACTTTGATATTCATATTTTCCTCTTGTCTCTGAACCTTCTGAAATGTTGATTCTGTTCCTGGGATTTTTTTCCCAAAGCCAGTGATGGGTACCAAGCCTCCTAGATTTTAATTTCTGCTAACATTGTAGATGGCGTAGTGGATGCAAAGTTAATCCTCACTCATGGACTACTTCACTAAACAACTGCCTGATGCCTTCCTTAACATGCTTCTCCAAGATGTTGAACAGAGCTGGACTCCTCTCTCCCATTCATTTTGTATCTTTCTGAGAAGTAACATTCCTGATACATTATCTGGATTCTATAGCATCAGGTACTTTCAATCCCTGCTACCTTCCTCTTATCTTCTTTAAACAACAGGCAATAATCTCTGTGTCATGGACTTTGTTGTTTCCATTTCCCCCATATCTCATTGCATATCTCTGCCAAAGATTAACTTATATGGAGAGTAAACACTCCATCTACCTGAACAGTGAGTCTTCACCAGTAAAGGAATCTTTTTCCAGATTTGTGCTAGATTTTCTTATTCATAGACATATTTTCTCTCTGAAATCTTGAATTTACATTTTGAGCTGCAGCCTTTTATTCATGCTTTCTTTCTTTTCTTCCAGAGTTAAAAATAAGGTAAATGTCCCACATTTTCAATATTTCTAAAGGTCTCTTAGAACCTTGTGTTTCTTCTTACTTGGTATCTTCTGAAATCATCCCACATTAAGAATACTATTTGAACAGTACTTTCTGTTCACCTCCTTTAATCCTCAGTCACCCTACAAGGTAAATATTCTTTCAGTCTCCAGTTCACAGTAGGAAGCTGAAGCGAAGAAATGTTGCATGACTTGCCCAAGGTCACCTACTACAAAACGGATGGAGCTGAAACTTGAACGTGGAGCCTTCGGATGTGCGATCCTACATTCCTTCCACGGTGCCCAAACAGTTTAGGCCAGTACATTTCTCTCATCGACTGTTTTCTCTTGGTTCTTATTGTCCTGTAACTCATGACTTTATTTTTATTTTAAAGCAATACTTGTATCCCATACAAAACTGAAAGATCTGCACACAAGTATACTACTTTACTAGTTTGCATTTTTCCAGAAATATGTGGATAATAATGTACCTGTTCTTTTGTCATCTGCTTTTTCCATTAATGACAGATGGTGATGATTTCCCAGCTCTCAAACCATGTCATTTTGAATGTCTTCTGGGGATCTTTCTTTCTGTGATCCTCCTACAACGTATTTAGCCAATTTCCAATTTGAGGAAAGTTAGTCTGTCTCTAATTCTTTAGTATTATAAACTGTATCACAACAGTCTCTTGATTCTATGTTTGTACCTATCCATAAACGTTTTGTTGTATCTGTTACTTGAAAAGGAATGTTTTGTTTACAAAATAATTAAGTTTAGCCAAATAGCTCTCTAGAAAAATGTACCAGTTTACTCTTCCAACAGAATAATAGGTGTATGTATGTTTTCAGGGTTCTCCAACATAGGGTACTGTAACTTAAAAAATAAATTCTTGTCCAGTTTGATAGTCATATGATTTCTTTATTTAGAATGAAATTGGATTTTTTTCATGTTTATTCATATTTTTGTAGGTTGCTGTCATATTTCATAAATCTTTTCCTTAATCAGATAAATTTATGTATGACTTTCAAACATTTTTCTAGTTTATCTTTCACCTACAAATTATGTTTCTGGTATTTTTAACATATAAGAACTTTGTTTTATTTTGTTATATGTATTTGTCTGTAAAACCTAGAAATATTTTTCTTTACACTGTCTGGTATTTGTATCCTAATTAGAATGGACTTCTACTCCTCAAAGTTATATAAATATTCACTTTCTTTTTTCATCAACTTCAAAGGTTTCATTATATATATATAAAACTTTGGCTTGTTTTGGAAATAAGGCTTTAACTTCCTGTCTCTCTCCGAAAGGCCAGCCAATTTCCCCTACCACATCTGGTGAAAAAATCCTTTTCCCTACCAATTTCAAATATCATGATAAACATGCCTCAAAACTTTATAAGTACTTGGATTTGTTCATGGAATTTTAATTGTCTTCCTTTTTTTCCTTTCTCCTACTTGGGATCAGTTGAACATCATGTTGTTTTTTTTTTAATCCGGGGTGTAAGTCTTCTTTCAGTGCATGTCATCTTTCTTAGACGTTTCATGCTTACTCCCAATTAGCCTTCCAAATCGACATTACAACTATTCTACTACCTTACGAAAATACTACTCTTGAGGCTTCCTTGGAGAGAATCAGTATCTGTACATCAAGTATTCCCACTGAATATCATGATATGCATCTCCATTTATTCAAATTGTCCTTTATGAAGTTCCTAGTCTGTGCCAAATACTGCCATACCTCTGCCATAAATTAGAGAATACACTTGTGTATATGCTGATGTAAATGGAACCATTTCTTTAGCTGTATTTTCAAACTGGCTATCTGAAATGTTGGAAAGCCATTCACTTTTTCATATTTATTTATAATCAACCAATTTTCTGAACTCTCTTATTAGCGCCAATGTTTTTAAGAAATTATTTGCATTTCTAACAATCAAATCATCTTCAAGCAATAATTTGCAATGTTTCTTTTTTAATGAAGTATAGTTGATTTATAATGTGTTAGTTTCAAGTGTACAGTATAATGATTCAGTTATATATATATGTATAAGTATATACATATATGCATATGTATATTCTTTTTCAGATTATTTTCCATTATAGGTTATTACAAGATACTGAATATAGTTCCCTGTGCTATACAGTAGGACCTTGTTGTTAATCTGTTTTATATATAGTAGTGTCTATCTGTTAATCCCAAACTCCTACTTTATCCCTCCCCCTACATTTTCCCTTGGGTAACTATAAATTTGTTTCCTATGTCTGTGAGTCTGTTTTGGTTTTGTAAATAAGTTCATTTCCATCATTTTTTTTTTTAGATTCCACACATAAGTGATATCATTTGACAGTTGTTTTTCTCTATCTGACTTACTTCACTTAGTATGATAATCTCTAGGTCCATTTGGGATATTTCTTTATAAATATTTGTATATTTTTCCCTTGTCTTATGAACTGGATTAAATCTTCTAGAGCAATAGTGACTCATATGTATTTGCTTATTTTAATGGAATATTTTGAAAGTTTTCATTATTAAGTAGAATGTAAACTGTTGGTGTGAGAGAGATTCTTAACTAAATTAAAGAAGTTTTCTATTTTAATTTTCAAAGAGCTTTTAATTCAGAATGATTTTGATTTTATCGAATGCTTTCGTAGCATTTATCAGTAACGCGTTTTCCTCTTTGGCCTCCTGCTGTCGTGAATTGTATTCGCGCAGCTCCCCACGTCAAACTATTCTTTCACTTTGCCGAGAGACCACACTGCACTGCTGTGCTTTGCTGCTCTCTGATATACCCTTAGACTGATTCGTTAATAATTTGTGATTTTTGCATTTTTAAATATAAGTGGAATTCATGTCTATTTTCCCTTTTTGTATACTACATTTTTCAGAATTTGGTATCAGTCTTATGTTAATCGTATGAAACAGATAAAGATTATTTCTTGTGTGTGTGTCTGTGTGTGTGTTTATACACTCCAGAATAGTCTAAGTCCTCTTTCGATTTTTTTCAAAGATTTGATAAAAATTATTATCTGGGTCTGGTAATATTGGAAAAGTAGATCTTTTGACAATGTTACTGATTTCTTACATAGTAATTGATACATTCTGGACTTTTACCTCATTGTTAGTCAATTTTGATCATTTTTGTTTCCTAGAAACTAATCCATATATAAAATACTTCTTATTAAATTAGTATAAATATGTCAAAACATTAGTAATTTTTAATTGCCTTTCTATCTATAATCTGTTCCCTGGGAAAGTAAGCCACTTACACAATATTTCCTACTTAATTACAATAAATATCACATGGTATTCTAATTTTTAATCACCTGTGTATCTGAGATTATATCTTCCAGCATCTCAGAATGTGACCTTATTGAGAAATAAGATTGTTGCAGATGTAGTTAGTTAATGGAGCAGGATGGGTCCTGTATCTAATGTGACTAGTATCCTTATAAAAATGGGAATTTGGACACAGACATGCACACAGGATGAATACCACCCGAAGATGAAGATGAGGGTAAGGCGATGCTTCTATAAGTCAAGGAACATCAAAGATTTCCAGCAAACCACCAGCAGCTAGTCGAGAGGCATGGAGCATTCTTTGTCACAACCCTAAGAAGGAACCACCCATGCCAACACCAAGGTTTTGAACTTCCAGCCTCCAGAACTGGGAGACGATACATTTCTGTGGTTCAAGTCATCTAGCTTGCAGTGCGACTGTATAGCTAGCTGGGAAGCGAATACGCTTTATTTTGAGCCTTTCTATTTATTTCTTCTTATGTGGACAACTCTTATGAATGATATATAACTAATCAACTCAAAATTAATAGGATAATGTGAGGCATAGGGCCACAGATAACCCCAAATCACCAGGAAAAGAAAACTCCTGTGACATTTTATGATCCAGTTTATCCAGTTAATATTCAGATTAATGAGAGTTCAGGTTAATCCTGATTAAGCACCCACAGGAACTAGAACTCACTAACTTTCAGTGGGTGTAGTAGTTGAGTACCTGCTTATTAACGCTGATTATTATAGTCCTTCATAGGGCAGCATAAGATACAGGCCTTGAGATGAGAAGGAACCTCAAGTTTTCACCCTCAGTTCAAAAGGACTGCTGTGTGTCTGCCTTGGAAATTATACCTACATTTGGCACCTGGAATTTTTTAACTCATAGTGTTATGCTCCACAGAATTAAAGTGGCCAAAATTCCAAATTTTTTTAGAGAAGCTACAACTTAATAGACTGACGGAAATGACACAACTCACTTATATAGTAGAGAATAAAAGGAAAGCAGATTAAACCAGTATGAGAAAAAGCCTTTCTCTAAATTCCACACCACGAACAAACTCACTGTTGCTCTTTGAGAATATAAAGACATGACGGATCCAAATTTTCTTTCATCTGAGTGTATACTCACAGTAGCCCAGCTGTATCCTCCTACTTAAATAAAAATGGGAAGTGTTTCATTTATTTGATCAACAAACATTTATTAAGTACTTGCTGTGCGTTAAACAATGTGCTGGAGAATAGGGAGGAATAATATATGGTTATCAAATAACTCCCAGGATACAGGAGAGATAATTGACATCATTCTATTAAGTACAATGGTATCCCACAAAGAAGAAAATACAAAGCATCAAGGAACATGGAAAGCAGAGTAAGTACCTCATGTCATCACTGGGTGGGGAGGGAGGGAAAGAGACAAAATGCAGCACACACACACAACTATTGTACATTTATAGCCACGTTCAAGAGGAATAAAGTAGATCTCTAGGTATCAGAAATAGAAAACCAAAAGCCAAAAGAGTAACAGAAATTGGTGCCAGCCCGACTCATATGGGAAATGGACTTGGACACAAGCCCAAGAGGCTGAGAGCTAGGATCATAAATACTCATTGGAAGCAGACATCATGGCTCCCAACCTGCAAGGCAAGGGACTGATGATGCTAATAACTATGCTTAAACCCTGGAATCGCAAAGAACTGAGCCTTCCATAAAAAGGAGTCAAGAAAATCGGTGCCCATTATCCTAGGGAAATGGCAATGAAACTCTCATCAATTAAGGGCAATGGATGAGGACAAACTCACAAACAAAAAACCCAAAAACTCAAGCTTGAGTTATATCTCAGTGAATAGAGATTAGAATTGTCAAATCAGAAGAAAGCAGTGAAATGTTTCCAAAAGACTGAAAAAAAAAATCAACTCGAATTTTTACAGTCATCCAAACCATCATTTGATAGTGGTGAAAAAATAAAGACAAAGATTTGTAATTTGCTACATGCTGACCATCACCAAAGAATTATTAAAGAATGTACTTCTGTAAGATAATAATATTAATAATAGTGGTAATAATCATAGAAAAAAAGCAGGATACATAAACAATGACAAGCAAAGGAATTGATAAGTGTAATTGTAAATAAAAATAAGCAATGATAATCATAATAGAGAAAATATAATAAATTGTGTTGGGGTTTAAAAAGAAAGATGGATTCATAAGATTGGGGGGGGTATTATAACTGAGTATGCTACAGTTGCCCTCCACTCTCAACCCTTATTTCAACTGAGTTGCCTTTTTTAATCATAATAATGCTTTATTTTGCCTAGGCTTTATTTTTCAGGTGTTGATATAGCTTTCTTTATTTCTTTCTTTTTTTTTAATATTTGTCTGGTGTATCTTTTTCCATCTTTCTACTTTTAGTCTTTCTGGTTCTTGCATTTTAGGTACCTCTTATAAATAACATAAAGTTCAATTTTCTTAGTTTTAATCCAAACTAGAAATTTACAAATGATAATTTATTACATTTATACTTAATGTGATTAATAAGATATCTGAAATCCACTGTACTATCATATCTTTGCTTTCTAGTTGTCCTTTTTAGTTCTAAGCTACTTTTATTTCTTCTTTCTTTGGGAATAATGTTATTTCTTTTCCACTCTTTTCCCTCTGTTGTTTTGGATATTACACAAACTATTTCTATTCTCTTAATGTCTAAAATTATTCATCAATACCTCTATTCCTGAATAAGATAAGAGTTTCAGAATACCTGAATGCCAATCTTCCACATTCTTTCTTCCCTATTACTACTGTCCAGTATTTAATTGTGTATCATATTTATAATCCTCAAATTAGATAATATTATTATTGCTTTATTTAGTTAATATTAACTTATATTTTTACCAATTCCCTTAGTCTCCATTCTTATTGAATCTCAGACCTTTTTTCCAAGATCACTTTCCTTTTTTTTTAAATGAATCTTTCAGAATGTCTGTTAATGTGGGTTGATTGGTGGTTAAATTCTGTTTTTAATTTTCAGCTCTGTAATTGAAAACCTTAAAGTAAGTAAGTATACTTTTACAATGTTTTTTACCTTATACTAGTTGTAAATTATACAATCTTTTTATTCTTTTGGTGTCTTCCCTAAAATGTTAACATACATAGATTTTGTTTCCTAAATCCTACTTAGGCTTTATTGTGAATACTAAATCTAAGGATTTGTACCTTTCTCCATTATCAAAAACTCTCAGGTATCTCATTCGTTATTACGTCTCCCCCAGTATATGCATCAGATTGACAAAAAATTAAAGGTTTGGAAACATCGAGTTTTGACAAGGATTGTGGAAAATGGGAAGGTTCATACACTTCGAGAGAGAGTATAAATGGGCTGAATGCTTTAGAGAGCAATTTGGCATTATCTAATAATGTTGAAAATTTCATCCTTTATAATGGAGCAATTGCATTTCTAAGTATGTATCAGATACACACTCACATACATACACAAAGAAACTTGGCCACTGAGTGCATAGCAGTATTGTTGGTAATTACTGAATGGTGGAACTACCTAAATGTCCATTGAGATAGATAAACAAACTACTATACTCATACAATGTTCAATTAAAAATTTATTACATGGCAGTTGATAGTAATGAAATTCATCTAATTGTATTAAAATAGGTAGATGTTAAGTACACTTGCAGTATGACACATTTTATTCATTTATTCATTTATTCATTTTATTCATTCATTCCATTGTTATGTATGTACTGACAACTTACAAAGATTTGGATGAATGCCACTTTGGGAAGGAAGGGGAGGAAGAGGCTTGGGAAAGGAAAGGGAGTTGGGAAGGGCAGGAGGATTCGATTATATCTATAATGTTTTATTTCATCATAAAAAGACAAAAGTCTGAAGCAAAATGTTAACTTTTTTTAGATTTGGTTGTTAAGCAAATAATTTTGATATTTTCTCCTTTAATTTTTTTCTGTCCTTTTCTTTATATTTTAATAGTTAATCTATACCTACACACACACGTGCACGCGTGCCAGTAACACTAAGGGGTTAAAATCTAAGAGAAATTTCAAACACATTTTTGTCCTCTTGATTTACGCCTGTGAACATTCTAAGACACGGCTGGCTACCACTATCTCCAATATTCTTGTCATAGCTCCTTGTCACTTCGGTGTGCACATAGACAATCATTCCAATTATGGGTTCTCCCCAGTGATTACTCCCTGCACTGTACCCATACTTGACCTCTGGCTTCTACCTCCTAACTTCCCAACTCGTTCCATCTTATACCACAATTCCAACATTCCTCAGTCAACAGATACCTACAATTCAAATTGTACCCCTGCTCTGACTACATGTCTCTGCAGGTCCTCTGACTCCCAGCTTAGGTTCTAAATCTGTCATTATAATCTCTCCTTTGCGCAATACTCTTCTAGCTAAACTAAAATCTTGTTTGATCCCCTCCCTTTGCTTGTTGTGGACCTGTGCCCAGATAGATGAATATGCCTGGAGAGAAACCCACAACTCTGCTGAGGGGTTCCCTTTAAATTCATGACTCATACCTTAAAAGATCCTTATTGCTGTTCAACACTACTAGTCATCTTATTTCATTCTCCCTCCTAGGCTTTTAGACCATTATTTTATATCTTCCCTTCTTTCCTCAAACTTCCATCATCACCTCCTTCCTCTTCAGTCAGCTAATGTTTTTACTTCCTGTTGCTCTAAAAAATAAAAACAATTAGACTAGAACTTCACATATTCCCACCATTACACCTACCAGTCCTCCTGCATTTGCACCCACTTTCTCTGCTACCTACTGTCCCCCCATTACCGTAGATAAACTATTTCCGCTCCTTTCTGTATATAACCTCCCCTATTCTGCACTGATCCCATTCCCTGTCTCCAGTTCAAATCACCCGTCCAGCAATTCTCCCTTCTCTCTTCTATACATCATTTTTCTCTCTCCACTTATTCATTCTCATCAGCATGAAACATTCTGTAAGTCATCATCACACACACAAACAAAAAAAACAGTAACTTTGCTCCAACATTTCCCTTCAACTTCACTCCATTTCTCTGTTCCTCTTTATAGCCAAACTCCTTGAATATATATATATATATATCTTTTCTACCTCCTTTTCCAGCATCCTCTTGAAGGACTGCTGATCAGTCTTTCATCTCTACCTCTGTACAGCTTTTGTCAAGTTCACCATTGATCTTTACATTGTCAGATGTGATGAACAATCTTTTGACCTCGTCTTATTGGACTTAGCAATAGCATTTGAAGAAATTGATCACTCTCTTTTCCTTGAAATGCATTCTTCACTTGGCTTGCTAAGTTTCACTCTTCCCTGGCTCTCTTCCTTCCTCACTGGGAAATTCATTTTAGTTTTCTTTATCTCCTCCTTTCCTCATCTTCCTGACCTGTGAACACTGGAATGTCTCAGGACCCAGTCCTTGAACTTCCTCTCTTATAAATCTTTGGTAATTCCCTTGATGATATCATCCTGTATTATGGATCTAAAGTTCACCTACATGCTGATAACTCCAGAAGTTTTATCTTCTAACACCAGCCTCATATGTACAGCTGTCTACTCAACTTTTCCATCAGAATGTTTGACAACCATCTTAAACTTACAATGTACTGCACAGAACATATGATTCCAATGCTCCCCTGACCTGAAACTGAGCCTCCAACAGTCTTCCCTGCTCAGTAATTGGCAAGTCCATTCTTTCTGTGGCTCAGGCTAAAATCCTCGGTAGCTTTCTTCACTCCTCTCTTTCACTCAAAAAACATTAACTCTATCAACAAACCCTGTCAGATCTGCCTTCAAAATATTTCTAGAATCAGACTATTTTCAACTGTCTCCATCTCTACCATACTCCTTCATGCCACTGTCATCTCTCCTCCGGACTGGTGCAGGAGTCTCCCACTAGTCTTCTGTTCTTGCTCACTTATAGCTCACTCTCCATGGGGCTGCAAAGAGATCATTTCAAGACATAAACCAGATCTTATCAGTCCTCTGCTCAAACCTATGCAAGCAAAGTCCTTAAAACCTCACCTCACCCTTGTGCCTCTTGGCCTCATCTTCTAACTACCACCCCACCCCCATTGCTCATCCTCCTCCAACCACTTGAAGATTTTTGTTCCCAGAAAATAAGCACCTGTGGCAGTTATAGTGTGATTGCTGGGACTATTATCGTGGGTTTGAATTCCAACTCAACTAGATGCATGCTTGTGCCAAAGCTAATTACTCTCTCTCTGTATTTCTTTATCTGTAATCAGAGATGAGAACAAAACCTGTCCATAGGGTTTTGAGAACCATATCAGTAGTTCTCAGTGTGGGACAATTTTGCCCCTAGAAGACATTTGGCAACTCTAGAGACATTTGTGATTTTCACAACTTGGGAGGTGCTGCTAGCATCTGGTGGGTAGAGTCCAGGAGTGCTACTGAACACCCTACAATGCATAGAATACCCCCCCACCAAAACTGTCTGGCTCAAAATGTCTTAGTGCTATGGAGGATTATAAAACTTGGGTTACATAGTAATGATTAAATGACTCAATATTTGTAAATCATTTAGAACAATACATAACATATAGTAAGTACTATATAAGTCCCAGTTTTTAAAATATATACATTATATGTGTATACAGTATATGTGTGTGTGTGTGTAAATATATAGTCCTCATCCAGGGTTTCTGACCTAGCTGCTCCCTCTGCCTGAAATGCTCTTCCCACACTGTGCATTCTCCACTTTTCACAAATCTTGCTCAGATACCGTCTTCACAGAGGAAACTTCCTTGATCACCTTATCAAAAATCTCACCAATCTTGCCACTTTTCCTCCCCCACCTACTCTGCTACATTTTTCTCCATTGCATTTTCAGCACATGAAATACTAAATATTTTATTTATTGGTTCATTGCCTGGACTCCAACAATAATTGGTGGCTTCTCTGATACTGCATTTATATTCTGCTGTGCATTTGTTTTAACATGACAAAATAGATTGCAATATGCTTTCAGACCTCAGTCATAATTGATTATGTGTTATTTTCTGGGAATTCTAGTGTAGTACTCTGCAAACAGTAGGTGTTCAGCCAACATTTGTGAAGATGTTCAGCAAGTAATTGGAGACATAGACCTAGATGTTGTGAAGGAATTGTGAAGTCAGATACGGCTATTTGGGAGTCCTTTGAAGTATGCAACAATTCAGATAATTCAGACTCAGAAAAGATCTTTTAATTTTAAAAAGTACTTACCAAGAAAAAATTAGCCTCCTTATTGGTCTTCATTCATCCTAGTCTTACGATCAATCCCTGAATTTTCCCTCTAAAGATACAACTATTTTGATAATTGTGGGATATAAGTCAGGCAACAGTTCAGAGTTTCAGAACCAATTGCCAGAGGGCAATATCACATTAGGAATTGGAGAAGGAAAGGGAAGGAGAGTAACTGGGATTTTCTTAAGTAAATACAATACAGAGTAATTCGACTGTGAAGAGCACACATGAGACC